>NC_066887.1:23303303-23923303 GCF_022985175.1 Labeo rohita
ACGTGAATTATTTTCTGCAGTCGCATGTTGATTACGGCCATTCATCAGGAGTGTCCTCTTTCAAGAAACTTTTTCGACAAAGTGCTCTCATCGCAATCACTTTTGTTATGGTTTAGACCTTAATCTATGATCTGCTATCAAACCCTGTTTGTACTTTGCTGCAGTCATATTTTACCCCTCCGAGTTAGGAACTTATCACGCTGAGCGATTGCTGGACGCTCTCCTCGCCGCGCTCACAGGTGCCGAACGGAGCCTTGCTTCACGGCTGTTTTTCCTCTGATTCACTCCAGATTAGATTACAAACAACCCACCTCTCACCAAACAGCTGCATTTCAGTCACAGATTTGACAGGAAGTCTTTAGCTCGTGATAAATAGGACAACAACCACAAACACGTGTATCGCATTCCAGCTAAATTCGATTTCTCTTTTGCTACTTTTAGAAATAAACTAACAGGATTGGGGTTTGTCACCAGTGTGATTCGAACTCAAATTTCTGATGTGAGAATCAGACCTCAATGTGTCGCAAACCGCTCAGCCACGGCTCCGACGTAAACTTTGTTTGTTAGATGCCTCAACGATGTTTGGTGTTGATGTCTCAGGCCTTCGAGAGGATTCAGAGCTGAAGCTCTCGGCCGGCTGACAGGAACGAGGGAGGAAGAGTATGAGGTGGAAGACAGGAGCTTGTTGATGAGGGTCGCGTTGCGTTCGTACTGCAGGCTCTACTGTTTTTCATCTTTTCTCTTTCAGAGCAGCCTGATTTATGGTAATTATCCATATTTAGGATCATCTATCAACTGGTAGTTGCTAGGCAATGGGAGCAGCTGCTGTGTGTGTGTGTGTGTGTGTGTTTGGGCTGGTGAGTTTTCTGTCAGGTACTCGGCTCAGGTGATGGCCTAGTGGAGAGACTGTGCTGGGGGATTTAAAGAGACAAAAAAAAAACCACGCGCAATTCCTTCCTTCATCCTCGTTTTCTTGCTCTCTCTTTCTCCCGCTCTCAGTTTCCCTCATAGCTCCCTCCGCATGGGGGTTCTCTGTCTGTTCTGACATTGTTGTGTCTCTGAGCACCAGGGTGGATGGTGTGTTATCTGTTTCTCGGCGAGGGCACGACGTAGGGGAGACGCTGTATACGGGCGGCGTGTTTGGACTCCAAACCTCCGGGTTTAGCTCAGGATTAGGGAAACTGTGACTGAACGCAAACGCTTTTTCCCTCATAAAGGGCCAGATGGGGACGAGACTGCAGTGCTTAGGATATAATGGCCATTGTCTCACGGCTGGGCTGTTCCTCTATGACAACGGCGAAAGGTGATTTATTGACTGCGCCTGACGGCACGACGGCCCGCTACGACCAGACCTGGATAGAGGGGGAAAAAAAAAAAGATGAGAGAAAGCAAGAAGTATATAGAAACTAAAAAAGCTCTGCAATGCAGGAACAAGCAGCAGGAGATTGAGGATAAACAAACAATATGAAATATTTGTGTTTATTTTACAGCTGAAGAGATTATTAGAGACAGCTGCATGGATGGTTGGAAAATCACTTATTGAAGTCATTATTGATTGCAGCGCACATGCAGGTTTTTTTTCTCTTTTTCTCCCCCCCTCAGATACCAGGATCAAGCCGAACCCCTGGAAATCAGGCCTGTTATATTCGTTCTTCTCTCGTCTTGACTGCTAGCGTAGCTCTTTGTCTCAGTTCAGGCGAAGTCCTGCTTGTCGAAAACGCGTTTTAATTATGTGTGCGAATGGGATGTACTAACAATAAAACAAAATGTCTGTTTACAAACATTCATTTACCTCAATTTCATTAATTTTGCGAGCCATTCAAATATTTGATTTGATATCTTCTTTGAATTGCGACCGAAACGCACGTGTGTATCAGATGCGTGTCACACGCAAACACTCTATCAACAGCGCTAATTACAAGAAGGTAATTATTTGTGGAAGTATTCAGGTGAAGATTGAGGCACCTTCAATTACTCAGCAATCATGAGTGCTGTTTAATTAGCTAACATGCACTCGTTTAGCCTCTCCTTGTTTACTCGGCTCTCCGTAATTCACTGTGTGGAGCTCGCGCAATAACAACATGCAGCACAGCTGCTTCACTCAGACTGGAAACGTCTTGGAGTGATTCTTCACTTAGGGGAACTTTTCTGTTCCCTAGTATAAATTTAAAGAAAAAAAACCCCAAAAACAATGATTTTACTTCTAGTAAAGGATGTTACAGTAGCTTTCAAAGCTTTTTGGTTGTTATTGTTTATTGTGTGTTTTAGCTTTTTTCTCATTTTTAAGAATTAAATAATTTTCAAGAATTTAATTATTTTGGCTTTCATTTGAACATTTTATTATTTAATTTTGACAGTGTTGTAGCTTCCACTTACAGTTTTTGTGTTACAGTCAAGAAAATATTATTGTGCACTTTTATAAAGAACTTAATATTTTTAAGTTTATTTAGGTCTACAAGGATAGTAAAAAATTGATCTTTTTAAAAATTTTCTTTTTTTATTTTGTTTTGTAAATATGGATGAAACATTTTTATTTTATTTTATTATTGTATTTTATTACTATCTATGACTAGCTTTTTAGGTGTCATTACCAAATAGGTTGCTATTTAAGATTTTTAATTGAGGAAAAAATCAATTTCTGTGCATTTTTGGATATAAAAAAAATGTACAAGAAAGAGACAAGAAATAACGATTTGAATCTTAAGTTGTTATTCAAAATTAAGTAGGCATTGGTTCCTCCTAACCAAAGAATCAGCCTTTACTTGACAAAATTTGAGTTATAAAAGCTGAATTTTTTTTTTTTTTTTTTTTTTAGTTTCCATATTTTGTACTTTGCAAATATCTGAAGGGGAATGCGTTTTAAAAGTTTATTTTATTTTAATAATAGTTATACCCAATAATGTGCTTAGTTTGCTTTTTAAGATTAAACTGATGTTTTATTTATTTAATTAATTTATTTTTCTAGCTGTATCTCTGGCCTAGTGAGGGTGTTACAGTAACATGTGCTAGTTTATGATATCCACTTTTCTAGGTCGTTGTAATTTTGTTTCATCTTTACTTTGGGACAAGTATTACATAAATACATGTAAACTGCAAATTTCTTTTCTGTTCCCTAGGTTAAATGTAAAAACAAAAAAAAATTCTACTTCTAGTAAAGGATATGTTATAGTAGCTTTCAAAGCTTATTTTATTGTTATTGTTTATTGTTTGTTTTATATATCTTTTTCCTCATTTTTGAGAATTAAATAATTTAATTATTTTGGCTTTTATTTGAACATTTTATTTCTTCCACTTGCAGTATTAGTGTCACAGTCAGAAAAATATTACTGTGCACTTTTATAAAGAACTTAATATTTTTAAGTTCCTTTAGTCTACCAGGGCAGTAAAAAAAATTGACAATTTTTTTATAAATATGAATAAAACTATTTTATTCTATTTTATTATTACTATCTATATTTAGCTTTTTATGTGTCATTACCAAATAGGTTGTTATTTAAGATTTTTAATTTGAGGGAAAAAAAAATCAATTTCTATGCATGTATATATAAAAAATATACAAGAAAGAGACAAGTTATTCTTCAAAATTAAGTAGGCAACGGTTCCTCATAACTAAAGAATCACCCTTTATTTGATAAAAGTTCAGTAATAAAGGCTGGATTTTTTTTTTTTTTTTTTTTTTTCATTTTAGTTTTGGATTTTTTTGGATTTTAGTTTTCATATATTGTACTTTGCAAATATAAAGGGGATGCGTTTTAAAAGTTTTTGTTTTTCTAGCTATATCTCTGGTCTAGTGAGGTGTTACAGTAACGTGCTAGTTTATGATATCTGCTTTTCTAGGCCTTATTTCATTTAGTCTTTACTTAGGGTCAAGTATTAAATAAATACATGTAAACTGCAAATTTCTTTTTTGGTTTCTCATCCTTTTTCTTTTTTTTTTTTTTTGTACAGCTATTCGTGCTATTATTTAAGTAGCCGAGCAAACGTTAGCTCCTCGCATGTGCTTCCTCTCTTTAAAATATGTGTGACCTCACCGTACTCTTGCAGGGTGGATTACCTAAGTAAAGTAAATTGCTGTTAATAATCCGTTAATTGAGCCCTTTCATTATTCAGCAAGCATTTTGATATCGGTGTTCAGCAGTCTTGGGGGATGACGGGACGTGAGCGCCTTGTTGTGGTTCGTGCGGCCGTGAGACCTCCATTCACAGGCTGCTCTGAATGAGGACGTAACGGCGGCTAAAGGAGACAGACCCCGTCTCACTCCCCCGGTGCTGCTGTCACCTCTGCTTTGCTCTTCCCTCCCTATTGTTTGAAGCTAATGTAAAACGCACTGTCTATATGACCCATTTTAGCAGCCCATTAGCATAATTTGGCTGTCGCATGGCCACCGAGTTAATGTACTTGCAAATGACAGGGAAAGTGTGTTATACGACCTTAGGGTTTTTAAAAATTAAATGACAAAGTAGGCCGCACTTTGCATAAGTATGGACTTGACATTGGAGCGTGTGTGTGCGCGTCTGTGTGTGTTAGCGACCGACTGAGTGAGTGATATTGTAGTGTGTCAGTGCAAGGTGAGGTGAAAGCATTCACACAGTGGTATTTTAGTTTGTTCATCTACTTAATGTTTTTTTTTTCTGTTTTAGAAGAGATACAGAAAGCATTAGTCAAATTTGATATTTTAGCATTTTTAATGGCTTGTGGGCTTATGGACACCTTTGATAAAGGGTTATTATACTTAGCCTAACTGAAACTGAAACCATTTGAAAAGATTTTCATTGCTTTAAATAAAATAAAGTAATAAAAAATAGTTATTTCAACCAGCTGCCGAGTCATTTTTAATTTAGTTTGACTTTTCTTAAAACTAGTAACTAAAACTTCATATATAATTAAAAAAAAAGAAATCTTAAAATGTGCAAATACACACGACAAAATTATTAAAAGTTTAAAATGAAAATGGGAAATGTATAATAGTATCTCAATGATACTAAAATAACACACATCTGAAAGTGTTTTAAAATATATGTGACCCTGGACCACAAATCCAGTCATAAGGGTAATTTTTTTTTTAGAAAAATTGGGAGTTATACATCATCTGAAAGCTAATCAGCTTTCCATTAATGTACGGTTTGTTATGACAATATTTGGCTGAGATACAACTATTTGAAAATCTGGAACACTGTAACATTGTTTCAACTTCAAGTGTTCGTGCTGCCTTAAAATTTTAAGTTTAATCAACATGAAATGTTAAATTGTACTACATGGAAAACGTGGATATTTGAGTTGAGTAAACTTAAAATTTTAAGGCAGCACAAACACTTGCCCTTTTAAGTTGAAACAACTGTTTTTAAGTTGGGTTTTTATAATACAGTGAATCTGAGGGTGCCAAAAAATCTAAATATTGAGAAAAATCGCCTTTAAAGTTGTCCAAATGAAGTTCTTAGCAATGCATATTACTAATCAAAAATTAAGCTTTGATATATTTACGGTAGGAAATGTACAAAATATCTTCATGGACCATGATCTTTACTTCATATCCTAATGATTTTGGGCATTAAAGAAAAATTGATCATTTTGACCCATACAATGTATTTTTGGCTATTGCTACAAATATACCCATGCTACTCAAGACTGGTTTTGTGTTTCAGGGTCACGCATTGTTTTTTTTGTTTTTTTTTATATATTTCACACCCAAATATTCTCAAATGCAGAAAAAAATGTAATCATCAGAGAATTAAATGCAATCTGAAGTAATAACTTTAGAATTATTATATATCAGTCATCTGTGCGCAATTATCAGGCTATTTATTCTTGTTTCCTCCTCTCAGTTTAATGTAATTCTTCGTATTTTTAATGGCTCGGTCTGTTGCCCTAGTTCTATACCTCCATCCATACTCGTCCGCAAGTATCTAAAGCGAAAAGATGAATTTGGAGCGCAGAATGGAATGCCACACCAGTTCTTCAGGGGCCTGAAGCTATTCTGCCATATGGTGGCCTATTCCACACGGAGGATGGTGGGAGGGGGCTGGGCCAGCCTTTTACAAGAGATGCTTAAAGAGGCAAAGCAGATATTAATTCAGAGAGCCTACTCCAGAGTGTCCGCAGGAGCACAAATCACTGTCAGCGGATACGGAGAGGTGGGCAGGGTCCGTGTAAAACGCCCGTCTGCACTTCAAAGCCTTCTTTTGTTTAGTCTGTAATAAAGTTAGATGTGTCTCGCAGAGAAAAGGGACGAAAAAAGCCTGGAGACAGAGCACAAAGGAAGTCCTCAAAGAGGACGATTGTGTGGAAGATGGTGAAAAATGTGAAGGCTTTTCTCCCCTCGTAGGTTCACATTGGGCTAGAAAGAGGGAGACAGGGTGGGGGTCAGATCTACAAGCCAAACCCCCCCTCAGAAATCTGTCCATCTCCGCAGTGCCCTTATTACTTTGAACAGCAGCCATCAATCAACGTGCGTCCGCGGAATAAAAACAACGATCATTATTCACAGTTCAGAATAAAGGAAGTAAGTGCAAGAAAGGTTTACAGGCAGGGTCCAAAATGAACACTTGCCAAGTGACAAATGGGAGTTAGAATTGGCATTGGAGATTAATTAAAATGGTTACTTGCATGGAAATGCCACATAATACAAAGCTTAAATCAAATCGTAAGAATGATGATCTGACCCTCACTGATAAAGTGAAATGAGTGATTCAACTCCAACCATTTAACCAAAGAAAAATCAGTCATGACCTTTACCTCAGTAAATACCTTGCTTTTAAAAGTTTAAGATGCCTAAAGTTTTTTTTTTTTTTTTTTTTTTTTTTTTTTTTTTACCCAACCTTTTTTTTTTTTTTTTATTCAGTGTTGCAAATCATATGGAATGTATAATAAAAGAACTAATTAGAAACATATATTAGAATGCACGTTACATAACAACCTTCGTAATATGCAATAATATCTGCATTATGCAGTCAAATGAATCTATTAGAGACATATATGAGGATGCAACTTATGTAAAAACCTGCATTGTTTGTCACTAATGTGCAATAATTTCTGCATTATGCAGTCAAATAAATATATTAGAAACACATATGAAGATGCAAGTTACGTAATGACTTGCACAGCTTGCAACTAATATGCAAGAGGAAAAACTAAATACTATTCTGATAAATATACACTTTGAATGAAAATGTCATTTTCATATATAGTTGTTTTATTTCCAAACAAAATTAACAACAACACGCTCATTCAAGACTCTTTTTACAATAACTTGTCTGAGAAACCGCCACATCTGTACACCTACTCAACATAGTTGAGGACAAAAGTTTGCATCCCCCTTTCAGAATCTGCGAAATGTTCATTTTACCAAAATAAGGAGGATCATGCAAAATGCATGTTATTATTTAGTACTGACCTGTAAAAGATATTTCACACAAGATGTTTACATATAGTCCACATGCAAAAATAAGAGTTGAATTTATAAAAATGTCCCCGTTCAAAAGTTTACATTCACTTGACTAATACTATGTTGTTACCTGAATGATCCACAGCTGTTTTTTTTTTGTTTGTTTGTTTGTTTAGTTATAGTTGTTCATGAGTCCCTTGTTTGTCCTGAACAGTTAAGCTGCCTGCTGTTCTTCAGAAAAATCCTTTAGATCCCACAAATTATTTGGTTTTCAAGCATTTTTGTGTATTTGAACTTTTTCCAACAATGACTTTATGATTTTGAGGTCCTTCTTTTTACAGAGGACAACTGAGGGACTCATATGCAACTATTACAGAAGGTTCAAACACTCACTGATTCCCCAGAAGGAAAAACGACGCATTAAGAGCTGGGGGGTGAAAACTTAAATTTAACTTATTTTGTCTTCTGGGAAACATGTAACTATCTTATATAGCCCCTGAAGGGCAGTACTAAATGGAAAAAAAAAAAGGCAAAATAAGACAAAAATACACATCTCCTTTCTGTTCAAAAGTTTTCACCCTCAGCCCTTAATGCATAGTTTTTTCCTTTTGGAGCATCAGGGAGTGTTTGAACCTTCTGTAATAGTACTTATGAACAACTATCACTAAAAAAAACAAACACAGCTGTGGATCATTCAGGTAAGAACGCGGTATTTAGAATCAAGGGGATGTAAAACTTTGAACAAGGTCATTTTTTCTTGTGGACTATGTGTAAACATCTTCAATGTGAAATGGGGGGGGTGTAAACTTTTGACCTCAACTGGATTGTCTCTTTCTGTTTACTTTGGTAAATTTCGATTTTTCTTCTTCCGATATGTAGTAACACATACATTCTGCATTCATTTCTAGAAACTGCGCACTTGCCGTCGCCAGTTTCGCAGACAGCCCTGCCAGATTGCAGCAGGCCATAAGTGGACCGGGGCAGACAGCATCATGCTACCGAAGCCTTGTTTTAACTGCCCTGGAAAAAGAGGAGAGGGAGGGAGAGAGAGAGATTGCTGCATTCTCACTGACATGCAGAGCATTACCATAATTGGCTTTTCTACATGATAGGACAGAGGAAATAATAATGTCATTTTATTTACAGCCTTCAGTGTCCTGCCCCGTCTCCCCCTCCTCCTTTTCTCTTTCTCTCTCCATCTCTCTCCCTGTCTGCCTTCAGCATGCTGCGTAGGTCAAAAGACATGGTTTGATCAGCCCTGTCCAAAGGCATCAAAGTTGAGTGGCATGTAATGGAGACCCAGTGACAAACCACATCGGCCAGCCAAATAAGACTTGCCAGTTTTCCCATTAAAATGTCGGGTAAACGGCGCGGCTTTCCTCTGCACACTCCAAAACCACTCTGACCGGCTAAATCAGCCGACTGAGGGAAGGCAGAATTGGACATTAGTAGTGCAAATGACTGTAGTGATTGCCCCCTCTCCTCCTCGATAAAATAAATAAATAAGAGGAAGAAGGCGGGGGAGAAAGAGAGAGAGGCGTCGGTGGGCCGCGTTAGTGACAGTCCAGGAAGGAGAGGACTTCGGCATCTGCGCTCTGTCCGTGAGCATTCTCGTTCAAATCTTTGAATTTGAACACTTAGGCCTGACACGTCTCAAGCGCACCAGCCAGCTCAATAAGACCTGGTTTTGTCCAAAGCGGCAGAAAATATGTATTTTTGAAGAACAGCCCAAGTCGCTTTGTTTCAGTATGTAACAAGCTCTCAAGGCAACATTTTGAGGCATCATAAATAAGCTTTAGTTATGTACGTTATGTGGTTTCATGGTTAGCGTTGTGCTCTGGCGAGCATATGGGAAATTTGGGTTCGAATCCAGCCAATGAGTATTCTCGTTTTTTTTTGCTCGTCTAGAGTCACGGCTTGCTAATTCTCCTCTGTTTGTTGGGCAACTGCATGCGAATCTCAACGCTCGAGTGCTCGTATGTGGGCGGTGTTTCTAAGAGCTGGCACTGGCTGTGTTTGTGTGTGCGGTGTCATGGGTGTCTATAGCAAGGAGGTTCACTCTGCGGCTGATCTTTGTTGGCTGAGACGGTGAGCTCTGCTCGTGTGCGTATGTGTGTGTATGTCCCGCTCATGTCCCGTTGCTGTGTCACCTGTCTAAACTCAGTGAGATCTCAGCAGCCACAGTGACAGCTCCACTCTGGACACAGATGGCCACGCTCTCCTGCACAACACACATACGCGCACACACCTCACATCTCGCACACCTCATACATGCACACGAGCACAAGGCCCCGGTGCTCTGGCTGATCGTTTTAGATGTTGGTGGGCACTCAAGAACATACACACCTTTGTTCTGTCTGTCCATACTGGGGTGTTGCGTTTGATAGAACACACGCACGCACAGGGGCGTAAGATTGATTTTAAAATCACGTGGGGTGGGAGGGTGCACATTCTAAATATTATCAGCATGGCTCATGAATATTAATTAAATGGGATAATTCTTGTCAAGTAGTTTTAAATGATTAGCTGAAAGGCATGTAAGTGGCTGCCATAATAGGAAGAATACAACAAAGCAGGTGTCTCAAGTTTTTTTTTTTTTTTTTTTTTAAACTAAGACATGTAATTGTGTATATAATTTGTTTAGAAAATGTGTGACCCTTAACCACAAAACCAGTCTTAAGTAGCACTGGTATATTTGTAGCAATAGCCAAAAGTACACTGTATGGGTCAAAATTATCAATTTTCCTTTTATGCCAAAAATCATTAGAATATTAAGTAAAGATCATGTTTCATGGAAATATTTTGTAAATTCCCTACTGCAAATGTATCAACTTAATTTTTGATTAGTAATATGCATTGCTAAGAACTTCATTTGGACAACTTTAAAGTTGATTTTCTTTTTTTTTTTTTTTTTTTTTTTTTTTTTTTTGCACCCTCAGATTACAGATTTTCAAATAGTTGTATCTCAGCCAAATATTGTCACATCCTAACAACCATACATCAATGGAAAGCTTATTTATTAAGCTTTCAGATTATGTATAAATCTCAATAAAAAAGACCCTTATGACTGGTTTTGTGTCGAGGGTCACATATATATATTTAAACTATTATTTGTTAAATATAATACATGTACAGAGGATGCAAATATTACAGAATATGACACAAAATAAAGAATTAAGTATAAATCACAAATTTTTCTGAAGTAAAACTGTCCAACAGTGACACCAACAGGTAAAGTTGCAGCGGGAGTCTGCATCTCTCCCATGCCTCCCCTGAGCCCACTGAGTTTTAACAGACCCCCTAAAGTGTGCCTTAAGTTTGGTGGGTGGTAATTGAGAATGAATGGGGAAAGGTAGCATAAGATCACTGCGATATGATCGGATATGACTGGTTATGAACAGCTGTGATTGGTTAATGTGATAAAAATCCTGTCTCCTGAGTTCATGCGCACTCTGCGTTTGCAAATCAGTCTGAATGAACGATCTAATGGTGTTAATAGAAAGGCTAATTTAAAAAAGCAAGTAAACAACTCGCACTCTTCCGTACCACTAGTTTGTCACATCAAAATTAAACTTTAAATGGTCTGATAACATGATCTGTGGGATTTTTAGATGGCAACAGCTTGTTGAAATTAAAAGTACATCTCTGTGACCAGTGTTTACTGAGCTTTTATGACTGATGATCCAAAAAAAAGTTTATTATGAAAAAGAACAGCTGAACATCGTTCATAAAATTGATTAATTTTTAAATTTTATATATATATATATATATATATATATATATATATATATATAAAATTTAAAAATTAATCAATTTTATGAACGATGTTCAGCTGTTCTTTTTCATAATAAACTTTTTTTTTTTTTTATATATATATATAAAAAACATGTTTGTTTTTTTATATATATATATATGGTTTAAATTGTTACTGCTTTGTTATAACTAATGAGACTTATACTTGGTTATATTGGTTAATATAATTCAAATTTGTAATTTGAATACTAATTTGTGACTCTGGACAACAAAACCAGTCTTAAGTAGCACTGGTATATTTGTAGCAACAGCCAAAAATACATTGTATGGGTCAAAAATGATAAATTTTTCTTTTATGCCAAAAACAATTAGGATATTAAGTAAAGATCATATTACATGAAGATATTTAGTAAATTTCCTACCTTAAATATGTCAAAACTTTTTTTTGCACCCTCAGATTCCATATTTCAATTGTATCTCGGTCAAATATTTTCCTATCCTAACAAACCACACATCAATGGGAAAGCTTTATTTATTTAGCTTTCAGATGATGTATAAATCTCAATTCCATAAAAGTGACCCTTATGAGTGGTTTTGTGGTCAAGGGTCACATTTATATTTCAGTATTTGTAAATTAGGTGTGTGTGGAAACGAATGAATTGGAAACCAAATTTGTTTTGGCCTCCTGAATGTGATTTAATTGTGCTGAAAAAGAGTTTCAGGCCTCGTTTTGTATGCTATCCTTGGAAAGTGGCTGCTTCAGTCAGTAAATCAAACTCTCTCTCGTTCCCTGGCGCATCAAAAGCATCGTCTTTTTATAGCAACTATTGATTCACTTAATTGTGTGTATTCTTAACAAGTTATCTGTGCCGTTTTCTGCCGCCAGTACAATGCGGGCTTATTTTTGACTGACAAACACAACAAGCCCCTCCCCCCCTCCTCTCCTCTTAATCCCTCTCTTATTGTTCAGCGTGATGTTTAAAAGCAGGCCCCCGATAAGAGATGTCAGCAGTCAAACTTCTGATTGGGTTATTAAGTGTGAGCTGTCGTTGCCGTCGTCTGGCGGGTTTCTTTTTTTTGACGCAGATGGCAAAAAATTGCCAAGTCGTGTTTGACGGCTTGATGCGAGGACAGTGACATGCCAACGCGCATGCCTGTCAGATGCCACGCGGTGTCAGGGGCTGAGGAGACGCGCTCGATTTAGTGTCAGGTTCTGCCCATCTCTTTGCGAAAAAAGCCTTCTCGTTCCAGCTTTCTTCGGCGCCCCCCGTCTCACTTTTCTCTCTCTCTCTCGGCCCCTCGATCACTCTCTCTGTAATTACAGCAAAGATGAAAAACTTCTCTCTTTGTTTTAACGTGATAAGCTGTCTTAAATGCTGCAGTGACTTGAGGGAATTATCAGGGCTTCAATCCACTGAACCGTGTTGCGGCGTGAACATTTCTTTTAAAGCGATATTTGGATAAGTGATTTATTTGACAGTTCGTAATGTTTATTTCACCAAATCCTTTTCGCTTTACGCCGCCTACTTGATTTCTCCGAGGAATTGACGGATTGAAATCCGTCGGAGAGAGAGAGAGAGAGCTCGAGGCGGAATCAGCGATTCCTCCGGATCAGAAGCCGTCCTTTAAGAGCGGGAACGCCACGTACGCCGCCGCGTTCCCAGCTGTTCACGCCCCTACAGCTTCCTCCACACAGCTGTAAATGGCACCTTACAAACATCAGGTACGGAGTCCGTTCTGATTACGTGTGCTCAGCTGCACGCCGTTTGAAGCTGACAGCACATCTGCTTCAACCACTGAGACGGATCTTGGCATCTCGGACAGACATCTCCTGGTGGCTCGCTGAGATAAAGGAACAACTCTTCAAGCGCTGCCTGTCTCTTTTTCTTCTCTTTACTCCCTCCATCTCCTCTTCTGCTCCCCTCTTTTCCTGCTCTGTCTCTTTCTATTGCCTTCAAAGTTGAGCAGGCTGTTGTTGTGGCTTTTCTTCTCGTGTTGTGTTCAAAATGGCTGATAGTAACAATACCGCTCTCACAAAGCGAACAGGAGGCTTTTTTATAGCTGGACATGCTGTGAAGATGCGCGTGCACACGCACGCACACACACACAGGCACGCTCGAAAGAGGTACTTTGATGTGTTTCGATGACGGAGAGCTCATTTTGTTTATCTCCCACTGCAGATCGAAACCAGCTGATGAAACAGGAATTTAATCCTACCGCTCCTCATTAAGCACTTGGTCTCATGGACCTTTATTCTCTTTTCATTAAGCGAATTAAACGAGTAGCGTTCTCTCTCCCTCTCTCTCGCTCTTTTTGTCTCGCAGCTGTGGGTGCCGACAGTGGGCTATCACTCTGTTTTTTCTGTCATAGCTCTGTCGGCACACAATAGAGTGAAGGAGCTTTTTGTGGCTGAAACATGAAACCTTACATTTGTGAACATTATTGTTCTGTTCCTTTTCCCCCATGTAATACATCTGACAGTACATCTTATTACCACACATTTAGCTGAGGAAAATAAGCATTTTCTGCTGTGTGGCGTAGGCAACATTTTTCAGTATCCTCTTTTTTACCTTGAGAAATAAATGTGCACTTAGCAGTAATACGCAGAGCAAAAAAAGAGCCGTATTTGCACAAATAAGCATGAATGCGTATTTCTGAAAAACACACTTGTGGGCCGATGCTGTTTTTGCTAAAAATCAATGCATTAACTGGTTCTTATCAATCCGCTGGGACTCTTTTGGTCAAAATATCGACAGGGGAGGAAGACATCGATGCCGATGTTTAGAGAGCAGGTGGCCGATATAGTACATATAAAGCAATTTAAAATATAATTATAAAAATATAATATGTCTTTTCCAAAAGATTGAACAAATAATGAAAGCCATTTGGCTTTAAAACAACACTGACTTTTATTTACACGCACACGAAAAAGTTAATGACAATTTGGAAGTAGATTTTGAGTCTGACGCAAAAACAAATCCTGCTAAATCCCACAAGCAGGCTTGGTTATCGGTCAATAATGAAATACTGGCCAATTAACCGGCCTATCACTAGAAGGAAGGTGCACTAAAGATGGTTATGCATCCTCTTGTCTTTACTCTCACTCTCTCTTTTTCCCCTGTGGCTGCACACACTCTTGACTCCCTGAGAGTTAGTACAGCATGGACCATGACAACATGACATGCCATTTCCACTTGCATTTTAGCATGACTCGCTGCGAGAACTTCCATCGCCTCTGCCAACGGCATTGAGGCAAGCTGCACCCCGTGCTGCATCCCTGGCAATAACTCAGACGCAATCTCACACTCAGAGGAGTCTAGCTTGGCTAGTGCATGGGAGAACTGGATCAATGTCACACACAGTCTGTGCCCTCTAACTACAGGGAAAAGGAGGACGAGAGAAAAGCGAGAGAGAGTAGTCAATATGGTGGTGTTCATGTGGAGTTCGTTTTTTGTAAACAAAAGGGGTGGGGGGGTACATTTTGTAATATTAGATGTAAAGGATGCATTTTTACAGCAATTTTGGAATGATAATATTTTGCTTTCATTATGTTTACAATATAAAAGTTATCGTTTTTTTTTACTACATGCATTTTTTTTTTTGCTTTAGAGGACTGGTTTTCAAAGGAGGACTCTCCTCTGCCCTCTTTACCCTTGCTGAGCTGTTACACAGGATAGCTTTGTTAGTCTCAGCAGTGAAGGGGTGCTATCTATCATAGTCAAGATATGGATGTTTGCCACTTTATAATTGCAAACCTGCGTCCTCTGCCAGGACTATTGACAAAAATCTCTTTAGGATCATTATGTAGGCATGCACACACACGCACACGTGCAATGACACATTTTCCACACCTTAAAGTGATTTCACTTATTCAACAGTCCATGTTAAGGTGCACGTTTGAGGGGCTCTTTTGTCTCATCATCTGTTTTTCCCCCTCTGTTTTGTTTTCTCAGCCTACGTGCCGGAGGACGAGCTTAAGGCAGCTAAGATCGATGAGGAGCACCTGCAGGACGACGGACTCTCCTTAGACGGTCAGGACGCAGAGTACCTGTGCAATGAAGAAGACGATGGCCGTGAACAGCTGAGCTACCAGAACTCTCCACTCAGCAATGGCACCAACCCAGATGCCGGCTACGGCTCGCCCCTCAGCGACACCAGCGATCACCTGGCTGACTTCAAAAGCACCTCCTCCAAAGAAGGCCAGGATAAAGAGGAGGTTGAAGACATGGACACAGATGCTGGACTGTCTTTGCAGGACAGCCTGGCCCAGATGAAAGCAGTCTATGCAAACCTGATTTCAGATGCTTCCTGGTCGAGTATCACAAAGGACATTATGAAAAGCAAGCAGGTTAGTGCTAGCAGCACTAACAGTACTCCAAGCAGCCACAAGGGGAACAACAGCATTGCAAACAGCCATGCAAGCAGCATTACAAGCAGCGGAGCTAGCGGCAGCAGCAACGCTAGTGCTAGCACAAAGACAAATGTGACGCCAAGCAGCAATTCTACAAAAGCCACCCCGTTAAACAATGCCAACAATGGACCCATCAATGGTGCTAACAGTGGGGGTGTTGCATATGACTGGCACCAAGCAGCTCTTGCTAAAACCTTACAGCATACGCCCTACCACCTCATGCCTGAACCAAGTCTCTTCAGCACAGTGCAGCTGTACCGGCAAAACAATAAGCTGTATGGGCCTGTGTTTACGGGCGCCAGCAAGTTCAGATGCAAGGACTGTAGTGCAGCCTACGACACGCTTGTAGGTCTCACGGTGCACATGAACGAAACCGGCCATTACCGTGATGACAACAAGGACAAGGAGGAGGACAGGGGCAAGAAATGGTCCAAGCCACGGAAGCGATCTTTAATGGAGATGGAGGGCAAAGAAGATGCTCAGAAAGTCCTGAAATGCATGTATTGTGGCCACTCGTTCGAATCCCTACAGGACTTGAGTGTTCACATGATCAAAACTAAACACTACCAGAAAGTGCCTCTCAAAGAACCAATGCCAGCTCTCGCCTCAAAGCTGGTACCCTCCACCAAAAAGCGAGCGTTCCAGGACCTGATGTCTCCATGCTCACCCGAGTCAATTTCTAGCACCCCTGGCATACCACTGGCAGAGACTGCACCCACCAAAGATCAGAAGATTTCCAACCCATACGTCACAGCGAATAACCGTTATGGCTACCAAAATGGTGCAAGTTATACCTGGCAGTTCGAGGCCCGGAAAGCTCAAATTCTTAAGTGTATGGAGTGCGGGAGTTCCCATGACACCTTGCAGCAGTTGACAGCCCATATGATGGTGACTGGACATTTTCTCAAAGTCACGAACTCTGCCTCTAAAAAGGGTAAGCAGTTAGTGTTTGACCCTGTGGTGGAAGAGAAAATCCAATCCATCCCTCTTCCACCCACGACAACACGTCTACCAGCTCCCACTATCAAATCCCAGCCCGATTCTCCAGTACACCCATCCAGCATGGATGAAAGGAGGGAGTCGGAAGAGGAGAAAGTGGAGGAACCTGAGGAGAAGAAAATCAAGCAAGAGAAAGAGGATCCTGCTGAGAAGGTGGAAAAGTCTGAGAAACCCAGTCATTACAAGTATCTAAGAGAAGAGGATCTTGAAGAGTCTCCTAAAGGTGGACTAGATATTCTCAAGTCATTAGAAAATACAGTCTCCAGTGCAATCAGCAAGGCTCAGACAGGTACGCCCACCTGGGGTGGATATCCCAGCATTCATGCCGCCTACCAGCTCCAAGGGTCTGTAAAGTCATCTATCCCTGCTGTCCAGAGTGTCCAGATGCAACCAACATTCAACGCCAGCAGCTTGAAATCTCTGACCTCTGACTCCAGCACTCTGATCCACTCTCCAAGCAGCCCATCACCACCCCCAAACCATAAAAGCAATGTCCTAGCCATGGAAGAGCTGGTGGAGAAAGTAACAGGGAAAATTCCTTCGAAGAAAGACAGGGATGAAAAATCAACTGAGCGTGGCTCCAGACATCTCACTGCTGAATTGCCCTCTCCTGTCCTCAGAGAGCGAAAGGACCTGCCAAGACAAGACGATCTTAGCAAGCCAACAAAAAACGGCACTGTAGATAAAGACCAAGAGCACGTTGCAGTTCGGGAAGGAGAGTACAAGGAAAGCCATGCAGATAATCCTGTAAAGAACGGAACGGATGTCCACAAAACGCAAGTCAGCAATGGTTGCGGCAATTTAGGAATCATCACCGACCACTCACCAGAACAGCCTTTAGTCAACCCCCTCAGTGCATTGCAGTCTATCATGAACACTCATTTGGGCAAGGCCTCCAAAACAGTCAGTCCACTCCTAGACCCACTAGCAATGCTGTACAAGATCAGCAACAACATGATGGAAAAGCCCATGTACAATCCAGCTCAGGTCAAGCAGGTCGAGCCCATCAACAGATATTTTGACAATGACGACGATCAGCCCATGGACTTGACAAAGTCCAAAAGTGGCAATGGGCCCACAAACAATTGTTCAACTACTGTTATCAGCAACAGCAGCATCACAAACAGCGCCAGACCCATCTTGTCCACGCTGGCTGAATCTGTCTCATCTCCTCTTCGGGAGAATGCCCTGATGGACATCTCCGACATGGTGAAGAACCTCACGGGTCGCCTGACGCCAAAGTCATCCACCCCTTCCTCCATATCCGAAAAGTCGGATGCAGATGGCTGTGTTTTTGAGGATGGCTTGGAGGATCTTTCGCCCGTCCAGAAGAGGAAAGGCAGGCAATCGAACTGGAACCCTCAGCATCTGCTGATCCTTCAGGCTCAGTTTGCGTCCAGCCTTCGGGAAACCCCTGACGGGAAATACATCATTACAGACCTAGGTCCTCAGGAGCGTGTACATATTTGTAAGTTTACAGGTCTCTCCATGACCACCATCTCCCACTGGTTGGCCAACGTCAAGTACCAACTCAGGCGGACAGGTGGAACCAAGTTTCTGAAGAACATAGACTCGGGCCAGCCACTGTTTCTGTGTAGTGATTGTGCCTCCCAGTTCAGAACTCCCTCTACATACATTAACCACTTAGAGTCCCACTTGGGCTTTAGCTTGAAGGACCTCTCCAAGTTATCAATAGACCTCATAAGAGACCAGCAAGCAGTCACTAAAATGATCACAGATAAGACATTCAGTGCCCTTGGCTTGACTGAGGAGGACTCGAATTCCATATTTCAGTGCAAACTGTGCAATAGGACTTTTGTCAGCAAGCACGCAGTGAAACTGCACCTCAGCAAAACACACGGAAAGTCACCGGAGGACCACCTGATCTTTGTTACTGAGCTGGAAAAGTTAGAAAAAGCCTAAGGAAAGCAGGCTGCTGGCAGTGAAGTGACTGGATTGAGAATCATTGCACTACATCACTGTACTGCACTGCGCCTGAACTGAGCCTTCAAAATCAGTCCAACTTCTTGTCGTGAAACTGCCTGATTGGACCATGATCTGTTTCAAATTTTTTTTTTTTTTCTCCCTTGTTTCTCAGTCTCTTGATTTCTATCTCTTGCTTTGTACTGTATTTATCTGATATGTGTCGGTTATGTGCATGTTTTTCCTTTTATTTTCTTTCCGAGTGACTTCATTCAAACAGAATTTACAATTTGTACTCTGTTGAATTGGGAATGAAACAAACATGGTATCCATGGGCATGGTCTAAAACAAAGTGGCGAAAGAACTTCTGACTAGAACGAGTTGCGTTGTACTGAACTCTTCCTACGCGTCAAAAAAGACTGACTTCATTAAAGCACTCCGTAGTGTTGAATGTTATGAGAATATGTATAAAACGAGACAGAGCTATTTTGTTAATTTGAGCTCCGATTTTCAGATATTGGCTTGACATAAATCAAACTGCAACCCTTTGAAGTGAAAACAATGCATTGTAGATTTTGTTGAGTCTTCTAAACCTCGAAGGATATTGAAGATTTTGACGGGCTGCCTATGATTATACACTTTGGTTTTTCAAAGGCATTTCCTTATGTTTTTAATAATCATTGTTCCTTTTTTTTGTTGTTAAGTATCATTTTATACAGTAGCAATTTGAAACGTATGCTTTGGTACCACTATTTCTCTTTCTATGGTTTCGCTTCGGTTTCAACCTGTAAAGACTTAATTGAAATCTTATATACAGCACATATATTTAAATGATCAGCGAAGATGTGTAAATTTCCATCATCATATCTTGCCAATTGCCGCAGCTCAACATTGTTTGTATGGTGTGCATTCTTTTATATTGTCATTTTATATATAGTAAACGAAAAGGAAATAATATGTACAGAGATGTATATGCAGTATATGTGCTGTAGAACCACGATTCATCCTTTAGTTGAACTAAGTTCTCTGATGTGGTAAATATGAATTGACTGAAGGAGTTGCATCGCTCTCGATGCATGGAGTATGAGAGGGAACAAAGCAATGCAAAACATGAAATACAGTACATTTCAATGTTTTATCATGCCATTGTGAAAAGTCTCATCAATTCCCTTAATTAAACAAAAAGAAAAAAAGAAAAAAAAATGTTTTTGTCCCTTAATTGTAAAATAAAACCTGAAGCATTTCTTGATTAATGCTGTTCTCTATTTGGTTATTCGTGTGTTTTTCTCTTTTCCTACAATTAACGGTTTGGATTCTAACAAACTTTCTACCTCCACCGGTTGAAATATTCGGCTGCTCATTGTCCATTTTTGCCTTTGTTTGTTCCTTGAATGCAGCACCTTTTCTGTGCTGTATGTAAATGAGAGAGAAATATTTCCAGACACAAAACCTGCTGGTAAACAGGAAACGCTCTCTCGCGTCAGAGCCAAAACGGGCAAAGAACTTGTGGATTTAACGCTTTTCCGTAAAGCCTGTATATCTGGCTTCTCAGGACCGATTCTGTAGCATTGATCCAGCCCTGCCTCTCTTTTTTTTGGAGGATCTTAGTGCAGTCCCTGTACGTATTCTATGTAAATTACAGCAATCATGACAACTGCGACATTGTGAGTACCTGCAGAGCAGAGTGAAACATCGGCAGATAGACGCAGTTTAAGCAGATTTGCATATTTTTTTCCTCTCCCCTGTTCACACGAGCGCTCTCCAAGCATTTCACGGGGTTTTCAGACTTAGAAATAAATGCCCAGTTTCTAGTGGGAATCAAAGATTTACTCTTTTCAGCTCAATTACTGAGTGATTATACGTGTGGACACAGGGGGCTTGAGGGGAAACGAAACAAGAAGGGAAAGGACTGAAATATGCAGTGTTTGCACAATAATCTCAATCTCCATTTGAAGCCGCTTTGGGGAGTTGCAGTATCAAACCCCTTGTTAGTTGCCCTATTTGAGAGTATCCTCTCACTCAAATTGGCATGTTTTGATTTCCCAGTGGTCCCATACTGAATATTCTGAGCCTCCATCTGCTAGTTTTGCTTTCCTCAATTACTGCAATTCTTTTTCATTTTCATTCAAAAGGCTGGATATCTGTGCAAACTATTGGAAATATTAAGCCATATAAATCCAAAAGTATCCAAGTGTTTTTGCATAAATAGCCAAATTTGTCATCCAGAGAATTATTTTTACACATGAAGGAAGCAGGTTTAAGCTTTGAGTATGTTGTGGAGTAGATTTAAAACTATTAATTTATTCAAGTCATGGTTTGGCGCAACTTTTCCACATGTTGGAAGATCCTCAATATAATAACCTGAAAGCAATATTGTTATTGAAATCAAACCTTTCGAGCATGGAGCAGACTTAAGTGTATTATAAAATTAAGCCTTCCATTTCCTTCCACATCTGGGGTCCCGACGCGCATAGAGATAAAGGGGCCGTGCCAGGTCTCTCTTAAAGAATTGACTCGCTGCCTATCCGCAGATATCACATGCTATGAGAAACAAAAGGTTGTAGAAGCGTTTCACGGCATACGTTTGTGCCTTAAAGCTCCTGTTAAATGCAAATGCAAACACAAAGCGTTAGGTAAAGACATTCAGGTTTTGGATGCCTTGCAACTTCGAGTGCAAGAAGTGGCAATAACATTTTTAGCAGTAAACAAGCACTTTCATCTCTGTATTTGCCTTGACAAGTACATTCTTTCTATTAACATTAATCATTTTGAAAATATATTTGAAATAAAATTCATAAGTCTAGTGACATACTTATTGATTAATGAACAAAATGATTGATTAATCAAACAAATATGTAGTTCAAAACATCAAAACATCCCCGCTTGTGCTATCAACACCCTAAAATACAAAGATGTTTCATATCGAGACAGGATGAAGGCTTGAAGGAAAGCAGAATTTTGAATAAGTCTTTGCACGTCAAACATCAGTGTCATTACTGATGCAACTCATCACTGTGAATTCATCAGCTTAACCTTGTGTCTCGCGTTTTGTTATTTCACTTCAAGAAAACAGGAAATAAATCATCTCGGTCTGTTCCTTCCCTGCTCGACCTCACAGACAGACGGCGAAGCATAAATATGATGCCACACAAAAGAATTCATTGATAGTGGGACTATGATGAATTTTAACTGGTTACAATTTGCAGTTTTCAAAAGGCAAATCAGTGAGACCTCGATGTAATTTAAACATTCCCTATCAAAATTGCACACTTTATCCTGAGAGGAATAAGTTGACAGATTGAAAATAATGAAATCTGGAAAATGACACATTGTGGTCTGTGAATGACAGAATTTTTGAATATAAAATGAAAAAGAAAACTTTAGACAAGGTCCATTCATATGGACTGTTTGTTTGGAAAAGAAGCATTCATATCTTAAAAAAACAAACAAACAAAAAAAAAACATTTAGGCCTACTCACCATGTCAGTCTTCTGTAGAACACAAAATGAGATGTTTAGCAAAATATTCATGCTGGTGTAATTTCCAAAAGGGAGTTTCTGCAGTGATGTCATGGAAGAAACATATTTGGTTCCCCAAAAAACCTTTCTGTGAACAGGTCTGTTCTATTAAAGAACATTTTAAAAATATTAAGAACCTTTGGTGGAATGGAAATGTTCCATGGTTGTTCAAGGTTCTTCATGGAACCATAACAGACTTTCGCCAGCTCCTCTGGCTGTTTTTCTGGTTGGATTCGCACCGGCAGCAGGAACTCTAGGCGGCCGACAGCGTCAGCTTCATGCGCGGTATTTACAAACGTCGTCAACAACCGATGAATGGAGGACGCCATGATCGGAGCTGTGTTTGTTGTGCGTTGTGGGGTTCGTGATGACGGAGATGAAATGTAAACTCACAATTTACGCAACTGAAAGAACGTGAAAACCTGACTAAAATCTTTAAGGCCAACTTGCAGTGTTAAATATAATCGAGGCTGAGAGAAGAATACAACACTGCAAACAACAGGTAAATGCCATTACGACTGTTTTCCATGTTCGTGAAGTAAAACTTTTTACATGTTTTTTTTTAAAAAAATGCCCGGTGGCAGGTGTTTTAATTGCGTTTGGCCAATCAGCGTACACTTTTGGTAGTTACAACAGAGTGTTTTCATGACGCCTCATCAATCGCTCATATTGGCGGCACTGAATGTAAACAATGCCACTGAACCGATCGACACTCGCATATTTTACTGATTATTGCTGCTGAAAATTATCACTTATTGTTATGTGTTGGGCTGTAATCAGTCGGAAAACATTTGGAGTACTACAGACTGCCAAAAGTTATTACAAATCAAAGAGAAAGTGCAAAAAAACTGTCTGAGAAACAAAGGCGTTTGTGGTTGGCCAAACTGAACCAGGATTTCCAGGGCAAGAATCTTGACAACATTAGTGTTTGTTCCTATAATTTCTGGTAAGGTAGGTGAAAAAGTAGACTAATATTAATACTGCTTGTACGTATCTTTACCACCTATTAACTTTAGTTTGTCAAAATATTGTGCCCTTTCCTGCTTACTAAGTCCTCTATGTGATTTAGCAGCTTTCACACATTTTTTTCCGTGGTTTAGACAGCATAAATTAGCAGAACAATGTATTCAGTACTACATTAACTGTGCAGTCCATGCTGTCGTTTACATCTGAGTATTGCCAGTATGCCTGTGCATCCAGGTAACTGACTAAATTTTGACTTAAGTGTTTCTCAGTGATAGTCAGTGATTGTTCAAAATAGATCTGTTTTAAAGGAGAAGTCCACTTCCAGAGCAAAAATTTACAAATAATGTACTCACCCCCTTGTCATCCAAGATGTTCATATCTTTCTTTCATCAGTCGTAAAGAAATTACGTTTTTTGAAGAAAACATTTCAGGATTTTTCTCCATATAATGGACTGCTATGGTGCCCCGAGTTTGAACTTCCAAAATGCAGTTTAAATGTGGCTTCAAATGATCCCAAATGCGGTTGCAAACAATCCCAGCCGAGGAAGAAGGGTCTAATCTAGTACAATTGGTTATTTTCATTTAAAAAAAACAGAATTTAAATACTTTTTTAATCTCAGACGCTTGTCTTGTCTTGCTCTGCCTGAACTCTGTGTATTCTTGTTGAAGACAATTAGGGTATGTTGAAAAACTCGTATTTTCTCCCTCAACTTCAAAAATAATTTCAAAATCATCCTACATCACTGCAGAAGTACTGACCGAGTCTTTGCAAAGTGAACATGCAAAGAAGATCAAACACCCTTTACAAAAAACGGTAAAACAGTGATGTAGGACGATTTTAAAGTTCAGGGAGAACATAAGATAGGAGTTTTTCGACATACCTTAACTGTCATGAACCGGAAAAAAAACAGGCAGATTGCAGAGTGCAGGCAGAGCGAGACAAGAAGAGCATTTGACATTAAAAAGTATATAAATTGTATTATTTTTATGAAAATAACCAATCGTTTCACTAGATAAGACCCCTCTTTCTCAGCTGGGATTGTCTACAACCGCATTTGGGATCATTTGAAGCCGCATTTAAACTACATTTTGGAAGTTCAAACTCAGGGCACCATAGCAGTCCACTATATGGAGAAAAATCCTGAAATGTTTTTCTCAAAAAACACAATTTCTTTACGACTGAAGAAAGAAAGACATGAATATCTTGGATGACAATGGGGTGAGTACATTATATGTAAAATTTTGTTCTGGAAGTAGACTTCTCCTTTAAGAGCTACTCTGAAGTAGAGTTCCTAGAACTAAGTACGTTCCTAGTTGCTCACGCCAGAAAGCAGGTATTTCAGCCAGTAGTTCTAGGAACTATGAAAAGGTTCCTGCGGTGCAAAAGCTCCTGTAGATGCCAGTAAAGAACCTTGCCATTCGTTGTATAAACCATTCTGCTAAATGTCTTCTTTTGTGTTCTTCGGATGAAAGAAATTCATACAGATTTGGGGTGACTTGAAAGCAAGTAAATGATGGCAGAATTTTCATTATTGTGTTCACCTTCACCGAAAGACTGGATTCGTTGAGTCAAATACGCATATTTAAAAACACATGCAGTTTGAAATGCACCAGCGGTGACACCTTAAAGTGTTTCTGCGTTAAATTATAAATGTTTTAAGCCTTTAAAAACTCATTTGACACTCTGTGCGCAGACTATTTCTAGTCTGAATTTGTTATTCTTAAGCTGTCCGCACTGAGGCCTGTGTTCCTGTCAAACGACAGCTGTCAAACTACAAGGCAGAATGTGTAAAATTGAATCACAGTTGAACACTGTAGAAAACAAAGGCCTGTCAGATAAATGCACACGGCAGAATAAATTGTGAGCCCGTTTGATTGGCAGCTCTAGGACGAAACGTACATTTCCGAGAATAAATATGGCTGGAAAACTTCGAGTCCCATCAGGTGATGGACTGCGGGATCATTGCATTAAGACTTATTTGATGCTTCCTTCCCAACGGATGTGTGAAGTGTTGGGGAGACGGCATCACAAATGGTTGTGTTCCTGTCAAAAGTGAGCCGTGTTTGGAGATGGAACGTCCCGCTTATTCATCTGCGTGCGGATAGCGGCCTGAAGAATGGAGATGTGACAAAATCGCTTCTTTATAGAATAATGACGGCTGACACGAGGCCTAATGGATGCAGTGTTTTTAATCTCTGTGAAGGCTCAGCCCGGTGATGGACTCGGCTGCCAGGCCTACAGGTGTGCTGTGACAGCCTGTCTATTCTACTGCTCATCACTCACGCCGAGCAGAGACGACCAGCTTCACTTCAGCCCCATCCGCTCAGCCGCTGTATTGGACTCGATAGCAAAGCGGAGGGGAGTGACACCGAAACCGGGGCTGAAATCCGCCCACAGCGCTTCTGGTGTCTTCATATAGAGGTTAAAAGAGTCAAGTCCAATGCTGAACAGAATACATCAAGTTTGGTATGACAGGACGAAGAGCAAGTTAGCTTAGTCAGGAACACACTTTCAAGCTGCCGGAAATCAAATTATATTTAAATTAGTTATATTAAATTCTGTTTATATTTTGTAATTACCAAATCATTTCATGTTTTTTTTCTCATATTAGACTTACTAAAAACAAATTAAAAATATACCATAAAATATTATATCTAAGACTTTAGATCTTGTTCTATCATCATGAGCACTGTTTTTATCCTATGTCTGACCTTTTATAAAGATGTCTGTGTGCAGCTGGAAGCCATTTTTTTCGCCATTCACTCAACAGTGAATGATTGAATTTTGAATTTTTGCTAGACTGCTTGGTGAGACAAAAGCTTCTGCAAATGTTGCTGTGGGATTTGTATGCAATTTCAGATTAAATTGATGTAGGGAAAAGTCAGCGAGTGATGCAGAGTGAGAAAAAGAAGGGAGGGAACGAGAAAGATCTGTGTGAATTAATGAGCACAAATATGCTTCCATGCCATTATTATTCGTTGGTGAAAAATGTGTATTCTTACTCCCTGACGGCCCGAGCAGCTGAGAGAAAGTAACTGACTTTGTTGTTAAGTTTCTGTGATTGTTCTTTCAGATTCAGCTGAGTTTCCTCTCAGAGGCTTTCGGCTGGCTGAAAGCATTTGTTTATCTGCGTGCCGTACAGGTACAGTAAGTGTAAAGCGTTTCTTTTCTTTACTACACAGTATTCATCAAGAACAACTGAAAGACTTAAATGACAGATGGGTATTACCGTTGCTGAAATGGCTTGTCATGTTTGCATCTTTGATTTATAGTTAAAAAATACACTGTACAACAAATATCTCTAGTTGTATCTTCTTAGTGTGGGGAAGATACTTTCTTGGCAAACTACAAGCTAATTATAAATTACAGTAGCTAAACAGCCAAATTGTTAAGTGAACTACACTGAAACTGTGCAATGTATTTTTAAATATATACTACAGTAATAGCTGAGAAAAGCAGCTTTGCCATCACAGGAATAAATTACATCTTGAAATGTATTAAAATAGAAACAGTTATTTTTAATTGTAATATTTCACAATATTACACTTTTTACTGTATTTTTGATCAAATGAATTGCTTTGGTGAGCATAAGAGATGTCCTTCAAACGTGATTGAAATAACAGCATTTAACTTTAAGTACACAGAACCTCAAACATCCATGGAACCTTTCAAATGTAGAAAAGGTTCTTTATAGTGGAAAGAGGTTCTTTAGATTTTTAGAATGTTCTTCAAAATGGTTCTTGTAGGAACTGTTCACTGAAAGGTTCTTTGGACAACCAAAAATGGTTCTCCTTTGGCATCACTGCAAGAACACTTGGTTCTTTTGGAACCTTTATTTTTAAGAGTGTAAGTATTAGCATTTATCTATTTACAGTTTTGCCAGGAGAAGTCCACTTCCAGAACAACAATTTACAGATAGTGTACTTGCCTCCTTGTCATCCAACATGTTCATGTCTTTCTTTCTTCAGTCGTAAAGAAATTATGTTTGAGGAAAAAAAAAATCAGGATTTTCTGCATATAATGGACTGCTCTGGTGGCCCGAGTTTGAACTTCCAAAATGCAGTTTAAATGCATCTTCAAACGATCCCAAATGTGGTTGTAAAGGATCCCAGCTGAGGAAGAAGGGTCTTATCTGGTGAAACGATCAGTTATTTTCATTTTAAAAAAATACAATTGAAATACTAGTTAATTTGAAACGCTCGTCTTGTCTTGCTCTGCCTGAACTCTGTGTATTCTGGTTCAAGACAGTTAAGCTATGTCAAAAAACTCCAATCGTATTTTCTCCCTCAACTTCAAAAATCATTTTAAAATCATCCTACATCGCTGCAGAAGTACCAACCCAGTCTTTGCAAAGTGAACATGCAAAGAAGATCAAACACCCTCAACAAAAAAGGTAAAACAGCGATATATAGGATGATTTTGAAGTTGAGGAACAACATGAGATGGGAATTTTTCGACATACCCTAACTGTCATGAACCAGAAAAAAACCGGCAGAGTTCCGGCAGAGCAAGACAAGATGAGCGTTTGACATTAAAAAGTATATAACTTGTATTATTTTTATAACACAATTTCACTAGATAAGACTCTTCTTCCTCAGCTGGGTTCGTTTACAACCACATTTGGGATCGTTTGAAGCCGCATTTTGGAAGTTCAAACTCGGGGCACCATGGAAGTCCACTTTTTGGAGAAAAATCCTGAAATGTTTCCTCAAAAAACATAATTTCTTTAAAACTGAAGACAGAAAGACATGAACCCTTTGGATGACAAGGGGGTGAGTACATTATCTGTACATTTTAGTTCTGGGAGTGGACTTCTCCTTTAAAAAAGACTTAAAACAGCTTGTAGGGACTCAAATTACATTGAAACAATCCGATTCACTAGAATGAATCTAGTCTCAGCCTCAGACTTCACGCCCATGGAATGTTGGCTAAACGTCTGATGCATAAGGCACACTTAACTGGAAACACTTCAGGAGTTTTGAAGTCGTCATCGTATTGGTTCAATTATACAGGATTTCCAGGAGACGTGTGTGTTGCATTCTTTAATGTTCCACCTGGAAACAAAAATGCCAGGGCGCAAAACCCCGTCACAAAAGAAGAAAGCCATCGTGTTTATAACTGTGACACCGAGCATTTATCAGGATCAGCTAAACACTGGATTTTCAAAAGTATGTGAACAATTTAAAGTTTGTTATTTTGGCGACATTTTAACATGACGAACAAAACGAAACATGATTGATTGCTGTACCTGTCAGTCATATGGCCTCTGGGGCGAGCCTTGGCCATTCAAAGCGCTCCAAGTTCCCAGACCTTCTGTAATCAGTCTGAAGGTCTGGCTACACAAGACTAGAATGAATCTGACTTTTGAATGCTACAAATGCAAGAGAATAGTTTAGGAAAGCTTGTTTGATTATTTACTCTTACACAAAACACAGGTTTCTCTCATTTTAATGCTAATTGTTGGAAAAAGTAGCTTGTTACTCGAAAAGCTTGTGTTTTGAAAGCAGCATATACAGTCAAACCAAAAATTATTCAGACACCAGATATAATTTTTTATATTTTTTACTGGTGGGTACAGGACAGTATAGTTCATTTATGTGAGTGAGGATAGCAAAATAAAGTAAACTGTTATCTATTATACCCGAAAAATTTCATACTGTGGATTACCAGTACAACTGATACATATTTGGGGCCAAAAATTATTCAGACACTTTGACCTGACCATGTTTTGCTTAAGTGTTTTTTCTTGAATTGCTTGTGTGACCTTTTTACACCACTGACTGAACAAAATCATCTAAGCATTTCTAAGCCTTACTTGGTAATTGGTCAACAAAGTATTGATAGTTGTGTAAATATTGTCATACTAACAGTTGTCTGAATTTTTGGTTGATTGTAATTCATTACCTTTCTATCAAAATTATCTGACATTATCAGTTGAATTTGTTCTGACACAGTTCTTGTCATATATATTATTTCTTTTTACCATTTTCAAAACTATAGCGAATAAACTGTGATAATGTGAGAAATGTTGAAGGTGTCTGAATCAATTTTGGTTTGACTGTACCTTCATGTTAGATAATTTGATTAAAGTAAGATGTTTGAAAATTGTGAGTTGTACCTTTAAGTGTGTATACAAACGCACAAAACCATTTTTTTTTCAGTCATCTGTTCAGTCCAGTCTTTTTTTTTTTCAGACAAAATCTAGAAAAGTTTACACAATGTCCTGCCTTACAAGATGTCCAGTGTTTTTTCTTGTTGTGTTGCGAGTCAGACACTCAAAACTGTGTTCCACACCATCCACCTTCCCACCTTTACAAACAACGCGAGCATGTCCACCCCATCGCCAGCTTAACCTGACACGCGTCTGCACTGTGTTTTTTTTCCCGCCTGCTTTTTCTGGTTTGGTTTTGTTTTAATCAGATGGAGGGTCTCTACTGACGATGTCACGTCTGGGCTCACACACGCACGCACACTCAGAAGGACAGTGGGCTGTCCGGTGTAGCATCATTAGCTCAGCGGAGACGTGGCGGCCCTGACACATGTCGAGCGGCGTGCAGCCAACCCACGGACGAGCACGAGTCGCTCCTGCATAATTTGAAGGTAACGCCGCATTTCTGTGCAGGCATGCTGTCAGTGGTCCACGGAGAACAGGGGACACTGGGGTGGGGGGAGGCAAGGAGAGACGGAGAGGGGAAGAAATTTATCCAGAGAGCTGTAGTGGTCTTCCTTATTCCTGCTTCTCGTTCTGGAAAAACATACCTGTGCGCTTCTTCTAACACGGCTTGAACATAATTCACCGTCTGACAAGTCAGAGTTTCAAATGTCAACCACAGATGATTCGTTTTTTTCTTCCTTTTTTTTTTATAAACTGACGTTGTTTTCATGAATGCAGCTTTTTGAAATGCCAGGCCTGAACTCTAAATGAGAAAGCCTAAAGTTGAAACCAGGACTAGAATACCATGCTCAAGCTAACCATTACCATTCCTATTTATCTCAACAGTGCTTGCTCAGTATGTCATTTGAAATTATTCATCTTTGCTCATAGCTACTCAGTTCTGCTGCCAGGTTGTTTTGAGCCAATCACCTGAGCTAAAGTGACATCATGGCAGCGCTGATTGTCTGATGGCACCACAAAAAATATGCACGGTTCAAAGTGCTTCATTAGCAAATTATTATTAAAGACAGTGGACGAAAACATAAATGTCCACTTCACACACTGAAGCGCCATCTGAATACAATTGGTAAAAATAGTAAAACGTTTACTATATGCAGGGTTTTTCGAATTTGAACTGAAAGAGACTTCTGAGGGTTCTGTGGAAAATTTCAGAGAAAAAAGAAAAAGATTGGTCTAAATTAGGGGTGGGAGAAAAGAATCGATTCTCGATTCTATTCAAGAGAATGGGTTGATTTTTGCAGAGCTCATTTTGACAAGGTAAAAAGGGTGTTGTTTTACACTACCATTGAGAATTTTTAACCAAAGTATATTATAGACTTTTCATTAAGACCCTAAAGAATCATATCAACTTGTGGAAAATGGACATCCGATGGCCCCTTTAATTTAGCATATTATCACACTTTTTATTACACAGTACAAAATTAATATTTAAAACAGAGTATGCTAAATTTTAGACAATACATCTAGTTATTTTTGTTATAATAAAATTATTTTTCTTTTTTAATGAATGAAACGTTTGATTAAATGACTCTGTGACTCATAAAGACAGCAAAAATTATTTAGCTTCTGAGTGATTCAGGCTGTGTCCGAAATTGCATACAGTTGAGGTCAAAAGTTCACTGACACCTTGCAGAACCTGCAAAATGTATGATACAAAATGCATATTGTTATACATTTTATTGTTCTTTTTTAATGTTATTTTTTATTTAGGTCTGACCTAAATAAGATATTTCATGAAAAAAGACATTCACATATAATTGAAAAGAGAAAATATTTTGTATACACACTTATGATTTTGAGTTCCATCTTTTTACACTGAGGACAAATGAGGGACTCATAAGCAAATATTACAGAAAGTTCAAACACTCACTGATGCTCCAGAAGGCAACATGATACATTAAGATTTGAAGATCAGGGTAAATTTAACCTATTTTGTCTTCTGGGAAACATGTGAGTATCTTCTGTAGCCTCTGAAGTAGTAGTAAATAAAAAAAAATATATGATATTTAGGCAAAATAAGAAAAATGTACAAAAGTATCAACAACACAGTATTAAGAATTAAGCTTAAAGAATAAACTTTTGAACAGGGTCATTTTTTAAGTTAAATATTATTTTCTCTTGTATACTGTATGTAAATGTATTTTATGTGAAATATCTTATTCAGGTCGGTACTACAAAAAAAAAACACATTTTTTGTATGATCCCTCTTTTTTTGGTAAAATAATTCACATGTTCCAGATTCTGCAAGGTGTATGTAAATTTTTGACCTCAACTGTATTTTTTTGAGTAAGTACTTTTTTGGGTAAGTAATTACTTTCAGACCGCAAAAAGAATATGAATGTATGTAGTATGAATTCAATCTGGATATACTACATTTGCCATGTTGCTGTTATCACGTGACCTACCGGCGTCAGTTGCATCGTGTTACTGCTCTCTATGGGGAAAGGTGCTTTTGCTTACAGGTAGTAGGCTTATACAGGTACAGCATCCATCAGAATGGGCTAATGTGACTATGCCAACCTACAAAACCTTGACCCCTCGGTGGAAGCTCAGTAAGAATGGAGACAGAAAAGCAACTACTCCAGTGCTCGATTGGGACCCATCATGAGTGATCCATAATTCTGTTACCGACAATCAAACTCAATTGTACTTGAGTCATGTCTTCTCAAGAAACCAGAGTCTTGCTTTTACAAACAGTACATTACCTTTCAAGTTGCATCCATGCACAATCGATCAAAGGTCAAAGATACTATTCCTGTTTTCCAGCTCAGTGCTAATATATGCAGCAGTACTGCTCTGTAGGTATTTCACAGGCCTCATCCATCAGTCCATCCATGCATTATGCATATCAGAGGTCATATTGGCGGCTGCCTCCCCTGCAGAGGCGTTAATCCTTATCTTAGCTGTAATAACAAGATTAGGCAGGCTGAGGGGCTTATTGGGGCAGCTGGGGGTCCTGCTCTGACCGCAGTGGGGTTGACAAGGCCGAACCGATGGGGAAATCCTGCATATTGGGCCAGCGGAGCTCATTGATTACTTTAACTTACTAAATTGGCCCCGGGTTGTGTTTGACGCAGTGTATGGAGTCCATCTGTTAAACGGTAGTTAGCTTCACAGGGAATGGGCTAATGTCACGCCAGTGGTGCTGAGTGGAATTTACTTGGACAAGCTGGGATAGAAGTGATGCTTTAGGCAGCTCACATCAGCTCGGTACGGTCATAAAGGTTTATGATGCCTAAGATAATTCTCCTCCGTGGATGTTCAATGTCGCCAGCTATGTTTTTCAGTATCCTATTAATTTGAACTACATTATATGGCCAAAAGTGTGGACATCTGAACACTACACCGTATGTGCTTGTTGAACATTTCAAAGTCTCTCTTTGCGGCAATAACAGCTTTCAATCTTCTGGAAAGGTTTTGCACTAAATTTTGGAACATAGCCGAGAGGACTCTCTCATTAAAGCCACAAAGCATCAGTTATTCTAAACCATGTGGCATTTATTTTAAATAATTAGCCTATAGCGCAAATAAAAAGTAGTTCGTCTGGTTTCAAATTATAAAGAGTTTTAGACACTGGTTATCAAAAGCTGTCCGTAGATCTTTTGCATAGGTAATGTGATAAACTACATTGACAGTACACCTGTGTTTACTCTGCCAGCAAACCTGTGAACTTGAGGTGAAATTTGGGTAAAAGTAATTTAAAATGCATATGCCATGTTACTATAAATTTTCTGTTTGGGAACTGAAAACCAGTTCCTTTTCAGTTCTTATAAACTCCAGGAATACAATCATTTCAAGTCTGTTTCTTGAGGGAATGACTCTAACGAGTCAGTTCTTTTAAGTGAATCAAAAACATTTAGCACAACCAGTGAAGTCCAATTCTTGAACAAAAGACTCTTCTGAGTTGGTCAAAGGTTTGGCACAATCAGTGAAGTCTGATTCTCAGCTGAATGACTCTTACAGTGTTTTTTTTTTTTTTTTTAATACGTATATCACAAACATGTATCGCAACCAGCAAAGTCCAAGGCTCAAAACAAACGTATTGTACAACCGGCTCAACAGTTCTCGAACGAAAACTCTTACGAGTTGGTTCTTTTAAGTGAATCACAAATGTTCAGAGCAACTAGCGAAGTCCAATTCTTGAACTAAAGACTCTTACGAGTCGGTTCTTTTAAGTGAATCACAAACGTTGGCCGCAAATCAGTGAAGTCTGATTCTCAAGCAAATTACTCTTACAGGTCGGTTCTTTTAAGTGAATCAAAACATTCAGCACAACCAGTGAAGTCCAGTTCTCGAACTTAAGACTCTTATGAGTTGGTTCTTTTAAGTGAATTACAAACATTCAGCGCAGTCAGTGAAGTCTGATTCTCAAGCGAATGACTCTTATGAGTCGGTTCAAAAACATTCAGCACATCCAGTGAAGTCCAATTCTTGAACTAAAGACTCTTGTTGGTTCTTTTAAGTGAATCACGAATGTTTGGCACAATCAGTGAAGTCTGATTCTCAAGAAAATGACTCTTATAAGTCTGTTCTTTTAAGTGAATCACTAATATTCAAATGTCCAAGTCCAATTCCAAAGCAAAAGAGCCTTATGAGTCAGTTCTTTTGAGTGAATTACAAATACTTGATAGCACATGCCACATGGTTTGATATTTTGATAAGACTAAAATTGTGACACATTTTTGGTATGTTTCTGAACCTTTTCATTTCTTTCTAAGTAATCGTCCTCTTCTCCATCCATAGCGTCATCCATGTGTCTGCGCTTTGAGAATCGTTCCCGGCGTTCCCCATGACTTGAACGTAGCATCGCTCAGCGCCGTGATGGCCCTATTCACACTCAGGTATGCCCGGCATGTACTTGAGATTCATAAACATTTTCACCGTTAGCAATTTTTATTCCTCAAAAGCACACGTCCCATAACTGTCACAGACAGATGCTTGCTTGGAATGATGTATGAATGCTCAGGATGACATGGCTGGCTGCTTTGAGCGGCAATGTTTAGAGTCTATTAATTTTACAGTGCTGTTTGGAATTATCCATCTGTTTAAAGGTTAACTGCCTTCTTGCTTGTGAAGAGTACATTTCTCACACACACTCAAGCTTAACACACGTAAGAACATTACCATCATCGCCACACGCAAGTTTTACCGCAGTACACCGTGCACGTCAAGCGGGAAAGCCCATTAAAGTGGTATCGGGCAGCGCGACTCTCTCCGCTACTTTAACAGGCCTGCTCGGATGTACACTTCCGTACGAGATGTATTATCAGGCAAACAATCCACTTAATGCCCAAAGTGAAGTGAAGAGGCGTTTTTACAAGTCTGTAGATGAGCCTCGCTTTCATGGGCGCTGTCCGTGCTCTGATTTAGCACGCTAGCCTGCCAGTTGACTGTCAGTCGGCCAGAGTAATCTCTCCCCGTCAGCTGCCAGCGAGGGTGAAGTTCATCTTTGCAATAACGTTAAATGCACTGGCGCTTCATCCTTCATGAATATGAATGGCTATATAAATAGGAAAGTTGAAGAGCAGATAGATCGGGTGGCTGTCACTTCAAACTTCCTAATCATCTCCGCTAAAAGCATGCCTTGCCAAGCAACACGAGTCAGTGGGACTTGACACGAACCTTGGGTAGGTAGCGCATTTGGTTTGTTTTTACCACGCAACCTATCAAATGTATCTCCCTCGTGAGATTCTCATGGGACAGGTGTATCAGCTGCAACACGCTATGGCGGCCGATTACAAGACGTGCCTTATCTTTGATAATGCAGAGCACGGTCTCCTGAGGGTTTGCACCTACTGTGAAGCACATAACGATTCCTAATTCATTGTAACTCAAAATAATAATTGTTGAAGCTTGCTGTGTGTAGGGAAATGAGGTGAAATTGATATAAATAATTATTTAGGCACATCAGCGGAGATGTCTGGTATGTTTTCTTTAAAGGAACAATTCACCCAAGTATGAAAATTCTGTCATTTGTTCGCCATCATTTTGTTCCAACCTCTGTCCTTTACAGAATAAAAAACAAAAAATGTAATTGAGAGTTTTTATCATACAGTTCTCGCTTTTCTCTCTCACAGTTCTGGGTTTACATCTCACAATTCAGTCCTTTTTAGAATAGCAAGATATGAACTCAGAATTGCTAGATTTTCAAAAATAAAAATTGCAATTGCAATGAGTAGAACTTCAATCAGATCATTGATTATGTTCTATATCGACATATGCCACATATATTGCTGCAATTATTGAACCTAATCAATTTGATCAAAATATGTGTATACATGAGGTAAAGTTTAATAGCGATATTACCTACTGTAAATCTCATTGTAATAGCATTATGAGGGAGCATGTAAACAAAGTGATTCAGGTTTTTTTTTTTTTGTGAGTTGGATCAAATAATTGATTGAAAGACCCACTTAAGAGTCAATGTGGATATTAAAGTTTTCAGTATTAAATTTTATCACACAAAGCTACAGTATTGTATGGCTGTAGAATACTTTTTTTGTCACTTTTATCTGGTTGTTAAAGGGATAGTTCACCCAAAAATAAAAATTCTGTCATTAATTATTCATCCTTATGTTGTTCCAAACCTGTAAGACCTTTGTTCATCTTCGGATGAAATACGAGAGCTTTCTGACCCTGCATAGAAAGCAATGCAACTACCACGTTCAAGGCCCAGAAAGGCTGTAAGGACATTGTTAAAATAGTCCATGTAACATCAGTGCTTCAAATGGAATTTATGAAGTTACAAGAATGCTTTTTGTGTGCAAAGAAAAATTATGACTTAATTCAACAGTTTCTTCACATGAAACATGCGAGTGTATATGCCGGGTCAGAAAGCTCTTGGATTTCATCAAAAATATCTTAATTTGTGTTACAAAGATGAACAATGGCCTTACAAGTTTAGAACGACATTAGAGTAATTATTTTTTTTGGGTGAACTATCCCTTTAATCTGACACATGTCAGTTTTCAGGTTCAAATGCTCCTTCAAGTCCCAAAAGCAAACAGCTGTGACCCTGGACAACAAAACCAGCCATAAGGGTACATTTTTCATAATTGAGATTAAAAAAAGCATTCAGTTAATGTATGGTTTGTTAGGATAGGACAATGTTTGGCTGAGATACAACTATTTGAAAATCTGGAATCTGAGGGTGCAAAAAAAAATAAAAAACCACTGACAAAATCAGCTTTAAAATTGTCCAAATTAAGTTTTTTAATCAAAAATTAAGTGTTGATGCATTTATGGTAGTAAATTTACAAAAAATCTTCATGGAACATGATCTTTACTTAATATCCTAATGATTTTTGAAAAATTAATCATTTTGACCCACACAATGTATTGTTGGCTACTGCTACAAATATACCCATGTTACTTAAGTTTCGTGGTCCAGGTCACAAATAATAATATACACTCATAGTGTGCTGTACTACTTCCACACAATCATGATTCTATCCTTTATCTCATTAGTGAAAACTTTGCTGGACAGACAATGATTCATATTTAAGGAATTGTTAAAATATTGGTGACGCCCCCATGAGCCCAGACATTAAAGTATATACCATGTGGTTTTAAAAGCTTAGCTATAAATGAATAATCCTAATAAATGGCTGCTGAGATCATATTCTTACTTGAAATGAAGTAGAAACTTGAACTCAGAAACCGTATTCGATATGTAATGACTTAACAAGTGGATGGTACTTTTGTATCCATTTTGAAGCTTTTTGAAACCTTCGGTCCCCTTTCAGTGTAACTGCATTGAAAACAGCAAGCAGTACAATTCTTCGAAATCCTTCTTTTTGTGTTTTCCAAAAAGACATACACTGTAAAAAAAAATCAGTGAAATGTACGGTAAAAAATCGGCAGCTGTGGTTACCAGAGTTTTACTGTAAAAGTTACGGTAGCAACGTTTAACATTTTACGGTTTTCACTTAAATTTACAGGTAAATACTGTAATTTCATTAACTGATATAATGTTAATTTACCAACTTATTGAAGTACTGAAATCTGTTTTGTACCTTTGTAATACACTGATAGCCACCAAAAGCAGGTGGTGATGAGAAAGTGGCATGATGAACGAAAGCTCATCGCAAACATCTTTTAAATATTAACATACATAGAAGATGCACAGTGTCATTCACACAATCACTAAACACCATCATGGTAACACACATGAAACTGAAATAATGCAATAAACATTAATTTAACAACATTAGATGTAACATACAACCCTATTGTACAAAACTAAGTAAAAACTAAGAAGAAACAGTTATTTCAACAAAAAAAAACATCAAATAAAAAAAAAAAATGTAACACAGGGAATTCTGGGAATGTCAATTTATGGTTATTCACTGTAAATTTTACAGTCTTTTACTGTTAACCATTTAACATGTTTTTACTGTAGCATTTTTACAGTTTTTTACTGTTAAATTCACCGGCATTTTTTACAGTGTACAGTTTTGGAACGCCACAAGGGTGAGTAAATGATGACAGTACATTCATTTTTGGGTGATCTACTCCTTTAAGGCTTCTTTCATTCCACCTCTTTGTGGTCTGCTACTGTTTCTATTGACACTCTTTGAAAAACAACAACCACAAGGCAAGTTGTCAATCATGCTCTCTCGTCGCTCTCTGGAGTTGGAGAGGGAGATCTGGCTCTATCTGAAAGCTGTCTCAGACACTACGGTCTCTACTCCGGGGCTGACACGTCCCCATGCTGTTCCCTGTCACCTCGCACACGTACACACACACACCAACCAGAACATGTGACACCGAGTGCGACTTCTTCCACACACACACTGAGCTAATTCCCACCTGCGTATGTTTCTTCTTCCACATTCGGCTGGTGTTAACCAAACCCATGGATGGCGGAGAAAGCAGAGAGGGAGATGACAAAATAAAAAAAGAAAGGGAAAATTGAGCTTCAGCACATGCCAAAGCCGGGGCTGCCAGTCAGTGACACGTATTTTGACAATCATAGGCTGTCATCACTCTGTGATCAGAACTGCCAGTGGTGAGACAGTTGGGAGACGAGCCGAGGACTGGCAATCCTCACCTTCCTCCCCATACAGCACTGTCGGGAGAGTCACTTTTGTTATTTATATACACACACACCACTGTGTTGGAAGGCAGCAAATCAAACATGTCAGAAGAGCCATGTGCCACCCAGAGTGAGTGTTATAGACATACTGAGCTGCGGAGAGTTTAGAAGAGTGTTTTGTCCTTACAAATGTCTCGTGCAGAAATCTGTCCGTCAATGCGTTTCTGAATTGTACACAATGTATGTGCTTCTGTCTGAGTAGGTTTTCGGTTTTAAAAATGTGTGTAGAGAAATCAGTTGGGGACATTTTCTGAAATTTGGCCCTCAAAGAACTGTAGGATTTCTGTAGCTCAGACAGAAGAGTGTGGCACCAGCTACCCCAAGGTCATTCGTTTGATTTCCATCAATTGATTAAAAAATGTGTGCGGTGCAAGCTGCTTTGGATAAATGCATCTGCCAAATGCATAAAAACGTAAACTGTAAAACAGTGTTTGTTTCATTAATGAGTAATTTTGACGAAAATAAGCCGATATTGTTAACAAATAAAAGCGAGACCAAAATGTTAAAATTGTCCCAATTTGGGGAGATTCAGTTAGGACTAATCTCATAAAACGTTTAAAAATGTCAACATCTGGGAGTAAGAGACGAGCAGACATATGGATACATTTGAAAAGCCTGACGACACGAAAGAGAACTCAGTTCGGTCTGGTTTTCTGCCTCTTAAACAGCACAGGAGTCCTGAATTTAGTCCTCTTTTGTGTCCTATCGCAAATTAACTGGTATGTCGAAAAACTTGTCCAACTTTTTTCGTCCAACTTCAAAATAGTCCTACATTGCTGTTTTACCTGTTTTTGTAAAGGCCGTTTGACCTTTGCATGTTCACTTCGTAAACACTGGGGCTTCTGCAGTGACGTAAGATGATTTTGAAGTTGGAAGAGAAAATGAGATGGAAGTTTTTCGACCTACCCTAACTGTCTTGAGGTGCAAAGACTATGCATGCACATTGCTGACCAAGACAAGACAAGCAATTTAGGCTAAAAACTATGTCAATTATTTTTATATATATATATATAAATGAATTATAGTGTCTTGCACCCACTAGTAAAAAAAATATTTTCAAAAATAAATAATAAATAGGCTATATCTGGAGTCTGAATAATTTTTGGATTGACTTTAAGTTTAGGAAAGTTTGTCTGTGTTGAAATCAAATTTCTTGTTTAGCCAATCAGAAGATTTTGTAGTGCTCTCTCTTCATTTTTAAATTATATAAAATAACTCTTGCATTATTATTTTAATACACAATATGCTTTAAAAGTTTGGAGTCAGAAAGATTTTGTCTTACTGTATTTTAAGTCTCTTAAGCCTCTTTCACACAGAGCTTTGAAAATTGTCTTCTGTGTGAACACAAACGCGTCGCGGGATAGGGAACGTGTAACATTGCCGGGATCAGTCTCGGAATGAGCCCTGGCCTGTGTGAACAAAAGGCAGGACCAGTGGTGTGTCGTAGTGATGACACATGCTATCACGTCAGTCTTTTACTGGGTGTTTTGAAGGCAAATCAACGTTTTGTACAAAAATATGAGACCAGGGAACTCCTCATTATCTGTGCTGAAGCTGAGATTGTTCGCCAGTTTTGTGGAATGAATGTCACGTGTCTTTACGGGTTCTTTACGGGATGTGTGTGAACGCAAGCATGGGTTCCGGAAAATCATTGGCACTGTGAATGAACCAAAATCAAACCATTCCGCGACAAACCACGGGACACATTATCCGTGTATTTTTCGGAATCTCTGTGAAAGAGAATTTAGGCTAACCAAGCTGGCATTTATTTAAAAAGAGCAATGTTTATATAATAAAATATTGTATTTTTACATACAAAGAAACATTGCAGTCATTAAAAATTAGCTTGGTTTTGTCTGTATTCTATGTGGTTCATCAAACATGATGTTATGTGCTGTAGAAACATGTCTGAATCCTGTTTCTGTAAGACAGTTGTCTTTTTTTTGGTTGGACAAGGTTTTGCAACATTTGGTTACAGGCACATCGGTTGTCTGAACTATTCTTAAGCATAGAACGATAGGAGAACCCAAACCAGGTGATGATCACATGACCTCCTCCTCCTCAGTGGTGCCCATAAATCTGTCCATGAATCATTCAGTGCATTCAAAGCTTCATTCAAACAATCCAAATTTACAATCCAAATTTACCACAGCTGGGTGTACCAGCGGATTAGTAAAATCAGAAAATGATGTCTTGTGACGGAGCCGTAGACCACAGATCATGGCGGTAGATAAGTTACAAAAGCTATTCTGTTACACTGTTGTTGCTTGAACATGTTAGCAAGTTGATATTGCTGGTAATTAGCATTAGCCAAAGCACTGCAAACATTTTGACTATGAGTTTGTGTCATGAATTTTAACCGAGGTGGGAGAAGATTCCTGTGTTGTTAACCCCAGCAGTGACAGGGTTAATTTGAACAGTCTGGCCATGAAGCTGCGGGGCAGGGGAGCAGCTTTTTGATCTGTGTGATGGACAGACATTCAACAGCACCAGGGCACAGCATGTAACGAGAAAGAGAGAGAGAGAGAGAGAGATAGAGGCGGAAAGACGTACAGCATGGCATCTTGTCCATCTTCTGATGTTCCAGCGCTCTGTCTGCCGAGTGTTGTGTGAGATTGTCGGCGTGTGATTTTTCTCTCTGGAGAGCAGGTGGATAGAAGGAGGGGGGGATGCCGCACCAGCCCGTTCTGTGCAGCCATGTGAACAGAGCCCTATCCCAAAATGAGCCTAAAGTGGTCATTACATTACAGAGAGAGCGGCAGTAAAGCAGTGGGAATAAAACGAGCCAAATCTAATGTAGTGCTGCACACACTAGAGGTTTGCTAAAAGGTCTCTTCATTTTTTAAATAGTTTTCAGGGCTAAATTTAAAAACGTTGGCTTGTAGACGCACATCTCGCGGTTCTCTCAGAAAATAATTTCAGGAATTATTAGAGTATGCAATGAGAATATTGCCCTTAAAATTTGCTTTTGTTAATCAAAAGGTGTGTCCCAATGCCTGTAAAATGGCATAGATACAAAAATAGTGTGAGTAGCATGTTTATACTGAAGAGAACATGAAAAAGAGCATTTATTTAACCAAAAAAAAAATGAAGTGCACTCAACATTCGCAGCTTTCCTTATGTAGTGGAAGGGGAGGGACTATTAGACATACTGGATATCAAAATAACCTTCTAAAATGCATGCACTAGATGGCTGAGTACATATATAGTTGAGGTCAAAAGTTTACACCCCCTTTCAGAATTTGCAAAAAGTTAATTATTTTACCAAAATAACATGTTATTGTTTATTTAGTACTGACCTGAATTAGATTTCACATAAAAGATGTTTACATATAGTCCACAAGAGAAAATGATAGTTGAATTTATAAAAAAAAAAAAAAAAATGACCCCGTTCAAAAGTTTACATCCTCTTTTATTTCCTAATACTGTGGTCTTACCTGAATGATCCACAGCAGTGTTTTGTGTTTTGTGTTTAGTGATAGTTGTTCATCAGTCCCTTGTTTGTCCTGAACAGTTCAACTGCCTGCTGTTCTCTAGAAATCCTCACAAATTCTTTGGTTTTTCAACATTTGTGTGTATTTGAACCCTTTCGAACAATGCCACTATGATTTTGAGATCCATCTTTTCACACTGAGGGCAACTCAGTTGTCATTTTTTTCATTTAGTACTGCCCTTCAAAGGCTACAGAAGATAGTTACATGTTTCCCAGAAGACAAAATAAGTTAAATTTACTCTCATCTTCAAATTCAAAAAGTTTTCACCCCCCAGCTCTTAATGCATTGTTTTTCCTTCTGGAGCATCAGTGAGTGTTTGAACCTTCTGTAATAGTTGCATATGCGTCCCTCAGTTGTCCTCTGTGTGAAAAGATGGAAAAAACACAGCTGTGGATTGTTCACAGTATTAAGAATCAAGTGTATGTAAACTTTTGAACAGGGTCATCTTTATAAATTCAACTATTAATTTCTCTTCTGGACTATATGTAAACATCTTTTATGTGAAATACTTTATTCAGGTCAGTACTAAATAAACAAAAACATGCATTTTGTATGATCCCTCTTATTTTGGTAATAATTAACATTTTGCAGATTCTGAAAGAGGGATGTAAACTTTTGACCTAGTAATGTATAGTGTATACTATGTCATGTGTAACACAACTGTATACTATAGCTGCTAGTTAATCAAAATTAACCAGAACATTTCTGAAAGCAATTTACACACTGTCCCAGTCTGAAATTGTGTAATTGCCTTGTTTTCGATGAATAATTCGCTTCTTTACTATTAATGTAATGTATTCTTTATAATCTTTCAGAGTCTTTTGTCGTTTTGGATTAAAGCATCTGCTAAATGAATGAATATAAATTCTTAATGTGTTCAAGTGTGTATGATGAACTTGAGATGTCTTTCAGCTTTCTGCCTTTTTTTGACAGTTTTATTGGTTTTCTTATAGAAAAGTTTAGAGAAGCTGGAAAGCAGGCAAGAGAGATGTGGGAAGGAGATTGTTACATGACCTACAAGAGGCCAGAATCGAACCCAGGCCCCCATGAGCAAGCTTTGTATATACGTATCGTGGGCAAGCGCGCTACTTATACAGTACATACCACTCTCTCCAAGCTTTTAAGTTTTAAGAGGTTAGTCTGTTATATTTAGATCCGATATTGCTTGCATTTCTTTTATTTGTATTATATAAATTCAGTTTACCAAACCTAATTTGAGCTGATTTCTTAAAGCAATAGTTCACCCCAAAATTTAAAGGGACAATTCACACAAAAATGAAAATTCTGTCATTATTTAGTCACCCTCATATTGTTCCAAACCTGTAGGACCTTCAGTCATATTCAGAACACAAATTAAGATATTTTTGATGAAAACCGAGATCTTTCTACAGGGCTCATACAAGGTGCCTAAAGCACTTGAAGTACTTGAATTTAACTTTTTGAAATTTAAGGCCTGGAAAACCCTTGAAAATAGCAATATTCCTGCAGAGGTACTTGAAAAATGCTTGAAATATTGAACGACAAACTGTCTATGAAATAAGTTTTTAATTTTTTCAATAAGCACACACCTTTTCAAACATTTAAAAAAAATCATACCTTTTTTGCTTATTTCAGTTAATGTCAGCAAAAACAAGTAAAATTGTCAGTTAAACAAGCGAGCTAAGCGAGTAGTAGTACTGATAGTGTCATGTAAACATGGCTGAAGATGCAAAAAGAGGAACAGTTGAACCAAATCTGTTGATTCATTTATTCCAGAACTGCTCCGAATGATTCTTCGACTTCGATGATTCATTTCAGGCGATTCGCTAGCAAAAATCAGATCAAATTAAAAGAGCCATTCATTTTTGACTTTCAACATCACTCGTAATGATTTAAAAAAAAAAAAAAACACACATAGTGATGCGTGAAATGAAGCATTTCAAGACTTCAAATCAGTAAAACTATTGGGTTGCAAAATTATTCACTATTTTGAAGCGCTCCAAATGGATCACGAATCATTTGATTCAGGTCAGGACTTTGAACTGTGTATTGTAAATTTGATTTAGATCGGAATGAGTTTGTGAATCGTTTAGCGAACTGAATGGTCCAAATCAAATTATTCACGACTGGAAGTCCTGATCTAAATCAAATTCAGATTGTGGATCACGAATCATTTGATTTAGATCGGAACTTTGGAGCATGGAGCGCGAGTCATTTGATTCAGATCGGGATTTCTGTTCGATTTCGCAAATCTATTTACCCCTAAACGTTAGAAAACATTAATGGTGTACAGTTATAAAAAGAAAAAAGAAATTATACACAAATACAAATCCCTTAAGAAAATGAACAGTGGTTTTACTATAGTAAAAGTGTAGTATACTTTGTAATACTTTATGTGCTTCATTTTATTTTTGCCATTTATTTATCCATTTCTCTTTTTTAAAGTGATCATCGGATGCAAAGTTCACGTTTTCATGTTGTTTGAACATTATTGTGTGTTGGCAGTGTATGTACAAATCTACCCTATAATGATAAAAATCCATGCAGTGGTTTTTAATTAATCTGTAAAAATAATATCCCCTTTTTCAAATCGAGCCATTCTCAGATGCCTGTCGGTGTGGCATCACCGCTCCCACGATAGTTGATTGACATGAACGTCTTACCTCAGATCAGCTGTCACAATGTGCCCTCCATTGTTTCGATGCCGGAGCAGGGATGTAAGTTAGACAAGAATATCTCTGATTGAGTGATTGAGGTGTTGTGTTGCTGGATGTAATAATGAACGTAGTGGTTGTCATTTACTCCCGACATCTGAGCCCCTGAAGATGCAGTGGATTATGTTTGTTTGTAAAGGGAATGCGCCTCCCGATCTGCATATATCCATCTTTGTTTGCGCAAATCATTCTTGATCCAGCTTCACTTACAGCAGAAGTGAGTATAAGGTTTTTTTTTAATGAATCTTTGCGAATGCCTTTCCTCATAACGTGCTAGTTGCCAAGTTTAGCGGCTAAACCTGGAAATAAACAGCCTCGTCACTCCACAGAGAGAAGAGAGGGGCGGGGCGAGCAGAGCTCATTTGCATTTAAAGGAACAGTCCCTCAGAATGGGATGATTTTAGTAAGGTATAAAGGGTGTTGTTTTACACAACCATTGAGAATTTTTAACCAAAGTATATTATAGACTTTTCATTAAGACCCTGAAGAATCATATCAACTTGTGGAAAATGGGCATCCGATGACCCCTTTAAACATTTGAAATGGACGACATTGTTCAGTAAGTGAGATCTCTGATTGAAGTTTTTGAAAATCAAAAAAGCAGTGCTTTAAAATCCTTGAATTTCGTTTTATAGTATCTGTACGAACCCTGTATAGACAGCTACGCAACTGAAACGTTCCCAGGCCCAGAAATGTAGTAAAAAACATTGTTAAAATAGTCCATGTAACATCAATTATCAAATTAATGAAATTGTATTCCCATAGTTTCATAAATTTAGGGTTAAACCACTGATGTCACATGGACTATTTTAACGATGTCTTTCCTACCATTCTGGACCTTGAACGTGTCATTTGCATTGCTGTCTGTGCAGGGTCAAAAAGCTCTTGGATTTCATCAAAAATATCTTAATTTGTGGTCTGAAGATGAACGAAGGTCTTACGGGTTTGGAACGACATGAGGGTGAGTAATTAACAACAAAATGTTATTTTTGGATGAACTATCCCTTTAAATTCTTTTATCATTTACTTGCCAACATGTCATTCAAACCTGCATGGCTTCCTTTCTTCTGTGGAACTCAAAAGACTATGTTATTTGGACTGCACTGGCTTTATATGGACAAAAAACATCTTTTGTGTTCGTCAGAAGAAAATGGTGACATTTTATTGTCAGTTTTGTGTGAACTATCCCTTTAATGGATGTAAACACAGCACAAAGTGTGATGGCAGCTTTTAAAGATGATCCCATAATGATTTATCAAGGTCAAAGGGACATGTTTGTGCCTTATTTAACCCTAAATAGTTGATAGTAGTAACTGAGGGGTACGTATTTTATTATGACACTAAGATGAATGTGCAACTTTTAGTGGCTTTGAAGTACAAAGTTGTTTTTTTAAAGGCACCAGCCCAGTGACAAGCTATTGTACCAAGCTCTTTTTTTCTTGACATCCTGACACTGTTATAGTAACTGTACTACATAGCATTTTGGCAGAAGCTACAGAAGCAACAACCCATTGCTCTTGGAAAATATGCCACAGATAACAGCTGATCATCGCTGCATAATTTAAATGAACTGCAAATGTCATTTAAGTTAGTCTGTGGTTTTTGTATGGAGTAACATTATTCAACGCTCTCTTTTCACATCTGGCTTACTGGGCAGTTCGAAACAGATGTTTCGATATCTTCCGTTTGAATCCCTTTTGTTTTGGTTAATAATCAGAATCATCTGTTTTGTAAACAGTGTGACCTGTATTGCCGTGATTAGCCTTGGAGAAGCAGGAATCTGATCCCAGGTCAGATATATTAAGCTGTGAACGAGTGGAGTGCTTCTAATTACCGCAGGTGTGATTTAATGCATTTAGTCTGCGTGATATTGTGTGTCAACAGCATTACTCAGTGAAGGTATAGACAATGTTTAGTCACTCCGTCTGACAATAACGAGGGATTTTAATTAACAGCCTGTCTTATTATCCTCTCACATTGAACAACATATCATCAGAAATGGAAAGAAACACAGCTGACTTCAAGGGCTGTCTCAATTTGTACACGGTAATTAAAATCAAATGACAATTTCATTTGACTGTTTAATTGCTCGTTTAGAACAAACCTTGCAGAAATGCGTGCAGGTACGTACAATGGCGTGTAAACACAAATATAGGCACAGTACCTGTTTTGCATGAGCATATGCGCACGGAAACACACACGCACGCACGCACACGAGACTGACTCACATTCCGCTACATGCCGTCTGCTTTTCAACTTTGATGCAACTTAAGAAGAAATCACCTCCCACTTCTTTCTCTCACCACCTCATATAGGTGGTGTGAACGCTTTTTAATGCAATAAGAGAATATGAAAAAAAGTCTCTTAGTAGTCGACGCCGGGATGTGCGCTTGTCACTGCGTGTTTATCGAAAACAAGTGCCTATCTCGTCTCAATGTCTAATTAAAGGGATAGATTCTCACAACAATAAATGAATATGCAGATGAGTCTTGTGTCTGGTGCTAATTTCATGAAGCGACGATAACGAGGCCGAGTTAATCTCCTCTCTTTTAACCCTGATTTAGTTGATCCACCATAACAAACAAACAGGAATAATAATCCTATTATTGTCTTAATAGCACATTTTGTTCTGAGAAGTCTTTCTGAAGACGGAGCTTTGAGGTAATGCTGCCTTTACTGAAACAAACAAAACTCAAAAATCAATTTTCATTCATGCTTTGTCTCTCGCTTTTTGCTTCCTACCATATCTTTACGTCTCCTGTTGGGGTATATATTTATTTATTTCTATCCTCTTTTCGTCTCAGCCCTCTGTTTTTACTGTCTGACATTTTTTTTCCCTCTGCTGGTCGAATAATGATAATGAACAATACGAGCCCAGGTTGGAATTAACAATAAGGAGCTTACAGTCTTCCAATGTCACATGCATTTACCACTTGCCATTCAACATTACAGTTGTATAGGTTTTACCTGGATGTTTGTTTCAGTGAATCATTCACAGCCGACTTTAAGCTCTCTGGATATGGAGATGTGGTGTTTGTCCTTTGTCTGAGTTGTTTTTGTCTGTTTTATGCCCATGACAATTTTCAAAGTCAGCATTAAATTAAATTGACCATGTTTTTTTTTTTTACTTAACTTAATATACATTCTTGGTTGGTTGCAAATGATGAAAATGAATGTTTGTTGTCTTCTCTGAAACTTCTGTCTGATAAAATCAGGTTTTATTTATTTATTTAAAATATATTTAATTTAAAAAAATTTAATAATTAATTCCTCTGTTGTACTTATAAAAATTATATGATTGAATTATAAAATGTCGTAATAATTTACACTACCCATCAACAGTTTTTATACAGTTAGATTTTTAATGTTTTTTAAGGTCTCTTTTGCTCACCAAGCCTGCATTTATTTGATCCAACATACAGTAAGAACAGTAAAATTTTGAAATATTTTTACTATTTAAATAACTGTCTCCTATTTAAATATATTTTAAAATGTAATTTATTCCTGTTATATCAAAGCTGAATTTTAGCATCATTCACATGTCACATGATCCTTCAGAAATCATTCTACTGCTCAAAAAACTTTTATTAATATTAATATTATATTGAAAACAGCGGAACAATTTTTTTTCAGGTTTCTTTGATGAATAGAATGTTCAGAAGAACAGCATTTATCCAAAATAGAAATATTTTGTAACATTATAAATGTCTTCATTATCACTTTTGGTCAATTTAAAGCATTCTTGCTAAATAAAAGTATTAATTTCTATTATTTCTTTCCAGAAAAATAAAAAATACTGACTCAAGCTTTTAAAAGGTGTATTGTATAATGTTACTTTTGATCTTTCTTTTCATCAAAGAATCCTCAAAAAATAAAATGTACTCAACTGTTTTAAATACTGATCATAATAATAATAATAATAATAATAATAACAATAATAATAATAATATTATGTTTCTAGAACAGAAAGAATGATTTCTGAAGGATTATGTGAAGAGAAATGATGCTGAAAATTTAGCTTTGATCACAGGAATAAATGACATTTTAAAATATATTCAAATAGAAAGCAGTTATTTTAAATAGTAAAAATATTTTACAATATTATATCAAATAAATAGAGGCTTGGTGAGCAGAAGAGATTCTTTAAAAAAAAAACATTCAAAATCTTACTGTTGAAAAACTTCTGACTCGTAGTGTACAATTATAATTTAAAATATGTCATATTTTTTACTCATATTACTGTTGCACATATATCAAATATTATTATAAAATATATACTTGTCTCCAGAATCGCAGGGGGGGCACATACCCCCTCAGTTTGAATGGGCACGGCGCTTCTGGGCGACTGCAAGGACTGACGAGTGCCAGTGTGACAGCGTTGCAGGTGTGAGAGAGGGTTGGCATTTTGAAGAGCACAGTGGGTGAGGCGGGAGAGCAGCCAGGACTCACAGAGAAAGGCAAAGTGGCACACAGTGCAAGGCTGGGTGGACAGAACAGCACTTCCTTTGCGAGCGACAAGGGGAGGGACGTTGGCACACAGATAGTACAGGGTATTTATAGAATGCAGGGGAGACGGTGCCATAGCAGACGCTGCTAACTAACATATGGACTGATCTGTTATAGATCTGAGAAAAAAGACAAGTTTGAGTGCTTTAGTTTCCTAATAAGCAGCAGATTTAAGAAGATGGGTTGATTGGGCTTGCATTAATCTTTTGTATAACTTTGTTTTCTTGCCGTACCATTGAGGTAATCCAATCAGCTCCTGTTGTGCACAAATTAGATAAATTAGCATTTAATCCTAACTTAAGTTGATACACACATCAAATGAAATGACAGTGTCTTAGTGTTTCATTCACAAAACCATAATACTGAAATCTTTGCATTTTTAATTTTTAATATATAATAATGTTTTTAAGGCCACAGGGTGTTTCCCTATTCATTTTTCAACCAACAGGTAGTTCCTTCCGTGCGGAAGCTTGTTTCAGAAATCAAAGATACATTTATTAAATTAATCAAATAAAAAATAATTTTGATAAAGTTTAAGTCGCATTGACATATTTTTAGTTCAGTTTTAGTCATTTTGCTTTAGGCATGTTATAATTTTTCAATTTAGATTTATCTGTATTTTACTTTGATAAATTTTAGTACTTCAACTTAAAGAATTAGTTCATTCCAGAATTAAAATTTCCTGATAATTTACTCACCCCTGTGTCATCCAAGATGTTCATCTTTCTGTCTTTCTTCAGTCGTAGGGTTTTAAAGTAAGTTTTTTCAGGAAAGCATTTCTAGGATTTTTCTCCATATAGTGGACTTTAATGGTGGCCAATGGGTTGAAGGTCCAAATTGCAGTTTCACTGTAGCATCAAAGGGCTCTACATGATCCCAGCCAAGGAATAAGGGTCTTATCTAGTGAAACTACCGTTCAATAAAAAATAAAATTAAATTAACATTTATATACTTTTTAACCACAAATCCTCATCTTGCACTAGCTCAGCTTCACGCATTGCGTAATCATGTTGGAAAGGTCACATGTGACCAGGCCCATAGCCAGGTATGAACCTGGACCTCAGTAAATTTTTCATGTTCAAAAATAAAATTTGCTATCTGAATTACGAATTTGCTCATATGGATGTCTGCATGACATGCTGCGAGACAGCTTGCAAGAATGTTTAGCGTCCGTGGTCTGAAAATGATTGCTGTGAGACGCAGTCGGAGTGAACAAGGTTTGAGAGAGTTGTGAGTGAGGGCGTTGCCAGATCCACTTATTATAAGCGTTTTTGTACTTGTCTTTTCCACTTAATTTGACACTTTAGAAAGTTAATAAAGTAGGACGTTGCAGTTTAGGCTCAGCGATATCTTTTATTTTATCTTATTTGCAAAAGATTATAAATAATTTCGGTTAATTAATTACATTTTTTTGTTTGTTTGTTTGGTTTTAATAGCAATATCTGGCAACACTTCATTGCTGGCACTTATACTGATAGTAATCAAAAAAGCCCATGGACAGGTTATTGGTGACAGGATACCACATTCAGTAAGGGAAACAGCAAAAATATCATGATATTATCTGTCAGAAATGTTATCAACGCTGTCAAAAACTGTAGCATTTAACACCAGTACACAGATCTGTAGAACAAGTAGGTTGCAGAATGATGAAATACGCAAATGCTACCCATGAAGAAGTCTATGTCACAGTCGATAAATTTTCACAAATCATGCTATAAACGATCATAAGAGCACTAGACAAAGTTATAAGCTATATTGCAATAGTTATTAATAAAAACTGTATCTATAATATGTATTGTTGCATGAATAATAAACAACTGATAAAATTATCAACCCATAACTATAGTGAAGTATTAACACATTTTGATGCAATAAATAGGGTATGATTTAAAAATGATCATCCTTCATAAACATGACGTAGGCGGAAGTACTGACCAAGTGTTTACAAATCGAACTGTGAGAGAAAGTCAGACGCCCTTTACAAAAACAGGTAAAACAACGTTGCCGCGAAAATGAGATGGAGTTTTTTTTTTTTTTTTCCTACCCTACCTATTTGAATCAAAGTACACAGACGAAGAACTAACCACACGTGACCTTACCAACATAATTACGTAAGTAATACGTAAGCAGAGCCAGTACAAGATGAGTATTTGTGGTTAAAAAGTAGATACATTTTTATTTATTTTTTTTAGAAAATGACCAATCGTTTTGCTAGATAAGACCCTTATTCCTCAGCTGGGATCATGCAGAGCCAACTGAAGCTGCACTGAAAGTGTAATTTGGATTGTTGACTCCCATTAAAGTCCACTATATGGAGAAAAATCCTGGAATGTTTTCAAAAACTACTGAAGAAAGAAGGACATGAAACTCTTGGATGACATACTGTAGGGGTGAGTAAATTATCAGGAAGTTCTAATTCAGGAATTAACTAATTCTTTAAAATTACTTTTTTTAGTTAGTTGCTAAGTCATGCCATTTCAGTTTTTCATTTATATTTTATTTTATTTCAGCTGTATTTCATTAGTTTTAAGTTAATTCTAACAACACTGATGACAGGATATAAAGTTAAAATGATAATAAATTAATATTGTGAGATTAAAAAGTCACATTTGGGATTTGCAGTTATGAGAAGTCACAGTACTATTACCTGTTTATTTCTCTTAATCTGAAGCAAAAATGTGCTTGCTTTCATGCCAAACTCACTTTTCTACTGTACATTAAACAAATTTAGATATGAGAAAGTATTTTAACACGGAAAACTTTTATACAAAAGTTTCAACACTAAAACAAACTACAGAGTCAATCAACAGTGAATGTGAATGATCAGAATGTGCTGTCAGTTGGAGCGTCTGTAAGTGGGTCAGAGGGTGGGTCTGTGTATTACATTCGGGGGGGCATGGGTGGGGTTTGGGGGGGATGGGGAGGGGGGTAACTCGGGCCTAAAGGCAAATCTCATATCAACATCCACAGTAATAACATCTCCTAATTACCATAATAGCCCAGCTTATCTGATGCGTTTAATTATGTGGGCATGTCTGCTATCCATTTCAAGAGGATGTGTGGCATCAGTGGGCACGCATGCTATCTGGCTCCGTCTGACTTTAGTGCTGAAACGTACCGCTATCGAAACCCCGGCACATCCCCCGCTTTACCGTAGTCCAAAGGCATTTATATAAAATGTACATCAATTATGACAGCCTGGACCAACACATGGCGCCGAGAATGAAGTGGATGTTGAATTGCATTGAGCCTTTTCCATACGCAGCGCGGGTGTACAATAATAGCCCGGCCTTCAGGCGAGGAAATATAGCATATGACTTGTCTCTGGATTCCTGAGGGCTACATTAGCTGTTATCAATCTCTTTTGAAAGCCTTTATTTGCAGATATCCTTAAGCCCTGTGCAATGATTTACATGGCGTAGCAGCGCAGGAGATTGTTCCTGAATGATAGCCTGTGGTAGGTCTTCCAGTCGTCCTCAGGACACGACCATCGACACATTAAAATGGAAATCGCTCCTTTTTTTTTCTCTCAAAGCATTGATGTCGAACATGTCCTAGTCTCTTCTCGTTTTCAGCCCCTCCGTCTCTCTCTCGTAGGTCATTCTCATTTTGTGTTTTCATAAACTGCGTATATCTAATACGTCTCACGAAGACAGTGCGCTCCTCGTTCTCAGAAATGTCTGAATGCTGGTTCTCTTTCTTCTTTCTAAATCTTTAATATCACCCTTTAATCTTCTTCATTAACAAATGTCTCTTAATTGTCAGAGTTGCTTCTCAGACATCAGATTTAGCGTAAGCCGATTGCAATAGCGGATGTTGTTGGACTAATTTGCTAGCATATTGAGAGTTGATGATCAGAGTAGGACAGGGCCCCTGGCTGGACATGGGATTGAAACTCTTTGATATGAGCAGCACCCTGCTGACAGGAATGTGGAAAAGCCATATGGACAGAGACCAGCCGAGTCCTTGGACAAACTGCAAAAACCCCACACTGACCGGGACCGGCTAGGAAGGGGAAGAACTACTTATTCCCTTGGAGCTCGTATGTTTTTGCACGACCTGCCCTGCGGGGTTTTGAACACACTGATCTAATGAACGTTGCAGTGATGTGTGTTTGTAAAATAACTCGAGAGTAAGTCTGGAATAAGAGGGCGAGACGAGAGCAAACATGTGTTCACTTAAAGACTAGAAATTTCCATTCATCTGTGCAACAGTTTATGTTGCCAAGCCAATTAGCTAATGTTCAACCAGACAAATTTCGCTCTACAAAAATTACCATCATGGATTATTTATGGCCAAATGGTGAAATTATCTTACAAATTTGCTCTAAGGAGGATGGAGAAAAGCATCCTTTATAACAGCTAAAATACGACTGTATTTTATCTGAATCTTGTTAGGAAGACATTGGTCCTTTCTGGCTGTTTTAGAGGCTACACTCTTAAAAAATGCTGGATGAAATATGGACAAACTCTCTGACTGGGTTGTTCTGACCCAGCATTAAATGTTCAAACCAACTTTCTGGTAGTTTTATTTAACTTGTCTATTGTTTAAAAATTAATATATGTCTGGCTTAAAATGAACCCAAAATAGGTTGTAAATTAAAAATCAGACACATAATTACACACAAATTCACACAAATTGAACATTTAGTAATAAGCAATTAAATTAATATTATATTAATATATTTATAAATTTTCATTTTCAACCTAATTTGGGTTCAGTTTGAGCCAGCCATATAGTAATATATATATATATATATATATATAATTTCTTTTTTTTTTAGAGTAATAAATATTATTATCATCATATATTTAATATCTGGCATATCAGTAATCACTTTCTGCAGGTTGCACCAGTATGGTTGGGAGAAGTAATTGTCTTTTTCCTAGAATAATTTATTTCTGATTCATTTGAAACACTGATTCATTAAGGAACAAAACAACAGTGAGTAACCAAATCATTCATGCAAGTGATTCATGTAAAAATGCAGATTTATTCAGTAATAAAACAACTGACTGTCTTTCTGAGTAAGTCTTTGAATCATTCATTCAACCAGTTCACTCAAAAATACTGAATTATTCAGTAACAAAAAACAGACTGTTTTTATGAGCAAGTCGATGAATCATTCACTCAAGGGATTTGTTGAAAACAACGATTCAAATGCTACTGTTTGTTGCACAGAAATGCAGAACAGTTTTACAGCTGCTTTGTCTCTTTTTGCTTTGGCAACACAAATACAACATTGTGTATAAAATTTAAGTTACATAAAGGGTTTGTTCACCTAAAAATGAAAATTAGCCCATTATTTACTCACCCTCCAGGCATCCTAGGTGTATATGACTACCTTCTTTCAGACGAAAGCAATGAGAGTTATATTAAAAATTATCCAGGCACTTCCAAGCTTTAAAATGGCATAGGCAGGTGTTTCTCCTCATCAGTCCGAAACAAATCCAAAACAATGTTTAGTTTTTAAAAAATCCCTTTTCAAGAACTACAACGAATGGCTCCTTTGGACTACAACGTTTGTTTTCCGCATGCAATGATGTCAGAACACGGTCCATTGGAATATCATTAAATTATATCCCACCAACAGAAATTCGAATTGTTGGGGGGTGTGTAGTGACGAGGTGAGGGGATTAGCCTAACTTTAGCGATGCAGTGCGGAGAACCGCTTCAACGAGCCACAGAGCGGCACAAGCATTGACTATATTGGCCGCTTCAGAGCTCTAACACGCCGCAGACATGTGCAGTACAGGGGGTCGAAACACATGCCTAAGCCACGATCTACTCCGGTTGCCACGTTGGAGCCGGGTGTTTCTCCTCATCAGTCCAAAACAAGTCCAATAATATGCATCCATCCATAATAGAAAGTGCCTTACACGGCTCCGGGGTGTTAATAAAGGCCTGCTGTAGCAAATCAATGCGTTTTTGTAAGAAAAATATCTGTATTTAAAGTGAAAGAATCACTTTAATCTAGCTTGCACTAACAGTTGTACACAGAACTAAAAAATAGTTTTAAGTCCAAAACATTCCAACGTTTCCAAACATTCATTTTGCCATTAATTGTAATAATCCAGTGAGATTTTTGGTTGCACAAAGAGTCTGACAACAGCCAGTGCTTCACACAGAGTTCTGATCTCATCATCATCCAGTCTGTCTGAAATGACATGAAGAAATAGAACAAACTGAGACAGACTAAATCCAAAAGAACTGTGGCAACGTCTCCAAGATGCTTCGAGAAACCTACCTGCAAAGCTGCAGTACTCTTAAAAGTTTTAGGCACTTGTGGAAAAATGCTGTAAAATGAGGATGCTGTCAAAAATAGATTTTCTTTACCAGTTACATTCTATTAACTAAACTAAATCAACATTTGGTGTGACCATCCTTTTAAAGCAGTTTGAAGCAGCTTTTGCCCTAGGTGCGTAGTTTTTCAGGTAGCTTTGCAGGTAGGTCTCCTGAAGCATCTTGGAGATGTTGCCACAGTTCTTCTGGATTTAGTCTGTCTCAGTTTGTTCACATAGTTCAGTTTGGAGCACTGGCGGTTGTCAGACTCAGCTTGGGCAAACAAAATGAGAGTATACATTAACTCAAGAAATACTACAAAAATTTAATGTCAACATTCCCAACCAATGTATAAAATGGAAACAAGAGATAAGAACTTTATATCATTGTTTATAGAAGTGTCCCCAAGTTGAATGTTTTTGGGGAAAAGTTTTAGACTTTTTATTACTGGTGTTGAAACAAAATGTTCCCAAATGGCCTAAACTCTGTATACTAAATATTTTCCCTGTAACATGCACTTTTACTAGCTCTGATAAGAAAATGTTGATACACTGTTTATTACAAGCAAAACTTATAGTAGCTTGTCACTGGAAAAACAAAGAAAGCCCTCATTTTAAACAGTGGTTACAAGAATTGTCTCGTTGTTTGGCTTTAGAAAAACTCACATATATTGTAAAAAGAAAACCTGAAAAGTTTTTCAGTTTTGAAATGTGGAATCCCTTTATAGGATGTTTGAAGGAAGCTGATGCAAATCTATTTCCTGGATGACTTGGCTTAACATTTATCACCTTAGGATATTAATGTACCATTGATTTGACATCTGTGTTGATGTGTGTGTGCATATATATATATATATATATATATCCATCTTAATGTACCCCCCCCCCCTTTTCTGATTCTTTTATTATTATTCTCTTTTTATGTTAAAGTTCATAAAATCAATAAAGGCAGTGTTGAAAAAAAATAATACTGACACACTAAAGATAGAAATGACTGACTTAAACCATTTTTAGCTGGTGACAATACTAGTGTTATATATATATATATATATATATATATATACATTAGAGGACATGCTCACTATGTTAATGTGTTTTTTCCCAGGGAACTTACTGATAAAATGCATAACTTAAATGCACTGTAAGTTTCTTTGGATATAAGCGTCCGCCAAATGAATAAATGTAAATGTACTTTTGACAAAAGTTCTACAAGAGCTCCAGCATTACAATGCTCCATTAAAGGAAGTCACAAGTAAAAACTGCACGCTTGACAAAGCGAACTGTCATAAAGGACAACAGCTCGAATCAATGACACTTTGAGAGGTCTGAAGAACGGACATGGCTGTGAGCAGCGAAAAAAGCTAACATGCTAAAAATCCTGATACCTTTGACACCGACAGCCTCGGCCCTGAGGTGTTTTACGCAGCACTTTTATTGCTTTCTGTCCAGAGATGAAAAAATGGACAAGCAAAACATTTTGTAGGCCCGATGCTCGGATCTGATAACGTTTCAGTCTTCACAAACAGCCCAATTTCTCTCTGGCTCGCTCTCTCTCGGTCTCTCTCTCTCTCTCTCTCTCTCCCATCTTGTTCAGGATTAGATGATTCTACTTATCCTCCAGACATAGAGACAGAATAACATGTGAAAATTACAATACATCAAGTAGGAGTCATTACGGGAACTGCTCCCTTCCTTGTCTCACTTCAAAGTCTCGGCAATTTTCTGATCCATGTGACATTCACGCTCCTCCAGGGTCAAACAACATCTTGCAGCCTTCATAAAATGATTAAATATTTTAAACAGCTCGCATGCGTACCTCCGTGGCCCCCGGAGACTGATGCTGTTATCGTTTTTGTCAAAGCCACTTTCCATCTGCATTTGTCATTCCTGCTTCGCGCGTATAAGTTATCAATCGGCTTGTCAGAATGCAAAATAACTGATGTTCTTTGGGCGGTATTGGATGGACTATCTCGGGCTTTTAATCAATGCATATTTTTTCCACTCTTCTTTCTTCGCTCCTTCCTCATTCTCTGCTCTTTAATATAAATGTTTAGAGTCCCAGGCGCCTGTAATGTATTTGCACAGAAAACGCTTTGACAGAAGCAGTAGTTATATTATCAAACATTACACCTTGGGGCTAAAAGAGTATCAGAGGCTTTCACGCACAGGCAATGCTGGGAATTACAGACATGAAGAGATGACTGCTGTACCCTCACTGTAAGGGATTGCCCCGGCTGTATATAAATCAGACGCGTTGAAAGCTAATCTTTCTCACTCACACATGTAGTGTATACTCTATTTATAGATTTGTCTTGCCTGAGAGAAGATTCCAGGCCATGTGAGGCCTTTATCAGTGGTAACAAGGTTGTTAATGTATCTGAATATGCTCTACATCCTCCATCTTGGCTCCGCGTGCCGCGCTTGCGTGAGGGCATGGCTAAATACGAGCCGGCCGCATCCGCATCTGTCTCCGCCGTGACATTATCTGACTAAATGGGGAATTTAAGGAAGGGAGAAGAAAGATGCGCCGTTTTCAAACGCCGAAACGCTGTTGGGGAAGCTGCTTGGACACTAGCTTGTCTTTTAAAACGACGGCTAACTACATTGAAACTACTGTAAATAATTATACAGTGTCTTAACGTAGATTTGTAACTGTCAGATTTCTGCGACCACAGCAAAACAACTTTATTCAAATCACCAATGAAGTTAGAAAGCGTGCTGTGACCCTGGACCACAAAACCAGTCATAAGTAAGTAAGCCAAAAATACAATGTATGGGTCAAATTGATCGATTTTTGTTTTATGACAAAAAGAATTAGGATCATGAAGGTATTTAGTAAATTTCCTACCGTAAATATCTATAAACTTTGTTTTTGCTTTGTAATTTACATTGCTAAGAACTTAATTTGGACAATTTTGAAGGCGATTTTTTTTTTTTTTTTTTTTTGCACCCTCAGATTCTAGATTTTCAAATAGTTGTATCTCGGCCAAATATCGTCCTTTCTTAACAAACCATACATCAATGGAAATCTTATTTATTGACCTTTCAGTTGACCCTTATGGCTGGTTTTGTGGTCCAGGGTCACATTTATCCATCTAAAATGTAGATGAGTTGTTTTTCCATCAGAACAGATTTGGAGCAATTCAGCATTACATTACTTTCTCACCAGTGGATCATCTGCAGTGAATGGGTGCCGTCAGAATGAGAGTCCAACAGCTCAAAAAACAACACAATAATCCACAGTCCATCCATTAACGTCTTTCAAGTGAAAAACTGCCTGTTTGTAAGAAACAAATCCATCATTAAGGTGTTTTAACTTCAAACCTTCACTGCTGGCCAAAATAGCATAATCCATCAAACAAATAAATAAATTAAATATTTTGATATTTTTATCAGCTGTTTGGATTCTCATCCTGACAGCACCCATTCACTGCTGGGGATCCATTGGTGAGCAAATGATGTAATGCAAAATTTCTCCAATTCTCTTCTGATGAAAAAACTCATCTACATCTTGAATGGCCTGAGGATCTTTTTCTTTATCTTTAGTTTGATGATGAATCATTTATGCGAACGGTCATTTATTTATCTACATGATCCCTATGAATAAACCGATTCACTAAAACGAGTCGTAAAAGCTCCTATCTATTCATTTCAAGCCAGGAATAAAATCTGACAACAATTGTATTATAAATTGCACTTCTTTAGTATTGTCTTATTTTGTGTCATAAATTGTGTTTCTGTATTTCTCAGGCTGGCCCAGCTAATGCATATGTGCATTCAAGAGTAAACAGATAGATGATGCCTTTGAGAAAAAGATGATTGGCTCTTGTAGATGTAAGGTGGGACTACAGTACATCTGTGTTACAGTTTCTCCCATTTATTTTTATATGCGTAGACCATTTTCTGCCTTTATAGAGTCTCTGCCTTTAGTTACTCCCCAGCAAGTTAATTCCAGGTAGTTTGAAATACATCAAAAAATGCATTTTTATAGATTTAGGACCTCACAAATTGGGTGCAGGGGCACTAAATCCAGGTGCCTTTTAGGTAATGAATCCACTAATGAGAGATCATCCCAGTATCCTGCTGTCTTTCTGTCTCTCTTCTGTCACACTCACAAGCACACAAATTTTCCTCTAACGGGCCATAGAGTAAATTAGCAGGTAGGGCTGCAGTGGCTGATTGAAACAAACTGGTGTTGATTGCTGATCAGTCAGCTGTGGCGCAGGATAAGAACATGAGCTAATGGAAAAGAGCAGAAATACCCCCAGTCTATCTGTCTTTCTCTATTTCTCTCTCCCCCAGGGCTGTGGTTATGCTATATGGTGTTAGAAATGAAAAAATAAAAGAAGCTGAAGATATCTGCATGATTGGTATGACAGTGATGGCAGCGCAGAATGCATGAATTACCATTCTGGTCCTGGCTGGTTTATGCTGGTTTAGTCGGTGAACCAGCAGAACTGTGCCAGCAACACTAAGGTCTTATAAATTATGCATTCATTCTTAATTATTAATTAAAATGTAAATATATACACTACAATATAAACATTTTTGGGCAGCATTTACAAATGCATTATTGAAATCACAAGTTGTGTTTGTTAAAATTAGTTAATGCACTGTGAGCTACCATGAACAAACAATAAACAACTGTATTTTTATTAACTAACATTAACAAAGATTAAAAAACAGTGTAATAAATGTGTTGTTCATTGTTCGTTCATGTTAACAAATGACACCTTATTGTCAAGTGTAGCTGTGTGTTTCACTTTATTTTGAGTTTGTGGCATGAGTTTTGTTATAAGTAATTCTTTAAATCCAAATCAGTGCAGAGTCATTCGTCTAAACGGCCTATAAAGACCCCGAAATGACGGGTTAGCATTTCTGAACTTCTGTTTTGCCAGAGAAGGTGCTTTACCTCTGTAAAAACGGCAGGGTTAAAGTTTACGCATTTCGTAGCAGCCTCCGCGAGTCATTAAGACAAACCGTATCTAGAGAGAAGAAGAAACCTTCAAAATTGAAGTCATAAATTACAGACTCCTGACCTGTACACAGAAAAGCAGCCATTTAGTCAACAGTGGGCTGTTAGCATGCTACGTAAGTCTGCCCTTAGCCCATTACCCAGACACCACCATTCCACTCCCTCTGTTCTCTCCGGTTGACAGCGCCTGTAAATTAGCAAAACAGTCATTTTTTTAATACCTTTGAACCTTCTGGCAACACTTTTCGATCAATTAGGAGGCAAAGCATTAATTCGGCACTCTGTGACTGGTGTCTGCTGGCGTCTTCTGCTCGTCATTGATCCTGGGAGTGATCTCTTTAACCTCAGAGTGATGGTAATGGCATTAGGAGATGAGACCATTACGACGCCTTCTTCCAGCTCTTCACCTCCGAGACAGGCAGAGGGCAGGGGCAAATGGGTGGGGCGTGGCCGGGGGCTCGGGCGGACGAGTCAACGGGGGGCGCAGTCAGACACCCCTAGTCTCTCGGCTTGTTCCGCCATATCTCCTCGGAGGCAATTTAAGTATAAATTAGAGTCGGCGAAGGCCTGGAGAAACACGCTGACAGCCACCCAACACTGAATAAATCACTTTTTATTGTGAGGAAAACTGCGCAACCTCCGCTGACATGATGGCGTTTACATTTTAAAGGGAAAAGGTTTATTTGCTGCCGCTTTCCTGCCAGGTGCTCTCAGGGTTTAAGCAGACACTGTCAGTATGCGTTCCCGCCTAAAGTGACCGTTTTAAATCAAGCTTTGGACACAGCTGTCGCCAGAAACTGACCTGTTTAAGTCTTACTGGGTCCTCTTGAAAAAGGCTTACCGACTGGTTAACGCGCCGTCTACGCCTCGCTCTTGCGATACCTGAGAGCTGACCAAGATATGCCAACCGAATCAATACAACTGACGACTTGCAAATTGATACGCTTTTACTAGAAACGAAACCCTCTCCGAATCTGAAAACAAGGCTAATGCTGTGTTCCATCCAACTTGTAAAGTCTTGGAAAAGTGAAATAGAACACCATCTGAACTCTTCGCAATTGAAGATTGGCTTCCTCTTAATAAATGAGTGGGAATTTGAATTGAATTGGTGGCACCTCACAGGAAGCTGACTTGGAATTTCAATTGGAATGACAGGAGAGAGGTGAATTTACTGAACGGCAGTTCAACACAGATAATACATTCCAGCCTGCCTTTGTCAAGCTAACATTTAAACTTCATGTTCAAATCCAAATTAAAAATTCTGCATCCTGCTTGCTACCTCATTTCAAATTAAGGACTTGAATGGGAATTTAAAAATACATTCTCAATTCATTTCTTAGGCTGCGTGTCCACCAAAGCTGAAAACGCCCAGCTGAGAGCGCTTAAGAGCACAGCGTTTTTTTTGTTTGTTTTTTTTTTTTTCGTTGAGATGCTTCTCCAAGCATTTTTTTTTTTTGAACAATAATATGGAAGTCCGTCAATTCCATCTGGTGAAGGCCTACTCGCAGGGTGAACAATATTAGTTCCGCCCCTCCTCCACTCCGATTGGTTAGCTGACTAGAAAGTGACTGTGATGAGCACAGCGTTTTACAAAAAAGTTGAACATTCTTCAGCTCTCAGCGCCGAGAAAAAAATGTCCGAACGCTAAACGCGAAATAGACGCCCAGCGCTCTGCACTCTTCTGGTGTTTTAAAAAATGTGGCGCTCCCATTGAGAACAATTGAAAAAATATGCCAGGCCCGGGGAAAAACACTTTGGTGCACACGCAGCCTTAATGTTGCACAAGACAAGTATGGAACCTGAAGAGATATACTGTACCATTTTAAACACTTTATTCTTAAAAGGAACTCCGGGTATTAAGACTTGTATGGCTTAATATATGAAATATGCAGTAGAAAACCCATGAAAGATTTATGTTATTTAAAAAACCCACAATGTTTTATACTAGGGCTGTCAGTTTGACGGATTAACTTAATTAGTTATGAAAAAATAACAGTGACGCAGTGGCTTCACTTCTATGACGTCATGAGCAATCCAGTTCTCTGTGTTGATGATGTCAAATGGTTGCACTCGGTGAGCTACTGAAGCTAGCTGTTGATAATTTTACTGCTAATTTATTGCTTTCCTAGCAATAAGAAGATCCTTGCTTATATCCATCGCCACCTGTAGGCTCTTTCAGTAGCTGTGGTCTACTAGCCTCTAATCTAAGGCTAAAGTAGAGAGAACAAAGACACATGGTCTTTAGGAAGTTTTATTTGTTTACAGGAATCTTCCAATTCTTTTCTCCTCTTCTTATCGCTAGGAAAGCAGTGAAGACTTACATTGCTTCTCTTGTTGTCCATCGACTGAAAATAACGACCAAAAGACGTATAATGTGTCATTGAATCAGTATTTTATTTTCGAGTTGTGTATTCTGAGTTGTGTAGCGGTAAAAATACCAATAGGTAGTGCCAGGAGCTCACCGAGTGCAACCATTTGACGTCATCGATGCAGAATGTGCTGCACACCTAAAATAATGGCGCCCCCCCATAGTCCAAAATATGTATAAAAAATGTGGATTTTTTAAAATACGTAAATCTTTCATGGGTTTTCTACTACATACTTCAGTAAGAGATATAATTTATGTTATGTTAAGCCATACAAGTCTTAATACCCGGGTTCCTTTTAAGCAATTAAATTGCACCAATAAATCTTGCTTTTTTTTTACATTATGTAATAATAGAACCTGGGTGTTAAATTAGGACAGATGTCTTTTTCCTTCTGTTCAACAAATGCCATTTTGTTTCTTTATACATAATTTTCCAAGCACCATGCTATCCGGTCTGCGGTCGGCTAGGAGTAGGAGTATCTCACATCCACCTTAGTAATGTAATGCAGCATAAATCCTCTTTAAATGAGCACATTTGACCAAAGTCCTAAACTTCACGGTCGTCTTGTGTCCTATTTAGTAAGTGCTGGGTATCGTGGCTTGTGCTGAATTGCCCTGTTTGTTAATCACTTAAGGGATCTCTTTCAGTGCTGTCCCCTTTCTACTTTTTCCTTTCTATCCTAATGAAGCCTCTGTTAATTAGCCTGCATGTTTGTCTGGGGTGAGAGCCGTTCAGATTACAGCGTCAGAGAGACTCAATTAGTCCAAGATGGAGTAGTGACTTCTGTCGTTCCATCAGATATAAAGCAATAAGCACCTGGCTGTTACTGCTACAGTCCCCACTGACCTGATAACATGAAATGGAGTGGAATCAGGACTGAATCCTGACTCCAGCAGAACTAAATAGATGTGTAACAAGTGGTTCAAAGCATTTTGAACTTAAGCGATTATATTGGGGCAGTGATAAAGTTGTGATGTTTTTGCTTCACTTGTTAATGGTGGGTGAATTGAAAAATTTTGATTAATGCTGTTAATATTTTTAATCCACAAATCTGCAGTTGGTTAAGATTTTTTTTAATGTTGTTTGTATTTTTTTTAAATGCATTTATTTGATTAAAAATACAGAAAATTAGAGTTACAATTATTATCCATTCTAATATAGACTACCAGTCAAAAGTTTTTGAACAGTAAGATTTTTCATGTTTTTAAAGAAGTCTCTTCTGCTCACCAAGCCTGTATTTATTTGATCCAAAAACAGTAATATTTTGAGATATTTTTGCTATTTAAAATAACTGTTTTCTATTTGAATATATTTCAAAATGTAATTTATTCCTGTGATCAACACTAAATTTTCAGCATCATTACTCCAGTCATTAGTGTCACATGGTCCTTTAGAAATCATTATAATATGCTAATTTGCTGTTCAAGAAACATTTATTATTGTTATTGTTATTATTATTATTATTATCAATAATTAAAACAGTATTTTTTTTCAGGATTCTTTGATGAATAAAAAGATCCAAAGATCAGTATGTATCTGAAATAAAAAAGCTTTTGTAACATTTTACACTATACCATTCACAAGCTTGGAGTCAGTATAATTTTTTATTATGCAAGGATGCTTTAAATTGATCAAAAGTGATGATAAAGACATTTATAATGTTACAAAAGATTTCTATTTCAGATAAATGCTGTTCTTCTGAACGTTCTATTTATTAAAGAAACCTGTGAACAATTCTACACAGCTGTTTTCAACATAATAATAATAATAATAAATGTTTCTGAGCAGCAAATCGGAATATTAGAATGGTTTCTGAATGTGACTGGAGTAATGATGCCAAAATTCAGCATTGAAATCACAGGAATAAAATACGTTTTAAAATATATTCAAATAGAAAATAGGTATTTTAAATAGTAAAAATATTTCAAAACTGTACTGTTTTGCTGTACTTTGAATCAAATATTTGCCCGCTTGGTGAGCAGATACTTATTAAAAAAAAACTTTAAAAATCTTACTGTTCAAAAACTTTTGACTAGTAGTGTATTTATGAAATGTATCCTTGTTATGACAAAGCTGAATTTTCAGCATCAGTTACTTCAGTCTTCAGTGTCACATTCCAATATGCTGATTTGTTGCTTAAGAAAGATTTCTTATAATTATCAATGTTGAAAACGTTTTATTTTTTATTTTTTATTTTTGTGGAAACCATTATGTGTTTTTTTTTTAGGATAAATTGATGAATATAATGTTCAAAAGAACAGTATTTACTTGAAATATTTATCTTGTGTTACTATATAAATTTAATGCATGTGTGATAAATAAAAGTACTATAAAGTAAGTCATTAATAAATAAATTACTGACCTCAAATTTTTGAACAGTACGGTATATTTTGTTGCAAATGCAAATGCAGTTATTTAGCTGTGTCTTTGTGACAAACAACACACTGTGCCACTCAAAGCATCACATTTGAGATATGGAGGTAATGTAAGGTCTGACAGAAATTGTATTCTTTAAGATGACTTTATTTATGTTGCACTACAAAGTCACATAGAGACAGCGAATAACAAACAACATCATACAAGCTGGTGTAGCAATAATGAATGGCTCCAGCAAGCCTGCAATTCACTTCTGGGACTATACAGCTCAACTATAGTAACACACATGCACAGCATGCATATTACAGTGAAAAACAAAGGTACAACCAACTATAAATACCCCTCAACCAGTTTTGTGCACATTTATTTTCCTAGTGAGTAATTAGATCAAATTCGCTCTGATTTGAGCCCAGCTGCAAAGCATGCAATCAGCAGCACCACAATACATTGTGATTTTGTTTGTGTGAGTTTTCGTTTTGGTTGTCTAACGCAAGGAGTATTCAGCATATGTGTTGCCACATGGAGTTCTAAAGCAAAAAAACTTGATGCACGCTTGATGAACTTATGATGGTGAATTTTCCACTGAGGTAAAAGTTAGAAGACGTATGACAAATGTTTTCTTGAGCAGATTTGAAAAGCTCCTGTAACTTCCTGCAACTAGAGTCAGATAATTATTCTTACAGTTAGAGAATGTATTATGTTGCGGTTTGTAATAAAGTTACCAGCCAACTGGAGAGTTTTATTTATTTACTCACTAAAGCCAATTTTTACATGCGTTTGGCACTTGGCTGGTTTTAATTTTGGACTCTTCTTTTAGTACTCCCATGGATGCAGGTTCAGAGTCTGGACTGCGTCTTGTCCTGGTCCTGTTGTTCTCCTGTTTCTCTCCTCAATAAATATCTTTCATTATTCACATTCTTTTTGAGGAAAACAGTTTCTTGAACATTGTGGAAACTGTATTACTAAGGCTTTCAGAAAAAATTGCATGCATATATAATATACAACAATATACATTAATTTATAGAGGCTTTTTGTAATTTCTGTTTAATCTTCATTTGGGTTCTTGCAAATATTGATAAGTATTTTAAAAGGGATAGTACACCTAAAATTGAAAATTGTGTCATTAATTACTCACACTCATGTCGTTCCAAACTCGTAAGACCTTAGTTCATCTTTGGAATACAATTTAAGATATTTTTGATGAAATCCAAGAGCTTCTGAACCTGCATAAACAGCAACACAACTAACACGTTCAACGCCCGGAAAGGTAGTAAGGACATCATTAAAATAGTCTATGTGACATCAGTGATTCAACCTTAATTTTATGAAGCTGCAAAAAACTTCTTTCTGTGTCAAGGTTCTTGCACACGGAGTCAGAAATTCTCGCACGTTAAAAAATAAACACAACCTCACATTGTGTCAATCACGTTTACACACTGCCTTCGAAACTTTCGTCCGTCAAAAATAAAATTAGGATTGGTTCAATTTTCTGTTTTTCACATTTGTAGCAAGCATTTTGAGAGGTGTCTTGACAATTCTGGTCCACTTTGACATTCCGTTAGTGACGAATTTTGACAAATAAGAAAAAACACATAGACCTTCAGTCTTCGACGTGCTTTCACGGGAATACCACTGACACAGAAGAGATGAAATTGTTGAATAAAGTCATTATTTTGTTTTCTTTGCACACAAAAGGTATTGTAGCTTTATAAAAAGACGGTTGAACCACTGATAGATTTAAAATGCATTTATTTTACACTAAGTATAATTTAACATATGTGACCCTGGACCACAAAACCAGTCATAGGGTCAGTTTGTTGAAACTGAGATTTATACATCATCTGAAAGCTGAATACATATAATTTCAATTGATGTATGGTTTGTTAGGATATGACAATATTTGGCTGAGATACTGTTTGAAAATCTGTAATCTGAGGGTGCAAAAAAATCGAAATTGTGAAAAAATCGTCCAAATTAAGTTCTTAGCAATGCAAATTACTAATCAAAAATTAAATTTTGATATATTTATGGTAAAAAATGTACAAAATATCTTCATGGTACATCATCTTTACATAATATCCTATGATTTTTGGCATAAAAGGAAAATCGATCATTTTGATATTAATAGTATATTGTTGGCTATTGTTACACATATACCTGTGCTACTTATGTTTTGTGGTCCAGGGTCACATATTTACTGACATATCACTCAAGACTTACTAATATAAAAATCTTAATTAAACTTTATTTGGAGTACTACTTGTGCACAATGCGCATTTCTTAATATTAAGCCTAAAAATATGTTTTAATGTCACTATTGATGAGGAATGTATGATTTTTAAATGTCTTTAAATGCAAAATATTTAAAGTGTACCTAAAGTACACTTGCAGTAGTTCCACTACTTTAGCACAAACAAATATACTTAAGTACATCTTTAGTTGGACTTCAGCACACTTCCACACATTTAAAGTGCATTAAGTACAAAATTAGTTGTTCCAATTTAGCAGACTTTAGGTATACCAGTTTAGTATACTAAAAGTACAATTGCAGGGTATTTTTAAAAAAGTGCATAATATGTAAATGTATTTCTAGTATACTTAGCATGAAATAAATGTATTTTAGTATATTTATTTTTCATTACAATCTAAACAATTCTGGGTTTTTTTTTTAACCCAAATGCTGGGTTCAGCTTGTTGGGTCATTTTATCGGGTTATTTTTAATATTTTTATCCAGGTTTGCTGGGTAATTTTTAACGCTGGGTTATTTTTTTTTTCTACCCAACCATTGGGTTGAGCCTGTCTCTTGACGAAACAACCCAGCTGCTGAGTTACAGTCAGAGCACGGGCTTTTTGAGCCCTTTAGAAGAGAGCGGTTCTCATCGCCGCCAATTTGGTGAACAACTTCTGGGAAACAAAGGTTTGTATACATTTTACTTAATTTATAAAGTCTTTACTGTGATGTAAATTGTATTATTTTACACAACGCAACATAAGTCAGTCAGTTGCATCAGCAACGGTTGTTTCGCAGGATGGAAACACATTTTGCCTTGCATAAAATAAATACATTTTTTGGTTATAGTACTGAGTTTAATTAAATTTGATATTAAAATATGTTCTTTAATCTCAGTACTGTTTGTTTATGGGCAGATTTTGGAGTCAGTCACGACATCTTTCAGCTACATTTCTTCAGTATCTTTCACAGTTTCCCCAGCAAACAGCAGTCCTTCACCGGCTTAGCTTTCAGCGACACACTGGCACGAGAATTAGTGCTATTTTGGTAAAAAGCGAATACACTCACATTAAAATGCTACTTTTAAATGTTACATTTTTATGTCTTACATGCTTGTTACACAAGTTTAAATGTAGGTAATATTGTAAACTATGCTATATTCACCAAAATAAATTCAGTTTGTCTTGTATTTTGTCCATGTGTTCTTGCTTAATAATAAATGTTCATCTTTTTATTTTTGCTTTTACCTCTAGTAATTCTGTGTATGTTTTTTTTTTAAGTTCCAGTCCATTTTAAGACAGCAATATAATAATTTTTAAACAATAGTTGACTTAAATAAAATAACCCAGCATGTTTGGTGAAAAACATTTAACCCTACACACTGGGTCAAAATAACCCAGCATGTGTTCTGTCCAGTATTTACCCAGCGCTGGGTTGCCAAATAATAACCCAAGTTGGGTTATTTTTAACCCAGCATTTTTTGGAGTGTAGGGATGGACTATTTTAACAATGTTCTTACTACCTTTCTGGACCCTGAACATGTCAGCTGTGTCTATGCAGGGTCAGAAAGCTCTTGGATTTCATCAAAAATATCTTAATTTGTGTTCCGAAGATGAACGAAGGTCTTGCAGGTTTGGAACGACATGAGGGTGAGTAATTAGTGACAAAATTTTCATGTTTGGGTGAATCTCCTTGTAATTGTGTAATTCAGTAATTATGTATTTAATTCAGTTAAACTTAGCCCTAGTTCCTACTGAAAAATTGAAGTGGTGTTTTTGGCATTCTTTTCAGATCAGCTCTAACAGGAAGTGGCTGGGATGCCTCTGTTTGGACAACAGCTGTGACTGTTGTAAAAAATGAGATCCAACGCAATCTATCGCTGTGTGTGTTTGTGTGTGTGTGTGTGCATGTGATTTAAAAGTACTTAATCAGATCAAACAGAGAGTTTCCCTCCCCTCCGTGGAAAGGCAGCCACACCCCTTGCAGGCCTCCCTCATACATCCTGGCCGCCCGAGACAGTTTGAATTTATTCAATCAATGCGACTCATCTAATTGATATCTGAAACAGCGGCCGGTGATTTATCGTCAGAGAAATGTAAATGATATATCCCGGGCAGATGTCTTATATTTTCCGACCATTTATTTTGGGGAGTGAGTGAAAGGAAGGCAGCGTGTTTAATTAAAATTCATGAGGGAGGAATGTGCTGAGTTGCACTGGCCTGCGCTGGTCTCTTTGGGTTCAGTCTGGGGGGGATGAATGATGGTGGACAGGAGAGAATGTTGACAAGGGCGAAGTCAGGAGCGTCCTGGTTTGATCACACACACACACTCGCCCTCATTCACTCCCAGACTCATTTTAAATCAACGCACACGTACGTTTAATATTGCATAAGGGAGGTGTTAAACTCACCCCGCCATGCTAAAGTGGCTTTATTTGGTTTTAAGGGTCTTCTTAGGATCCTTTCGCTTGATCTGGCCCAAACCTGTAACGTAACCCCTCCTCTAGTTCCTCTGAAATATGCTTAACCTAAATATTTATCTCAATTGACAGTTATCACACTGTTATGCGCAAACAAAACGGGCCACAGGACTAGACAGACTCTCAGTGTGTGCAGCGCGAGAGAGAGAGATTAAAAGGAATAGTTCACCCAAAAATGAAAATTTCATCGTTATTTACACACCCTCATGTCATATTATTGTCATCTGTGAAACACAAATGAAGCAGTCGCCCATGCTGCTCTTTTCCATACAAGGAAAGTGGATGCTGATTTATATTGTGAAAGTTTAAAAAGAACTGAGGAACAAGCCAAAAATATTCAATTATTTAATGATATTATTATTAATTACATGGGGTTGGAATTAAATGAAAGTGACTTTAAATAAATACATTTCTACATATACAGTACCGATTTTTTTTTTTTTAAGTTTTTGACAGTAGTCTCTTGTCCTCACCAAGGCTGCATTTGTTTAAAAAGAAAAATAAATAAATAAAAATACTGTGAAATATTACAATTTAAAAAGTGTTTTGCTATTTAAAAATGTAATTTATTTCTGTGATGGCAAACCTTTTTTCTTTTTTTTTTTGTAGCAGACTTCATCTAATATGCTGATATGGTGCTCAAGAAACATTTTTTATTATTATGAATGCAGAAAACGTTTGCTTAATTTTTTAGTGAAATATTAATGTAATACATTTCAAGATTCTTTGACTAGAAAGCTAAAACAACAGTATTTATTTGAAACAGAAACCTTTTGCAACAATGCAAAAGTCTATCATTTGCGATCAATTGAATGCATCCTTGCTGAATAAAAAAATGATTTCTTTCAAAAAACAAACAAAAAAAAGCCTTAGACCCCAAACTTTTGAAAGGTAGAGTATATTAATTTATTTAAGTTTTTATTTTTTACAACTTTGTGTGGTGACACATTTGTTAAATATTGCTTGCATTAAACAAAAATTATGTGAAAATTAAAATTATGTAATGCATATATGTAGCATGAGTATTTTGTATCGGTTTTGAAAAATCGATTTTTCTTTTATGACAAAAATCATTAGGATATTAAGTAAAGATCATGTTCCATGAAGATATTTTGTACATTTCCTACCGTAAATATATCAAAACGTAATTTTTGTTTAGTAATATGCATTGCTAAGAACTTCATTTGGACATCTTTAAAGGCAATTTTCTCAATATTTAGATTTTTTTTTTTTTGCAGATTTTAAAATAGCTGTATCTCGGCCAAATATTGTTCTATCCTTACAAACCATACATTTATGGAAAGCTTTATTTGTCAAAAATAAAAAAATCAACCCTTATGACTGGTTTTGTGGTCCAGGGTCACATATTGTATATTATGACAGTGCAGATTACCCAGCATGCTTTGTGGTTGAGGTCAAATCAGAGCAAATTTAATCAGATCAGTGTAAAAAAGGCTTACGTTTGGCTGTAATATTGCATTTTGTGTATGGTCGTTACCACTGTTGAGCTGTACGGTCAAAAAGCGTTTCTGGAAGACGCTGAAGTGAAACTCAAACACAAAGCAGTGCATAAAATAGTTTTTAATTTAGATTAAACTGTTTTATTGATATTTTCTAATGAATTAAACATTTTCTTGGATGCTTTTCCTTGTACCAAGCTTTTTGCAATGCACTGTGGGATCGCATGCCTCGCAAAGTATACGTGCGCTAGAATTTGGCCCAAATTATGCAGCATAACAGCCTTTTAACATCACAGGTGTATTCGGACCAGGTCTGCTTACATGGCTTTCTGTCATTTAGGGTGGGTTACCGCACATAAATACACCTACGTCAGTCCCAAGGTCACACGCACACTCTCACACACTCGTTGCGTTAAAGGATTGCCGCCTGACGTGACCTTGGTGCCGGGTGAAAGCAAAACATCTCAGACAGTCTGATCTGCCACCCAGTGTATCTTTTTTTCCACCTTTAGAGCAGGAAAGAGCCGTTTGTTTCCCATCAGCAGTCAGTCTCACTCTGTAACTCTAAGCAGCTGGCCAGTCTCGACTGCATTATTCATATAAAGAGAGAGAGAAAGAGAGAGAGAGAGAGGGAGAACGCACACTCTTCACCAAAGTTACAAGATTTATGGCCCTCTGTTTAGGAAATAATTCAAAGTTCATACTCACATACATCATATTTTGAAACACATAGATTATGGGGTGGAACACATTTATCATATTGCAACACACCAGCACATGCACACACACGAATGCACGCAGATACACACTCACAAGTGCACATGTTCTCAATCTCTCTGTCTCTGTCTCTGTGATACACACACACATTCGCACCATTTGCACCGGGGCCTAATTTCACAGGGATGCGTTTGGTCTGTATGAAACGGCTTTGTATTAGCTTTGTCACTGAACCCATCAGACAGTAATGAGGCCATGCTTAAAACACACCCTCAATTCCAGATAAGAGCAGGAGAGAGTACGGCGAGCACGTCCGCTTCGCATCGTTCCGATAATACCTCTCCGTCATTTGTCACTTGTACATTTCAGATTTCTAATCTCGGTAAAATTGATCTGTATCGTGCATTTTTATACAGTCTTTTGTGTATATTGATATTTGTGGATTGCTCTGTGTCAACAAAACAAATGTGTGCGGTTTTTATCGTGTAATGCTTTTGATGTACTTTAGGAAGGAGAATGGAGAATGGTGGCTGGTTTTGCACACGGAGGGACATTTAAGGATTGTGGTTTCATCCAAGCTACAGATTAGGTCAGTTTTAGTGTGCACTGGAGCTAAATATGAAATGAAAGTGAATTGTTTGTTATCATATTAGAAGTTTAAACTCATTTTTAGCATAGAAATGTTTAAGAAATGAAAAGCGGAATCCTAATGTCTAATTTATTAAAAGATAAAAGCCAAGCAAAACCAAACCAAACACACACACACGCAAAGCGAGGCCAAAAACAAAACAACATACAAATGAAAGCAAAAAACAAATGCAAAACACAACAAAAGCAAAACAAAACAAAAACAAACTGAACGTAATCAAACAAAATTAGACAAAATGTTTTAAGGAGCGCGGTTTTGTCCGAGCCACAGACTAAGTCAGCTTTAGTGTGCACCAGAGCTAAATATGAAATGAAAGTGAATTGTTTGTTATCATATTAGATGTTAAAACTCATTTTTAGCAAAGCCAGAAGCAAAACAAAACGGCATAAAGCAAAATTACAAAACTAAATATAAATGAAAGCAAAAAACTAAATGCAAAACACAACAAAGGCAAAACAAAACAAAACAAAAACAAACTGAACGTAATCAAACAAAATTAGACAAAAGGTTTTAAGGAGTGAAAAAGCTGAATCCTAATATCAGATTTATTAAAAGTTATAAGCCAAGCAAAAGCAAATACACACACAAAGCAAAGCCAAAAACAAAACAAACAAACAAAACAACAAATAGAAAATACAAAACAAAATACAAATTAAAGCTAAAAACTAAATGCAAAACACAACAAAAGCAAAACAAAACATAAACAAACTGAAAGTAATCAAACAAAATTAGACAAAAGGTTTTAAGGAGCACAGTTTTGTCCGAGCCACAGATTAGGTCAGCTTTAGTGTGCACCGGAGCAAAATATAAAATGAAAGTGAATTGTTTGTTATCATATTAGATGTTAAAACTCATTTTTAGCTTAGAAATGTTTCAAAAATGAAAAGCTGAATCCTAATGTCAGATTTATAAAAGATATAAGCCAAGCAAAAGTGCAAAGCCAAAAACAAAGCAAACAAACAAACAAACAAAAAAACAATTGAAATAAAGCAATAAATGAAATTCAAAACACAACAAAAGCAGAATAAAAAAAATAAAATAAAGCAAAACAAAAACAAATGGAAAGTAATCAAACAAAACAGACAAAAGGTTTTAAGGAGCACGGTTTTGTCCAAGCCACAGACTAGGTCAGCTGTAGTGTGAGCCGAAACTAAATATGAAATGAAAGTGAATTGTTTGTTATCATACTAGATGGTAAAACTCATTTTCAGAAATGAAAAGCTGAGTCCTAGCGTCTGATTTATAAAAGATATAAGCCAAGCAAAAGCAAACACACACACACACACACACAAAGCAAAGCCAAAAACAAAACAAACGAAACATGAAGTAAAAATACAAACCAAACCAAAATACAAAGTAAAGCAATAAATAAAATGCAGAACACAACAAAAGCAGAAGTTAAAATTTTTTTTTTAGATATGTTGCCTGGTCAACTACCTAAAATAAGTTGATGCTTATGTTATTATGTAAGTTATGTAAGTAAAAACTGAACTAAAACAAAACTAAAATGAAAATGTATTAAACCTAAATAATAATTAATATAAATGACATTGTAATGTGATTACTACAAAAGACAAAATTACAAAAAATTCTGCTAAAATAAATGGAAACAAAAACATTAAAATAAAACCTAATTCCAAAATATTAATAAAAATGATAGTAGTATATAAATAATATTAAACACTAAGTCTGTCTGAAATACAAGATCTTTGCTGATATACAAATATGAATATGAATTGAATTTTGATACATCAATATTTGACACAGAGGGATCAGATTTATTTGATGAAATTTACTTCAACATTATTTTTTTAAATCGCAGTTATAATAAAGTATGGTCCCACTTTATATTAGGTGGCCTTAACTACTATGTACTGACATTTAATAAAATGCACTTATGTGTACATACATGTTTATACATTGTACTTACACTTTCAGTCAAAAAGATTTTTAATGTTTATTTTTAAGTCTCTTCTGCTTACCAAGCCTCATTTTTTTGATCCAAAGTACAGCACAAATAGTGCAATTTTGAATTATTTTTACTATTTAAAATAACCTAATTAAATAATAATAAATTGTAATTTATTCCTGTGATTTCAAAGCTGAATTTTTAGCATAATCACTTCAGTCACATGATCCTTCAGAAATCATTCTGATTTGCTGCTGTAAAAACATTTATTATTATTATGTTAAAAACAGCTAAGTACAATTTTTTCAGGTTTCTTTGATGAATTTTTATGAAGTTCAGAACAACAGCATTTATCTGAAATAGAAATCTTTTGTAACAATATAAATGTTTCTGTCATCACTTTTGATCAATTTAAATAATCCTTGCTAAATAAAAATATAATTTTTAATACTTTCTTTTCACCCCAATTTAATATAATTTCTTAAACCTACCCATACCTGTCCCTAACCTTACGTGTGTCCCACCTCAATAGCAGCAAAATAGTTTTGCAATACAATATGAACACAGTAAGTACATTGTACTTATTTTTGATGCAGCTACATAGTAGTTCAGGCCAGCTATTATAAATTGGGATCTAAAGTATTAATTTGTTTGATTCCAGACAAACCCACTGAATATGTAATTGTGATGAGACAGTTTAGTGTGACTCAGTTTAGTCATGGTTGTCCATATTTCCTCTAAACAAAAAAATCTTTTCAGTAGAAATGCAGAATGACGCAGATCACAAAGGGTGGTAATTTTAGTATGTTCTGTGTTATTTGAAGCCTAACCCACATTTTGAGACACAGTTTTTCAAAGTCAAAATCATGCCTTTTAAAGAGGATGGTTGGCATTGTCTCTTATTGAAGCACAAGGACGTTATTGACAACACTTGAGGTTATTAACTGAGGTTACCAGTGGCAAGATGCAGTACGGTGGCTTATAAAATCCTTTCCATTAGCCTACAGTTCCAGCGAATGAAAAAGAAACGGCGTGACCCTCAGTCCAGGCCCTCCAGACTTGATACTTTCAAAGCGACTGAAAAAAAGAGAACATCTTATTTTCTTTTATTTAAGGAAAATACATTTCACTTTGTTTATGCTCCTTCTGGATAAACGTTTAATTATGAATAATTTCCAGTAAAAAGCTATAAAGAAAATGCAGAGGCGTTAGACAGCTGAGAGACCAAAAAAAAAAAAAAAAAAAAGAGAGAGAATACAACTTATTTTCAAAAAAAGACACTTAGCTGGGGGTGGTAGGACATGCGGCTCTGAGGTCCCATTAATTACAAAATGCATTAATATTTTATTAGTCCCTTATCAGTAATTAATCAAGCACTTTGATGTAAAGTTCAGCTTACAAAAGCAAGAGGAAATGGTTCCTCAGATATTCGTCCGCTCTCAGAGATGCCTCAGTATTTCACAAGAGACGGTTAATCCTCGCATGCCTTAAAAGCATTTTTCCCCTCTTAAGCCTTGACATACTGCAAAAGAAATGAGAAATACACGCAGTGGCTGTAAGGTGTCATGTACAATACGGGGGTGGGACGGGGGGGGCTGCATTTGTAGACAATGAGCTCTCGCAGATCTGATTTGGCGAGGCGTCGAAGGACACCCAATCACAGTAAATATTATTCTTTGTGCTATGCCTCTAATTAACATGCTTAATTGCAGCTGTCAAAAGGCTCTTCAGAATGTTAAGGACATGAGAGCTGGAGAGGGTGGGTGTGTGTGTGTGTGTTTGGGGAGGGGTGGTACTGGCCTGCAGCGTGACTGAAGCTGTTGTTTCGCTATTGAAAGCTCACATAGATCACACCAGTTCTGCTATAAAAGGGCTTTACAATGAATTAATCAATTCCATGTATATTTGTATACATGTATATGTTTGTATGTGTGTGTGTGGTTTAAAAAAATATATTAAAATATAGTAAAACATTAATATTGTTAAATATTTTTTAAATTAACAATTTAAATTAACTGCTTTCTAATTTAGTATATTTTGAAATGTACACTGCAAAAAATGACAGTGAATTTAACAGTAAAAGTCTGTAAAAAATCCAGTAAAATCCTGTTATATGGTTAACTGTAAATTCCTCTTCTATATACACTGAAAAACTGTATTGGACATTGGATGTAATTTTAAGGTAGCATACCGTTTTTGAAGTGAAAAAAGCATAAAATTTACAGTGAATAACCGTAAAATTGACATTCCCAGAAATACCTGCGTTACATTTTAAATTTTATGGGTTTTTTTTAATAACAATGTTTATTCTTAGTTTTTTTCTTATCAGTTTTGTACATTAGGGTTGTATGTTACATCTAATGTTGTTAAATGAACGTTTATTGCATTATTTCATTTTGTTTATTGCATGTGTGTTACCATGTTGGTGTTTAGTGTTTGTGTGAATGACATACCTTCTATATATATGTTAGTATTTAAAAGCTGCTTGTGATGGGCTTTGGTTCATCATGTGACTTTCTCATCACCACCTGCTTTTGGTGATTATCAAATGTATTACAAAGATACAAAACAGATTTCAGTACTTCAATATGTTGGTTAAAGGAGAAATCCATTTCCAGAACAAAGATTTACAGATAATGTACTCACCCCCTTTTTTGAGGAAAACATTTCAGCATTTTTCTCCATATAGTGGACTTTTATGGTGCCCCAAGTTTGAACTTCCAAAATGCAGTTTAAATGCGGCTTCAAACGATCCCAAATGCGGTTGTAAACGATCCCAGCTGAGGAAGAAGGGTCTAGCCAAACAATCAGTTATTTTCATAAAATAAATACAATTTATATACTTTTTAATGTCAAACGCTCATCTTGTCTTACTCTGCCTGGACTCTGTTTTTGTTCCGGTTCATGACAGTTAGGGTATGTCAAAAAACTCCCATCTCATGTTCTCCCTCAACTTCAAAATCGCCCTATATCGCTGTTTTACCTTTTTTGTTAAGGGTGTTTGATCTTATTTGCATGTTCACTTTGCAAAGACTGGGTCGGTATTTCTGCAGCGATGTAGGATGATTTTGAAATGATTTTTAAGTTGAGGGAAAAAATATGATTGATTGAGTTTTTCAACATACCCTAACTGTCTTGAGTCAGAATACACAGAGTTCAGGCAGAGCAAGACAAGACGAGCGTTTGACATTAAAAAGTATTTAAATTGTATTTTTTAATGAAAATAACCAGTCGTTTCGCTGGATAAGACCCTTCTTTCTCGGCTGGGAGACCACATTTGGGATCATTTGAAGTCGCATTTAAACTAGATTTCGGAAGTTCAAACTTGGGCACCATAGCAGTCCATTATATGGAGAAAAATGCTGAAATGTGTTCCTCAAAAAACATAAGAAAGTTAACGTTTTTTTTTTTTTGTTTGTTTTTGTTTTTTTACACTGTAATTTATTTTTGTGATGATAAAGCTGAAATTTCAGCATCATTACTTCAGTCTTCAGTGTCACATGAACATGAATCATTCTATGAATATGATTCAGTGATCAAGAAAGATTTCTATTTTCATTTTTTATTATTATCAATGTTAAAAACAGTGCTTCTTAATATTTTTGTGGAAACTGATATATTTTTCTCAGGATACTTTGAATAGAAAGTTCAAAAGAACAGCATTTATATGATATAATACCCTTTTTTAATTACAAATGTCACTTTTGATTTAATGTGTCCTTGCTGATAAAAATACATTGCTAAAAATAACAAAGAATTTGCTATATATGTAATTCTATGTAATCTGACCTAAATGGTAACATCCGGGTTAACCAGTGTTTTCCCTACATTGATTTATTAGTGGTGGCTCGCCACGGTATCAACATTGACCACCACAAATAGTTTTTCCTTTTCCTGTTAAATTTGAATTTATTTTTTTAAATGGGTAAAATCTTATTTCAGTGTAGAGGTGAAGTTGACTGGCTCAGCACGTCTCTCTCACATGACAGCGAACGAATTAAAACGTGGGTGTTTCTCAATATGCATTCCTCTGTGTACTTGCGTTCCCATGGAAACGTCATTAGTCACAGATGTATTTGACAGAGAGTACGGCCGACCGAGTTTACCAGGACTTCACGAATTGTTAGTATCATGAACGCGGCCACCTGTAGTGTTGTCAAAAATATTGACTTTTCGATACATGTTGTGAAATACCAAAAACTGTTTCAGTACTTTTTTTGCCGCAATATCTATACACTGAGCTGCGCTCTCTTCTTTTGACAGTGAGTTTACACACACCTCAGTACAATGAATGAGAATATCCAGCAAAATAAAAATTGAATGAGATTTTTTTTTTTTTTTTTTTAGAAACTCGCAAATGTGAGTTATAAAGTCAGAATTACGAGATATAAACTCACAACTGTGACTTTTTTCTCAGAATTTTCTCAAAACTTTTTTTTTTTTTACTTTTTTCTTGCAGTTGCGACACTGTTTATCACTGTATATATCACTGTTTTACCTTTTTTGTTAAGGGTGTTTGATCTTCTTTGCATGTTCACTTTTCAAAGACTGGGTCGGTACTTCTCCAGTGATGTAGGATGATTTTGAAATGATTTTTGAAGTTGAGGGAAAAAATACGGTCAGAGTTTTTCGACATACCCTAACTGTCTTGAGTCAGAATACACAGAGTTCAGGGAGAGCAAGACACCTCAGTACAATGAGGAGAATATCCAGCAAAATAAAAATTGAATGACTTTTTTTTTTTTTTTAGAAACTCGCAAATGTGAGTTAACTTTGTGAGAAAAAAATCACAATTGTGAAATACAAACTCACATTTGGGAGAAAAAAGTCAGAATTGCGAGTTTATATTTTGTAATTCTGACTTCATATCATGCAGTTCTGACTTTATAACTCGCAACTGCAAGTTTATATCTTGCAAATCTGACATTATACAGTTGCAAGTTTATATCTCAAAATTTTGAGAAAAATTGAATTGTGAGATGTAAACTCACAATTGCGAAAAAAAAAAAGTCAGAATTGTGAGATGAAAAGTCACAATTGCCTTTTTTATTTTTTATACAGTGGCTCGCATTTGGGAGAAAAAAGTGAGAATTGCGGATTTATATCACAATTCTGAGAAAAAAAGTCTGAATTGTGAGGAAAAAAAGTCAGAATTGCATTATATAAACTGTATAAATTGTGAGGAAAAAATCACAATTGTGAAACAAACTTTCATTTGGGAGAAAATGAGTCAAAACTGTCAATTCATATCTTGTAATTCTGACTTTAGAACTCAGAATTGCGAGTTTATATCACGCAATTCTGACTTTATATCTCAGAATTGCAAGTTTATATCTCACAATTCTGAAAGAATTGTGAGGTAAAAAGTTGCAATAACCTTTTTAACATTTTTTATTTTAGTGGCTAAAACGGGCTTCCATAGATGCCTTTGTCCATATTAGCGTTTTCCCAGAATATTCTATTACCTCTGTGAGGCATATTTGGAGTTTCCACGCAAGGGCGCCCTCCAGCATCCAGTATGAATGAGTGAGTGTACTTACTAATGCTCACACCGCTCTATTTTGGGTAAAAATAGGAAGAATAATACATCTCTCTAAGAAATTGAAGCAAACATATGCAAATGTTTTTATCCAGTGTTTTGCCACCTCAAGGTGTTTGTATTTATGTAAAAATATACCTCATTGTCATGCTGTAGACTTGTTATATCCAAAAAAAATAAATAAATAATAAAATAAAATCTAAAATTTTGTGCCCTTAAAGTTGTGGCTGTTTTTACCCATGGTATCAAAAATGGTCATTGAATATCGATATTTTTTATTGTATCAAAGTTATAAATTCCAGTAAATTCCCCCGGGGAAGTGGCACAATAAATAGAGTACAAGTCTCAAGTACAAGTTAGTATTTACTTTTATTAATGAAGATCAGTGCTAACTGCTTAACCATGGTTCTGACTCCTTTTTAAAATATTAACATGTCCGAACAGAGAAACCCATAGAGATGACGTCAATAGCCACATATGCAAGTAGGAATTTTCATGTGTAAATATGTAAAAAAAAACAATGTTCCAGGGTGATCTGAGGACAGCAGCATGACGATGTGAAATCTGTGCGAGATAAATTCCCACGGACCCCTCGCACTCACAAAAATGGAAATTATTTAATCACCCACGAAATCTGATATGTAGGTGAGGCTGAACTGAGGACAGAGCATAATTAAAAGATCAGAATTTATTCCCTAGGACACACAGACACACAGACACACACTCATGGAGGTTGCAGTGTGACTGGAAGGTCAGTGTGCTCTTTAATGGATAGCATTGATTCTAATGTCTGTGTTTCTGATTGGCCAAAGCTGAACTTTTTCTCCCTGCAGCACCTCCCCCTCCAGCCCACTGATGGATTGACCCACCTGTAGGCCCTCAGGCAGAGCTCCACCAGGGGGCTCATGTCCACAGCCCAGCTGTATTGCAGCACTACAACACATGTGGCAGGTTGTCTCTATCTCTCTTTCTCTCTCCCTGAGAGCTGAAAAGAGACCGTCCCATTTCTCCATCAGAGGCCCTGAGAGCTTGATGAGGTCTTTCTGTATCTCTCCCGTCCCTGTCTCTTACGCTGAGGGCCAGGACACAAGGGGAAAACAGCACTGCTGGTCTTTTTCTCTGTCCCAGTCACCAGAGAGCTACATTAGGACAGACAGTATACAAAAATAAATGAGGTACACCGGGGTTGTTCATACTGAAAGAGCATAAGAGACATTAACAAAATATACAGAGGAGCTAGTTATCACACAGGGAAGTTGTCACAAGGGATTTTCCCTAGTAACTGTAAGATTTTGAGTAAAATGTTTTATGAGATGTAAATGAATACAAATATTTGTTTGCCTAAACAATGGTTTTATGGATTTATATGGATTTGTTTTACTGTGTAAATTAGCTAAATCTATTTTGGCCAAATCTATGATGGCAGGCTTCATTGTGACAACTTGTACCATATAGTGTAACAGCTATATGTATATTCAGAAATTGATGTTCAAAAATGATGTATTTTAAAGAAGTCTCTTCTGCCTTACTAAGCCTGCATTTATTTGATCCAAAGTACAGCAAAAACAGTAAAATTTGGAAATGTTTTTACTGTTTAAATAACTTTTTTCTATTTGGATATATTTTAAAATGTAATTTATTTCTGTTATTTCAAAGCTGAATTTTTAGCATCATTACTCCAGTCACATGATCCTTCAGAAATTATTCTAATATTCCAATTTGCTGCTCAAAAAACATTTATTATTATTATGTTGAAAACATTGTTTAAACAGACATCTTTATATTGACTCCAAGCTGAATGGTATAGTGTATAATGTTACAAAAGTTTTTTCTTTGGATTTTTCTATTCATCAAAAAATTGTTTTTTTTATTGTTTTAAATATTGATAATAATAATAATAATAATAATAATGTTTCTTGAGTAGCAAATAAACATATTAGGATGATTTCTGAAGGACGATGTGACACTGAAGACTGGAGTAATGATGCTGAAAATGTAGCTTTGATCACAAGAGTAAATTACATTTTTAAATAGATTCAGATAAACAACAGTCATATTAAATAGTAAAAATATTTTAAAATTTTACTGTTTTACTGTACTTTGGATCAATTAAATGCAGGCTTGGTGAGCAGAAGAGACTTCTTTATTAAAAAAAAAAAAAAAAAAATCTTACTGTTCAAAAACTTTTGACTGGCAGTGTATGGTTAGAAACAAAAGATGATTAAAAGTGGTATACCTGAAATCAATAAACAATCAATAAATTAGGGGGGGAAAAAGTAGGACTTTTTTTCATAATCGCTAGACAAAAATTTAGAATTACAAGGTATAAACTTGTAATTCTAAGAAATTGGCATGTTGTAATTTTTCTGAGAATAAAGCCTGAATTACAAGAAGGTAATTTACGAATAAAGAAAAATCCAAAATGTGAGATAGACTTGTCAGAATTGTGAGATTTAAACTCTAAATTGCGTGGAAAAAGTCAGAATTCTGAGTTTACATCTTGCAATTCTCAGAATACTGAGAAGTCCAAATTGTGAGATAAAAAGTTGCAGTTTTTTATGCTGTGGCAGAAACAGGCTTCCATAGTAAACACATATGGCATTTATAAATAAAATCATATTACTTCAGCCAGCCAGAGAAAATAAAGTGCCAGAGTAGCTGAGAAATGGATCACACACACTGTAAAAAATTCAGATTATTTTGTGTTGATTATAATATCAGATTATAAGTTGTGAATAAAACAAAACTTAATAACTCAAAAACTATGAATGAATGAAGGAATGAATGAATTAATAAATGCTGTAACTTATACACTACACCTCCAAAAATCTTCCATCATCATATTTTGTTTGTAGATAATTGTACATTTTCGTACGTGAGTGCGCACTGTGTGGTAAATGCAGTGTAACTCACGGATTTGTTCTATAAAACAGACATTTTGGGATAATTAGCTAAAAAAAGCAGTCGAAGTGCATATGGCTCCCCTGCTTTGGCTTAGTTCTGTTCACATATGGCACTCTCTGCTGAAGCTTTTAGCTGTTTGCCAGCGTTCGCTGTGTAGGGGGGGCTGCAAAGACGCACAAAAACACCCTACACAAACCTACACACACACACTCTGGTCATGGAGCAGCCAAGCATGAGCCACACCTGACTCACACACACACACACACAGGCTGTGTTGTTGACTCCCACACCTCTTTGGCTTTCATTCCCTTAAAATAAAGTCATTGATGTCCTTTCATAAATGCTGCGTTTTCTCCGTCAGCAGAGGAAGATGACTTTCTGTTTTGATGGATGACATAAGACGTAAAAAGAAACCTGCTTTATTTGGTATCGGCGAACTTAGTACGGCACATAATTGCGCTGTGCAAATCGAGCAAATTTAGAATAGTGAGAAATCAAAACTGAGCTCACCAGCCCACTAACACATCGCCCTGGCAAATATGTTCCTGCTCCATAATTTGAGTAGGTGGCGTTACAGAGAATCTTCGGCAGCTCTCGCGGCTCACACATTGCCGTTTTAACAGCAAACACACATGCAGATTACACCGTCATTGTACCGATTACAACATTTGCCGTTCGCGTCAAGACAACAGTGATTAAAATATCTGTTTTCCGACCCCCTCGATTATCTTTATGAATACTGCGTGTTGTGTGCAAGCTCAGGAACACATGCTGAGACATAGTGTTGTCCACACAAACACGTCTGCGCCCACATAGTCACACAATATATTGTCTTTATCAATGCCGTGCCGTTCAGCGAGGCCTTGCTGTACTGCTTGTTTGAGAGCGATCATTTCTGCATCACAGCTTCAATTAACCTTGTCCTGCCGAAAAAGCTGAACAGCATCAAAATTAGCACAGCTCAACTAATTTACACAATATTCAAAATGTGCATTTGTAGTTTTGTGTCATTGTAACCCTCGTGCTTGGGGGCTGAAAGGTCATTTTAATAATATATCTATAAACTATTCAACTTAAAATTAAAATAGGCTCTTAGACACAAAAAAGAGGCTTTAATCAGGGTTTATATATCCAAGTGGTGTTTTGAAATGAGGAGGCAAAGTCCTTAAAGTTTTTTTTTCTTTTTAGTATTTCAAATCAAATGTAAATTCATGTCCCAGTCAGATTTTCTTGGTTAAATAAGCATTACTTACACTATAAGAGAAAAAAACAATGTAATCAATATTTTATTTAATAAAGGCATGTATGAATCTTACCAAGTTAGTGTTTTTAGGCATTTTACATTTATTACAATAATAACTCAAGGCAGTAACAATTTAAACTATATATTTTATTTGTGAACTTACATTCAGCTATTCTTTTTAATAGTTAACTTTTAACTATTTTTTAATTTTTCGGATCATCACTCATCAAAGCTCTGTAAATATTGGTTTACTTTAAATATTACCAAGCTGATAACTCACTAAAAACTCCCACAGATCATGTTTTCAGGCCATTTGAAGTCTTATTTTGACATTACACAGTGATTATGTCTAAATGTGTAAGTTGTTTACTTACTTTTTGAAATTAGTCTTCTCATTAACGCCATTATATTGTTCATTAAAGGAGAAGTCCACTTCCAAAACAAAGATTCGCATATAATGTACTCACCCCCTTGTCATCCAAGATGTTCATTTCTTTCTTTTTTCAGTCGTAAAGAAATTATGTTTTTTGAGGAAAACATTTCAGCATTTTTCTCCATATAGTGGACTGCTATGGTGCCCCGATTTTGAACTTCCAAAATGCAGTTTAAATGTGGCTTCAAACGATCCCAAATGCGGTTGTAAACGAGTCCAGCCGAGAAATCAAAATCAGGGCACCACAGCAGTCCATTATATGGAGAAAAATCCTGAAATGTTTTCCTCAAAAAATATAATTTCTTTACGACTGAAGAAAGAAAGACATGAACATCTTGGCTGATAAGGGGGTGAGTACATTATATGTGAATCTTTGTTTTGGAAGTGGACTTCTCCTTTAAGAATGATTCGCAAACGCAGAATGCGCACAAACACAGAGGCAGGATTTACTGCATGAACCAGTCACAGCTGAACATAACCAGTCATATCCAATCATATTGCAATGGAGGCATTGCCTCCTTTCACGTGACTTTCCCCCATTCATTCTCAATTACCCCCTACCAAACTCACCACATGCTATAGGGAGTCTGTTAAAACTCAGTGGGCTCAGGGGAGCCAAGAGAGACACGGACTCCCAGTGTAACTTTATCTGCTGGTGTCGCTGTTGGACAATGTTTCTTTAGAAAAACAAATGATTTATACACAATTTAATGTTTTTTTTGGAATCTTGATGTTTAAAACCAGCACTTAAAAAAAAAATTTTTTTTGTTTTTGATGGAAAGCAGTAGATAATACAATGTCATTCATATTTGTGTTGACTGTATAATTTGCTCTGTACTTTTCTGCTTCAGGGTTTAACCTGTTTCTCCTTTCACACATAATCAACAGACAGAAGCCCTGCTGGCCTGAGGGTCATATGAGGACCTCTCCATGACCCCTGACCTCAGTTTGAACTGAGACTCTAGAGTTCATCCACATCTGCGGCTGTGGGGAAGGTCACCGGAGAGTTCATGGCAACCCGCCTTTCCTGTGACATAACAAGCAGAATGAGGTTTGGCATTAAAATGTGAAAAGTTAAATGAAAGTTTGTGATATAATTAGTTAGAATAGCAATAATCAACTGCTTTAAAAAAATAACCACACATTAATTAGGCTACATGCATTTTAGTAGAATTACTGAGCACATGCAGTAAAAACACAATTACAAGAGCTCTGTCTGTCTGTCTGTCTATCTACAGTTGAAGTCAAAAGTTTACATACACCTTGCAGAATCTGCAAAATAATTTTTACCAAAATAAGAGGGATCATACAAAATGCATGTTATTTTTTATTTAGTACTGACCTGAATAAGATATTTAACAAGAAAGATGTTTACGTATAGTCCACAGGAGAAAATAGCAGTTCAATTTATAAAAATGACCCTGCTCAAAAGTTTACATATACTTGATTCTTAATACTGTGTTGTCCTTTGGTTTGGTTTCTTTGGTTTTTTAGCATTTTTGTGAATTTGAACCCTTTCCAACAATGACTGTATGATTTTGAGATCCATCTTTTCACACTGAGGACAACTGAGGGACTCATATGCACCTATTACAGAAGGTTCAAACACTCACTGATGCTTCAGAAGGAAAAACGATGCATTAGGAGCCAGGGGTGAAAACTTTTGAACAGAATGAAGATGTGTACATTTTTCTTATTTTGCCTAAATATCATATTTTTTTCATTTAGTACTTCCCTTCAGAAGCTACACAAGACACTTACATGTTTCCCAGAAGACAAAATATATTCAGTTTAACCCTGATCTTCAAATTCAAAAAGATTTCATGTTTCTCTAAATGCATCGTGTTTCCTTCTAAAGCATCAGTGAGCATTTAAACCTTCTATACTAGTTGCATATGAGTCCCTCAGTTGTCCTCAGTGTGAAAAGATGAATCTCAAAAACATACAGTCATTGTTGGAAAGGGTTCAAATACACTAAAATACTGAGAAACCAAAGAATTTGTGGGACCTGAAGGATTTTTCTGAACTGTTCAGGACAAACAAGGGACTCATGAACAACTACCTATCTATTTTAAGGTATTATGAATGCATTTTAATGTATTAAGAATACCTTTGTAATTGATTATATTCAGAATTCATAGAAATAATTATTTATTGATGCATTTTCAAGGATTTGCAACAGATTGACTGTGTTTTCCAGGAATCCAGTTCAAGCTCCCTGGTAAGTTTCCTGCTATGTTCACCCTTTCTGATGAAGGCCAACAACTAAAAGACTCCTTAGTTGGCTAAGCTGTTTGTTTAAAAACCCTAATGGAATATTCAGAGCTAATTCAAACGCGTTCTGATAACTTAAGACGGCTTGTGGTGTGATCTCTCTCCCTCCTCAAAATATTTGCCATGAAGGACTCGCGCTTTGAAATGTATAAAGTGCACCCATTCAGCGGAGCATATCTGTGAGTGCACATCAAAGTGCTGTGAAGTGCTCAGATCTGCTTTGCTCAGTGGAATATGTGTGGATGTGAGAATCTGCCTCTGTTATTGGGATTCAGGACATGAATCTCTAAACTAGCTTGATATGCACGCCTGTTATTTGTAAATACACTTCAAACATCTCAATGGTAGTTTGCAACATAGGGGAGTAAATCACATTTTATTTAAAGTATTTCTACTGTTGGATGTCCTCAGAAGCATTCTCGGCGCGTTACACCATCTCACTCATCTCACAGCCCGTTCCCCGGCGCTTTCAAGAGGACGTCTTGTTTTAAAGAACGGGATATTTACAGGTCATCAATTCGGTAGCACGTGTTCTGTTTAACGCGGTATTTGGATCTCGGATTGTTCTCGCCACCTCAAATGCCCCGTTGCTAGACGCAAACATTCGGACTTTCCCTTTCTCTCTCCATCTGTCAGTCTATCTCTCTTTCTCGCTCTCGCTTGCGTGCGCGTACGTGTGTGTTTGTACAAGAACATTTGTATGTGTGCGTCTCTGGGACCGTTCTGTAATTCTGCACTGGAACAAGGCTAGGATAATGTAGAGGGTAATGCCTCCCCAGAGACACGCAGAGGCTGGGTAACACCGAGTCCAAACAGCCCAGGCTCGAGCCTCCCATGCGGGTTGCTGTACAAATGCAGCCTTTGATGTGTGATTTGGAGAGACCAGGGGCTCAGAACACCAGAGTCTTACACTCAATTCAGGTTAACCTGGAGGCAACCCCTGTGAGTCTATGAATGTATGAGTGTGTGTGTCGAGAAACAAACACTTGCCAGCCATTTTATTTTATTTTCCGTTGGGAAGATACTTTGAATCTATACGAGCAGTTAAAAGCTCTAAGTAGTTACATTTTATATAGTGTAGTCACTATTAAAAAAAATTTGGCTGTACTATGTTACTAAGAAAAAGTAGTTAGCTAATATAAAGATAATAATAAAAAATAATAGTTAATAATAAAATTGTTTTAGTGTTAACACATTTAACTAATAAAGCAAGAAACAGATACATCTGGAAAAAAAATCTAAAAATGATATTTTTATATTTTATTTTATACATATTCAAACAGCATTGTATTTAATGTAATATCTGATAATATTTAATACACATTTTCACAATAAAGCTTCAATTGCATCTTAAATTACTATATTTAAAATCATATAACAATATGTAATATTTTATAAACAAAAAATAAAACATTATATATAAACCTTATATATAAATTATAATATATATATATATATATATATATATATATATATATATACATTTAAATATTAATTAATATAATTGATGTTCCATTTGATAAATTATTGTTAGAAATTTAATAATTTAATTTTAGAATTTTTCAATTATATATAAACATTATATATATATATATATATATAAATTAAAATATTAATAATATAATATTAAAATACTTAATTGATGTTCCATTTGATAAATTATTGTTAGAAATTTAATCATTTAATTTTAGAATATTTAATACAAGTTTTCAATGGAAATAATAGAAACATTGAAATAATAATGTATAATATTAATTATTAAATTTTAATAAACAGTAAAAAATTAAAACATAAAAAAATATTTTTAAAAACATGAAAAATAATATATTATATATTATATACTTGATGGATGTTCTATTTTATAAATTATTGTATTGTATTGTAAATTGTGAATTATTATAAATACTTCATATACTTTATATAATATTTCATACTATTTTATAGTTTCCCGTGAAAGCTTGTAGTACATTGATGTAATGATGTGTAATATTGAATAGAGTAAAAAATAATAATAATAAAACATTAAAATAAAATATTTTCAAAATTAAAAATAATATATAAAGCATAAGTTTCCCATCAAAGCATGTTGATATGATAATGTTATTGATATGTTGATATGATATGTATTTCATAAACTGTAAAAAATAAATACAAATAAAATATTAAAACATTTAAAATAATTAAAAATAATATATATTTTAAAAACACTTAATGAGTGTTCCATTTTATAAATTATTGTTAGAAATGTAATACCTTATATAATATTTTAGAATGTTTCATGCAAGTTTTCCATGAAAGTACATTTTATAAATTATTATATTTAGTATGCTATAATAATGTATATAATAATATATAATACACAAATGTTTTGTGTGTGTGTGACTGTGTGTACACACACATTTAAAATGTAATTTATAATACATTTTATAAATTATTGTTTGAAATATAATACTTAAAAATGTATTTTGTACTATTTGTGTACATAATATATTATTGTATTATTTTACATTATATTAATAACTTGTAATATAATAATGTAATATGTAAATATATTTTATACATACACATTACATTTTAAAAATTATTTATATAGTAAAACTAAACTGTATAAACAATGTAAATAAATGGACAAGTTAAATATGACATAAGCTACACTGTTTTGAAAACAGCTTAGTTATTGTCACTCAAATTAAAAATGTGGCAGCATTCAAATCATTTGACACGATTGGCCATTTCAGCTGAGTTTGAGCCCTTTGTTTCTCACCACGAGCATGTCGCCCTGTGCCGTCATCGAGGCCCGTTAAAATAATTAGGGAATAAATAAATGACAATCAGGAGATGAAATGAAAATGTGCCGGCGTGTTAAAAGGTGTAAAGAGAGACGGATTGGGAAGGACTGATTGGAGAAGAAAGAGTGTGGGAGGAACAGAAAAAGAGCGAGATTCAATGTCCTCCAGGTGCCACTACTCGCATGATTTCATCTCAGGGCCATAATCAACCCCCTTAATGAAATACGTAATTAACATATTATAATTGTGGTAAGGATGGTTTTGACAGAAATCATTTTCCATATCTAATACTATGCTAATTTAATCTGTTCCTCACTCCCCGACATGACCCTCGCTGATTAAGTTTCATGGCAGATTTCTTCCTCTGCCTGCCATCGTGCGCGTGTGTGAGAGACTGAAAGTGTGTGCCTGTGAGCGGATGTGGCCGATTGTGTGTGTGTGTGTACCTGTGTGTGTGGTCAGATCCTGATGGATGGACATTCTGCTGAAGTCTCTGTCTCAAACATGGCTGTCAGAGTGAGCTGGGACAGACTGCAGCAGATGGCAGAGAAAGGCAGGAGACGGGGAGAGTTACAGCAGGTCTGCCCTCCTCCACGTGGGAGGTGGAGAGCAGAGGAGAGGAAAAAGGATTTGAAAGTTTGGGGGAAGAGAAAGGAGGGGTGCCTCTTCTGTTTCTCCTCTTAAAACCAATGCTAGCAGTGGCCGTTTAGAGCGCTTTACCATCACTTCAACCAGAGGCTGTGTACTGCTGGGCAACGAAGGTGGCGCTACTGAGCTAAAATCAGGGGTGAAATTGGCAGATGTTACCTGAAACGAAACAAAACACTTTGCAGGTCAGCTTATAGAGAAATTTTGAATGGCTTTTAAGAATAGTGTTTTGAAATTCACAATTGTTTGAAATTGCTACGTTTTAAAAGAGAGTAATCTTGCATGTTTCCGGTAGTTGTAGTTCTTATTTAGCAAATGTCAAATCACCAAAAACTACTTAGAATTAAAATATGTATTTTATGAAATATTCAAATTAAGATAATATCCTTTTTATATTATTATCTCAAAGTTTTTTACAATTCATTTAATTAGAATTTGAATAATATTATTATTAATAATAATAACTAAAAATAATATTATTTTTAAATGTATTTTTTTTTTACTATTGTGTTTTATTATTTTGAAATATTCAGAATCAGAAATATCAAAATCTTTTTACCATAATTAGTTTTGGTACTATTGATAATAATTATGCCAAAAATAAAAGTATGCATGTATGAAGTATACAAAAAAAAAGTTTAATGTAATAATATATATATATATATATATATTCAGTTTATTAATTATAATTGTAATGCTCTTTAATACTCTTAATACTAATTAAATGAAAAATAAAAATATTACTATTTTTATAAATGTGACTATATCACTATATTAATATCTATATATACTACAGTACTATTATACAATAAATATGTATTAGCATTATTAATAAAAATATTATTAGTCTTAATCATTGCTAGTGTTGTAGCTGCACACATAACTATTTCAAAATTCAGTTTTGAGGTTTGCCTGTATAATTTATTTAAAGTAATACTATATTATTTTTTTATATAAATGTTTTTCAGTGTGTATTCATTTTATGATTTTAATTTTTGTTAATATTATACATTTTATACTAACTTTAATAATAGTTAATAAAAAAATAGAAAACAAATGTATTTAATACCAATATATTTTAATAATTAATATACTATTAATAGTGTTGATACTATTAATAGTAATTATAATAATAATTATAAATGTTAGTTGTTTTTATTTTCACTGACAGCAGCAAAAATTCAGGTCTATTTTGTTATATATTTTTAATATCATTATTTACACAAATGTTTTTAAAACATGTATTTAATTTATTAATTATAATTTTAATACTCTTAATACTCATTAAATGAAAAATGAAAAAAAAAAAATATTACTATTATAGACTGTTACTATCACTAGTAATATTATACTATTGTAGATTATTTATAGATTCAAAATATATCAGTATTTTTACAAATATGTATTCAGTTGACTGATTATCATTTTAATACTGTTAATACTCATTATATGAAAAATAAAAAACATTAAATATTAATATTACTATTATACTATCTCAGAGTAGTTATAAATTCTATATATCAATATTTTTCAAATATATATTCAGTTTATTAATTATAATTTTAATACTCTTAATACTAATTAAAATATTAAATATTACTTTTATAGATTATTACTATTTTTTATTATACTATCATTGATTATTTATAGATTTGATATTACTATTTATATATGTGCTACTGTATTAATATATTAATATTTACATATACTATTATACAATAAATACATACTATTAATAAATATTTAATACTGTTAGTCTTAGTAATTGTTGTTGTTGTTGTTGTTGTTGTTGTTGTTGTAGTTGTAGCAGCATACACAGCTATTTGAAAAATTCATTTTTGAGGTTTGTTTGTGTAATTCAAAATAATTTCCAGTGTGTATTCATTTTGTTATGCATTTATTATGATGAATATGACACATTTTGTACAAATTCTAATACTAGAACAAATAACCAATAAACAAGTACACGGTGCTCTTTGGATATTTGGAGATGAACATCAAGCAGAGACGGTGAAATACTCCAAGGCACTCGTATAGTAAAAAGCTTTTAATTAACTGGGCTAAATCGTTAAAACAATTAAAAGTGTAGATCAACAAGTATATTTAATACTAAAATGTTTTAATGTTTCATAGTTGTTGTTTTTGTCTGTGGTCCCATTAGCAGCAGCACTATCAGTTGCGGTACGTATTTATTTTTATTACATGTTGTATAAATAAACACTGTTTACGCAGGTGAAGGAATCCCTCTTTAACCTTCATAAACGTTTTATTTTCTCTCTCTCTCTGAATCCAGTTGAGTTTTCTCCGGCTCTCCACAGCTGCGCGGCCGTCTACGCAGCGGGCTTCTCTCTCTCTCTCCCTCATGTGCGCTCAAAAGGTCAAGTAACGAGGGAGAAGAAGTGAAGGAGAAGTAACACGCAACAGCTGAGTGTGTGGGGAACGGGAGATGAGTGACAGCATGTTTGCCACTGCATAATGAGTGGTGCTCTTTCCGTACTCCGTAACTGCCTCCATGCCCCCAGGTGCGCTCGGGCCCAGTGACGCTTCACCTTAACTCCAATCAGACAGCACATCGGAAGTTCTTCAGCGAGGTGTGGCTGTCCAGAGATGCCACTTAGTGTTGCCATCCCCCTGGGGACGCCTGGATGTCTTTTCCAGTCATTTGTAGTGAGTAAATGAGACGCAGAGCTGACAATGTGCGAGTTTATGTGCCCTATTCTGACAAGAGGGTAAATCGCCAATGTCTAATGCTGCTCGCTTAAAACGCTGGATACATTATTTTTGTCTTGATTAAATTATGGTCGTCCTTGCTAATCGGGTCTATGAAACATCACTGTCCACTATAAACACGCCTTGTCCCTTTAATATCCCTTCGGCTATTTTTTTTTTAAAGTTTGATTTATTTTCTTCTGCATTTCTGGGTTGCTTTTTTGTGAGTGAATATAATACACACAATAAGCATATATAATTTGAACACTAACTCATATTTGATACAGATATTTTGTCAGCCTCTAAATTATCAGCATGATCAAAACTGCTGAAAAACAACAAAAACAAAGACAGTCAACTACATGCCTTCTGTCATGTGACTGATATTTTTATATATTTTTAGCAAAAGTCCTATACTTTTTTTTATTAAAGTAATTTCTAAAAGCGTCCCACTTCAGGTCATCCATTTTATTTTATTTTATTTTTTGCTTTTTCTTTATTGAGATTTATGAAGTAAATATAAAAATAACTTTTATATTGTTAGTAATATTTAAATAACACTGGACTGCAACTTCAATTGATTATCCATATGTAGTATATAGTATATATAGAATAGTGTTTCTATAAAAATATAAATATTAATCAGACAACAGAAGGCATGTAGTCGACTGTATATAGAAATATTTAGTTTAAATGTGAGTGTCACATAAAATAAATATATGAAAGTATATTTTTTAAAACATCCCACTTCAGGTCCATGTATTTAATTTTATTTAATTTTATTAATTTAATTTAATTTTTTATTTTTATTTTTTTTTTTTTGCTGTATCTTTTTATGAAGTAAGTATAAAAAAACTTTTTATATTGTTAGTAATATTTTTGTAATAGTTACATTAGTAATAGTTAGTAATATTTAAATAGCACTATACTGAGGCAACTTTATTTGAATATCCATAATATAGTATATATATATATAATACTATTTCTAAAAACTGTATAAATATCATATCAGCTGATTGTGTATATAAATATTATGTTAAAATATGAGTTGCACATGAGTTTTGTGAAATAAATGTTAATATATATATATATATATATATATAAAATTAAAATCTAAGTAAAAATCTGAGTATCACATATAATAAAAAATACAGCCCTTTTGCTAAAAAAATATGAATATCAATCAGACAACAGAAGGCATGTAGTCAATTGTATATAGAATTATTATGTTAAAATCTGAGTATCACATTTAATAAATCAGGCTTTTGAGAAACTTTTATTTGCGCATCTCTCAAACATCATTGTATTTAATTTTGTCGCCACAATAAAAAATGCTACAGAGCTTTGATCATAAAACTTAACATTTACATATAATTTTGCTAAGATATGTTGTTCATAGGTATAGAGTGGCTGATATGTATATGCATTTTATGTAAGTATTATTATACATTGTTTGCATTACAAGCTGTCAGAATCGTACCTTTTGGCCACATAAATATCGGCAACTGCCTCAAATTGCACATTTTTGCTCAGTGAGGTGTTTTTTTACTCCATATTCTTCTATATCTTACTGTATGAGCCATATAATCCTAATTTATCAAATATGATGCTCAACAAAAACATATAAGCATTTAACTAATTGAATAAATTCTTTAGGCATGATTCAGTTGATTTAACCATCATTTTTTTACATTGCAGTCACACACAGTTACACTCTCTCTCTCTTATTTTTCATGCGAATGGAGTTTCTGCATTAGTGCGGCCCATCTGCACCCACTCTCTTTGATTGACAGGTGTACATGGATGCCACATCAGCTGCCAATACCTGGAGACAGTGATGTCACAATGGCTGGTCTCCCGGGAGACCCTGCTCTCTCGTTCTGTTTTCACACATGAAAGAAGCCATTTCAGGTGACAGGAAATAGGGTGGGATAAAAGGAAAACATTTGGACTCCATGGCGCTCTGGGAAGCCCGAGGGTGCAGCTTTGATATCAAATGGATCCGCAGACATGATTAAACGCAGCAATCTGAAACCAGCACAATACTGGAGAAGCAAATACGTGGCACCGGACAGCTAGTCATTCTCTCATACCTTATTTGATTGAACACTCCTCTCTTTTTTACCTCCCGTTCAGTCAGAAGAGAGTAGTGGGGCTTAAAGGGATAGAGCAAAAATACAAATTTTTGGGGTAATTTTACTCACCCTCATGTTGTTCTGTCTTTTTGTTCTCTTTTTCCATTTAATTAAATGGGGAGCTTTTAAAAATTTCAGAAATCATTCCAAATCATACTGATTTAAAGGGATAGTTCACTCAAAAATGAAAAAAAAATGTCATTAATTACTCACCATCATGTTGTTCCAAACCCGTAAGACCTTTGTTCATCTTCATAACACAAATTAAGATATTTCTGATGAAATCCGAGAGCTTTCTGGCCCTGCATAGACAACGCAACTGACGCGTTCGAGGCTTAGAAAGGTAGTAAGGACATCAATAAAATAGTCCATGAGATATCAGTGGTTCAACCGTAATTTTATGAAGCTACGAGAATAGTTTTTGTGCACGAAGAAAACAAAAATAATGACTTTATTCAGTTTATTTTCTTCCATGTCGGTCTTTGATGCGTGTTTGTGAGAGTATTAAAATAAAGAGAATAAAGTTGTTATTTTGTTCCCTTTAGATTCCATGTGGATTTTTTTTCAAAAACTTCCTTGAAATGTAGTTTTTTGGAGGGGTATTAGCTGCATAATTGAGGCTGTGAATATTCGTGCTTGACGTATTCATTCATGTTAATTAACTTCCAGCAAGGCACGAGGGAGTTGAGTTATGAGGTAACAAAGAGATGTATTTAACAGTGAGATCTACCCCAGGAACAAACAGAGTCTCGGGCGTATGTGTGTGTATGAGAGCATGTGTTGCTATGTTGCCTGCAGCACTGTGAGCTGAATTTTATCAGAGTGTCACCTGTGTGATTAGTAGAGAGCGAGAGAGACGGAAATAAAAAGAGAGACGGGAATATATATTTAGAGAGAGAGAGAGAGTAAATCAAAGACTCTGTCAAGCAGAATCATAATCCATGCCCTACCATACCAACTGAAGATGCGATGATATCTCCGTATAGGCCTGTAAGGTCATTGTCATGTGTCAATCTCTAATTTCCTTTACGGCGGATCTCCTCCTCTTCCTCTGTGCCTCTGGATGTCTTCATAATCTAAAGCAGACATGATATTAACCCTGCGCTCAGCGATTCGTATCTCCGGCGGTTTGTCGCCCTGAGGCTGAGTGGAATGACTGAAGTTATCAAACAACGCTGCCACCTCCTGAGGACCCCACCCGTCATAACTCTCTGATCGCTTAGCAACACAGCCCACCTTTATTCTGCCATCTACACACATGAACGTCTGTTAGAACCATCACTGCATAGTGAGATGTTAAAACTCAAAGTTTAGTAAAAACAAAAAAAAACCCTCAAATTTAAGGCATCTTGATAGTGTTAACATGATTGTTTTAACAATGGACATCTTTTTGTTTTCCTGATAATTTACTAACCCCCATGTCATCTAAGATGTTCATGTTTTTCTTTTGTCAGTCGAAAAGAAATTAGGGGTTTTGAGGAAAACATTCTAGGATTTTCTTAATGGGTTGAAGGTCCAAATTGCAGTTTCAATGCAGCTTCAAAGGGCTCGATCCCAGCTGAGGAATAAGGGTCTTGTCTAGTAAAACAATTGGTCAGTTTCTAAAAAAAATACAAATTTATATACTTTTAGGAAAGGTCACGTGTGGTTAGGGTAGGGTGAAATCTCCATCACATTTTCTCCTCCAACTTCTAAATTGTCTATGATTTTTTTTGTAAAGGGTGTTTGACTTTCTTTGCATATTTGCTTTGTAAACACTGGGCTGGTACTTCCGCTGTCACCTTGTGACCTTTCCAACTTGACTATTTAATGTATGGAGTCGAGCTAGTGCAAGACAAGCATTTGTGGTTAAAAAGTATATCTTTTTTTTTTGGAAAATGGATAATCTTTTTGCTAGATAAGACCCTTATTCCTCGGCTGGGATCGTGCAGAGCCCTTTGATCTGGATTGAAACTGCAATTTGGACCTTTAACCCAAATATGATATTATTTATCAAAAGCTGAAAGCTGAATAAATGAGCTTTCCATTGATATATGGTTTGTTAGGATAAGACAATATTTGGCCGAGATACAATATTTGAAAATCTGGAATCTGAGGGTGCAAAAAAATCAAAATATTGAGAAAATCATCTTTAAAGTTGTTCAAATGAAGTTCTCAGCAATGCATATTACTAATCAAAAATTAAGTTTTGATATATTTACGGTAGGAAATTTACAAAATATATGGAATATGATCTTTACTTAATATCCTAATGATTTTTGGCATAAAAGAAAAATGGATCATTTTGACCCATACGATATATTTTGTGGTCCAGGGTCACATATAATTATAATGTAATATTTTTTTTAAATAATAATAAAAAAAAACCCAGTAAGTTAAATATTAAAACAGTAATGTTAAATATTACTACTACTACTACTAATAAATATAAATAAATATTATTTCTTCAGGTTTTCAACAGTACCCTTAATGTTGGGTAAAGTAAAACAAGAGAAAAGAAAATTAGATTTTTATTTTTATTTTTTAGTATAATTTTCTTATGCATAAAATGTATAGCTGCCTTTATATTTTAGAAATGGGGATCATAATGTTTAGGGGTAAAAAAAATCGAAAAGAAGGCATGGAATATAGCTTGCAAGCCACAAAATAATCCATTTTGTATTCCCAAAAAGATTTCAAGTGCCATGACTGTGATTAAATGATGACAGCATTTTCATTTTAGAGTGAACTGTCCCTTTAACATGTTCTTGAAATGTTCATAGATTGCACAAGCAGCATGACCAACATCTTAAAGGGGGATTAGGCCCAAAAAGTGTCTAATTTCCCAAACACGACATCTCAATAATCCAGGCCTCTTTCCAGCCAGAAGAGCCACATGTACAGCTGTGTAGAGTAACACAGAGCTATAGAGTGATTTAGAGCAGTATGGAGTGGTGCACAGAGAAATATAGGTTTCGGGGGAGCGGTATAGAGTGATATACAGACTATTTTTTGATTGGTGTTCAGCGGCACAGAAAGATGTAAAGCGGCAAAGAGCGGCATGGAGTTGTTTAGAGCAGCGTAGGGCGGTGTAGATCAGTGTAGTTTAGCACAGCTCCCTTCTCTCACTATCTGGAGCAGAGCGACAGACTGCCGGGCCCATGGGGCAGATTCTCTGGCATTCATCCACACTGTGAGCCTGCTGGAGGAAAGAAAATGGAGCTCTTTGGTATAACAGAAACCCCTCTTTTTTTGCTGTTATCTCTTTTTTCGCAAATGCTTGTACCATTATTTTCCTGTTCTTCTCTTTGCATAGTAATAGGGCCGATAGATCTCCCTCATTGGACGATTTTCCAAAATCAATTTTCTCTAATTATCATCCGTTCCTTTTTGTTTTCTTCTTTTATCGCGCCTAACATCCTCTCTCTACTCTTCATTTATTCTCGTTATCTGATCCTCTCCGTCTCCAATGTGTCTCTTTCTCGTTTAACTCTCTGTTAAACTGTTAGCCTTTACCACAGCCTTAAAAAACCCATCTCTGTTCACTGGCGTGTTAACGCTTCTCAGCACATCTCTGCGATGACTATGACCACTGACTGGGGTGGAAGTAATGTTTTTTTGCAGCTGAAATCAGAAGCAGATGGATTCAGGATGGCTCAAATTAGCCTCTCTCTCGTGTTCTGCTGTTGCTAAGTAACAGTTGACAGACAGGGGGTGACAGGCCAGTGATGGCAGCGTTTGATGGCAATATGTCTTTGGCTCAATGGCTCCGAGCTAACATTGAAACAGTGCCTCATTTAAATCAGGAGAGAGAGCGAGTGAGAGAGAAAGAGAGAGAGATGGAGATTTTTGTAAGAGTCTGCGAGCAAGCAGATGAGCCAAACCTACCACACACATAGCCAAAATTTGTCACTCATGTCATATGTGAGAATACAATCATGTTGCCATAAGGACATCTGTTGTGTGCCAATGAAATATGTTGTTTTAAGGGCATTAACCAATCAGAATGTTGCCTTTCCCCTGCATTAGATCACATATTTGACTGTACTTTAAAGCTGTCAGGTTCACAGAGACTGTCAGGAGACACAAAAGAGGTAGAAAAATAAAGAAGAGCATGATTACAGAATAATCTCTACCAATTCTGTATCAGCTATTATTGAAAATGCTAATTCTACACAAACTGAGCAGCTAGAATTAGCATTTTCTATGTAAACTGCTACATACAGTAAGGACTAAAATGGTTTGCCAATCAAGCATGCAACTTGCATCCTTCACAATGTTGTAGTCTTTCTGTGGTGACTTAGCAAAAGCACAGTGGTTTTTGTCTACTTTATTTTTTTAGACAAAATGTTAAAGTCTGCAAGTAATGAATTTATATTTTACTGTGTACTTTTGTTTGCCACTGTACAGCTCACTCCATTTTAGAAACATGTTGCACTTACAACAGCAAGACTTTTAGAATAATTTTATAAACTCTTAAATTGTCAAAGATTTCACAGTGTAGCTCAAAATGTGATGTTTTAATTATTTGGCCTAGTTCTAACGTTACTCTGTTTCAAAAGTAGGCTCACCTATGCTCAGGAAGTGTGTTATGCGGTTTTGTTTTTGTTTTTTTCGTGTGCTAGCGCATCGAGTATTGTACAAACGCGTCTCTCTCATAGCCTCCAAAACTACAAGAATCAGTAAGTAGGAAATGTCAACGGCAGCTGTGATAAACACAAGTAATTCTCTGAACTTTACAGGTAAACCTTTTTTTTCAGAGAACTCACTGGTAAACGTTCGACGGTTTGACAAAAACACATGACAAATAGTATCTAGATGTTCTGTTTCATTCTACGTTGCGTTGTTTATTTAAAAGAAGTATGTTGAATGTTTCAATTCATGTTATGAAACCGATTTTATTTATAATTTCTTTTTTTTATATTACATGACATAAAGAGTGAAGCCAAAACAGCTTACAGAGACACGGTTAAATAGGAATTGCAGAAGAATTCAGATACTGTCACATTTCCATTTTTCAGCTGTTAGATACAGTCCCAACCCACATACAGACTGGCAAAGAAGCCCTTATAATTTATAAAGACTTAAAGCAGTTATGGATTTCTGTGTATTTAAAGAAACTATTAATATAGGTTCATGTAAATGTACTTGTTGTTAATTCCTGTTCAATCATAAATTCAATTCACAAAACTAGAAATGTTGAAAAGTACTGGTATATGATGTTAAAAAGTATTAGTATGTGACCCTGGACCACAAAACCAATCAGGGTCATAAGGGTCGATTATTTTTTAAATTATGCATCTGAAAGCTGAATAATAAGCTTTCCACTGATGTATGGTTTGTTAGGATATGACGACCCTGTTAAAAAATACAGCATATGCTGGTTAGGTAGGTTTTGAAGCATGGATGCTGGTCCTTAGCTGGTTTATGCTGGTCCTTTGCTGGTTTAAGCTGGTCCTGTGCTGGTCCTGTGCTGGTCCCTCCTGCTAAGGACCAGCACATAATCAGCTAAGGACCATCTAAAAACAGCATCCATGCTTCAAAACCTACCTAACCAGCATATGCTGTTTTTTTCAACAGGGAATATTTGGCTGAGGTACAAGTATTTGAAAATCTGGCATCTGGGGGAAAAAAAATCAAAATACTGAGAAAATCGCCTTTAAAGTTGTTTAAATGAAGTTCTTAGCAATGCATATTACTAATCAAAAATTAAGTTTTGATATATTTACGGTAGGAAATTTACAAAATGTCTTCATGTAACATGATCTTTACTTAATATCCTAATGAGTTTTGGTGTAAAAGGAAAAATCGATAATTTTGACCCATGCAATGTATTTTTGGCTAATGCTACAAATATACCCATGCTACTTAAGACTGGTTTTGTGGTCCAGGGTCATATATGTAGAAATAAATATTAATCTACATTTTAAAAAGCTGTGAAAGTGTTGCCTGTTTTAAATTTTGCACCTTTTTGTTATTTTTGCACTAATGTTATTGCACTGAACTTGCAACAAGATTCTTGCACAGAATAATAACATTATACAGGTTTAGAACAACATGAGCGTAAATAATGCAGAAGAGTAAATTATGACAGAATTGTCATTTTTGGGTAAACTACTCCTTTAACCCTCAAGTTCCACATTTTCCTTGCAGAGTTTGAAAACGTTTTTTCGATTGTCGAGACTTTTAAATAATAAATTGGATATTTTTGTTAGGCACCGCAATCATATGTTCCCTCATAAATTCTGTTTTATTTTATTTTGATGTACAGTGCAATGTTTATTATATTCTGTACAAGTATGTACATGTCATTCTAGCAATATAAAAGTGAGAGGGTCTGATAGAGACGAGATAGAGAGAATAAGAAAGAAGCTCGGGCACAGTATTAGCTAGAGAAGGTTTATTATTCTCTGCAGCACTCAATCAAACATTGGCCCTATGAACAGAGAGTAATGCTAGAGAATCAACCTCAGGGCTTCTGTCTGTCTCTCTCTCTCTGTCTCTCTCTCTCTTTTATTCCTTACAGTGTGTGAGTGGTATCCATCTGTCAACTGTCAGTGCCAGTGAGAGATATCCAGAGCTGTCACATCTTGTCAGCTCTCTGAGCTGACGCCTTTTGCAGCTGCCTGGCCAACACACACATACACACACACCCCGTCCCCAATGATGGCCAGCATGCAGGCGCACTAAATGGGGAAATAATGTGGCTGAAAGAAAGAAAGCAGATAAAAGCTGTATAAAAAAAAAATCGTGAGCCGGAAGAGGGATGGAGGGATGGCAGGAGCAGACAGATTGTACAGAGGGACGATGAGTCAGATCCAGGCTGTAGAACTCTGTGGATGAGAGACTGAGTTGGAGAACCATCAAAGTGCCGTGGACGGGGGGTTAGACAAGGGGCAGCGGGCATACGGGCAGCGTGAGGAGGATTAACACAGAGAAAAGCTCAGAGATGGCTGTTTCAATGGCCGTGAGATGAAAGGGACGAGTAGATATATGACGAATATATAGTCTGTCCCTCTTCAACACGCATTGGTCGTCCGTTTCTCCTTCAGTCTGCAGATTAATGTTCTCGATAGAGTTTCTAAGACCCGCGTGACTTTGGCGTTAGTTTGAATGGCTGTTAAACGGCTTGATGTAGCTATTTGGCTCTAGTCCCAGTTCTTAAAAATTATCTCCTTCTCCTTGTCTACTTTCAATCATTAGTGAAGATCTTCATAAGGTCTGGATAAATAAAAGCAAGACGGCTTCGTCTCCTTCAAAAACCTGCCTCGTTTTCCAGCGTCTGAAGACGAGAGAGGAAAGGATCGTTTTGAATTTTGGAAAAGCGCCAGTTGAGTGTTGAGAGATCAGAGCGGGACATTCCCGCCTGACTTCCTGTCTTGATTTCACTCAACAGGAAGCAAGAAGTCAGGTGTGGCCGGGGGAAACAAAGCTACAGCTTATGTTTAAGACGTCCATCTCTGGGGCCCAGATTTGAAGGATTAGTTCACCCAAAAATTAACATCCTGACATGATTTACTCACCCTTATGTTGTACTCATATGCAGTTTTTTTTCCATGTTAAATAGAAAGTTGCTTGTCTAGATTCTTCAAATGGAACGACATGAGGGTACATGATGATAGTATGTTGATTTTGAGGTAAACTATCTCTTTGACACTGAAGACTAAAGATAGCGGGTCAGGCGTTTAAATGATGTGTCTTCCCTATCTGACACAACATAATGATGAGAAGTACTGTGTTAGTGGAGAAAATGGGCGTGTGTGAGAAAGCGAGATAATTAAAGATAGACAGATGACGTTGATGTATATGTGAGTTTTGTGGCACTTGACAGTTTCCACATTTGCATCTGCAACCTCAGCAAAACTGAGCTTCACCACTCAGAGTAAGGTGTGTGTATGTGCCATACACTGGTAAATGTGTGGCTGTACTTTATATTAAGGGATTAGTTCTTCCTAAAATGAAAGTACTGTCATCATTAACTCACCTTTTTATCTATCATATGGCTTCGGAAGATTTGTAATATATGCATGCATCACTTTTTTTCTTTTTTTTTCTTTCTGTTGTTGCTTAAGAATTGAAAATTCCCTTTTTATGCAAAACAATGGCTCAGATGTTCTGCACATTTTGTGATTTCCTTTTCTGATCCAAATGAGAAGGTTTTAACAGTTTTAAGAATTAGAGTAGTGAGTAGTAGTGAGATGTAGTGAAATGTTGTGCACTGTGTAAGTGAAATCATGTGTAATTGTGCTTATTTTTCTACAGGTTCTCTACCTTTATGGTGTTTTTTTCCCCATTGGTATTTGGTATTTAAAACCACTGTCCACTTTCTTTGTTTTTAAGTAATAAAGGCCTCGTGTAGCAAATGATGAATTTTTGTAAGAAAAATATCCATATTTAACGTGTCATATGTGTAAGCCGTTCCAGGTGGATCACTTAGGACATATGCGTTGCGCTTGCACCACTGATCTCACGAAAACCAACGTTTGTTTACAGGAGCAAAGGAAGCAGTGTTTTCTTACTTTAGCAAAAGGAAAACCAGTCTCTTCTTGGCTTATATTGAAATCATCCGTGCTCTGTGCTCCTCTGCGTTTGTCATTTCACAACGCAAGCACACTACGTCATCCGCCCGGAACGGCTTCCATGTACGACAGTTAGTGCAAGCTAGAGAAAAGTTATTATTACGTTTTAAATATGGATATTTTCTTACAAAGACACATCGATTCATTAAAGGAGGCCTTTATTCACCCCCTGGAGCCATGTGGAGCACTTTTTATTAAGACGAATGTCATGTACACCTAGGATACCTTGAGGGTGAGTAAATCATGGGGTAATTTTAATTTTTGGGTGAACTAACCCTTTAAGACTTGTATTGTTCAGTATAACATAAATGTGTTTCTTACTGAAATATGTAGTAGAAAACCCATTAAATATTTATGTAATATTTAAAAATCTGCATTGTTTTATACATGTTTTGTACTATGGGGGGCACCACTATTTCGATCACGATTCACAACTCGGATTCGCAACTTTGAGGCTACCGAAAGAGCTTACAAAAGGCAGAGACAAGAAACGCTAGATGCCATCCTGGCAGGATGTAAACATGTCGACACTTGTCAAGATGCCACAGCCACTGAAGGAGTTTGTCAGCGTGGACTTCACTCGATATCCGGGGGCTTTTAGACTCCTTGTGGGAAAAAAACAATGGTACGGCGTTTGGTTAAGCCTACTCTTATATGCATTGTCACCTGTAAGCTCTTTCAGTAGCTGTCGTCATTGTATCAGTATTGTTTTTATAGAGCTGTGTATTCTGGGTTGTGTTGCGGTAAAAATGGCAGCAGGTAGTGCCAGTAGCTCAACAAGTGCAACCATTTCACGTCATCAAAATAATGGTGCCCCCAATAGTCCAAAATATGTATAAAACGTTGTGGATTTTTTTTTTTTTTTTAATAACTTAAGTCTTAATACTTAGAGCTTCCTTTAAGGTTTCTGAAGGTTAAACACTGTGTTTTGTGAAAGCTAAAGCTAAAACGTCTGCACAAAAGTAGTAAAGCTGTTGTTAGTGTGTTTTGTAGGTAGAATGATGTATGACTGTACATATATTCTTACAGGTTCACTACTTACTGATCCCTGACGTTTAAAATCACCATCCACTTTCGTTTTATGTAAAACAGCTGCTCAGACGTTCTGGAAAATTTGTCCTTGTGTTCCACAATAGGAAAAAAAGCCATACAGATTTGGAATGACATAAAGGTGAGTAAACAAAGACGTATTTTCATCTTTGGGTGAATCATACCTTTAAGGTTTGTAAAGATTTAACATCATGTTATTTTAGAGTTAGAAAGTCTGCAAGAAAGTAGTGTAGATGTTGTTTTTGTAGTTTGTATGCGGAAAAATGTGTGATTGTGCACATTTTCTTACAGGTTCACACACACACGCACCAGGAGGGATCTGAAGCCCACGTGACACAGACACCTCAACCGAATGTAAAACAAACACACTCGATTTCACTCTTCAAAAAGACGTTCACCACCTTCAAAGCCTTACGACGAAAGCGGAGCGGAACGCTCCAAAACACAGGCAACAAACAACTCGTTTATACATTCTCCTAATTCCTCTCCGACGGGCCTCGATGTCTTTCTTCAGCAACAGACTGTTGGGGATCACGGCTTCAACGTTGCGGTTTTAAGATTCCGCCGTCTCCCCTCCCCGCTCCTCTCCGTATCTCTGTGATAAACGCCGGAGCAAATTCAAAGCCAAACAAACACGGATTCAAAGAAAGATTTTCGTGGCAACTTAAGGAAAGCGTGCGTTCGTGAAAACGTGTCGCCGGGGAGTTTGTTCAGTCGGTGCTCGCTCAGATAGACCCTGGCTGCTCATCCTGAGCAGGGAAGTGCATTTGCTTGATTATCATTAAAAAAAGAGAGATGATGTCTTCAGAAGTCAGCGGGGATATTTATCAGACTCGCAGTTGGAGACGTGATGGCGTGTCTCTTCTAATAGAACAGCCTCAAGGCTCTGGGCCTGTGTGCGCAGGTTATGATCCCATGAGAAGTGAATAAGTAAAGCGCTGACTGATCACATGTATTTACTTCATGCTTGCCTTTTGTCCCGTAATGAATATCAATGAATGAAACGGCGAATGTGGACGGGTAACGTATGCTATTAGATGGCATACTTATTCAGATGAACATTACTGCAACGTAAAGTGCTGTAGACTAGTATGTGACACAACAGAGACGGCGTTTAACGTTTCACTTGGTTCATACCAAAATAAAATACTACATTCATAATGAATTACTGCAGGATCTCTTTCAGCCAGCTTTGCTGGTCTTAGCTGGCTTAAACTGGTTTTACAGCCTGCAGTAAAACCAGTCAACAGACCAGGCTGGTTTAAACAGTTTATTAAAACAGGGTTTGTTGAAAACCCTTGCCTGTTTGCAATCCATTTTACTTCAGTCACTGACATATTTATAAGTAAAATCCATATTAACAGGATATTTTATCTATCTGGAATTTGTGTTGTGAGCTAAAAAAGAAAGTCATTTCAGCAAATTGCTAATTTGGATAAAAAAAATAGAAATTTAGAATATGTACTGATGAATCTTACGCAATAAAACCAGGTATGTAAAGTTTTAATAATAAATGCAGATACCATGGTAATTTTTTTATTATTATTATTTTATTTTTTTTTACCATGGGAAAGTAATAGTTAGGCTAAATTTAAGATCACATGTTTGTGAAATGAATTTCTAATGATGTAATCAAAGTTAGGAAGATTTACAACGATTCCTTTTTTATTACGAGGTGTGTTCTCTTGCAGACTAGACTGTGAAAGCACCATAAATCACTCTATTTTTATAGGTGTATATATTTATTTTATTTCCACGACATACTTTTACTACTGCTTGCTGAAACTTCATACAAAACAAAAGGAAAAACAACATGACCTGTTATCAGTTTTTATTCAAAATCCCATACCTGTCTGAAAGCAAATGTTCAGACAAGAAAGAGAAGCTCACAAAGACGGAGAGGAGGGAGCGCCGCAGGAAAGTTCCACATGCAATCTTTTTTGTTTGTTTGCGAGTGTAAACGCAGTTGTGATGAAATATTGATGCTCCCTTCCAAACTGTCTTGTAAGTCGTCTCCGTTCTTTCAGGCTTTCCATCTGTAGCACCTGAGGAAGAGGACGGGAACGCCGGGCTGTCAGGAGAGATGAGCTCACGCTCTCTGCGGCAGGCTGTCAAATGCGACACATCCTCTTCAAGAGCAGACACAAGAGCAAACTTCCGCTACTCCTCGATCTTTGTCTCCTTCTCTATCTGTGTCGTTATATTTCTTTATCTGTTGCTCTCCTTTATGCTTTCAGCTCGCATTGTAGGACAGACTTGTGCATCATGACCTATGGAAACAGGCATCAATCATTTGTAGGTAATGAAGTTTTTTTTATGGAAGTGACTAGGATAGTTCACCTTGCTCATTAAGGCACAAACAGTTGTATGGGATCAGGGCATTGTCTCAACAACATTTCTCATTTTCATTGAGTTGTTAAAACTAATTCTGAAAGAAAAAAAAATGATAGACATAATAATAAATAAAATCAAACAAAATAAAAACACAACAAATTCACTAAAACTTTAAGTCAAATTAAAATGATTTTCAAAATATTAATAAAAATATAAATCTCAGTGATACTAAAATAGAATTATATTATAATATTATGGAACAGTGTAAGTTTTGAGCAACATGGGGGCTGCACAACAGTATTTTTCCATGTAAAGTAAATGGTCTGTGGAAAGTGACTCATTTGGTTTTATCCAATTTAGATTTGTGTAAAAGACTTTGATTTCTCTCACTATATTTTACACCCTTTTTTTTAAAAACTTGCACTCATGCAAGTCATTTTTTCGAATTAAATTCATTTAAAATTGACAACTGTGAATGTGCTTGAAGCTTCTCAAAAATGTATCAGATGAGGAATGAAATTGTCATTGATCTTTTAGGAGTAAATTGTAAATGAAAACATACTGTAACTTTCATAAAAAGACCATCTATTGAAACTAAGCTGAAATGAACATCTCTTTCCAATCTTTCAGTCATATTGTTGCAGTCTTCAGAATATTCAGGACAGAGGAAAGAAAGACATACGGATTTGGAACAACAAAATGGTGAGTTTCATTTTCTGGTGACTCGTGCCTTTTAAATTAGGAACAAAATATGTGTTTTTCAATATAAATGCTGATTCAAATGTAAATTAATTAGAAACAGGAACAAACACACATACTTGTTCATATACTTCAGCTCTCCTGACATCTCTCTATTTTCTTTGTTTGTGCTCTCTGTTATATTACTGCCGACTATCATTTGCAAAGTGTTGTCTGGCATTTGTGCTTTTCTCTATTGGCTTTGCATGCTTGGCTAGCTGCGCTTGAACCTCTCAGCAGAAGAGACCTAGGCCTTTTTTAATAAGGTCCCTCATGAGAAATCTTCCTCATCTGAGCAGGAGCATGTCTAGAGGGCAGTTAAAGAAGAGAAATAGAAGAGGTAACAGAAATAAAAAGATGAGGAGATATAGACAGAAAGGAGAAGAGACTGATGAGGGAAGCGGAAGAACGTGATGCGTGATTGAGTTTGTGCAGTCTGCCTCTATGAGAGGTGAGAGCTGCTCTATCAGGGGACAGGAAAAGGCATTCAGAGTGTGACATGTTTGTCACGGTGGGCGACATTGGCATCTGTCACGCAACCTTTGGCAACACTTGCAATAACCCTCTCTGTTCCAGAGAGTATGAGACAAAAAGAGACTTTGAAAATGAGAGAGATTTGCAGAGTGCTGCAGACGTACTGCACAAGCTCAAGGGCTGCACGAGGACACAGGTCTGAGTCCTACCTGTCCTATCTGAATAAATCCACACTTACAGCTTCAAAATTTAAAAATTAAAAAAAAAAAAAGAGAGAGAGATTCTCTTGCTTTTGCATTTCCCAGTTCTAGGGTATTCACATTTGGCACTTTGTGTTTTTGAATAGGACAAAAGAATCAAAATGATCTTCTCTTCCTAATTCATGGAAATGGAGTGGGGGAGGAGGCTCCTGTCAGGAGGGAGACATGGAGCGCTGGTCAGTATATCAGGGAGTTTTAATTAACAGCTCAGTGATGAGGATTGAAACAGCCCTCATGCCGTTTACCACTCTACGGGACCGGATCGAACCAAACTCACCGCAGCAGGGTTGGATTGGTAAGTCTGAGAGTATTCCAGTGTTCAGAATGTACCATCATGTAATTGAATATATTGGTTATAATCATTCAGAATCAATATAAACAAATAAATTAGCTATTATGTACATAACTATTATCATTAATTATTGTTATATAAAAACTACAACTAGTGTAATCATAAATAAGTAATGATATTATCAACAATAATTATTAACAATATTAATAATGACTCTAGTTGTAGTTTTAATGTGTTTCTGTTATTATTATTATTGTTGTTATATTCATTACAATCATAGTATGAACAACTAAAAGAACAAAAGAACAGCTGTAACCAGAAATATTATTATTAATGCATATGAATAATAATACAGTTCTAGTTGTAGTTTAATTTTGTTATATTATTATTATTATTATTATTATTATATAAACAAATAAAACCACAGTCAGTGTAACCATGACTAATGATAAATTGAGATTTCTGTTAATAAATGTCAATAATAATAATAATCTTGTTTTGTTTATTTGTATTTATAATTATTATTATTATTATTATATTCATAATCATAGTATGAATAACTAAAACTACTATTAGCATAACCAGAAATAATCATATCAATATTAATGCATATTAATAATAATAATAAGCTTCTAGTTGAATTTTATTTTGTTTTATTATCATTATTATTATTATTATTATTATTATTATTATTATTATTATACTATAAACAAATACAATTACAATAAGTGTAACCAAAAGTAATGATAAAATGATATTACTATATATATCTAGTTTTGTTTGTTTATATTATTATTACTATTATTATTATTATTATTTGTACAGCACTTTTTAAATGTGCTTTATAAATAAGTATTGTTACATTTATAAAAATCATAGTGTGAAAAACAAAACTACATATTCATATGGATAATAACAGGACTTTAGTTGTAGTTTTTTTGTTTATATTATTATTGTTGTTATTAGTATTACTAAAAAGAAAAAATAACATTGTAAAATTCATCTTAAGTCTTAAACCTGACTGGGGAAAAAATCTGTTCTACATCTTTCCTGAAGTATTACTAATTCTTATTGTAGTATACTGTTCTGTGTCCATTCATCCTAAATGGTTTAAAAAGTAAATAACGCCACCTCTCTTGACATCTCTTTCTCTCTCACTCTCTCTTTTTCTCTCTTTCTCTCTCTCTGATGAACAGCTCCACTCAGCCATCTATAAAAGACTGGCACTGAAATCAGCAGCATTTGCATATGGTAATTATTCTGCGAATCAGGCTACCTTTATTACTACCACAGAAATCTACTGTCAGCAGACACACATACATCACTGCATCGAGGACATACAGTACGTATCTACATTAGTGCACGGTCCAGAAGAGAAGGATGGAGGAGACACATACATACACACATACTTGCAGTACATTGTAGTGTAATATACCTGTTTGTTTATTTATTGGGACATTTGTAGTGCCACTAGAATTACTGTACTTGGGTGCTTGCTGTACATTTATGAAGCCATAAGATTCAAGAGGCTGTGATATGTTGTGAATACAGTCAGTGTAAATGGCCGGCAACCCTTTTAGCCACGAGTATATTCACAATAAGGCACATCTGCGTCTTATTGCATTTATAAAACTTTTACTAGAATATACAAATTGTGGACACAAATTTGACCAACTCTGCTACCTCATATAATTTAAAAGAATAGTTCACACAGAAATGGAACAGACATTGGAACAGATTTTGAGAAATGTAGCAGTACATTCACCAATGGATTCTCTACAGTGAATGGGTGCCGTCAGAATGAGAGTCCATACAGCTGATAAAAGCATCACAATAATTCACAAGTAAAACACACATCTCCAATCCATCAGTTAAAGGATTAGTTCACTTCCAAAATAAAAAAAATTCAGGATAATTTACTCACTCCCATACCATCCAATATGTCTGTCTTTTTTCAGTCGAAAAGAAATTAAGGTTTTTGAAAGACAACATTCAAGGATTTTTCTTCGAATAGTAGACTTCAGTAGACTTAACCCAGGGTCACTAAGTTAAAGATCCAAATTGCAGTTTCAATGCAGCTTCAAAGAGCTCTACGCAATCCCAGCTGAGGAATAAGGGTCTTATCTAGCGAAATAATTGGTAATTTTCTAAAAAAATAAATAAATAAATTGTATATACTTTTTTCACAAATGCAGACATTGGAAAAGTCACACATGGTTTGATTTGATTTCTTTGTCTGTGTACTTCAGTTTAAAAAGGTAGAGTAGAGTGAAAAACGTCTCATTTTGTCCTTCAACTTAAAAATCATCTGACATCGTTGTTTAACCTTTTGTGTAAAGGGCGTTTGGCTTTTTTTGCATGTTCGCTTTGTAAACACTGAGTCAGTACTTCTGCCTACATCACACATGCGTGATTACATAATGCGTGAGGTCGAGCTAGTTCAACACGAGCATTTGTGGTTAAAAAGTATATAAATTATTTATTTATTTTTTTAGAAAATTACTAGTCGTTTCGATAAGACCCTTATTCCTCGGCTTGGATAGTGTAAAGTCTTTTGAAGCTGCACTGAAATTGAAATTTGGACCTTCAACCCGTGGGAACCATCGAAGTCCACTATATGGAGAAAAATCACGGAATGTTTTCCTCAAAAACCTTTATTTCTTTTCGACTAAAGAATGAAAGACATGAACATCTTGGATGACATAGAGGTGAGTAAACTATCAGGAATTTTTTATTCTGGAAGTGAACTAGGGCTGCAACAATTCCTCAATTCTATTCAATTACTCAATTTTAAAACAATCTTTTTGGGTTTTGCTCGTGTTGAATAATTGGCTAAATAACGGAAGTGGCGCATTCCTCCATCATTTGTAAACCTACGCAAACACAGGAGAATACATCTTTATCTTTCTCAAAATGCTACCTGTTCAGTGCGATTTCAAAATAAAAATTGAAATCCTCACTCTGAGTTTACACGTTTTGATGTCCAGATTTTAAAGAAATTACAGTGGCTTCACGGCACGACAAAATACAGTCGAACCCATTATAATTAGTTATGCTGTCTACGCTGGATGTAGCATTTGAATTAAATGTTGAGTAATTTTTTTTTTTTTTTTTGCCATTTTTGCCTTTTTATTAGGATAGGACAGATCAGAAGTGCCAGGAAGCTGAAGTGGGAGAGAGATGGGGGTGGGATCGGGAAAGGTCCTCCAGTCGGGGTTTGAACTCGGGATGGCCGTAGCGCAACGGCGCTGTATGTGTAAAGACAATTGTCAAGCCGTTGGTGCCCTCTGCAGGCATTTGTTATGATGCATAATGCACATTAACTATATATGAAGAGCCCAATCAGAAGTACCAGTACTTACATAGATACATACTTACTTACATACCGAGACAAATTAGCCAGAAAGATATATAATATATAAAGATATATAACATAATATATACAGTAGTCAACATTTGAAGTGGATCACAACCTTTCATCAAAGTTGTCCTAAAACTAAAACAATACCCGTTCTTGTCTTTGAACAACTTTGATGAACTTTTTTTCTGATCCACTTCAAATGTTGACTACTGTGTATGTATATATATATATATATATATATATATATATATGTGTATGTGTGTGTATATGTGTGTGTGTATATGTATATATATATATATATGTATATATATGTATGTATGTATATATATATTATAAAGGCTATTGTTCACTTAGGTTTATTTTTATTACTACAAAAAATTAATTATAATGAGCTGATTACTCAGTTAATCGTCAGAATAATCAACAGATTACTCTGTTACCAAAATAATAGTTAGTGACAGCCCTAAAGTGAACGAATAAGTTAACATATTGTAAAGCGAAATGCTGCATATTTGTATTATACAAATTGATAATTAAGATGTTTTTAACTTTAAACCATTGCTTCAGGCTAAAATATGAATCCTCTATCCATAATGTTTTTTCTTTTTTTTTAGTGAAAAGGTCTTCTCATCTGAATCAAGAGAGAAATATGCACAGATGAAGCACCTTTTACAAGTGAAAACAGTCCAAAATGATTCTAAACAAATATGTTGGTGGAACTGATGTGATGCGAAATTTCTCCAAATCTGTTATGATGATGAAACCAACTCGTTTACATCTCGGATGGCCTGAGGGTAAGTAAATTCTTAGCAAATTCTCAAATAGTTCTTTAAATAACTGACCATCAGACTGTTTACACCAGTGTAATGATGAGTTCAAATACACAACAGTGCATTTCTATGAACTGTCCATTGTGCATATATCACACATGTACACACATCCACAAAAGGATGTAGTTTGCAGTCATTGTCACTAATGGTGTTTGCTGTGTGTGCCCTGGAGACAGTCTGATCATTTACTGACAACATCATTATCCGGAGCTTATTGATCCTGTCATACTGCTGGGAACAATAGGACGCACACACTCACAGTCACTGCTTCGCTTTAATTAATAATTAAGGCGACACTGTTCATTTCAGAAATTGTCAGTAAACATCTTGCTCATGTTTTTATTGTCGTCAGTGTTAAACACAATCATTACAGACATTCAAACCAAGACACAATGTTGTGTATTCTGCTGTGACTTACATTGCGAAATCTGTCAATATCAGCAAAAGTCAGGTTGTCTGCACTGTTGTGTGACCGTCAAATCACTGGCCTGCGGTGACTATCCATTCAAGTTTCGTGCAATGAAAGCGTTTGTCAGAAAGCATCATTTAGACAAAGCCGTTTCATAGATTTTTGTTTTGTCCTGTTGTCGGTGTCATTTGGGGCTTCAATAATAATTTAATATAATGAAAGTTCAATTTATGTAAGGCAGAATGTACAGTCATTTGGTTATTATTACAAAATAAACCCGGAGAGGGTGATCAGAGCCATGTAATACTCGCATATCGATATTCACTGGGAAGACATAACATTATTGTGGCAAACGAGTAAAGTGTAAAAATTCAACATATTGTTGGCATCCCCAAGCCCAAGTTAAAGGTATAGTTCTTCCAAAAATAAATTGTGTCATTAATTACTCACCCTAATGTCGTTCCAAACCTGTAGACCTTCATTCATCTTTGGAACACTAATTAAGATATTTTTGATGAAATCCGAGAGCTTTCTGACCCTGCATAGACAGCAATGCAACTACCACATTCAAGGCCCAGAAAGGTATTAAGGACATTATTAAATTAAAATAACAAAATTAGCATTACGTGTAGTTCTGACATTAAATAGTCAGCATAAATAATTAGTTAAGACTAGCTCAGTGATTCCCTTAAGATTTTACGCATTTATTCATTTAGTGGCATATTATATCCAACATATTATAATATGAGCAGCAACGTAACAGCTGTTTGGTTTCCAGCATGTATAGGAGGCACGCACGCACTCATCACTAGGGTAACGCCTCACTGGGCTTATTATGGGATTGCGTTTCTTTAGAGTCTGCCCTGAGTCCTATATTGCCTCAGTGTTGTCACTTGAAAGCTGCGCTCATGGGACTCCAGCAGTCCAGCAGTCTTACTATTAATACACACCGGAGAGTTTTGCTACCATTCATTTACTTACTTTCTTTCTATCTATTCCACCTAGACTAGTATCTGTAGGATTGAAACGCTCTCTCATTTCTTTCTCTCTCTCTCGAAATTATGAATATATTCTTCTATATTTGTATTCTGCTCCATCTGCTGTCACTGTAACACATTTTTAGTAATTCTATTGGAAAGATAATGTAAATGTACCTAATTTAAAAACCTGTTAATTGGTTAACAGTAAAACAATTTTATATTTAACAAGTGAATACATATGTGAACCTGTAAATTGTTAAGAACCAAATTAAATGTGGTGCGTAAGGCTTTTCTCGGTTATGTTTCTTACTTTTGTTATCACATACATTTGGGATGCATGTGCAGTTTGGGATCGGTTGTTTTTTTGTTTTTGTTTTTAAGTCTCTTATGCGCATCAATGCTGCATTTATTTGATCAAAAACATAGGTAAAACAATGTTGTGAAATATTATTACTATTCATAAAATAGCTGTTCTATTTAGTATGTATTAAAATGTATTCCTGTGAGGCAAAGCTGAATTTTCAGCATCATTGCTTTGGTCTTCAGTGTCACATGATCCTTCAGAAATCATTCTAATATGATGATTTGCTGCTCAAGAAACGTATTTTCATTACAAGTATTTTTATGAAAACCATGATATTTTTTTTTATTATTCTTTGAATAGAGAGTCCAAAAGAACAGCATTTTTTAGAAATAGAAAGACCAATTTTGATCAGTTGATCAGTATATTTAAAATTACAAAGCCGGCAGTTCAAGTAGATTGGTAAATCAACATTATGGAAATTATATAACAATTCCTGAAACATTGTCATCACATTTTTTACTGTAAATTTAACCGGATTTGTACATTGTGCAGTCTCTTGTCCTCTCTCTTAACTCTCTGTCCCATGTTTTTTTTATTTTTTTGGATTTGTCCTCTTATTCATTTGCACATTCTCGTTCATGCTCCCTCTATCCTCTTTTCTTGCACTCCGTTTGTTCTTGGATCTCTCTCGTTCTCTTTCTCTCTCCTCTAAATGGGAGAGAGGAGAGCTCATGGCCTATATAGAAATCCCAGTGGGAGTGTATGAATCGCAGATCCTCTCTGAGTAGCTGTTTTGTCATGTTTTATATCATTCAACTAATAAAAGGCAACTCCGTTTACTAACGACTCGACGTCCCATAAGAGCATTGTTCTAAATGTACTGCAAACACAGTTGTTTGCTTCAGAACATGTTCTCTCTTTCCCCCGATTTCCCCTTCTTTGCGCAATTTGCAGTCACGCTCTCTTTCTTTGTCTCGCTCTCTGATTTTCTCTCTCTTTAAAGTGCAGTACTGAGATAAAGTGTAATTGAAGAGTACTGAGCTACCATCCTGCCAGATGAGGAGATTTGGCTCTGGAGAAAGAGATCTTTAGAAACATGCTCGCTTTTTGCAGTGGAATTATCTTGTCCTTTTGTATGTACAACGGTTGTGTGAGTTTTGCGCCGTTTCCTGATTGGCCGGCCCTTCAGTCCTCCAGGGCATGGTCAAGATCTGCTTTCTGAAATGGGCTATGATGTCGTTTGCCCTACAGACTACGTTCGTATGACGCGTCTGATTATTCGCAAAGCAACAAACCGAAGTGAAACCTTTCTGAAAGACGTTAAACAATATTCTGTCGTTCCCAGAGGAAAATTGTGTGGCTGTTTCATGGCTGTGGAGATGTAATGGAGTTTTCAGTTATGTTTCCTTTAAGCTTGCACTTTATTTCAGATGTTTCTCCTATTGTAAATGCGTATATGTATACTACCGTTCAAATGTTTGGGGTCAGTAAGATTTTTTTTAATCGGCATAAGATTCATTAAATTTATGAAAATTTGATTAAAGACATTTGTAATGTTATAAAATATATATGTTTAAATAAATGCTCTTTAAATTTTCTATTCATCAAAGAATCCTTAAAAAAAGGCATCATTTCTGAAGGATCATGTGACACTGAAGACTGTAGTAATGGCTGCTGAAAATTCAGCTTTGCAGAACAGAAATAAATTACATTTTAAAATATGTTAAAATAGAAAATGGTTATTTTAGATTGTAATAATATTTTACAATATTACTGTTTTTACTGTAATTTTGTTTATCAAATAAATATGGTGAGCATAGGAGACTTCTTTCAAATCTTATAAAAAAAGCTTGCTGATACTAAACTTTTGAACAGTAGTTTATATATTTAGAGCCCTATAAAATCCATTTTATTTTTTCCCCAAATTCTGTTTGTTTATTTATTTATTCAGTTTTAATTTTTCTTTTTTCCTTTAAATTTTTCTAGATTTTGTTTTAATGTCTAAATTAAATTCTATTAATCGAAAGAAAAAAAAACTTTTTTTTTTAAACTTAGTTTAACAGCAGTTTATTAAAGTTTCAGATGAAATATGTATACTACTGTTCAAATGTTTGGGGTCAAGATTTATTTATTTTTTTAATCAGCAAAGATTAATTAAATTAATCAAAATGTCATTAAAGACATTTGTAATGTTATAAAAGTTTTTTTAGGTTTTCAAATTCAGCTTTGCATCACAAAATAAATTACATTTCGAAATATGTTAAAATAGAAAATGGTTATTTTAAATTGTAATAATATTTTACAATATTACTGTTTTACAGTATCTTTCTAACAAATAAATATGGTAAGCATAAGAGACTTCTATCAAATCTTTTAAAAAATCTTACTGACCCTAAACTTTTGAATGGATTTATATATTTAGGACTCTATGAAATTCTTTTTTATTTTTTTACAAATTTCATTTAATTTTTTCCCAAATTTTATTTTTTGTTTTATGCCTTTAAAATTTTTCTAGGCTCTGTTTTAATAGCTAAATTAAATTATATTAATCAAAAAGCATGTATAATTGATTTAAATCATGAAACTTGCACAATTTAACAGCAATTTATTAAAAGTTTCAGATGTTTCTCTTATTGTAAATGCATTCTGATATATGTATATTACTGTTCAAATATTTGGGGTCAAGTTCAAATATTTGGGGTCAAGCTTTTTTTTAATCAGCGAAGATCAATTAAACTGATCAAAATGTCATTAAAGACATTTGTAATGTTATATATATATTTTTTTTTAAATAAATGCTGTTTGATTTTTCTATTCATCAAAGAATCCTAAAAAAAAAAAAAGTGTCCTTTCTGAAGGATCGTGTGACACTGAAGGCTGGAGTAATGCCTGCTGAAAATCCTGCACAGAAATAAGTTACATTTTGAAATATTTTGAAATGTATTATTTTAAATTGTAATAATATATTAAAATATTAAAAAAGGGCCCTTTTTTTCCTTCCCCAAATTCCGTTTTTACCGTTTTTAATTTTTCTAGACTCTGTTTTGATGGTTAAATAAAATTCTATTAATAAAAAAACATTAACTTTAACAATTTAACAGCAATTTATTGAAAGTTTAACAAAAAATACATAACAACAACAATTTTATTATTAGTGGTAGTACTATCTTTACATTATGTAATATTTCTGTCACAATTTCATTAACTTAAACCGAACTTTTATTTTGATGGGTAATCAAAACTATGCATCTGCGCCATTCATTCACAGAGAGACACACAGAACATTCATATTTAATAGTATTTTTGCAACTTAATATTCACAAGCACTAGTCCATATCATGTTTTAATTTAAGTGTACTGACATATTTTTTATTTATCCATCCAAAATTTGTCAAATTCCGTGACATTCCACTTTATACATTAAATTCATTTTTTTGTGAAAGGATTCCGCAATTCTGTCCATGTTTTCCACACCGCAGAAATCATAGGGCCCTGTATATTGGTATACCACATATTAAAGCCCAGTACTGGAAAATAATATACTCTTTAAATAATATACTGCTTTAAATGCCACCAGGTGTGTTGATTTTACTTGGACACTGACAATAGTGCAAATCAAAAATATTTTATTTTCAACTTGTGCACTTTTTGCACTTATAGCTCTTTAAAAATTCTTTTCTAATCAGTTTATCTTTTGTATGAATATCCTGTTCAGGCTTCTCCTTTCCATGAATTTGGAGTCTATGAGATTGATTTGCTGTTTATGAGAGACTATTGAGATATTAAAGCAATTGTGAGAAAAGGAGTGTGATTCTGTCGTAGCAATTCAGCACGAACTAACAACTCTGTCCTCCTCAGAATTCAAGAGAATTTACTTAAGGACACTGAGAGATAGACAAAAAGCAAGAGACCAGAGGAGAACGAGGGAGAGTTTAGATGCAACTCGATCGATACGTCAGTCAAAGGCAGCTTTGATTGATTTTTTTTGTGTGCGCGTGTGCACTAAAATGTGAGGGAATGTATACAATAGCACAAAAACAAGGCAGAATTTCTCAGATCCTCAAATGCCCTCCTAATCCACTTAACCCGACACCGACTGCGCAGAGAAAATCTCGCAAGACCCTTAAACGAACACGGTTTCCACACCTGTCCCCGATTCCATTCGAACCAGGTGTGGGATAAAATCGTTGCTTCTCTGTCCAAGTGACCCTGAGCTTCTCTCCTGTCTCAGCGGCGGTTTTAAAGAGAGCTCCGAGAGCTTTATTGCTAAGTGGGCCTCGGCACACTAAAGTGGCCGGTGACTGTGTTTAACAGGACCATTAAGAACAGACAGACCGATCAATACGGTGAGGGAACAGGAGAGAAAGGAGATGTGTAGTTAGTGCATGACTGTCCTGAGGTGTCGGCAAATCTTAAACACAACGATCCCTCTCTCATCCTATTATTCTTTAATATACCTGACTCTGCTACAATTAAACCGAACCCTCTCAGGGCGTAATGCGCACTGACCGTAAAACTGAACATGCCAACATTTCTTTACGTTTGATTTGCAATCAGACATATCTTATATCACCTTATAAATGCAGACAGTTCCTTCCTAATTAGGAATAGTGTGCTTTAGTGATTAAACAATCTGAGTTGTGTTGGATTTATAGTCTAGCTTTGTGTCTGTGCATTTATCTTCATTTCTCAAATTAAATCTTTGATCAATTGACATCTACAGTGGCATGCGAAAGTTTGAGAAACCCTTGCAGAATCTGTGAAAATGTGAATAATTTTAACAAAATAAGAGAAATCATACAAAATGCATGTTATTTTTTGTTTAGTATTGTCCTGAGTAAGATATTTTACATACAACATGTTTACATATAGTCCACAAGACAAAAAAATAGCTGAAATTATTAAAATAACCCCTTTCAAAAGTTCTTAGTACTGTGTGTGGTTACCTGGATGTTTCTTTTGTTTTGTGATGGTTGTTTGAGTCCCTTGTTTGTTCTGAATAGTTAAACTGGGCACTGTTCTTCAATCCTACAGATTCTTCAGTTTTCCAGCATCTTTTGCATATTTCAACCCTTTCCAGCAGTGACTGTATGGCTTTGAGATCCATCTTTTTACACTGAGGACAATTGAGGGACTCAGACACAACTATTAAAAAAGGTTCAAACATTCGCTGATGCTCCAGAAGGAAACACGATGCATTGAGAGCTAGGGGAGTTTGAATTTGAAGATCAAGGTAATTTGTACTTAATTTGTCTTCCGGGAAGCATGCAAGTATCTTCTGTTGCTTCCGAAGGGCAGTGCTAAATGAAAAAAATTATATTTCAACAAAATAAGACAAATTTGGACATCCTGTTCAAAAGTTTTCACCCTGCGGCTCTTAATGCATTGTGTTTCCTTCTGGAGCATCAGTGAATGTTTGAACCTTTTTAAATAGTTTAAATGGTCCTCTCAGTTGTCCTCAGTGTGAAAAGATGGATCTCAAAATCATACATTCACTGCTGGAAAGGGTTCAAATATGCAAAAAATGCTGGAAAACTGAAGAATCTGCAGGACCTAAAGGATTTTTCTGAAGAACAGTGCTCAGTTTAACAAGGGACACATGAACAACCATCACAAAACAAAAACTATTGTAGATCATCCAGGTTAGCACACATAGTATTAAGAACCAAGGGTTCCTAAAATTTTGAAGAGGGTTAATTTAATAATTTCATTTTTTTTGTCTTGTTGACTATATGTAAACATATTTTATGTAAAATATCTTACTCAGGACAGTACTAAATAAAAAAAAAAAAAAAAAAAAAACATGCATTTTGTTTGATCTTTCTTATTGTGTTAAAAATTATTCACATTTTCACAGATTCTGCAAGTGATTCCCAAACTTTTGCATGCTATTGTGTATAGTTAAAATTAAATATGGTAACGCATTAATGCCATAATGTTATGGTGTTAATTCATGTAACATGCAAGAATCTGGTTTGTTGCTAATGTGTCATATTTGATTTAGGCTCTGTATGGTGTGATTTTTAATTTTTTTTTTTTTTTTTTCTTTTTTTTTTTGTCTTTGTTTGTTCTTTTTGTTTTTTTTTGTTTTTTTTTTTTTTTTTGTATGTGGAAGAACCACTTAAAATTTTGCTTCAAAAGCATTACTTCTACACTGCCTTTTTTTTTGGTTGTTTTTTTGGAACTTCATGATTTTGGACACCATTGACTTTTGTATGAGACATTGTTCGAATTCTGTTCTGCAGAAGAAAGAAAATTATACTTATTTGGACTGACATGATATAACTGATTACAGAATTTTCATTTTTAGGTGAACTATTCATTGAAAGAGCCTTAAAGGCCTCAATTTTGAAGGTCGATTGTAGGTTTAAACCACAGAGGCCTCGATTTGTGAGAGGCCTCATTGTGCCTATGAGCAAAATACAGAGATCAGTTCATGCCCGAATTTCATGAAAATTTCCTGATAATTTACTCACCCCATGTTATCCAAGATGTTAATTTTTCTTTCTTCAGTCGAAACGAAATAAAGGTTTTTTTCTCCATATAGTGGACTTAAATGGGGATCATTGGTAGGTCCAAATTGCAGTTTCAGTGCAGCTTCAAGGGGCTCTATACAATCCCAGCCGAGGAATAAGGCTCTTATTTAGCGAAACAATTGGTTATTTTCTAAAAAAGACAAAAATGTATGTTTTTTCACCACAAATGCTTGTCTTGCACTAGTGCACATTACGTAGTTGCGTTGGAAAGGTCATGCGTGATGCAGGCATTTGTTGTTAAAAAGTAGCGAGACAAGCATTTGTGGCTAAAAAGCATATAAATTGCAGTTTTGTTTTTTTTTTTTTAAAATGACAGATTGTTTCGCTAGACAAGACCCTTATTCCTTGGCTGGGATCGTGTAAAGCTATTTGAAGCTGCTTTGAAACTGCAATTTGGACCTTCAGCCCATTGATCCCCACTGAAGTCCTCTATATGGAGAAACATCCTGGAATATTTTCCTCTGGCATAAGTCACCAGTGTGAACTCGAAAGATCAAGTTAAGACATCTTAATTAAGAATTACAAGGTCTAGTTTTGATAAACTAATGTAAAATGTTTTGATCTGATTTTCCCAAAAGGGAAAATACTTAAAAAATCTAGACTAAACACTTCATGGGGTCCCAGTGCAGAGCCACTTTTTACTGACCAGAACTGCCTTTTCTTCTGTGGAAGTGTTTGCAACTCTCTACATAGCGTTTTTAGATGCAACAGACTCCACCAGCAGTACCGCGAGCGTTTATGTGTGTGCGAAAGAGACCGGGAATGTGTGTGCCTGCCTGTTTGACTGTTTACGTGTAGCGGTAGAGCTGATATATTTATTTCTATCTCTCTCACTTCCTCAGAGGGTGGTGTATGAAGCTGTGTTTGCCTGCGGCAGATCCCCCTGGCAGTCTCTGAGAGCTGCCATCTTCTTCTGCCAGCCCTCCATTAGGCCTGTAAGGTGTGTCAGTCAGCGCTCGTACACAGGGGCTTATGGGAAGACTGCGGGGAAGTGAGAAGCGAACGGTAACTTGTAGCGCGCACACACACGACTCACCCACACATGCCAGCGTGTGTCAAATTAGGACAAGCAGGGGACAATTAAACTCTCTGTCTCTTACACACTCCCTCACACAAACACATATACACAAAGTTGGCTGCGGATGCAGTTGTCTCAGACTTCTTCCTCTTGTCTTCTCGTCTCTTTCTCCAGGTGATTATGTGTACTGACTACTGCAACTCTGCAGTAACACACTGTCCTAACCAGCCGCGATCAGCCGTGCTTCTAGACTGTTTACAGTGGGCGGCCGCGGTGAAGAGTGTGTGATGTGTCAAAGTAAGTCTATAAAATATTTCACTGAAAGCATATGACAGCAATAAGGCTGCAGTATAGATGCTTATATGCGTAAAATATGCATTTTGCAGATTTTTTTAAAATAAAAAGCGACTTGTGTATTCGAGGCATACATTTTAGCAGTGTTATTTTAATAGTATTTATTTACTATTATAGTATTTTTCTTTTACGTTTTTGCAATTTTGATACATGATTTTGTCGTTTATTCGTTTTTTGAAAATATTCCTATTTTATTTCCATTTTAGTTTCAGTAAAATTAGTAGCAGTACTTCAGCTTAAACTTGTTTTTATTTAATTTTTAAAAGCTTTAGTGTTGGTTAATAATAATAACACTGTCTAGAAATCAGATCTATGACTTTGGGGTTGCTAGCACCATGCTGTATAGTTTGAACTACAGTGATAATAAGTGTAATAAACTCAGCAATTATAGAGCCAGCATCTGAAGTGAACTGCACAACTTCACCTGAGTTTGAGAACAATAACATTATTCAGCCAAATTCTGCCAAAGTCTGCTTACTCTACTTAAAAACATTTGCTGCCTTACAGACAGGGAAAAAGAGACAGTGCGCTGCCTCTGAAAAGTGGCTTACACCTGTGAGTTTGCTGAAAAGAAAAATCTCTATGTCATCTCTCAGCTGTATACGTGCAGTTCAGCTGATCATATTAGCTTGAAGAAAATATGCACTAGTTTGTTGAAGTTCATTCTAAAGGTCTTTGCATTGCACCAGGGATAGACTAATTTTTATGTGAAGGGCAGGGTCAGTGTAAAGTCTTTCCAAACCTGTATGACTTTGTTTTTTTCCATAGAAGACAAAAGATGTTTAGTGGAATGTTCATGCTGCTCTTTTGTGACAGCGACCGTGAATGGTGACCAAAGACTTACAATCTCTAAAAAGGTAAAAATAGTTGTAGCTTTATGTGAAAATTATAACATTTGTTATAATTCTAACAAAAGTTTAACATTTTGTGTAATGTAAACAAAAAAAAGTTTTTTTTATTGCAATAATATGTCACAGTCAGAGGTCTTGCTAACCAAAAATGATCCGTCATTGGCGAAAATCTGAAGGCCGTCTGTTACTTTGACAGATTACACTGAGAGTGATCTATTATAACTTCTAACTGTAATTCCCAACCCTGTCCAGTTAGTGGCGAGTGCGCTCTAGTGTAGCAGCAGAGCACAGGATCCAGAACAAAAATGAAACTGTCACTGCTATGTGTTTGATTACGCATGGGCGAGTACACAGAAGCTACAACAATCTATCACGCCACATTAAAGAGCACCAAAACTGTATTTATTGCTTGAATTTTCTCATGAAATGGACAGAATTTGAAATCTGATAATAAGGGTACATATAATTACTCTAAGGCAGGGGTGTCCAAAGTCTGACCCGCGGGCTAAATGCGGCTCGTGGGTGAATTTCAAACGGCCCGCAGCTTGTCTATTGAAATATGTTATATGTGGCCCACCAAACATAATTCAGATTCAAAATTTGCAGTTTCACAATGTCAACACGAGGTGACAGCACCAGATGTAGCAGTAAAATGCAGCGATAGCAATTTGATAAGATATGCGCTGCCATTTCTTTACCGTACAAGAATTCCTAATTCCAACAAAAGCGGGAGAGCGCAACTTATGAACCGCGCTGGCGCCGCACACAGACCATTATTAGCTCTGCCGTTTATAAGATTTTAAATCAAAATAAACTACTTGTATGATTTATTGTCACACGATATCTGTTGCTCCATAAATGTTCAATACTAACATATATATATATATATTTTTTTTCTGCAATTATATATTTTAGGCTCAGTGAACGGCACATTTTTACTTAAAGTATGCCTTTAGCCCTGCTGTACCCTATCCAATATATATCCAAAAAAATCGATATTGAATCAAATCACAAGATTTTGGAATCAATTGAAATCAGAATCGAATCCTGAAATTTGTGTCAGAACACAGCCCTGCTGTTCATACAGGTTTGGAATGACATGGTTGGTAAATAATTATATTTTTTTACATTTTTATTTCTATGTAAAATATCCCTTTAAAACAGTGGACGCAAGCAGTAAAACTTAAAAAGTGAAACTATTTTGATTACTTTTTTTCCCCCTGAAGTATGTGTGGGTGGTCTAAATGTGTGCAGCACTTGTTTGCCATTACTATTTGAGAGCCAGTACATCAGGAGTCAAGCATAACAATGCGTACAAGTTTCGAATCGAAAACTTTTGAATCCTCTTCACACATTTATAGCATTTCCACAGTCTCAACACTCAAACTCTTGACAGATCTCACTCTGTCTCCATCTGTGTCTCTCGCGGTCTCTTTTTCTCTCTTTCCCTGCGGAGGAGGCCTGCCACATCTCTCCTCTCTCTTGTTCTTCACTGTTGTTCATGGATGTGGGGGCAGTACAGTATCAGATAACTTTATCCTGGGCCAGTGCCAGTATTTTGCGCACGCAAATGCGCGCACATACACACACACCAGCTGTGTGGGTGACTCGGCTCCCAGGCAACGGCAGGAGGTCAGGTAGTCCTTTGCATTGCATGCTGGGAGTGTAGGAGTGTGGGGGTGTGTGACAAGTTATTTCAGCTTTTGTTTAAAAACATGTGCAACAGTTTTGCTAAATGTCCAAAACGAGTCGCGCAGGAGTAGCTGTGGACTGTCGTCAAGTTGAGCGACTCATCTTGTGTTACAGCTCCTGATTGAAAGTTAGGACGCTTCTTTTTATGTCAGGATGAAGAAAAGACTAAGTGCATTCAGGCTGCTCTGTCAGGTGGCTTGAGTTGTTCATGAAGTCTTTGTAATAATCCATCAAGGAGGACTATCACACTGATATATGACTTCCATTTCGTTCACAACAGAAGCCCCGTTGGTCACTCGAGGTTCATATGGCGTCGTCAGCTTTGCTTTTAATTATCGAAACCTCGCCTGATCCCGCTGTTCACATCTCCCTAAATATTGATTTGTCTGTGGAGCACAGCTAAATCAGTCAGCGCATTCAAAGCATTGATTGTGGGTGGTAAAAAATGGGACCAAAAAAAAGAGAAAAAAAAATTGTAAGAATTGTTTCCGTTACCATGACAACCATTCTCTACAAAAATGTCTTTGGCCCTCAGGTCAGGTTTGGATGGGGGTTCGGACAGCTCATAGAGAGCAGTTTGATTTCGCTCAGCCTTGCCCAAAGCGATGTCACATCTTTGAGTGCAAGGATGCTAGTTTACATTTTTTGAATAAATTGTTTATTTTAATGCAATTATGTTTATAAAGTGCATTTCAATTTGCATTTTATATACATAAAACATATGTGTGATTATATTTAATTATGCTTTCAGTTTTGATGACCTTATATGAACTGTGACACTACATGGAATATCTGTACTTTTAAAAATGAATTGGTCACACCACCAGACTATTAAAGTGGACGTTTATCGTGCACAATTGAATAAAAAAGTGGAATGAAAAACTAGCAGTCAACATGGAATTGAAATTCATCAGTGCATTAGTTTATATTTTAAACAAAAAACATATTTGTCTTCCTTTTCCGATGATTTCATCTAGGCCTCGCAGGCTATGAGTTATTGGAAAATCTATTTGGGGATCGTTTTAGACTACTTTTGGAAGTTATGCACCTGAATTTAAAAACGCTTGACCTTTCAGATCCCATAAGATACTCTCAGTGGTGAACTTGACCTGCAACTTTTATGTCACAGTCAAAAAGTTTCCTTAAAAATTAACGTGGGCTAGGGTTGTGCCGACAGCAGATGGTATCGTGTATTGATGATAGTCAGAGATAACGCCTGTTCCTGATGCCTTTGATGATAGCAAGACGATTATTATTATCCATCCAAAATAGACTAGGTGCTAGCAACGCAGAGCTGCTTCTGGGACGCTTCAGAAACATGCCGCAGCACAGCTGGTATAAACACAACATTGACAAAAGTGGCCGCGTCGGACCCGTAACGTGTAACACGCAAAGGATTATGAGCTGGGGGGTGAAAACTTTTTGAATTTGAAGATTAGGGTGAATTTACCTTATTTTGTCTTCTGGAAAACATTTAAATAGCTTCTGTAGCTTCTGAAGGGCAGTGCTAAATGAAAAAAAATATGATATTTAGGCAAAAAGTTTTCACCCCCGGATCTTAATGCATTGTGTTTCCTTCTGGAGCATCAGTGACCATTTGAACCTTCTCTAATAGTTGCATATGAGTACTTCAGTTGTTCTCAGTGTGGAAAGATGGATCTCAAAATCATACGGTCATTGTTGGAAAGGGTTCAAATACACACAAATGTTGAGAAACCAAAGAATTTGTGGCACCTGAAAGATTTTTATGAAGAACAGCAGGCAGTTTAACTCTTCTGGTCAAACAAGGAAATCAAGAACAACTATAACTAAACACACGCACAAACAAAACACAGCTGTGGATCATTCAGGTAACAACACAGTATTAGGAATCATGTGTATGTAAACTTTTGAATGAGGTCATTTTTATAAATGCAACTATTATTTTCTCTTGTGGACTATATGTCTTTATGTGAAATATCCTATTCAGGTCAGTACTAAATAAAAAAAAAATAAAATACATTTTGTATGATCCCTCTTATTTTGGTAAAATAATTACTTTTGAAAACAAGCAGCATTTTAATAACTACAGCAGAAATACTAGAGTTATCTATGCTATAAGAGGGCCTTTGAATATTGTGCGAAGCCAAAAGTTGAAAAGATTGAGAATGCCTGATCTAAAAATGTTCCTCTTCACTAATATGTAACTTTTATTTTAAAATCAGATGTTGTCAGAGCTTTTCCTGACTGAAATAGCATCTAGATGCTTAAAGAACACTTTAGCTCACAGTAAATGGCAACAGTAGCACAGCTCAGTACAGCTGATTTTATTAGGTCCATAATATGGTGACTCGAGGCCATTGCTACCTCAGCACTGCCAGCGTCTGTCTGAGGGTCGCCGTGGCAACTGGGGCCCGAGAATACCTCTAACTGCTCCTGACTGCCACCTGATGGCTGGGCCAAACACCTTAGTTTACTAGATTAATCACTGTGCGTTTAACAAAGGGAGCACAGTGTTACAGCAGCGGCTGCAGTTCAAGAACAAGACAGTTCTACAAAGTGGCCTTTGTTAGAGAAGCCGCAGTTGGTTCAAGCATCCAAAAAAATAACAGATGGATTCAACTCTTTGAGCCTTGGGCAACGAACACGTCCCATTAAGTTCTGTCCCTCTATCACAAACACATAAAAAAAAGCCTGCAGCTGTCCTAGTCTCCCAAACTCCATGTGTTGCTCTGGATTCATAAACTCTTTCTGTCTCTCTCTCTTTAGGCCTTCTGGACATGTCTCTGTCTTCACTGAGGGACTGGCAGTAGCATGAAAGGAGAAGCTGTCATGCCGTTCTTGATGGCTGTACACTAATTGCTGACCCTAACAGGTCCAATTAGAAGCTACACGCGCCCTGCGCGGGCCCAGGGGACTACACATCCCAGCATGCCGAGCACTGACACTTTCGGAGTGACATGAACAAGACAGCAACCAGACGTGCAGTCTTTCTTCTTCTTTCCCACCATGCTTTTCTCCATCGTAAGTCACAGGCTAGTTTGTGAGGGTTGAGAGGCACATCCAAGTGACTTTTTATGGGCTGCAGTTGCAGCTGCACTTGGAGTCTTTGGTACTTTACTATAAACAGAGATGATGAAATTACAGAGTATCAATAGTTTTCAAAAGTACATGAACCGCCAGTCAGTTTTTTAGCTGTGTTGCTTCTGATTATGAGTTCAGAGCAGAAGTTCTGGAACTATGCAAATTTGTTGTTGCACTTTTAATAATATAATAATATCTAATTCATTTTGCATAATTTTCTAGTTTACTTGAAATAATTTGTTATATAGTAGAAATAATAAATAATGTTGTTAATATATTATGAATATATTACATTATATATTGGCATTCAATGTTATTATATTATATTAAAATATAATTTCTAGTTTACTTCTAGTTCACTAGTTCACTTAGGATAAATTCTTAGTTTACTTGGAATAAACTGTTATATGTAGGAAGAATTAATCAATGTTGTTAATATATTATGAATATATTGCATTAAATTTTGGCATTTAATGTTAAAAGTAAATATATTATATTATGTTTTATTGTATTATATTATATTATATTATATTATATTATATTATATTATATTATATTATATTATGTTATTTATTGTATTATTATATTAAAATATAATTTCTAGTTCACTTCTAGTTCACTTAGGGTATACTTTTTGTTTACTTGGAATAAACTGTTATATAGCAGGAAGAAATAATTAATGTTGTTAATATATTATGAATGTATTGCATTAAATTTTGGTATTTAATGTCAAAAGTAAATATATTAAATTATATTATATTATGTTATATTATGTTATATTATATTATATTATATACTATTTATTATATTATATTATATTATGTTATATTACGTTATATTATATTATATTATATTACTATGCTATTTATTATATTATATATATTATATTATATTAATATAATAATGTTAATAATGTATATATGTATAGGCATTTAATGTATATATGTATATATATAATATATATATATATATATATATATATATATGTTATAATATAATATAACATAAGCAGAATATTGTTTTTATTAATATCATTACACTTTATTTGCTCTGTTTTATTTTGCGAAACATACTACGTATATGGACTGACCGTTTTATAAAAGCAATAAGCCCCTGAATCCGTGGTTTACAGTGAATTTATAACAGTTTAGGGGACAAACAACGCCCCTTAGCAGTAATAAATTCACTGTAAACCACGGCTTCACTTGGCTTATTGCTTTAATAATATAAGTATTGTAGATTTATAGTTTACTTGCCATTAAATAACTATATAAATATAAAAATTACAAACTGTACATTATAGATTATTTATTTACATTTAAAACCTGCGATCATTTTTTTCCCTTATTATAGCAGTCCATATTATCCTATATTATAGCATTACCTTGTAAACACAACTTTGTTTTCTGCTGGACTTATAAAATCTGTCCATTGTGACTCTTAGAATTAACATAGTAGTCAACCAATCACATTAAAGCTTGTCAGTTTGAGAAAGCGCTTGCTTTTTTACTGACATATGCATCAGACGGTCAGTGAACAGGATGGGGACAGGCATCGGACATGACGCTGATGCTAGTTTGATGGAGCCGTGCTGATGGAACTTTCCTGGTCCTGTCTATCTGCAGTGCCGATCTGGCGGTCTCTAGCAGCCCCATATGGATCCCATTATGTCTCGGCTCTGTCAGAAAGGAATTACAGGGCATCAGGCATGAGAACATGATGACCGTATCAAAACGTTGTCATGTCCTCTCTGCAGAGCTCTGATGTGGTACGCACACATGCTCCGACGTTGCCCCAGATTGCGGCATGGTCGCTGTCCACCCGATTCACAGGCAAATCAATAGCATTACGTCTCGTAGCCCTCACAATCTTTACATCACAGACAAGACCCCGGGGCCTGGAAATAAACAACTATTGTTCAAAGGGAAATGCTTTTAGAATAAGAAACGTTGCATGTAATTATTTGTCAAAGTTAGATACAAAGACCATTTGTTTTCTCTACTAAAATCTAAAATATAACTCTTCTATGCGATCGCTTGAATTTGTACATCCATCTCGCTTTTTGAGCTCTAAGGCTCTTGAAAAATTCATTCAAAGGACATTGTTTGTTGATTGATTCTCAATATGGAAAATGAATCCAAAATCGTATAGATATTTTATTAGATGGGAGTATTTAATAGTTTAATCTTGAAATAACATAACTGATTGAGCCGTCGAAGCTCATGCGGTATTACATTATGTATAGATGATAAATCGCGCCGGCTCCGCAGTTAGAGGGAAAGATGGCGATGTTAGCGCACAAAAGAGAAAGAGTTGAGAGATCAGCCCCATTTTCTGCCATTTACAAACACCTTGTTTAGTTTCCCGTGTTTACCGAGCGCCTGCACGTTGATTCTCCTGACATTGACGCATCGCCCTGGAAAAAGAAAAAAAAAGAAAAAGAAGCGGAATAGATAAATAACACAACAGCGACACTGCTCCGTAATCCCTTTTGTTTCGCTGGATTTGTTCTTCTCTTATACGCTAAAGCAAACAATCCCCCGTAAAAAACTTGGCTTGGAACTTTCCCCCCTCGACAAGCCCCCTCCCTTTACGCCCGTGTGTGAGAGAAAAAGATATTTAGTGACTTTGATATGTAAAGCTACAAAATCTTACCTGAGGCTACACAATCATCTCTCTTCCACAATCCAGTCAAATCAGGAGAGAGAGCGAGAACAAAAGAGATAGGATAGGACACCGAAGAGCAATGCAAATCTCGCTTTCTGATGAGAACAACAAAGAAGGGGGGAAAAAAGGAGTGAAAGGATGGATGAGGAGATTAAAGGGAAGACAAAACCCACATTTGGCCGGCGCTGGATTGGAAGCGCCACGCTCCAACCCGGTACGCCGTTCCGAGATGTAGATTTCCATTAGGAGCGCGTTATTAAATGCAAAGGGTTAAAAGCGAGAGCTGTGAGGTGAAAGTGGACAATAGACTAAATGCTACATGCGCTCAGGGCAACACATCAGACTAATTTAACAGAGCATGCCTCCGTGATGTAGAGGTCAGATCCGGGGAGTTGCGCGTCCCGAAGCCCACAATGCTTTTTTTTTTTTTTTAATGAAACGGGCAACGGAAAGAATGCCCGGCCATTTAAAACGTCTGACCCCAGACTTTAACACAGCACTTGTAAATTAGCCACACAGACAGCCTTAGCCGAAAGGTCACGCGCGTGTTTTTCTGCTCCTCTTTCTTTGACATAATCTAAAACGGAGGGTCTGAAATTAGCTTTAACCTCCCGAATGACACGTTTATTTACATAACTGCTATGGACAGAGGGAGCGTCTCCACGCTAGATCAAAATCAACACATTGTTTTTGCCACGTCGCGAGCAGTCGCCCAGTGACCATCTCCGGGCGGCCCGGGGATATTTGTTGTCAAGACGAGAGCTCGGCAAAGGGCTTCAAATAATCTAATCTGGTGCATCTAAGTGTGTTCTGTCCTAACGCGCCTCTGACCCCATTCTGTTCTCATGTATCCTGGCGGTGGGGGCCAAGGGGGGCTCATGCGCGGCGCGCTAATCCGCCGAGTCAATAGCGGCAGCGAGCGCTCGCGAATAAACCGGTGGCGCGGTGGTGGCACTATCGCGACTTGGCTTGACTCTAATGCCAGTGTCTCCTCAGGGGAAGGACTTTATTTCAGCGTCGTTAAGGGAGGGCTTCGGAAAAACATTAGCGTCAAAGCGCGTGAGCTTTTATGGAACGGCACCGAGGAAGAGCGCGAGGAGAAAACCTGTCACAGCAGTTCTAGTCTCTGCGATCGCGTGAGGGCGACCTGCGGTTTTAACTCTGTCAAGGCAAGAGTCTGGAGGTTTCCTGCATCCTTCTGCCTTTTGATAGCGCATGCGAAATGCGAGAATAAACGTGTCGGCTTGGCACACGATCCGTGTCCACTGGGCCTTTGCAGGATTGACCTTTGGCTGGTGAATGTCGGACTGAGTTTTTAAGCATTATACGCATTAATTTGAGTGATTATTCATATTAGTGCATGTGCACAAGGTTTTGACTGGTATTTTTGGTTTCCTTGAGGATGTCAAAGACCTTTTTGCTGGGCATGTACCTTTTTTTTTGCAGAGGCCTCTGTGACAGTTTTGGTTCACTGAAATATATAAGAACTTCTTTTGGTATCCTGTTTTTACATTTGTTGTTATTATTTTATTATTGTTATTGTATATATAAATTAAATATAAATTAAGATGTATTGTAGCATTTAGATTTACGAAACAAGATGTATTCGTTCATTTAATTATTGTTTAAATACACATTTAATATATTATATAATAATAATACAATAACACTACAAACGCACACACATATGTGACCCAGGACCTCAAAACCAGTCATAGTGTCAAAAAATAAATAATCTTTTTATTGAGGTATAATTTGTTAGGATAGGGCAGTATTTTGAGATACAACTATTTGAAAATCTGGAATCTGAGGGTGCAAAAAAATCTAAATACTGAGAAAAATTGAGAAAATCATCTTTAAAGTTGTCCAAAGAAGATCTTAGCAATGCATATTACTAATCAAAAATTAAGTTATGATATATTTACGGTAGGAAATTTACAAAATATCTTCATGGAACGTGATATTTTCTTAATATCCTAATGATTTTTGGCATAAAAGAAAACTTGATCGTTTTAACCCATACAATGTATTGTTGGCTATTGCTACAAATATACCCGTACTACTTAAGACTTAAGTTTTGTGGTCCAGGGTCATATATGCACATATAATTTATACATATATTAAAAGTTTTTGTTTACATATGTGTGTGTATACTGTGTATATTTATTATGTATATATAATACACACACATACAGTATATATTTTAAAAATATGTACATGTTGATACAATTGATATTATATATACATTTTTTAATATCGAAACATAATTTTTTTCTTAAATATATACGTGCATGTGTGTGTTTATATATACATAATGAATATACACAGCACACACACTTTATGTAAACCAAATTTTTAAATTTGGATGCGATTAATCACGATTAATCGTTTGACAGCACAATTATATGTATATTTATTTATATAGATAGATAGAATAAAAAAAATATGTATTTATTTATTTATAAGTTACATTCAAGATCCACTTGGCTTACTAATTCAAGGGGGCAGATGGGACAGCTTGGTGTGTGCATTTTTTCATACATGTAAAAGTCTTCGAGTGATTGATTAGATGAGTGAGTAATGTGTGTGTGTGAGTGTGTGTTTAACAGTTAACGCAGCAGGGAGTGGACAGAAGGGCCAAGTGTGACAGGTGGACAGGCATGATAAGGAGAGAGCGGTGCAGCCCAGCGCTCAGCAGAAGCAGAGCCCAGGAGAATATCCAGCCAAAAGCAGCTAATAGCTGATACTCATCAGAGATAGAGCCGCTGAAGATTTCCTGTCTCTGTGGAATAGTCTGTTCATTCAGCTCCAGCCCAAATCCTCCTCCCTAAAAATGTACTGTATTTCGTACAGTCGTGAAAAGATGTTGTTAATCAAGTTTAATACAAAAGGACAGTTAATGCCGGGATCGAAGGAATGTGCCATGGTTAGTGTAATTTACAGCTTAAGCTTTGACCCAGTGTGAATTTTACATACGCAGTATGAACAAATCACAAATATAATCTTTCATTTCATGTTTGTTTCTTGTGTGTAGATCAGATGGAGAGTTAATCAAGGCTTTATGCTTTTCAGATTTGACAGATTTCACACCAGTGTCTCCTAGTTTCAGAAGTGATCTCAGCAATGTTGTAACAGAAAGAGCAAGACATGGTTAGTATACAGTAGTTTTTGTGCATTTGTTTTTCACATATATAAACTTTATGCTATTTGCTGCTCCCCATCTCTTTAATTTCTCAAATCTTTGTCTTAGACAAGAATAACATTAAATGAGAGATGAAACTGATCCTCTCTGCTTTTCAGATTTTATAGATTTCTCCTACACTCTTAAAAATAAAGGTGCTTTAAAAGGTTCTTCACAGTGATTCCATAGAAGAAACATTTTTGGTTCCACAAAGAACCATTCAGTCAAAGGTTCTTTAATGAACCATCTCTTTCTGACCTTTTTATAATCTGAAGAACCTTCTTTCACCACAAAGAACCTTTTGTGAAACAGAAAGGTTCTTCAGATGTTAAAGGTTCTTAATGGAACCATTTAGACAAAAAATGTTCTTCTATGGCGTCTGTGTAGAGTTTAAAAAAAGATCTTAAACTGTGGTCATATTTGATAAAAGAAAAGTGTACGATCAGAAGTAATTTCAGTATTAACTCAGACATTACTCATTCAATTCAGAACAATTAATCTGTGCTATGCCATTTACCATCATTTTTTATAGTTCTATAATTTTACTGCATATCAACAATTGACTCATTTGTTTCTATTTTTAATTCTTAAGGGACTAGAGCAACCCACTAAATGTGTGTTTACACTGCTGAGCCCACACTTATCATTTTTGTTCCAGGCCTTGTGAATCCGAGCGGCAGCCCTATACTTGAGACCAATTCGTGTAACTAAGACATTTCAGGTATGGAAAGACGATTTTGATTGATATGTATTTACTTCGGCATCAAACGGATTGAATGAAGGATCAGATCGCAGCTTGTTTGTGTCGAGCCGAATGATGTTTACGGTACAGTATCGTTCGAGCTTAGTGATTTATCACAAACGTGGCAAACAGTGAGTCAGTCAGCAGTGTGGGTGGCAATGTGTCACCAACACACAGCGCCATCTGCTAGGAGTTTGTTCAACAAAGATCGATTGTGCTTCGAGACGCTCCCTCTCTCTGTCGGTTTCTCTCCTGTGTTCGTTCTCTCACCTCCTCTCCTCTCCTTTCCTCTACTCCGCACAGAGGAGGACGTGCGATGCCAAAATAAGAACGAGATGTTGGACGGCGCCGAAGAGGAAAAATGATCGGTTTGTCCTCTCGTTGGGAGCGGTCCAAATCTGTGGCTTCATCTGAAAAGTTTGTTTTCGCAGTTGGTCATTGCTTATAAAGCCCTTAAAACTGTACAAACCCACATATAACGTCAGGTCAGTCGAGGCGAGTCGACATGCGACTTTCAAGAAGAGTTGTTAAACGTACTGAAATGCATCACGGTGCCCCACAAAAGGGTCAAGTACAAATGGTCAGATCTCAGGAGACTAAGCTTCGCTCTAAATGCTTCCTGCAGAAATCAAGATCTACGATACGTGTCGGCCATTATGTGAGACGTACGAGGTAAAATTGCTAATGTAAAATTGGTAATGTGATTAGAACGGTCCCTGGCAGGCGAGACCGGGGCAGCGGTAAACAAGCCAGCGCTCCTTATGTGTAAGTGAAGATGGTGGAGGAGACACAGACTCGACATGAATAACTTCAACCCGGCCTGTTTGCCCCGGAGCTAGAGGTCAGGACCCGTTTGGAAACAGCGTGTTATGGCGTTTGGACATACTTGTGCGGGTGCCGGACCAGTCTTCTGCGTTTTATGCCCTTTAGCTTCTTACATGCCAGTTAAAGTCACCGAGGACAGCAGCCGACATCTCTTTTAGTGCCAAGACAGGCGATCCGTTTGTTGACAGAGCCGTCCATACATACGCCAGATTGGGATCTGTGGCCTTGGTAAAGCCAAGGGTCTTACCCCCATCAGACTCGCAGCGGTGACCCTCGTTTTGGTGTTTACGCCCAGGCAGGTGTGCCCATGATTGTGGGGTGCGTGAACTGGCATCCGTCAGGGCATCCGTTCCCTTAGCGTGAATGTAAAAGAGCCTACAGCCTGTGGGTGAGGCCCTTGTCTGTTCACCTGCCAAAGGAGGGCAGAGAGGGGGCTATAAGCACAGAAGGCCTCCTTTGCCCTAGTGTTCCTAGTGGCCCCCAGGGTCAAGGTCCCTCGTTTAGCTTTCTAAAAGGACTATGGGTGTGTTTTCATACTCGTTTTATATTATTTGTACAGCCCATTGTCAAATTCAGCATTTGATTGCACTGATACCAGTGTTTGAAGTGGGTTGATATTAGTCAGGAATAATTCTTGTGTACCGGCAGCTCTCATCAATTGTCAGTCTCTTTTCTGTCCCTACTTCAGGAAAGAAACAGCTCTGAGTCAGAATTTAAAAAGTGTTTTGCTGGACTGACTCTTTTGTTTTGTTTTGCTTTTGCAGATTCTAACATTTTCATGTTTGACTTTAATTATTTCCAAGCCAATAAGCATCTTATCTAGAAAGCTATGTTAAAAAGCAAATATTTTCTGAATTTAGCCCTAAATTTGAGTAAAAAAGTGAAAAATGTCTAGATATAGGTTGCATTAGGATATCACAGCACTAATAGGATTATGAATAGGATTAAATATCTGACATTTTTGTCATCAAAATGTGCGTTATTACAATATTTTGCTCATTTTGAGGCACAATTTTTTGAATTAGGTACTGTCCTCTATGGACAATATTATTCGTTTGTATGTATGTAAATACTAGCATGTCACAGTTCAAATTACTCACGGTTCAGTTTGTATCATGGTTTTAGAGTCACGGTTTTGGTATGTGCTATGTTTAGGGAAAAATAATTATACTGTCAAATAAAATTAAAGAAATAAGAACAAATAATCTAACTGCAAGCAACGGCACAGATTGAGCAAAGATACAAATAAAACTAAAGCTGCAAGCAGCAATTACTGGGGTTCAAGCACTTAAGGCATTTAAGCATTTATGGAAAAAGACATTACATATTATTTAGCAAGACTGTACTCACCTAAATCAATGATTAAAAAGCGTTTTTGGCACATCTAGGTCATTTACCATAGAAACACTGTACAGTGTTTTTAAGTCCTTTTTAACTGTTATAGCGCCAGCTGTTGTCCGATTGCCTTAAAACTTTGCATGCTTGTGCTCACCGGGTTTCGTGAAATTTTGAGTTTTCCTTTAGGCATTATAGAATTTTTGGGTAAATTTGGACTGGCCCCTTTTCTAAACGAACCCGTTATAGCCTCCCAAAGGGTAAATTATTATTATTATTATTATTATTATTATTATTATTATTATTATTATTGATCTAGAGAGTCCAGTATTTTTTTTTCCAGATTGAGCAAAAAAATTTTGGACTAGTTCACAAAAATAGGTTTTTGACATCAATTATTTAACAAACGTTTTAATTTACAACATTGGTTTTAGTGGCAAAGTTGTCTGAAATGAGGAGGCCTATTGTATGATATGTATATCGCACATATTTGTGAAAAAAACGTGCAATGTACAATCGTTTACACCCTTGAAGGATGTGATGTCGGCCCCCCTGATTAATTTGAAATTTCTCTCAGACCTTTGGGGTCGTGTGTCAAACAGGCCCACAGTGTTTCGTGTTTCACCCTCAATTAACCTTGTCTAACAGGTGCTCAAAATTGGTCGGGCAATGGCGGCCATGTTTTTTGAGATACACAAATATCCTTATAGACACTTGTGGCACTTTGGACCATGACCGTGCACACCATTTTTTCTTTTTGTGACCTCAGATTGAGCTCTTACCTAAGTGTTACTTAAACTCTTACCAAGTTTGATGGAGATATCTCATTCCGTTCAGGAGTTATAAGCATTTTACTAAAAGTGGCCCTGCTCCTTTTGAGCGTTTTGGCGTCCCTTTGGGATGGAGAGTCGAAGGTTTAACTTTTTTTTTATTTTTTTGATATTCACTCTCCAGAGGATCTGGAGTCAAAAAATCTAAATACCCAAAAATTTCGCCAGGCTCGCAATCGAATCTGAGCCGTGTGCTTTATCCGCCACGAGCCAAGGATTCCAATAAGACACTTGAGCCTTCGACTGACGGTTTAGGAGTTATGGTTTCGTACTTTTGTTCGCCGTAGCGCCCCCGTCAGGCCAATTGGGGTGAGCCTTGGTCGCATTGTAGGTGCAAGTTTCAAGTCTCTAAAACTTATTGCATATTTGACTGTGTAAATTAAAGATAGATCCATATTAAAGTTACAAAAGCTATTCACTCAAGAGCAGTGAGTGATTTTCTTTGTTTTTTATTGTTTGATTAACATTAAGTATCCTAGCAAACATAGTCGGTTGAACGTACAGTATCAGTCTAATGGATCCACGCATTGTCTAAAAGTGACAGCACTTGCTCAACAAGATGGGTATTGACATCATTTTTGTGTGAATTTTTCCAGTGAAGAACAAGACTTAAAAGAGAACTCAAGGTTTTTATTTGTTTTAGATCAAATAAAGGCAGCCTTTGAAAGCATAAAATACTTATTTTAAAAAAACACCAAGCCTAAACTTTTGAACTGTAGTTCGCATATGCAAACAAGGAGCAGCAACACCTCATTTTTTCACTTCAAGTGCTGTTTGATACCCCACCCTCACTGCTGACAATGATGGGAATTTGATTTGCAAACTTACAAAAGAAAGTGTAATAGCCTGAATATTGTAGTCATTAGAACTGTTTTTCTGGTTATTTCCTCAGGGACGACAAGGAAAATTCAGAGGGAACGAGAATAATAAATGCAAATTATGAATCCGTTTACCAAACAGCGGTAAGAGCATCTTTCCTTCTTTTTTTTCTAACACCCAAAACCTCACCACTTCCTGCCTGTCCTTTGGGAAACGGCCACACTTCTCCAGTCCGCCTATGAACAAACATCTGCCGCGAAACACGGAAGCGTTCCCCTGACGATTTGTTTCCAACAGATCCCCTCATCCCATGTGCTGTTTAATCACGTGTTAAAACTGGCGACAATAGAGCAAGTCCCGGCAATCTGAAAATCAGACAAAAAGTCCGAGAACAAATTTACAGATTTTTAATGAAGTTTGTTTTTTTGTTTTTTTTAAGTTTCCCCCTCCCCTCTCCATCCTGATGTGCTCTCAGCAGCGCCGCGGTTCCTCCTCCGTTAATTCGGTTCCTAAACACCTGCTTTTGCACCTTTGATAATTATGGCTGGAACGTTTGTTAATCCGCTCTAATAGTGCTCAAGCTGAGTCCGTTTGCAGCTAATAATTACGGCAGTCGGCATGGGGTTTGGCTCGTCTCTGGTGTAGCCTGTGTGATACAATACCGATCACAGCTCTAGCGAGCTAACATCTCGACTGGGATAACTCAACATCACGTCCCTGCCTCTTCCTACAGCTGTCTCTTAAAACTCGGCGCTCGCTAAATGCAATATTCATCCCTCTTCTGGGACATTTATTTTGGAGATATTAGTGCAAACTTGACCTTAAAAAGAGATGAATTAATAGGATGGAAATATATCAGGAAAAATAAACGAATTCTTGAAGCCCTGAAGGAAGAGCAAACAAATCATTGGCACAGATCTCACCTTTGGGAGTTGTCATACTTTGCGTTTTTTCTTCTTCTCCTTCTTCCACTCTCTCTCTCTTCTTCCACCCTGCGAAAAAGTTAGCTAGCGCTTGCATATCATCATTAGTGTGGCTGCTGCTCCTTCAGAGATCAAATGCTGTTTTCTCAGCACTAGCAGAAAGTCTGTTGGTTTTAAACTCCAGAGGGTTTGCCCCGAGGCATTAAAAACATAGGCATGTCAATCTGTGCATGTCGAAAGCACTCTCACAGGCTGCTAGATAAAAAACGGCGATCATTTAAATGGTAAATAGTCTAAATGTTTGGCGTTTGAAGAGTGGAGGACTGCCAAAATAGATGCTGCTATGGTTCATGGGGAAGCAACGAGGGGCAAAGAGGCTTCTGCCTACCATTTCATACGCTATGGCTAATCGTGCGTGTATCGGAGCGTCTGATCGTTAGCGTCGAATTGAAAGGAAAGTTCTAAGACCGGGCTTCCAGTCTCAGATCTTTCTGTATTGACACGTTGCAGCGAGAAAATGCAGGCAGCAAAACACAGTAAAGAGGAGATCCTCCAGTGATTCGCCACTGACTGCAAACGCTTTAATATCTGAAAAAAATCCTGAGGTTCAATCAGCGAGTGTAGAATATACTGTAAGAGCAACAAAGAGTCAGAGGAAAAAAGGATGTGTGAAATCAGATCTTAAAGAGTACACTGAAATGTTGAGTATCACCTTACTGACAGAATCTTCAGTGTGAACCCTTAAATGTATGTGCACCTTGATCCAGCTGCATAGTGATGCTCTCATTTACTGATAAAAGTGAATACACTTTGTCAGAAAGACAGATTTGTCTTTAAATTTAAAATAAAATAATATTTTTATGGTGCTCCTTTTTTATGTTTCACCCATAGCACTGGCATTCTAAAACAGCACTCCTTTTGTGTTCAGTAGAAAATAAAACACAAGATACAAAGTAAATCATAGTAATGCATAATTAATGACATAATTTTCATTTTAATATTTTAAAGTTTAGCCTTGGGTAAAGGCAAGAGAGCCAATTCATAGTACAAAAATAAAACAGCGCCAATATTACAAAACATAGCATTAAAAAGTGTATAAATCACTCATTTTTTTTAAAGAAATATTGTCCAACAGCATCACCAGCAGGTAGAGTTACAGCGGGACTCTGCGTCTCTCTCGCCTCCCCTGAGCCCATGGAGTTTTAACAAACCCCCTAAAGCGTGTTGTGAGATTGGTGGGGGGTAATAGAGAATGATTGGTGATATGATTGGATATGACTGGTTATGTTTGGCTGTGATTCGTTCATGCGATAAACCCTGCCTCTTTCTTTGTGAATCAGTCTGAATGAACAATATAATGGAGTTAATGGGTAGACTAATTTAAAAAAGTGATGTGAATAATGGCATTATAAATAAATGGCTTTATTAACGGCATTACTTTTTCAGTAACGAGTAATCAAACGAATTACTGTTTCTCCCATTACAACGCTGTTACGTTACTGACAATAAAATGCGGCGTTACTGTAATTGAGCTGACTGAGGGGGGCCGATGATGAACTTGTGGAATGTTCACGTTTGTTAATGGAGGTTACCTACGTGGCCGTGATTACATTAGAGATAATGACGAGAAAAACTGGAGCTTGCATTGGTATACATATTACTTTATCAGAGAAAATTTGTTTTTGATGTGACTTGCTTCATTTAAAAGTGACATTTCAAGCTTCTATACATATATTTCTCATGTCTGTAAAGTAGGTATTCGCTGAGATTTTGAGGTTTTTTATTTACGTGTCTGTGAAGAGAGGTGACGGAAACCAAGACAGCGCACCGCACAGGCAGAGAGCCCACCCTGTTTATTGTCTTTATTTTACAAAAGTACACTGTTTTGTTGTCATTATGACTATACACCCTTTGCAGTTTACGATACCTTATTCTTATCTGTAGGATGAAATCTGAAGCGGTTTCATCTGAGTAGGCTCTCTCTCAACCATAGGACCTGCAAAGCAGCACATCGCGTTGCATTCTTCTTCTGAGGTAAATTCTGGCTTATTCCTCTCAGCACATCTTCTTCCAGAAACGAAAAGTAGCCGAGAAGATTTTGATGAATGTTCACGTTTGTTTACTGAGGTTACCTACATGTCCGCCCGTCTCACGTGGATGTTTAACTTTTGAAAAGAGGAGCCGCTCGTGGTCGTGATTAAACTGAAGATAGTGACGGGAAAAAACTGGAGCTTGCGTTGGTATACAGATTACTTTATCAGAGAATATTTGTTTTTGATGTGATTTACTTCATTTAAATGTAGACATTTCAAGCTTTCTATACATATATTTCTCATGTCTGTAAAGAAGGTATTCGCTGAGATTCAGGTTGTTGTTTTTTTTTTACGTGTCTGTGACGAGAGGTGACGGAGACTAAGACGGCAGAAAGCGCACCCTGTTTATTGTCTTTATTTTACAAAAGTACCTTGTTTTGTTGTTATTATGACACAATTAAAAGTAGACCCTTTGCCATTTCAAATGATACCTTGTTCTTATCTGTGGGATCTTTTCCATGTCCGCGGGTTGAAGCGATCCCAATATCATGGTATTTAGCCCCTGAAGGTGTCTCTCGCATTGTACCACAGCAACATTAAAATAGTGTAGATTAGTACAATGTACAATGCTTTATTCACTTAACATATTTAATATTAGGGGCATCAAAGTTATTTTACATATTTGACTTTTTTTTTTTTTAAGTAACACAATGGTTACTTTTCATGTAATTAGTTACTTTTATGATGATTTAACGTTCTAACTCTATTTCTGAGAAGTAACTATAACTAACTACCTTTTTGAAGTTACGTGCCCAACACTGCAACTTACACACATATATAACCACTTATGTCAAAAAAAAAAAAGACTTAAAATGGCATGAAACATGATCTGTGGTTGTTTTTAGTAAGTAATCAGCTTGGTGAAATTTAAAGTAAATATTAGCCTGTGACCACTATTTACCAAGCTCAGATGACTGATGATCTGTAAAATAGTTAAAAGTTAACTATTAAAAAGAATAGCTAAATGCAAGTTCATAATTCAGTTCTTTAGAAAATAACTGATAAATTGGTCAAAGAAAAAAACATTAGTAATTTGAATACATTTCACTAAATACAAAATTCTGAAAAACTCTCTCTCTTTTACTTTTAAAAAATATTAGATTTTTCTTTGGCCATGTCTTATCTCACTTAAAGCGTCAAGCACCCAAAAACTGTATGTCACCCCTAGATACAGTAGAACCACACTTTACAAGAACACCTACAAAAAAACAAAAACAAGAAAAGTCTAGAAGAAACAAAAGAAAAAGCATCCTACACCAGTTTTTGTTAGTTTAGTCAATGAAATTGACAAAGAGTCAATGCAGTTAATAAGAAGTGTCCTTTTACATCTTTTTAAAAATACATAAGAAACAGTGTGACCGCTAAAGAGGCAACGGGGACAAAAAGATATGACGGAGACGGCGCAGGGTAAAAGTCTGAGACGCAGCACCGTGGCTGTGGTAGGACTCCGGCCTGCTGTCCTCCCCGTGTCCTCTCCCAGCACCCCAGAGTCACGCATCACTCATCGTGTCACAGTGAACTCCAGATGCTCTCACCCAGGAGAACCATCCCACCCCTCTCATCCCTCTTCATTCCCTCCAACAATTTAGTAATGAAATATTGATTTTTAGTTAGATTCATATTGATGCTATTAGCTTTGCATTGATAAATCACAGCTCTGTGCCCGTCGGTGGCAGAGCAAGTGTTTGCGGTGCAGTGCCGGGGGAGATTACAATCAAGCCATTGATGTGTTAATTTGATGGATATCTTTGATTTCTGTGTCGTTTTTTCCCCTCCTTTTTTTCAACGCTGTCCTCTATTTCCACGAACCGAGTTTCATAACAATGCTTTAGCACAAATCACACACAGCTGGATTTATGAGACTCGCTGTCCATTGGAGCGCCTGCAGCCTTCTACACACTCTCTTGCCCCGTCTCTTAGTGTGTGTTTGTGAGAAGGTGATATCATACTCTTCGCCTCAAATCACCCACGCAGCATTTGAGTGTCAGCCTGCACACATCCCAATTAAAGCCCTGAGAGAAAGAGAGGTGAAGCTAAAACTCAAAGCCTTTTTAGTCTCCACCCACAGAATGTTTCTATAAACACAGCTGAGCAATAGATGATCATCAGCATTTCATGTAACATGATTAAATACGCAATATTTTAATTAAAGCCAGTCTCAACAGATGTATTTCTTCTAAAACAAATAAGTGAGGTGACTGAATGTGCACAGGAAGACACTTTGTAGAAAACAAAAAAGCACCTGTTAAATGATAATCTGTAACACAAGGAATAGAATTTTCTTAAAAACATTTTTATTAACAATGGGTTATTGTAAAACTGATAGTTTTGTTAATTTTGACTGGACTAATTGTATTAAACCACTATAAAATGCATGAAAACATAATTGCGACCACAAATTACACTATTAAAAAAAAACGTTATTAACCTACCACAAGATGAATTTCAGTCACAGATACCAAAAAATTAATTGCTTGAATCTTAAAAACAAAACAACAACAAAACACATGCTAGTTAGACTTTGGCATATTAAATATTGTCCCAACTAGCCAACCACACTTGTCTAAACATACTGGTCTTATTGAATAATGCTGCTGATTTGTACTATTGTTGTTGATTTTGATATTGTATATGTGAAATGTGCACAAAAAATCCTCAAGTATCTTTACTTCCGAACTGAAATCTGTAGGTGTCAAGTGTTTTTTTTTTTTTTTTTTTTTTTTTTTTTTGGCATTTAGTGAACAAACAAATCCAAACTGGGAAAACAAAGTATTTGTGTTCTGCCAATTTAGCAGTTATTTTTGAGAGAACTAAATTTTGAATCATGTCCTTGTTAATCCATCAGGTTGCTACAAAAACTACATGGTTTGGCTATATTACTATATTACTTGCTGGAAGAAATGTTTATTATTGTTTATGGTTTTTACCATAGTTAAGGAAGGTTTTAGGCAATTACCTGTAGACCTGCATGATTAATCGTTAAAAGATTGCGTTCTTGATTCAAACACCCACCCGATCTTATTTCTAAATGACAACGATTCGTCTGTAATTATTAAACCGTTGATAAAGTCATACCGTAACATTCAAATCTGTGTTCGCACTGAGGCAGAGAGAGCAGTTACCGTTACAGTTATGTTTAGGTATGAGTTTCACAACCAATTTTCAACCATTTATAGTTTGGATATAAGCACTGATGTCTGTGGTAAGGATTCAAATACAGTAGTTTGTCTTTTAAAAGTAATTTTCGCTTCAAACTGGCGCTTCAAATAATGTTTGATGATTATGTTGACTTCATTTTCGCCACTAGTGACAAGTGATTAAAAAATGTATTTGTCATTGAATCACTCATTCAAGAGATTCATTCAAAAATGTTGATTCGCTCAGTAATGAAACAAGTGAAGGACAGTTGCATGCGAAAGTTTGGGAACCCCTTGCGGAATCTGTGAAAATGTGAATAATGTAATATAAGATATAAGAGAGATCATACAAAATGCATGTTATTTTTTATTTAGTACTGTCCTGAGTAAGATATTTTACATAAAAGATGTTTACATAGTCAACAAGATGAAAAAAAAAAAAATAGCAAATAACCCCCTTCAAAAGTTTGGGAACCAATTGTTCTTAATACTGTGTGTGGTTACCTGGATGATCTATGAACGCTTTTTTGTTTTGTTATGGTTGTTCATTGTTCTTGTTTGTTCTGAACAGTTAAACTGAGCACTGTTCTTCAGAAAAATCCTGTAGATTTTTCAGTTTTCCAGCATCTTTTGCATGTTTGAACCCTTTCAAGCAGTGACTGTATGATTTTGAGATCAATCTTTTCACACCAAGGACAACTGAGGGACTCAAACACAACTATTAAAAAAGGCTCAAACATTCACTGATGCTCCAGTAGGAAACACAATGCATTAAGAGCTGGGGGTGTGAAAACTTTTGAACAGGATGAAGATGTCAAATTCAAAAAGAAGTTTTCACCCCCTGTCTCTTAATGCATCATGTTTCTTTCAGGATCTTCAGTGAGTGTTTGAACCTTTTCCAGTGATATGTACTTATTTGTACATATTTCACGTCTCACGAAAACGTTCCCACAGGTATGTACGTTTCGCCATGAGATCAGGGTAAAATTATTGTAATATGGCCTTGCTGTTTATTGCTTTAATAAGAAGAAATAAATAACAATGCGTGAAACCAGTATCAGGTCCGGTTAGCCTCCAGTTCTCACCAAATACAATATTAAACATTTCCAGTAGCCAATGGAAATAAATTACATTTCCTTCCTCTTTACCACAAAGACATTTAGCTTGAACTGAGTTTAATTGGAAGTTATGATGTCTAGGTTCAACGAACATTCTCTCTCATAAGTGTATGTGAAATGTATAGAGGGTAAATAAATGCAGGCTGTAAAATGTAATGCTCGCCTGTTTGTCTTCCCCTTTGACCCATACAGGCAAGAGGAAGTTCACAGTCTCCAAGGCACCAGATTACACCATTGATCCGGACCCAAAATGGCTCCACGTCTGGCATTTTCAGAGGCCGTTTCTAAGTCAATGTCATCCTATCGGCCTCAAACTAAGAGAGACAAATACGACTGGAATAAGGTATCTGCCTCATTATGAGGCACCACAGATCAGAGCTTAAACAGTTTAGACTGATTCACTGACCAACAAAATAGCGCCAGGGCTTCAGTTCGATAAAACGCAGCCTGTATCCTCACAAAGTGCCGCTTACATTTGAAGTAAAGTTGTACACTCATAGATTACAATGGTAAACCTTTTTTTGTTGTACCTTTAGTTTTGTTTTTGATTTATTCATAGCTTGCTTCTAGTGAAAAGTTCAATGCATTGATGTTTTAGGATTCTAACATTAATAGATGTTGTTAGCACCTGCAATGTATTCAAATGCTAACCATAGAAAAGTGCTTTAGCATGGCCATAACTGAAGTCTTCTCTTGCAGGTAAAGATGGAGTGGTTGCCTTGCTGTTGTGCTGGTATCAGACATGGGCTCTTCATCAGATGACTAATGGAGTTGTGCAGCTAACCAGGAGGCCCAAGGCTGTTTGTTAGCTCCTAACAAGGTGAACCAGCTCCTACGGAACAGCACACTAGCGCTGAAGGATTTATTATAGATCTGCGTGTCCGCAGGCCATGAACGGTAGCGCCGGTCTCATTGTCGTGGGTCCACCACACTAGCAGAGGGTTTAGATCATTATTGCCTCATTGTTTTGATACAATTTTGGAGAGCGGATGATAGATGGATGGATAATCGGATGGGTAAAGGAGTTTTGGTAGCCTAGCACATGAGGGTAATGGATGGACTAGAAAACACACTGAAGAGATAAGGAAAAGTGAGTTTCAACATTTTAAGAAGGAAGTTGGAAATTTCCAGTCTTTACATATTTGGGTAGCTGAAGTTGTGTTGTGGCATGTTATACTTCACCTAAAATGATATTAAATAGCATTGCTTATATTGTTATATATTCTTTTGGAAAGACTACATCAGTTAGTTGTACAAAAACAAAAAATTTAAATTAAAATGTGTTTGTAAAAGCTTAAATGGTACATTCTTAAATGCACAAATTAAACTTTAAAAAATATGAAAACAAAAATATTAAACAAAAAAAATTCATTACACAAACATAAATTTTCATATATTTAAAAATGTATAAACTTTTTTCAAAAAAATGTATGTATAATGTCTTTTCAGATGTTGAATTTGTACACTTTAATTTTTCTTTTACTTTGTAAATTAATTTACATTTTTTTTAAATGTTAGTTTACAAATATATATATGCAGATTATGATCAATTAATATTTTAGATATGCATGTGGCATGTTATACTTAACCTAAAAATATATTAAATAGAACTGTTTTTTCTAATTATTATATATTCTTTTAGAAAGGCTAAATATGTTATTTGTAAAAAAAATAAATAAATAAAATAAAATAAATAATAAATAAATAAATAAAGTAATAATAATAATAATAATAATAATACAAATTAAATTTAAATTGTACGTTTTTAAAATATAAAAAATACATTACACACACACAAATTAAATGTTTACACATTTTTAAAAATCACATATTTAAAAATCTAAAAACAATTAAAAAATATATTTGTGTATGTATAATGCCTTTAAGAATTTTATATTTTTAAATGTTTAATTTGTACACTTTTTAATTTTTTTCTTTTACTTTGTAATGTTTTTATTTCGTTTACAAAAATATATGTAGTTTAAATTGATAAATTTGATAAATTAATATTTTAGATATGTATGTGGCATGTTGTACATCACCCAAAATTATATGTAATAGCATTGCTATTTTATAATTATTATGTATCATTTTAGAAAGACTACATATATTATTTGTAATAAATAAATAAATAAAAATTCTTAACATTTTAAAATGTTTAATTTACACATTTAATATATACAAATGAAACCTTTAAAATGAATTAATTAAAAAATAAATTGATACACATACGGGTGTGTGGGTGTAAATTATGTATGTTTGTAAGAGTTTAAATGGTACATTTTTAAATCTACAAATTAAACATTTAAAAATTTATTTTTTCAAAATTGTATACATTTAAATATTTAATATATTTAAATATTTAATATCTATGTCTAAAAATACTTTATATATTTATATTATAAAAAATATATTTGTGTGTATCATTCGTATATTTTTAAAAATATTTTTAAATGTTTACTTTGTACACTTTTGAATTGATTTTCTATAACTTTGTAAATTTACAATTTGAAAAAAATATGCTTATATATATTTGATATATGTAAAAGCTATATATATTTTACATTTAAATATACATTTTAATATTTAAATACTAATCTTTTACCTATTATAATTTTGAAGTTTTTTTAAAAATGCACAAGCGTGTATTAACAAGAGCTGATTAAAAAAAAAAATTATCTAGCACACAAACCAGTGTAAATTTTCCCAGAGAAAGTAGCGTTTTGCCCTTTTGTCCCTCCGTCAATACAATCAGCCGGTGTCATCCAGCGGTCAGTCTCCGTGCAAGGAGGGGCAGGCTGTGAGAGGTAAGGGGGGGCGGCTTTAAGCGACGCTAATCACCGCGCTCGCTGTCAATCGCCTGCCAATATTAGCCGCCCCGTCCCCATCTGTCAGAACGGGGCCTGATGGCTCCCTCGTTAGCGCCGATCACCTGCCCTCAGCCGGAGCGGCTGTGCTAACATCCATCACTCACCCGCGCCCATTTTTTCCGCCGCCGCTGTCTAATGGCCTTCGTTCAATTGTCTCCTTTAGCTCGGGCGCTACAAAGTTAGTAGAGCGCAGGGGTGATGGGTTGGGGGGGAGGGATGTAGAGGGAGGGGTGCGACAGAAGCAGCTCAAACATTTCAGGCACGCTGCGGTGGTGTAATGAGCCATGGCAGCTGGATATACCTGTGCATGCTTTGATAAAGGTGAGCTGACACACCAGGGCCAGATAGGCACTTTGGTGTCGCAGACATATGTCTATCTATCACCGCAGAGCGCTGGAGGGGAGAGAGAGAGAGAGAGGGAAGAGCAGCGTGAGCGGGAAAAAGCCAATAGGGAGGAAATGGTGTGAGAACAGCTGCTAGTATTTTGTAGTCATCAGTACGTACAAGCAGCGGTCTCCAAATTGGACATTCATGGCTAGAAGGCTCCTGATCTCAGTTTCCCCTCTAACAATCCTCTGAAAGCCGAGCGAGATGATAAACTGCGAAGAGCGTCTCCAAGCTATTCCTCTTGTGTGGCCCTCTGCGTCTCTCTCCGTTCCCGTATTCTCCGCCGTTTCTTTTCCTTTTGTCCGAAAAAGGAAAGGAGGGAAGCAAACATTTAGGGGTGCAGTGTACCATGCTGGACTGATGCAATACATTCTCTTTGTGGGACCGTAGCGGTAAAGCCGCTGGACTGTGGCTCTGCTCGCCAGCCGTGAGATGATTAATTCAAACTTAACACCAGAGAAGACACTAATATTCATCACCTCTGCTGCATTCCTCTCCAACGCCAGCCTACAGCTCTCCTAATTCATCAGCACAGACTACACCCTAGCAAAGCTGCAAAACAACACTGTATGCTGATAGAAAACAATGCAGGAGAACTCAGAGCTGCCGTGGTTGGGTCTCTCAAATCGCCGGATGTTTTCAGTTTTGCTAGGTCCGACCAGCGTTATTTAGATATATTGTTCAAGTTGTTCATTTTATATAGCTTTTGTCAGTCACTTTATTGTGTTTTTGAATTTTTTTAATATAAATTTTAAATTATAATTTTTTTTAAAAATGTCTGTATTAGTTTTTTTTTTTTTCAGTTAATTATTTCAGTTGATTTATTTTCAAGCAACACATTTTTTATGCTTTTTAGTTTTAGTTAATTAATAATAACTCTGGGCCTGGTGCGATTATGAAAATTTGCAGAGCATTTCATTTTTGCACAAAAAAAGTCTGACTTATGTGAGCTTAATATACTTATAATAATCATTTTAATTATTTTTTTATTTATATAGGACCTTTCCAACACCGAACGTTTCTTAACAAAGGAAGGTTTAAGGAAAGCAGGTAAAAACGTGATGTTATTTAGATGTATTAAAAATATTAATAAAATATATGATTTCCCAGAGACTTTGTAAACAAATATTGCATAGTAAAAAAAACAACAACTCATATTTAAACAATATTAAAACAAAAAAGTACATTTTTTTTTAAAAAAAAATTAATTAAACAAAAAATAAAGAACATTTAATTTAGCATGAAAGTTATTACTGATTTTTTTTGTAATGCAGCCTACCTGAATATAATTTTTTAAAAATAATATCTGATTGACATTTAGTAATTTACCAATTATTAAGTTATGTGTAGTTAAATTTATTTATAATTATTAAATTGTGTAGATGTAATACATTTAAAGTAATAATGATAACGATAACAATAACGATATTTATGCATAATCAATATTATGAATAAGTAATTTCTGTCTGTCCTAATTAAATCACTTTTATTCAACATTAAAAAAAAAAAAATATATATATATATATATATATATATATGTGACCCTGGACCAGAACACCAGTCATAAGGGTCAGTTTTTTTAAATTGAGATTTATACATCAGCTGAAAGCTGAATTAATAAGCTTTCCATTGATGTATGGTTTGCAATAATAGACCAATATTTGACCGAGATACAATGATTTGAGGGTGCAAAAAAATCTAAATATTGAGAAAATCACCTTTAAAGTTGTCAAATGAAGCTCTTAGCAATGCATATCACTAATCAAAAATTAAGTTTTGATATATTTACAGTATGAATTTTACAAAATCTTATGGAACATGATCTTTACTTAATACCCTAATGATTTTTGCCATAAAACAAAAATCAATCATTCTGACCCATACAATGTTTTTTTGGCTATTGCTACAAATAAACCCCAGCGACTTAAGACTGGTTTTGTGGTCCAGGGTATATATATATATATATAATTTTTATTTGTATTTTTTTTTTTTTACATTTTTAAATCTTTTGCTCTGTCGTGTATGTTGATTTTACCATTGTAGTATTGAATTATATTTGGAAATATGTAAATGGAAAAATAATTAAAAAATGAATATATAACGTATATAAAATTGGCATTTAATTTTATGTTTGTTTAAAATTCCTATATTTTTGATGCCAATATGTGATTCGAATTAAAGTGCGCAAAGATAGCTCCAATGTAAATAATCCCAACAGCCCAAACGTTTCCACATTTTTCACGAGCAATTTCATATTGTAGTCCGACCCCTTTTCTTTATTTCCATACATGCTGTTATTCTGAAACGAGTGTCCCTGTGCTTTTTGTTCTTTTGAAAACAAATCCCATTAGTCTATGCGACATCATACAGTATTGTGTATCCCTTTTGTTTCATGCCATTCAGATGCCGAGCTCAAATGAGATATAGATCATCTGAATTGCGATTGTTGAATGGAAGAATTGTTAGCATGTAAATTCATCTCTTAAATTAGCACCTTTCATTGTGTAATCAAGTTCTGCTGTATGCTGAAAAATAAGACTTTAAGGTTCTGAATCCTGCGTTGCTATAGAAATCTTCTTTTTTTTTCTTTTTCTTTTTTTGCCGTACAATCCCTCTCCTCATCAGAGGGAGAAAATACCTCACTTTGTTCTGTTGTGCTTTGCATTGTTGTTAGCCTTCCATTCAAACAAAGGAGACATTTTATGGTGCAAACGATCTATTCAGTGTTGCCTCCTCTCATAACTCCTCTCAGAAACAGCCTTTTATGCTGGAGAAACACCCTCATATGTTAAACAGACAAAAAACCAAATCCCTTCTTCCAAGAGGGAAAAAGAAACGTGCGTTTTGCCGAGAGCTATTTTTCTCGTTTTGTCACAGGGGAGCGAGAGTTTACACGTGCCTCAACATGGCGGCCTTGACCGCGTATGAAGTAGAACAAAAGTGCTGACTTCATCTCCACTTTCCTTTTCTCTCAGTAGCCAGACAATCTCATCAGCACTGCTTCTCTTCAGCATCTGTTTCGGTTATGATGGCCACCTGTCCTGTTGTCCCTCGAGACGAGGAGATAGGACAGACAATTCACACATGTAGAATGCCAAAATATGGTGTTGGTGTTCACACCAAAATCTTTTGCTTTTTCTGTTCTCAAGACATGTATATTCACCTATGGTCTGCAGGCAGGGTGTTTTATTGTTTGCAATATGCCTCGTTCGCTTTTCACCTTTCGGTTTTAAGTGTTTATGTATTATACGGTGCATATCTTGACTGAACGAGTCTCTTTTCTTTCTCTCGCAGCCTGAAGAGAGTGAGTCACATCTTTAGAATAATTTCAGCGTTTGTGTTATTTCTTTAAAAATACAGTGCTTCGTCGGCACAATAGCCTTGTGTAGAGCCATTGCGCTCCGGCGTCCTGAGTTCGAATCCCGGCTCGTGGACCTTTCCCGATCCCACCCCTTTGTCTCTCTCCCACTTCGTTTCCTGTCATTGCTATACTGTCCTGTCAAAATAAAATGCGGAAATGCCAAAAAAATAAAATACAGTGCTTCGGGTTCCAGTCAGTACATATAAAGGGATTCAAAAGACTGAAACCACATTGAAAAATCCAACAGATCAATTCTAATTTAAAGTGTAAGAGTGTAATTTTTTTATACTGCTAGTAGCCTCGTTTTCATTACAGATGTGCACAAAACTTAGCAATATTTTATAAATGTCGCTATAAAAAACTATTGTGAAATTGCATCCTTTTTTCCATTAGCCAATGTTATGCGACTAAAACGTATTTTTTTCCATGGCAACTGATGTTGGTAGGTTTATTGTATATTATACATTATATTTTTAATCGAAGAAGACGTAGACTCAAGCATTGACTAGAGTGGCCAAGATCAGCTCCAGTCACCGTGTCGGAGCCATAGTGCAGGGTACATAAGGGGTTATCCAAGCATTAATGGCAAGAAAAGTCCCTTATACTTGAGAGCGTCCATGTATGAGGTTTTTCTTGAAAGTTATAGTACATTAAAGAATGATCATGTGACTTTTTTGTACACCAATTGTTTTTTTCAGTGGAGAAGCCACAAGGCTATCGGTGCAGACCAAACAATTTTTTTTTTTTTATTATGTTAGGACAGTATAGAGCAAACAGGAAATGAAGTGGGAGAGAGTGAGGGGCAGGATTGGGAAAGGTTGCAAGCCGGGATTCGAACTTGGGACACCCATAGCGCGGCACTATATATATATATATATATATATATACACTATAGCGTGTCCATGTATGAGGTTTATCTTGAAGGTTATAGTACGTTAAAGAATGTTCATGTGACTTTTTCGTACACCAGATGACCTGTAAAAAGCTGAAGAAACGGTTTCCATCCTTTTTCGAATTACCTAAAAAACCTTCTTGTGCAACCGTAATAACATTTTTTAGATATATGGGAGCAAAACTGACGTGTTTCCATTGGGTGTATTTTTAATTCGCAATTTCATGTGTAATGGAAAAGCAGCTGGTGTCACCAAATGAAAAAGAAAAATTACATTTTCAGACAGGTTTTCTAAACACTTCTCCTGTCTTTCATTGGGTTTACAAACAGATGGTCCTGCCCAAAATTCACACCATTGGTTGCACCAGTGTTGCTGTGCTTGACTGGGAGTGATGTGCAAACAAACAGTAATTTTTTTTGTCTTAATTAAGACAGGACAGTGTAGACCAGACAGGAAGCAAAGTGGGAGCGAGAGTGGGGGCCGGGGATCAGGAAAGGTCCACGAGCCGGGATTCGAACTTGGGACGCATAACACAATGATGCTATATGTCTGCGCACTGCCCACAAGGCTATTAGCGTGGACCAAACAAACAATATTTGTTTTTTAGTCTTTTTTATGATAGGACAGTGTAGACCAGACAGGTAGTGAAATGGGAGAAAGAGAGGGGGGTAGGATCAGGAAAGGTCCACGAGCCGGAATTCGAACTCGGGACACCCATAGCTCAATGATGCTATATATTGGCGCGCTGCCCATAAGGCTATAAGCGCAGACCAAGCAAACAGTATTTTTTTTTTTCCCTCTCTTTATTAGGATAGGACAGTATAGACCAGACAGGAAGTGAAATGGGAGAGAGAGTAAGAGAGGTTGGGAAAGGTTGTGTGTCGGATTCGAACTCAGGACGCCTGTAGTGCAGCAACATTATACGTCAGCATGCTGCCCACAAGGCTATCGGTGCAGACCAAACAAACACTATTTTTTTTTTTTGTCTTCATTATTATAGCACAGTATAGAGCAGACAAGAAGCAAAGTGGGAGGGGGGCGGGATGCGGAAAGGTCCACAAGCCGGGATTTGAATTCGGGACACCCAAAGCTCAGCGACACTATATATGTTGGCGTTCTGCCCACAAGGCTATTGGCATGGGCCAAACAATCAGTAATTTTGATAGTTTCAGAGAGCCGCAGTGATTATTTTATTATTGTTTTTTTTTTTCAGTGGAGAAGCCACAAGGCTATTGGTGCAGACCAAAGAATTATATTTTAATTTTAATGTTATATTGTTTTTTTTTTTTTAAATAAAAATAATATACAAAAATTTAAAAAGTTCTAAACAGAAGTATTTTTATTACAATTTTTGGACCCCATTTGAGTCTGAATGTGTCTTTTTTTAAAAGCACATCTTGAGTGTGGTTAAACACACCTGTAAAATGTCTAAATCTAAGTGTTCCCCTGACACAGAGTGCAAATCAATTCCTGTCTGTCAAATTTCTCTCCTCAACGGTTTTTTTTTGGTAATTTGTTTTAATGTTGGCAGTCTTGACAGGCTCAAGAAGGTGAAAAAGGCAAACAATGTGGGGCCAGCTGAAATATTTCAAAACGATTCTCACACATTCTCTAAGTACGTCTGAGATATTTCTTTTTGTTTTAGACCTACTGACATTTTCCAGCTCTGGTAATTAAAAAATCATCAGATAATGACCCAACAGTACAATGCTCTTCTTATTTATTCAGAACAAACACATTTATTATTAAATACAGAAGGTACTCTCCATGACCTTAGTACAGTTCGCATGCTAAATATGTCCTAAAAAATTATTGCTTGCGGTATTGAGCATTGCACAACGGCTGACTTTTACCTCTGGAATATTTGATTCTGATTGGTCAATTGCAGTTTTAACTGTTAATTTGATTTTAAACCTATTTCCTACCTGTTAATTTTTGCAATCTCTTCCTTCTCATAAAATTATTCAGCTCAAATCAATACTCATATCAAACCAAATTCGTAATAGTAGTAATTGTTGGCCTTCATGGCAATTCAAGACCGCTCTATTTCATTGTTTATGTTGTGACAATGCCTGTACATTATCTGTTACGTATGCTACAATAATATTTACAACAATTTTGCATTTGTCCCTCAAGAAGAAGTTTCACTTGATGGTTTCACAACACCATTTAAATGAAGCAATTATCTATTATTTCTTACCTTAACTAGTTTTGTAGTCTATCATAGCAGTGGCCCGTACACCTGCTTTTCTCCATTGTTACAGATGGGTCGTGCGCTATCATTCGGCACAATAGCTGCCTTTTAACTCACAGAAATAGCTTGGGAGTGACACATTAACACAGGTGTTCCTCTCACAGCTAAGTGCTCCACGAGGTGAAAGGCCTTTAAGTACCTGTTGATAGGTGACAGGGAGGGACATGTTAATAAATACTGTTAGGCTGCGGAGAGGGGCCTGGTGTAATCGTGTGCAGTAAGTCAGATTGCTGTCTGGCTCTGCAGCAACAGTAAAGAGTTAATGACACGCTGTGCCAACCGCACGCCTCCTCTGCCTCGCCTCTCTATTGTAAAGGCCCCGCGCTACACAAAGCTGAGAAGAGCGATGAGTGGAGAGAGGCGGCGTGCCTGCCGATGAACAGGAAATGAAACAAAGAGAGAGAGGATGGCCTGATAGCAGTGATTATTACCCAAAATATCATATAAAGATGGCAGCGAGTGCGAGGGGGAGGACTAGCGTGCCGCCCACTTAGCCTCGCATAATGAAAACGCGCAAGGTGCGAACGCGGGCCTGAATCGTGTGTGTGAACGTGTTTGTGTGTGTGTGAAAGAGAACGAGGAGGCGGGGGGGTGGATAAATGCTAGGAATGTAAGTGTGTTTTTCGTGAATCCGCCAGAATATCAAGGTTACCAGAATTCATTTGTCCTTTTGCCATTCTTCGCTTTTACCCTGGAGAGATGGACCACGGTTCCACCTTTTAAAATGGTAGTTAATCTGGAAGTGAAACGTACAACGACTCGCCGTGCCCTTGTAATATGTTGCTCGAATGAAGGAGCCGATCAATCTGCTTTTGATTCATGGACATATTTGTTAGATTAACTCTGTGCTGCCATTAACGTCCCCCGAACAGTAGTGTAACTGGGTTACGACGTGCGAGGTGGCGCTTCCTGTTTATGCTGATATTACCATGCATTAACAGCTCTCACGCTTCCAAACAAATGAAATCCACAGTAAGCTGACTTTAAATCGATAGTTTTCATCTGAAGCCAGCAGAAGTTGGGTCGAGCTAAAACAATGCCCCAGTCAATGAGCAGGGTGAATAAATCTTCGGATTACGAGTCGGACGTGTGCGCGCTGTGACCTTACTAATGCTGAAGTGCATGGTCTGTTACGCGGTCTATTAGATATTACAAATAATGATTCTGATTGGATAATCTTTGACTGCACATTCTGTAGTAATGAACCAAGTTGCTATATTGCTTGGCAGCCATGAAGAGTCAACAGTTAATAAACGTAAGAACTTATAAACTTAAATTTATTCCTATTCTCATTCGTAACTACTTATTGAGAATATTGGTGCCCCCCCAAACCACATATTTTCAATTCTGATTTAATTGTCACTCAATACTGATTCATTTATTCTACAGTACAGGACATTTCCATGACCTTTCCAGTCTTTTTGGTGGGAAAACAATGGCTAAAAAGAATGATTTGCTCACAAGTCAAATGTATCTGCAAGTTTTACACTCAACAATAGCAAGAGGTAGCCAGTAAAATATTTTACAGCAGAGCATAATTAGAAAAAAAGAATTTATTATGAAATATAGTTTTACCCTATTTCTTTCCAGGCCTGGTAAAAGACTTCTAGCTATTGAAAATTCCCTGGCCTTTCCAGGTTTTTCAGTACATAAATTGTTTTTATGAATTTGCTAATGAATCATTTTGAATAATTTGTGAACCAATTTGACCGATTTATTGAAATGAACTGACTCAAAAGAATGATTCACTTACTTCCAAATAAATCAAACAAGCTTTATGCTCCAATTGAATTGAAGTTCTGGGCTGAATAATAGCATGCATCTTTCCAGGTTTTCCAGTAGAGTAATTTGTAATTATTAATTAGTGAATATTTTTTATAAATCATTTAGATTCAGGTTGATTTGCTAATGAATCGTTTTGAATAATTTGTGAACTGGTTTGGCAGATTTTTTATTTATTTATTATTATTTTTTTTTTTTAAAGAACTGAATCAAAATAATAATTCACTTAGAAGTTTTTTCCAGGCCTTGACAATTCCCTGGCTTTTTGGGTTTTCCAATACATTTGTGAATCATTTTTAAAAAAAATTTTGATTCAGGGTGATTTGCTAATGAATCATTTTGAATCATTTGTGTGCTGGTGTGGCCGATTTGTTGAAAAGAACTGATTCAGAAGAATGATTCACTTTCAAATCAAACAAGCTTTATGCTCAAATCGAACAAGTTTTGGGCTGAATAATATCATGGATTTAATTATTTATTTATTATTTTTTCCCAGGCTTGGAAAAAGACTTTAGGCCTTGACAATTCCCTGGCCTTTCCAGGCTTTCTAATACATTAATTTGTGATTATTAATTTGTGGATATTTTTTATAAATCATTTTGATTCAGGTTGATTTGCTAATGAATCATTTTGAATAATCTGTGAACCAGTTTGGCTGACTCAAATGAGTGATTTACTTGCAAGTCAAACAAAATTTATGCTCAAGTTTTATGGGAGTTTTAGGCTGAATAATAGCATGGATTGTTTTTTTTTTGTTGTTGTTGTTTGTTTGTTTTCCAGGCATAGAAAATGACTAACAGGCCTTGACAATTCCCAATACAGTAATTTGTGATTATTAAATAGTGAATTTTTTTGTAAATCATTTTGATTCAAGCTGATTCGCTAATTAATCATTCTGAATCATTTGTGAACCTGTTTGGCCGATTTATTGAAAAGAACTGACTCAAAAGAATGATTCACTCGCAAATTAAACAAGCTTTATGCTCAAAATTCAGTTTTAGACTGAATAATAGCATGGATTTTCCAGGCTTGGAAAAAGACTTCTAGGCCTTGACAATTCCCTGGCCTTTCCAGGTTTTCCAATACAGTAATTTTGTGATTTATTAACTAATTTTTTTTTATAAATAATTTTGATTCAGGCTGATGAATTGTTTTGAATCATTTGTGAACCAGTTTGGCCGATTTACTGAAAAGAACTGACTCAAAGGAATGATTCACTTACAAATCAAACTAAATTCGTTTGGGTCGGGGGGAATAATAAATTATTTTGATTCATACTGATTCAAGAATGAATCACCTGTGAACTGGTTTGGTCAATTCATTGAGATGATTCACTCACAGAGATTGAGCTTCACTATGACCGCCTTCTAGTCATGAAATATAAATGAAAATCAATTTTTAAGAGAGCATAACTAGAAAACTGTTTATTCACTATAGAAATTTCCATGATACTTCCAGGCCTGAAAAGCACCATTTCATAAAACGTCCTCAACATTTACAGCTTTTCCATGACTGTGAGTTTGGGAGTGACTGACAAAAAAGTTCCCTGGCTTCAATTTTACCTGTGACATTTCCAAAATTGAAACTTCCATTTTAGCGTGCGCGTGAACTCCCTCTTTTACCTGCTGTCTGTTCCCGCAGTCTGACCTCCTTGTATAAGGTGTTCTATTATCTTTTAAAACGATGGGCAGATTCTATTTCCTGTCCATCAATCAGCCACTTAAAATGTACTATGCTTGAGATTATGACGAGCAAATTACACATACAAGAGCTCTCAGCTTCAAAATGGTTATGAGAGTCGTTAAGAGTGTAATTAACCTTGTGTTAAGTGGCATTTACTAATGATTAATGCGCAGTATTATAAAGGCAGATTGTTTCCTAAAATGAATACCTCGAACATAGCCAGTTTAAGGCTAATTGATCCAGACATCAATAACCCGATGCAGGATCAATTACAGCGCCTATTATCAGAGCGACGGCAGAACAGGCCAGCTTTCAGTTGACACAAATGGCTTACTTAGTGATATAAATTTATCGCACCATATTTGCTGACAATACATTGTCGGAAGTGTAGGTTTTGTTGAGAAATCAACTATGCATCTGGAGTGTTCGTAAGACCCAAAACAGGGATGTCTTCAAGAGCCGTCACGTCGAATCTTGATGAAAAGGGGCATGTGAGGACTCCGTCTCTCTCCTTGTTCTTCGCCCGCTCCGCTGACCCGCTGTTAAGCTCTGTATTTGTGTAGCTTCTGCTATGTGTGAGGCCTCTGCCCCTCTGTCCCTTTCTTTCTCTCATCCTCTCTGTCTCCCCCTTTTGCTCGCTCTAGGTTTACATGAGTCCGTGAGTGTGTGTTTGTGTGCGTGTGTGAGGCCCTGGCCTCTCAGTCTGCCTTTCACAGAGCGAGATGCCTGTCATTCTAATCAGCCGGCTGCCCATCTCTTCCACCACCAGCTGGCTGAGTCAACAAGAGAGAGGGCGAGTGTCTGAGTTGACTGGGCTGCCAAAGAACATATGCCCCTGTAACGGTATCTACTCCCCGAGCCCTGAGCGCTGGAACTCGCGGTCTTCTCTAGCTGGCAGGGCCGTCTATGATCCGTGTCTGTTAAACCCATGTCTGACTGACACTGCCAGTGAGCTGGGTCCTGACACGCTGACGCTCAGCCGATCTGACACGCCGCCGCTTGCGCTGGATTCCTCCGTCCGCTACGGCGGAGAAGCACGGGTAGAGAGGGAAAGGGAGCCCCCCTTTCCCTCCCTTTTGGCGTAGCGGAGACGAGACGGAGAGATTTCACTTAAGTGAGAGTGATAAGACAGGGATGGATGGATAAAAAGACATTTATACAAAAAAGAATAAGCACACTTAGAGGTGACGACAAACAGTTATGGCTATCCTTAACTAAATGGCTCAATAATCAGCTGATTTCACACAGTGCAATAAATGTAAAAAAAATCTTTTTTTTAAAAAAACGATTGCTGACCTCTCTGAGAAGAAATTTCTGGAGGCAGTATTGTCTGAAAATACCTCCAGCCCTCAGAAATAAGCCGCTCCAGGGCTCTCTGCTTGCCGTAGCGCGCCATCTGCTGGTTGCATCAGCAACTGTCAATAGCTCCTCGTTCGATGGAATGTCACTCTTTACCAAAACAACAGCTTTTTAGTGAAATGTTTTAGTGCGTGTTGATGTGATTATTGTAGATTAATTTAATCCTGTTTCTGTGTCTAGAATAAGCCAAGCTGTGTTGTCGGCAGATCCAGGACGAGCCCTTAAAACGAGCAGGCTGCTGTTAAACAGAAAAGTTTCGCGGTAAGTCCAACCTTGACAGTTTTTCTATTTATACATTCCACATCCCTTTACTTAGAACCTACTAGAACGTTTTAAGAAGTTAGAGCGTCATGTTTGTTTCAGAAACTTCAGCTTTGCAATTTAAGGTACGTCATTTAGGGAGCGTTTAATCCGCTGAAGACAACCGTGTAAAAACTCAGGCGCAATGATGGTCGTTATTATAGCCGTAGGTTCAGTTCACCTTCATAAAGTCACTCTTGGCTCATTAAAGGTTCTCCCATTAACAATAATCCTTCAGCATTTGGCTTAACGTATTTGGGCAAAGGAGAGGCACGCAAATGCTCCGCTTTGTCGACTTTACGGCAACACTGGAATACATTAAACTCCTGCGCCCTTCTCCATAACTGTTTCCCGCTGTGAGTAATTAGCATTTCTGGGGTGAAAGATTCCAGCATGATTGTCAAGTGTATTACAAAAGACTCAAATTACTCAGGTTTTTTTCTTCTTCTTCTTTTTGCGGGTATTTATCTAAGGACTGACAAAGTCTGCTTCTGTTCCTTGTAAAAGAGAAGGAGGGTGGGAAGAAGTCGAGGACACATTACCATGTTGACAGAGAGAATATGAGAAAAAGCATACGAGACCCTGAAAGTTAAGTACACACCTTTGGATAAATACTCTGAGGTAATAAATATAAAATTATCTATAATATTTATATTTAGAATGATTTTTTTTTTTTTAAGAAAATCAAAGCATTGCTCTGTTTAAGAAGCTGAGCATTCTGACATAGCAACACTAGCTCGACCAATGGTGAGAGATTGGGGGCGGGGCTATTTGTTTGTTGACCAATAGTGGAAGTGTTCTGGAAACATGTTTGGAAACAGTATATTCCTTTTGGTACCATGAGCAGCTTCTAAGGCCATGTCCACACTATTATGTTTTTGTTTGAAAACGCATCTTTTTTCTCCTTTTTGGCTTTCCGTCCACACTGAGATGGCGTTTTTGTCAAGGAAAACTGAGCTTTTTGAAAACGCTCTCCAAAGTGGATAAATCTGAAAACGCTGTTTTCGCATCGTGGTGTGGACTGTGAAAACGGTGGCTTTTGAAAACGATGGCGCATGTTTAGTCATGTAACACATACACTGCCCTCCAAAAGTTTGGTGGTATTGGAAAATATCAGCATAAATCCTGATGCAAATATATTAAAGTAACTTGACATTATCATTGAAGACCAGCAATAATAATTTTCATTTTGATTACATAATAATGGCAATATATACATGTCAAAGCCAGACATGCCCCTTTGTCAGCTGTGATGCCTGGTTACTGGTTTAAACTTGGCCCAGGTTTTTAAAACATTTTTGGGACAGCACACTTTAATGGCTGCAACAGTTGATTGCCAAATAAGTTTACAATACAATGAATTTAGGCCCAAATTATACAGAGCTGTAATAGCTGCTAATGGTGGATATTTTGATGAATCGAAAAGGTAAGTTTTTTCTTTGTATAAACTGTTTATGTAATAAAATATATTTTCGTAGTTTGTGTTGTCCCTTATCAGTGTGCAATTATCACAAATTAAAAAGGATTCATGCCAATATTGTCCAAAAACCCACTTTTCCAGGGCATTTCCAAACTTTTGGAAGCCAGTGTATTGTACCAATGGACATCTATGTTTATAACGGTAATTATATCTGTTATGTGCTTTTCACTTTCACACTGCTGCTGTAAAGATATTTACCTTGTACACTCTTTATATTACAGTCTTTAAAAGATGGCAGAAAATCTACTCACAGTTGCTGTAAACAGAGAGCAGCTGCTTTTTTGATGAAACATGAGTGAGCGCGACATGGATGCGTCAGTGAATGATGATTTCCACAAATAAAATGATCCTGCCAGAAGAATTGCATGAAAGCTTACTACGTCGGTTCCATCTGTATCAGTTTTTTTTAGGTTTTACGCATGCGCAGTAAGGCAAATGTAACGTTTCCTACGTTTCAATGTGGATGAGAAACTTTTGGAAAATGTTCGAAAACACTAGTGTGGACTGAGAGCGCTTTAAAATGAAAACTCAGTTTTCAAATGTACCCGAATGAATGTAGACGTAGCCTAAGATGATCACTGTGAATTGCCGGAGGCCATTCATCATTTGTCTACTAAATATCTAGTTAAAGACATCAGCACTTCTACTCATGCTATTGTTAACATCGCTGTTTGTTTAGAGAGCTCTCCTTCTTCTTCTCGCTCATTACCGGCTCAATGCATGGGAAGAGGCCTAATCAGAAATTCCACTCCACTTGGTCTGGGAGAGTCGAGTCTTCCTATCACAGTTGCCAATACTGTGGGCTGTGCCTATAAAGAAGTCCCTAAAGAAAATTACACAAGAGTTTAAACCTTCAGGCTAATAGCATTGGCACAGACACTTTGCCAATATACATTTATCACCTTCAGCTCTGGCTGGGCCAAAGGTAGTGGGCCCGAGTCATGTCCTTCTTAGAGGTGTCTGGTTGGAAGATTGGACTGTCCGTCATCATTGGCTCTGCCCATTTCCCATGAGTGTACAGAAGGGTTGAAGAGTTGTTTGTGTTGAAGGCGAAGTGATTGAACCATTGTCCTTACACCGCTCTGACTTTGAGAACATCACTTGTAGGACATTGTTAGAGATCTTTGTGCCACCGGCTTAGAGACCACCGTTGACAGAAGAGGACGTGAGAGTTATAAATGGTACATGAGTGTTTATGACCTCGCTAGTCCATTTATCTTAACTGGTCTGGATGAACGAATGACACATGGATCTGTTGGGCAAACTAGAAGAGCTGTAGAATTAACTCTTTTGACTAATCCCACGCTAGTCGCTTTAGTCGAACACTGGACGGTTTGTTAAGAGCGCCTGACTGATATCCCGGGCCCTGTATTACAGGATTTACTTTAAACGGCTTCTTTAAAATGTTCTGTTTCTTTTTGCTATTTTGTCCTTTTGTCACAAAACAGACTATGCTGGTACTCTCGCTATACTTCTGAAGGATTTCTGCCAAAAGCGAAGCATTAGTTTAAGCTGTAGAATCCAGCTACATACATCAACTGTTAAGTATCAGTAAAAAAAAAGGAAATTAATGGGGAAGGGGGATGTATGAAATGTCTTTAATGTTAATGCTAATCACTTTTTGCCTATTAAGCACAAATTAGTGAGGGCGATGTTAAATGTCACTGGATGTCCTGGGAACCATTTGCACTTTTGAGAGTGCAGACCTACTGAATAGCTTCTGATTAGCATACTTTAGATATGGTTTAATTCTCTCCTCTGCTGATATGAGTCACGAATCACACGGAGCCATAAAGCTTTGACAATGATGCTAAAAGACAAAGGCTGCTGGCTGTCGGGAAATATACAGGACAGGTTAATATGTGCGATTGGAGTTGTTCGTTTTTTTAGGTATATGTACCTGACTCTGGTTTAAGTGTGTAGGGAAAACAAAGTGATTTATATGTTCTGCTTTAGAAGTAGAGTAGGACTGTTCAGAATGGGTTGCTACTGCTAATAATGGGGGGAAAAGACAGTGGCAATATGATGGTACAGTAAAATCATTAGGATATTAAGTAAAGATAATGCTCCATTAATATATTTTGTAAATTTCCTACCGTAAACATATCAAAACTTTATTTTTGATTAGTAATGCGCATTGCTAAGAACTTAATTTGTACAACTTTTAAGGTGATTTTCTCAATATTTATTTTTTTTTATTTTTATTTTATTTTTTTGCAGCCTCAGACTGTATCTCGGCCAAATATTGTCCTATCCTAAAAAACATACATCATACATCAATGGAAAGCATATTTTTTCAGCTTACATGATACATAAATCTCAATTAAAAAAAAAAAAAAAAAAATCGACCCATATGACTGGTTTTGTGGTCCAGGGTCACATATGGCCAATAACAGATAAATATGTTAAATTATATGTCAACAGATACATTTTGTTAAAATTCTGTACTGTTTTGTCAGAATATATTAAAAATAAAACACAAAAAATTGTTTTAAATGCTACAAAGGAATTTAACCATCATAACATTTTGAAATTTGCTTGAAGAATACATTTAAAAATGTTACAAATGATAATCGTTTTAAAAAATTACTCTAAGTGAACATTATTTATTGCAAAAGTAATTTAAAGGTAAAAATAGGGGATTTTTTTTTTGTAGTAAACTGATTAATTTATATTAAAATTCTGCCTGATACAATTATTATTTTCATATGTGGCTAATAACTGATAAATATGTTAAATTATATGTCAGCAGATATAAATTTTGTTAATTTCATATTTTTTATTAGAATAAATTAAAAATAAAACACTAAAATTGTTTTAAACGCTTCATATAAATTTTAGCCACTATAATATTATATTAAAATTATATTAATTATGAAATTTGCTTAAAAAATTACATTTAAAAGTGTTACAAAATGATTATTGTTTTCAAAAAATAAACTTCAGGTGAACATTAGTTCATTGCAAAAGTAAATTAAGGTAAAAATAGGTAATTTTTTTCCATAGTACTATCCTATTATTGATGAACTGATGTTAAAATTCTGGCTGCTACAATAATTATTTTTATATTATGACTAATAATGGATACATGGTTGATATTACAGTTCTGTACTATTTTTATCAAAATAAATAAAAAATAAAACACACACAAAAAAAATTTAATTAAATTAAAAAGTTTTAAATGCTACAAATTAATTTATAACAATATTCACAACAATATATAAAAGTGGATATTCGTTTTGAGATTTGCTTTAAGATTTCCTTAAAAACTGTATTAATTTAATAACACTTTAAAAGATTAACTTCAGGTAAAAGTTATGATGGCAAAGGTAATTTAAGGATTTTAGGATTTCTTGTTTACATAGTAACCCATTAACGATGTATTGATATAAAAAATTCTGGCTAAAACAATCATTTTTTTCATGTCATGAAAAATAACTGATAAATGGTCAATATTAAAATTCTAAAATTTTATCAAAAAGTGGAAAAAAATACTAATCTATACTATTTTATCAAAAAAAAAAAAAAAAAAAAAAGTAAATTTCATTAAATTAAAAGTTTTAAATGCTACAAATTAATTTAGGCATCACAACAATATATAAAAATTAGTATTCGTTTAATAACACTAATTTAAAGTGAAAATTATGATGGCAAAGGTAATTTAAAAGTAAAAATAGAGGATTTCTTTTTTACGTAGTAACCCGTTAAAGATGCATTGATATACTGATAACAATAAATGGTCAATATTAAAATTTTATACTATTTTATCAGAATAATAATAATAAAAAAAAAAAATTTTTTTTTAAAAAAATTTAAATGCCACAAAGGAATTTTAGCCATCATAACATTATAAAAATTTATATTCATTTAGAAATTTGCTTAAAGATTACATTAAAAAATGTTACAAAATGATTATTGTTTATTAGAAATTACTTTAAGTGAACATTAGTAATTTAAATGTAAATATGGGATTTTTTCTCCATTAGTAGTACCCTATTAATGATGAACTGATAATACATTTCTGGCTGATACTATTTTTGTTTTTAATTATTTTTATTTTATGGCTGACAACAGATACATGGCTGATATTAAAATTCCATGCTATTTTATCAAAATAAATAAAAAATAAAACACAATTAAAAAAAATCATTAAATTAAACTTTTTTTTTTTTTTTAACATAGTAAGTCATGACCGATAACTGATAAATGGTCAGTATTAAAATTATATACTATTTTATGTGAATAAATTAAAACACAAAAAATTAAAAATGATTTAAATGCTACAAATGAATTTAGGCATCACATTACTAGTGTTTGTAAAGACTAAAATTAGATTGTAATTGAAATTACATTGTAATTGACTGATTGACTATTTAAAATTTTAAAAACTTTTTTTTTAAATTTTAAAAAAAAAATTTCAACTGAGGGGTACAAATCAAATTTTTAAAAGTTAATTAGACTTGTAGTTAAAATGTCATTCTTTTTGTCATTTTAGCCAACACATTTTATGTGCCTCCTCATCGAGAGACTTCATATTCTTGGCCGCCAGCCTCTCGCGTTTGACAATGGCGATGCGAGGCGAACAGAAGAGAGTGTCTGCGTCCCTGATGACTAGCGTTCGCTCTCTCAGCTGTTTGGCTGTAAATAATCGTTGATATGCATAAACAGCTCTCTCCATTCATTACTGTCAGCATAGTGAGGGGCCTGCAGGCAGAGGTCGTCCGCCAGGGGTCCGCTCTCCGCTCTCAACCCCGCGGTACCCGTCACTCCAACCTGCTCCGCCGGTGCCCTAAACCCTCCATTAGCAAGGCTCCGGGTCACGACCTCGCTGTGGCATTTGCAATTCCAGATCGTTTGATTAGCAGCGTATTTACATATTTCCCGCCGCAGACACTGTTGGGGTGTCGGAAACACTTGAAGTGTTGTAATTTTCTCTGGCCTTTTTGTCGCGTGGCGATCGGGGCCCACGCACACACACAAATACACACGCGCTTCTTTTCTACTCACCTCCGACGACAGTGACAGCGTCCTTCGCTTTTCCGCGACAACTCTACGGTTCGGCTCTGACCCTCGGAGAAGTGCCCAGTGAAGTGGATCACAATCCCATCTGAATGCCCTAAATATGGGTGGCCTCTTGCCTTTTAAATCTAGTATGATTAAAGGCACTGAGTTTTTAATGCATGAATCAGATTTTACCAATGACTAGTCTTCATTCTGCGGCTGAGAACGGGCTTTAATTGCACCAGTCAAAGCAACTCATTTAGTCCAGTTCTTGCTCAAACAGGACGTTTTTCTTAAGAAGATATTTTTGATTTCCCTTCTATTTTAGAAAATGTAAATGAAATAATGAGAACATTAGTTTCCTGAGTTACGAAAGAGTAATAAAAGCATTCTTTCTCTCTCTTTCAGGCCAGTCGATCATCATTGCAGTTTACTTGTACCTGAATAGGTACAACTGTGATCTCGAACAGCGCCCCACAGAGGTTTGTTTCTGGTCATAGGTCTATTGTGTGGCTAGTAGATCAGACAGACTCCTGCAGTTGTTTAGCAATGTAATCCCAAGTCATTTGTCACAGCAGCAGTAGCTATGCATGCACAAGAGGAGATCAATGCAATTAGCAGCCATTTCAATGCAAAGGACTTCAATACTAATGTAAGTGAACACACATGACAGAGAGAGGTCAGAAAGAAAAAGAGGGAGAGAAAGAGATACGTCTGTTTGAGTAAAGCATATTATAATTTGGCTAATGTGTGTTTTTTAGATCTTTAACACCTATACAAATGATAACAATGGATCCTTACGGTAGAATACAGTATTTACATGCTGCAGTGCAGTATTTTGAATGACAGTGGACATGAATAGATTGTCTAGACCAATGTTTTCCAGCCGTTTGCTAAACAGAAATGTGTTCAGAAGTATGATTTTGCTCTATAAACAAAAATTAATACTAAGTAACAGGAAGATTCCCACTGTAGGGATTTTAATATTTTGAATCTGGTTTCTAAAAAAAGATAAATTCAGTGACTCTTTCTGCTACGCCAATAGGTGGCACTATCTGTCTTTCTGTGTTATGAGAGGGTTTCCATCCAAAGTTGCGAATTTAACTTATGCGCAAAACTAGAATATCACATAAAACATTTGCGAATAAGCACTGTGTCTATCCAACGAATCAAAGAGAACAAATAGTCAGTAGCTATAGGCAAAAATTTGACAATATTTTGACGATATACACGTTGCTAAAAAGGTATTTTCAGTTAACCGATGTTATGTGACTAAAACGTAATTTTACCTCTTGTGAAAAGTCATGGCAACGGATTTTGACTATATTCAATCAAAAGAGGCGTATGCATGTATCCTTTACATAGCTGCTTCAGAAACGTGCACTGCACGACTGGTATAAACATAAGCGTTGAGTGGCCTCGATCAGCTCCGGTGGCTGTGTTGGAGCTGTAATGTGCCGCAGACACATGCAGTGTGAATACTGCCATTAATTAACCATTAATGCCAGAGAAAGCCACTCCTTATATTTGAAAGTGTTTCCTAGAGATTATAGTACATTGAAAAATGATCATATGATTTTTACATACGCCATGTGACCTGTAAATGCGCTAAAAATGTTTCCATTGCAGTTGTAGCTATAGCGAAATATTCCTTTTTTTTTTTTCGAATTGCCTGAAAAACCACCTGATGCAAGCATAAAAAACTTTTTTTTTTTTTGTTTTTGCAATTATAAAGGAGTTTTTGCAAAACTGACCCATTTCCATTAGCCGTTTTTTCAATTTGCAATTTTAATTTGTGGAATTTGAAGGGTAATGGAAATGCAGCTTGTTTCTATAACCCTGTCTTCATGCACATTTTGAAGTATTGCATCAGAAACGAGTGAAAAAAAATCCCCTAATTCACAAAAATGTTTTTACGCTTGCTTGGTGGTTTTCGAATTCTGCGAAAAAGGGTTATATGAATAATGGGAGATTATTATGCATTTTGCAAATAAATTCCTCCACATGCACCAAAAAAGTTGTGTGACCACCTCCGAATGCAGTGACCCCATTTGTTGTGTTTCATCTTCTTGCTTTGAGTCATAAGTAATTTATTATATATGAAAATTACTATATTCAGTGGCTTCTCATACTTTTCTTGGTGATATTTAGTGCCAATTTATCAGGAAGTGACGATTGTTCTCTTTGACTAATTGGATGGAAACAATGCGCAATGTGATATTCCAATATTGCACATAAGTTAAATTCGCAACTTTGGATGCAAACCCGGCTACTTCTGATAAACTGCCATTAAATATCACTAAAAAAGTAGGAGAAGCTATTAAATGTAATAATTTTCATATATAATAAATTACTTGTGCCTCAGAGCGAGCAGATGAAACAATAAACATTTCTGATTAAATAAAGCAGTAATCGATGTTGATAAAATCATGAGTGTGACTTTAGACCATTTACAAATGTTGAATCTTAAAATGTTAAGCTTACCACTGCCTCAGCAATCGATTTATATAGATAGATAGATAGAGTTTATTTATAGTTTATAAAGAACTTCATTATTGTTTATTTAATTCTATCAAATAAGTTCTTGTTAAAAACTAACCAAAATAACATATAAAAATCATTTGCTTTTTTTCACACAGGAGAGACTTGGTGTTGTTTCCAAACAAAAGGAAATACATCGATATCGGCATCGGTTATCAGCCAAAATAAGTTGAAAATATCGGCATATCGGCAAAAATCCAATAACGTACATCCCGAATAACAACATTTCAAATGCGGTGCAACAAGATTAGTCCACTGGTTAGTCAGGTTGTGCCATCCCATTGTGCAAAATCACATCTTTTTGATGTGCATTGAAGATTTTTTTGCAAACAAGTTTCCATCTCTCATAATTCACATTAAATCTTTTTCGCACAAGTCAAAAAGCGAGCATAAAAACATTTTTTTGCGAATTAATGGATTTTCCTTCTAAATTTGGCATTTCACTTGTTTCTTATGTGATACTTCAAAATGCGCATGAAACAAGGTGATGGAAACAGCTATAGTGAATCATTACACAATTCAATAACAGCGTCAAAAGTCGCATACTAACTGTATTCTAATGTTTCACATCCTATTTTTTGTCTACTATGTATAGTAGGGAAGTAAGCATAGTCAGTCACAACTTGAATGATAATGTATTTTACTATAGTCAGTCTTTAAAGCAAAATAATTAGTCATAGAAAAAAAAACAAAGATTTGTCTATGAATGAAACAAAATTTCATTCATTCTGATAGATCTACAGTAACACCATTTATATTAATATTAAAACCAGTTAGACCAAAAGTAAGGGTAAAGTTTAATTTAAACGGTTCAAAACTTCAACAATGGACAATGAATGAGTTGGAGATGATCTGAGGATGACAGTCAACAGGTTTCGTGTACTTCATTGAACAAAATAAATGTGGAGGGAAGAAAAAACTTTTAACCACACAAAATACATTCCATACATTCAACTACTACTTCTATTCAAACCACAAAATTAATAGTGTTACATAAAGAAAAAACAATCCAATTGCAAATTAATTCGTAACATGCTATTTAGTTTTCTTAGGTCTTCTGCTCTAGTACTCAGGGGTTTCAATTTAGTAAAAAGCTAACAGGAAAAGCTATTCATGTTTCTTGTGTCCTAGGACAAATTTTAAGGTTGATTTACTGTTAGTAAATTACAATTAGCAGTCACATTTTATCCAATGCAACTTCCAAGACATCAATTGCAGGAACATGAAGTCCCTCCAGAGCGACCAATGGCCAAGTGCCTTGCTCAAGGGCAGTGGTGATAGAACCACGTTCACAATCACTCTCAGTTCCTGGGTTTAAACCTGCAACATGAATTTCAGTTTGACTGCTGAGCAGCAACACAAATTTAAATCGCAGGTTCGTCTAAAACAAAAGTTTTCTTGGCTTAGTTTCCAACACAAGGATTTAGGCAATATAAATGCTCTAGATAAATGTTCATTTTGACTGTTGTACATATCTGAATGCAATTAAACGTACACAGATGTGCTATCTCCGTAAATACCTAATCACCATATACAACATTCATAGAAATATATGGCCAAGAATTTTCTTTTCAACCTCTAAAAAATATGGCATTCTAAAGCTTTAGAAGTAACATTATAAAACACACTAAATCCCTCAATCTAGTCTCGCGCTAATCACTAGTCTCTCTATTATGCAATAATTTAAAAGATTACACAGACAACTTGCTATTTTAAGATTAAAATAGATCCTTCATCAAAAACTTAAGTATTTTAACATGGCTTTAAGACCTGATGTGCCATTAACAGTTGTCTTTCTTTTTTGGGATGCAGTTATTCAGAATCCACTGAGGCATGTTTGACAGAAGAGAGAAAAAAAAAAAAAGAGAGAAACACATTTAAACTTGTGTAGGCTACATCAAAAAAGTAAGCGCAGACACAAATAATATTTTTGACTTTGTTGGACCAATCAGATGACACTAACGCAAAATATGGCATGTGTCTTTACCTCCTCAGAGTGGAAGAGGCAAGCGGAAACCTATGTAACATTACAGCTGCGCTGACATAAATACTTCCAAGTTTAACACAATACAAAAGTGTTGAGGACATATTTTGATGATAGTGCCAAGTGTTGCCCAACCAGTGACAAAACACACTCAACTATATATTTATATATAGCTATGATCAGCAAAACTAAGTAATGAATTTCACTGCATGTCTCCTTGGCGTGCAGTTACACACTGGTGTGAACGAATGCAGGCTTTGGAATTGCGTCTAACTCAAGTCCTGAGAAGTAGAATGTGGAAAACACAATCGCACACGCACGCACAAACTACACTCGTCGCGCACTAAGGCTATTTCGTTGAACAACTAGTCAGTCGGGGAACTCGGAGGCAGCATTTCAAGTTTAGGGGATCAGCCGAAGTCCTTGGGTTTGAGAACGCAGCTCACTGTCATACTCCATCAGCTCTGACCTCGTGTTGTCAAGGCTTTAGCCCTCTGGATAAAGGAGGTGTAAACACGTGTCCCCCCTTTCGGTTTAATCTAGAGCTTTGTGTCGGGAGAAAATAAAAAGGAAACACGAAAAGTCGAACTAAACTAAAAACGTGAACGAATCCAATGCCGTACATAGTTAAGTCTTCCTCGAAATGCCGTATTTGTGCAACGAACCATTTTTGATGGACTGGTGTTGAGGAGGTGGGGACGATCAGTGAGATGCAGAAGGGTCCGTGGGTTCATTGGTAGGGGCTTGGCGAAGTCTCCTGTCTGGGTACTGCGCGTTGTCGAAGGCTAGACGGTGCACGGTCTGGACATGGGTCTTCAGGTTACCTTTCTGCGAGGCGCTGTAAGGACAGTATCGGCACTGGAAAGGTCGCTCACCTGAAACGGACACACAAAAAACAAGATGAGGTCAGAGCCTGGACCCCAAGGTGAGAGCGGAGCCGAGGCTGTAACCAGAGAGGAGAGAGAGGTGACGTGGCGGTGATGTTGGAGGGCTGGCTTCGAGAGCGCTGCCTTCCCTTTTCGAGAGGAAAGAACAGAGGCAGGTTGGGAAGGTGGGGGGAGGGGCCGCGGCATGATTGATGGGCTGATGACATGCCATATGGAGACGGTTGACTGTTCCCCCCGAGGGGACGTCAGCCTTTTGTTTTCTGTTTCTGTCAGCTGTTCGTACAAACACACAAACTCACAGACACAGGAATCTCTGCCTGCCTGCCTTCCCCTGAGCAATAAGACGTCACACCGACGGTAGATGTCGAAAGTCTGGGCATATCAAGTTTTGCGAGGAGAGGCGAACTTGACAACCACACACAGACCTAGTTTCTCCTTCTGCCCATGTCTGTTTGGGGCTCAAGCCTGGAATAATTGTCAGAGTCCCAGTTTCAGCGTTTAATTAGACTGATGTACAACGTTGTCCTCGTGCAATCGCATAAAAATATCCCCCCACACCTGAGCAAAACAAATGAGTCTGCCATTCAATTTCTCCGTATTATTATTTTTGAAAAATGAATGAATTATCCACTAGGAAATAATTGTCATTCCGAGGGGCTGAAAGAGGGGTATTATCATAAATCATGCCTCATAAAAAAATGAAGACAGACACAATTAATCAGGACTATCTGAGGCTGGCTTGCGCCGGCTGCCTGATAAGGTCTGCGGCACAGTAAGAGCTCATCCAGGGGCACCGTGGTTCCCTAGAGGAGTAGAAAGTGAAACCCCGATCCAAAACAGAACCCACCAAATTACATTAAAGGTTATTGTCAGAACATCACAGAGAGTGCGGCACGAATTTAATTTGACCTTTACTCTCAGCCTGCTTTTGCCATTTGTAATATGCAACACATGCAAAGGGGGTAATTCATTAAGGGCGGGCCTCCCCGCTGCAGCAAAGCGCATCTCCGATTGTTAAGGCGGGACGTGATCCATTTGATCCCCTAGCGTTTCTACAACTTTCTGCGTGGTAGCAACGACGGCAGGTAGAAACTGCGCGTCACAGAATGAAGAAAGATGAAGAAATGACTGACAGGACAGGAAAAAAAACACAAGATACACACAAACAAATCAAACAACCGAACGAAAAGTGAAACATACTTGTTTGGGGGCTTCTGTAGAGGATGGACTCCAGTTCCCATGAGTCCATTGGACTCAAACATCACTGTGGGAGCAAGGTGGCCGGGTTAAACAGAGGAAATCAAATTTATAAGTTGCAAAAAATGGAACTTGTTCCCCTTTAGTGTTACCCAGCAGGGTACAAACATCATTCTAGTAAAAAGTGAACGTTTAAATCAACATAAAATCTAAATTCACCCCATTTACTTTCGAATCACATGACCCAATCACACATCATTCCAAAGCTAAATAAAGTCACCAAGCCCTTTTATTTTTCCCTCCAAAAACATGAAATAGTGACCAACCAACTGGGCTAATAAAAGTAAAATATCTCATTAAAAGGGACAGTCAACCCAAAAATGAAAATTCCCTCATTAATTACTCACCCTCATGCCATTCCAAAACCGTAAGACCTTCATTCATTTTTGGAACACAAATGATAATTTTGGTGAACTCCCAAGAGATTTCTGACCCTACGTAGACAGCAACCCAACCGACACGTTCAAAGCCCAGAAAAGTGATTGAAAAGAACATTGATAAAACGTGACCCTGGACCACAAAACCTTAAGTAGTCTTAAGTAGCAGGGGTATATTTGTAGTAATAGCCAACAGTACACTGTATGGGTCAAAATTATCGATTTTTCTTTTATGCAAAAAATCATTAGGATATTAAGTAAAGATCATGTTCCATGAAGATATTTTGTAAATTTCCTACCGTAAATATATCAAAACTTAATTTTTGATTAGTAATATGCATTGCTAAGAACTTCATTTGGACAACTTTAAAAGGCAATTTTCTCTGCATTTTTTTTTTTTTTTTTGCACACTCAAATAGTTGTATCTTGGCCAAATATTATCCTAACAAACCATATATCAAAGGAAAGCTTATTTATCAGCTTTCAGATGATGTATAAATCTCAATTTCAAAAAACTGACCCTTATGACTGGTTTTGTGGTCCAGAATCACAAATAGTTCACGTGACATAAATGATTCAACCTTAATTTTATTAAGCTTTGAGAATACTTTTTGTACACAAAGAATAACAGCTTTATTCAACAATTTCTTCTCCTCCCTGTCAGTCTTTGAACATGGTTGTTGCTTGCTGTCTACGCAGGGCCAGAAAACTCTTGGATTTCATCAAAAATATCTTAATTTGTGTTCTGAAGATGAACAAAGGTCTTACGGGTTTGGAATGACACGAGGGAGAATGTCCTTTTTCACTAGGACATGCATCATTTTACACAAAATTGGTTGCTATTGCATTTCATATTGACTTTAATCATGTTTCTGCTTTCCTGGTCACTTTCAAAGGAAGCATTGAGCATCCTCAAAGCAGGAATCCATTTTAAAAGCGCTAAAGTGCGAACCCAGAATCCACCCGCTCATCGAGCATTAGCCGTAAAGGCCTTGAATTAGCATCACCAGTTAGCGTGGCCACGGCAGACAGTGAACTGAAACTACCAATTTAAAGTGACACACAGAGTTAGTGTGCATGCTAATGGAGGCCGGGGGCCCCTGCCCCGCTTCATTTGGAAGCTCACACTGAAGAGAGCAATCACTGATGACGTTGATTGTAAGTCTATGTGCGCAGGGAGAGAGGGAGCTCCGTAAAATGTAGCATTTGGCCTCTGTCACTGGGGATCAGTCTGGCTAGCATGCACAACCTTCACACACTCTTAATAAAAAAAAAAAAAAAAACTCAGTCCTAGTCATAATCTGAGCGGCTAAGTGCACCCTGTTTAAAAGAGTGGAGGAAATCCTATTCATGTAGACTACCGCGAATAGTACATGACCTCTTTATATTATTAAAAAGCTGCTACGGTGCATGCTAATGACACGCAGTGGCACTCCCCCGTAACCAGAAAGTAAATTTAGTAAATACTCACAGCAAAGGTCATTTCAAAAATTTATAAATACAACCGCAATGCATCTAAATATTAGTAACATAAAACTCCATACAACTTCGTCACAGATTTACGTTGCATGAAAGTTTGTTGTTGAACATGAATGATGGATATAATCATATCTGTGATGAAATGAAGACTCCTGAATGAATAGGTGTGTGTATGTGTGTGTGTTTTGACGAGAAGACAAGGGCAAACTGTCACATTTTCTCAGCGAGCATTTGACGCATATCATACTGGACTGGTGACTGCTCAGCTTATTAGCATGCACAATTACAGCTCCATAAGTGACATCTGATTAATAATGTATACAATTTTCACAGGTCAGAGTCACACGCAAATATGTTTGCGGCGGAAAAAAAGAAAGAGTCTCGTCCAAGGACAGAGAGAGATCGCTCGTTATACATACACACACACTTGCACATAAATGCATACATGTACATTTAAATATATGTAAATATTTGATGCGTATATATAGCATTTAGCAGCTTTTTCATATATTTTTAATGATTTTATTGCACAACACTGTAACGTATTGGATTAAGTATCTTTTAAGATTACATAAATTTAATAATTATATTAACAAGGATAAAATGAAATTAGACAATTATCCTGAATTATTGGATAAAGTATCTTATGATAATATTTTTATATTTTGCCATCATTTTTATAATATGACATTAAAAACAGGATAAAGTATTAATTTGAACATATATATCATATTTGTAATGATAAAGTGTAATAAAAAAATATATATTTTGTGTCTGGAAATACTACCCATATTCAGTTAATTGCTGTCTAATTCTGATGTGTATGTTTGTCTCTAGGTGTGTGTTTCTCACCTGTGTGGGATCTCATGTGTGTGCGGTAATGGCTGGGCTGGTTGAAGCTCTTCCTGCACACTGGACACACATATTCCCCCTGCTGAGACCCTGACCTCGCCAACCCTACAGTTCACACACGCAAACAGAGAAAGAGAAATGAAAATTAATAGGAAAAACATGTAGGCGAACTTACACGGAACAGAAAGAGAGGTTAAGAGACGGAGGGAGGGAGAGAGGGAGGAAGCATCATTAGTATGTTTTATGTGTCATTATGGGAGGCTACCTTCAGGGCTTGGATGGGGAGCTGTCACGCCGCATCACGAGAGCATCTCCGACAGCCTGACATGAACACAGGCCCATGTGACCGCATAAATTACTGTGAATTAAAAGCCTTGCCCTGTGATGTGCCCCCATCTGCGCTACCATGTCACATGTCAGGTGTGCTGCTTTCCCCTTCCTCCCTCTCTCCTTGTCTCCTTCCCTCTCGCTCTCGCTGCTCTTTTCCTGCCCGTCGCTCTAGCTATGTCAGCCCTCGTCCGCGCGGGGGGAAATCGCTCGGACACGTGCGCGTCGGTGAAGGACTCGCTGAAGTAACAGGAACGGATGTGGAACCTGAAGCACCCGGCATCTCGTTCGCCCTTAGGGCGCTTTAAGAGCGCGAGCTCAAACGCTGTCCCTTTGGCTCCTGTCCGTCACCTGGCACTGGTGGTCCTACCTGCTCCGACCCCTCAGGCCCTGCTTTGTTGTAGCGCCGAGCCGTGACTGAGAGTGCTGGTGGCAGTAGTAAGCAAGGCTACGTTTAGTAAACATGAGTCGGTGAGTTATTACCATACCGGAGCGACGCAACAGGAAAAGCAGCGGACAGCACAAACAAAAGGAAAGTCTAATATTGGAAAGGTCACTTTATTGTATGTGACTCAAAGGGCTAAAGAGAGCGCTGATGATATCAGGCCAGACAGTTGACAGAAATTTCCACTGTCTTTCCGCGGAACTACACTCACTGATGCCGGCCAACTGGAGCACCGCCTGGCAAAATGTCCTTAAATGAAGTGGAATGGAAAAAAAAAGCATTTGAAAATATTTTTCAAAGCAGCTGGTGGCTTAATTTGACTCCTCTTGCTCTTTCGTTCATTCACTCGTCGAGTGTGCTGTTTTGCATATTTGTTGCATCGAGGCGCTCTAACCCCTCGGAGAGCGCCCGGCGTGCTGTTACGAGCCTGATGTTTAAGGCTCGCGATGCCTCTCAGCGATAGCTGTCTGAAATGTTTTTACACACTTTCGTAGGTTACACGATGATGATGAAGAGATTACTCAATAGTTCCATTAACCTTTGCATATGCGCATGCTGGCACAACGACGTGTGTATGTGTGGGGTGCTACGTGCCGTTTTAGCCCTCACTGTTCTTATTTGTCATTTCAGCTCAGGCGTAAATGTAGTTAATGTGCCTTTCCTGAATAATTCAAGTACTGTGAACTGACAACCATTTTCATAATGTCAGTCTTTACCTGTTTGAAGAATTACAAAGGATGTGTTGTTGATGAAATTCAAACTACCGATAAATTCTGTCTGATTAAATTTGTCAGAACAAACAAAAATAAAACACTACAAACTAAAATCAATTAGTTAGATTAGTGAATTTAGGCATTACAGCACTGTGAAAAATTGAGTCATTTTGAGATTCATAAAAGATCCCAATAAACAGTGTTATTAAATTATTAGTGTTATTAAAGGGATAATTCACGCAAAAATGAACATTGTCATTGATAACCCTTAAGACCTTCATTCATCTTTGGAACACAAATTAAGATATTTTTGATGAAATGAGCTTTCTGACCCTGCATAGACAGCAACACAACTGACACGTTCAAGGTCCAGAAAGGTAGTAAGGACAATAAATCAATAAAACTATCCATGTGACATCAGTGGTTCAACCATAACTTTATAAAGCTACGAGAATACTTCTTGTGTGAGAATACTCTGTGAATACTCTGCTTCATAAAATTCAGATTGAACCACTGGTGGCAGATGGACTTTTTTTTTACGATGCCTTTCATACTTTTCTGGGTCTTGACAGTGGTATTTACTTGGCAGTCAATGGGATAGTCTCAAGCCTCCCGGATTTCATCCAAAATATCTTAAATTGTGTTCTGAAAACGAATGAAGCTTTTACAGGTTTGGAACAACGTGGGGGTAAGTGATTACTGACAAAATTTTAATTTTGGGGTGGAGCAACTCTTTAAGGTTGAACCACATGTACTATTTTATTGATGTCCTTACTACCTTTCTGGGCCTTGAACGTGTCAGTTGCGTTGATGTCTATGCAGGGTCAGAAAGCACTAGGATTTCATCAAAAATATCTTAATTTGTGTTCCGGAGCCGAATGAAGAACTTACGGGTTTGGAACAACATGAGGCTGAGTAATTAATGACAGAGTTTTCATTTTTGGGTGAACTAACATTTAACGTTTTATCTTTGCATTGATGTGTCATTGCATTAGATCATAATATCATACCAAAAAACATTTTTTGCACTTTTCAAATCAAAATATTTTAGAAAAAATGCTATTGATTATTTGTGATATGATCTTACATTTTTTTAAGGTTTCTTAATGTCCAAATACTTGGGCCACTGTACAATAAATTTAAACTTGCTGGGAAACAATAAGCAGTAAAAATAATCATCATATAATACTGGTTATGAATGTCAATGCAGAATTCTATAAACCCGCTTACCTGCTTGCTCTGCCATGGTGTTGTTGAAGCCCCAGTGGTGGTAGAGGGCAGCTATATCATGAGGACTGCAGTTCTTCAAGAAACTCAGGATGTCCGTCACAGGTTCTTGACCATCCGTTGTCGACTGTCTCTTGGACTGGGAGTGAGAGGACGGACCACTCAAGCCAAGTCTGCTCCAGGGGTCATAGCCAGCCACGGACGGTGTATCCTGAGCTTGAGAATCAGACCTTCCGGGGTTCTGAGGAGCATGGGCTTTGGAGCTCCTCTGATCTGAGAGTTTGTGTTTGCTAGAGAGCATAAAATGAAGTCCCTCTTGAGGTAGCAGACTACTCTCTATCACTCTGCTTCCCGTCTTTGGATTTCCAGTCTTCTGAGGACTTGCCGTAGGCCGCGAGGAACTGTTTTGATGGACGTCTGCTTTGTGTTTACTGCCTGCCAACTCATCTGTCCTAGACTTGCTGGTCTTGTGTTTGGACGAGTGAGATGATGCCCCCGGTGCTGTGGCTGCATGCCAGCTCTTGCTTTGCAAAGAGCTGGACTCTACACTACTCGTCGGAGGTTTTGATTTCTTCATCCCTCCAGGGCTGCAATCAGGTGGAATCGTTCGGGACGTTCTCATCAGCGGCAGAGAGGGGCAGTCCTTACCCTCCAGAAACGGAGGTGGCCCAGTGCGTCTCTTGAAATCAAGAAGCGATTTGGGCCCCTTGAGGCCATTTCTCGGGGCCCACTTAGGCACCAACGTGGTGCTGTCAACTTTGTGTGCAATTCGTTGGTGGATCCAGAGAACTTCTGGATAGAGCGTTGCATAGGAGCAATAAGGACACTGGTGTCGAACCAAACTTTTCAGTAACACAGACGAAACCCCTTCTTTTTCGTTATCCACCTCCATGGAGAGATTAAGCAGATTAGTATCCGTTTTATCCGTGGTGCTGCTTTCTTCTGACCCCTTATTCTTTTCCTCCTCAGTCTTTGATGCGGCATCACTCAGTGCTGCCCTCTCCAGGTGAGTTGAGTTGGTGTAGGGCCAATAGGGCTGCTGCAGCAGGGCATTTCTCAGCCTTGGGAAGCCTGTGTGGTTAGTTTGATGAGGTTGGCTTTGGCTGAGTGAGCTGGTTAAGGCATCACTCCTCTGGCCCCAGTTCCTGATTGCCAAATGATGTGTTTGGGCATGGGCAGCAATGGCCGAGGGCTCTGAGGTGCAAAAGTCACAGTGCTCACAGGTGTATGGCTTTTTATCTGTTGTGAAAACAACAAATATGGATTTGTAACTACTCAACAATAGCATGTTCTGAAAGCCAGCAACACTGAACTTAAGAGACTGGAATTCAAAACAGTTTTGGAGTTACACCATAAGATGGCGCCACATAACTACTTAATTTTACTTCAGTACCTGTACTGATACTGTAGTTCAGAGGTCTTCAACCCTGCTCCTGGGAACCAACACTCCTAGAAAGTGTTTTTCCAACCTGCTTCAGCACACCTGCCTGCAATTTTCAAGCAGTCTTGAGGAGCTTGATTGGCTGCTTTAGGCGTGTTTGATTAGTATTAAACTTCAGGATAGTGGGTCCCCAGGAACAGGGTTGAAGACCTCTGCTGTAGTTTGTTCATAACAGAAAATTGATTTAAAGAGGTAAGATTAAGTGATATGCATACACAAACACAAAGTTTGGGGTCAAGATGATTTTTTTTTTATAAAGAACTTATACTTTATTCAACAAGCATGCATTAACTTGATCAAAAGAAGCAGTTTAAATCAATTAAAATATATTATTCAAATATTTTTTATTGGATGTTCTGTCCACTAAAGAATCCTGACAAATTTGAGGTTTAAAATGAAATATTAAGCAGCAAAACGTATGATTAACTTTTCAGCATCGCTAATGAACAAGATGTGACATGTATTATGATTTAACCGTAGCATATACAATATAATTGTCTAATATAATGCAATATTTAAAACACTCTATGGCATTGTATAACATATGTAAATGATCATCTGCATAGTTAACATAAGGTCAAAAACCTCAACAGTGGTAGCACAATCACACGCAGTTTGTTTAACAGTAGTACAATGGAGCAACAGACTACTGGGCCTGGGAACTTTGCCTGGGACTACCTCTTCTCATCTGTCAGCAAGATGTTTGTTTACATTTAGCATGTCTGCAATCTCTCAGTAGCTCTCCCTCTTTCTATTCTCTCTCTCTCTCTCAAGCCATCTGGATTGCATTTGGTGGCTTACACTAGCTGCTGTGCAGCCTTCATTCCAACCTCTCTGAGGTTATTTTTGAGCCAATTCAAAAATAATTCAGGGGGTCCTTTGAGATAAACTTTACACAAACGTAATGGCCATGACTGCTTCCCTACATTCTTTCAGTAGAAAACCTACAAGAGGAACTAACATATTTTAAGAATTACTTGGTCTTATGAATCTTGTAGAGAAGATAAGTAGTGTGGAAGAGCATTTTACAGTCTTCACACCTACATGAAAATAGCAGCAGTGAGTGGACATCTGTTTCAACTCTTACACAACGAAACCTCTGTTCTGGAACATTCCATCTGTGTCAATCCCTGAGAGGGCATCTTTTGTTTAAGGCAATTTTATATTACTTAACTTTTCCATAACAAAGGGCAGTTTTATAAAATCTTCAAGTTAACTATAAGTCTTCCGTTATAGACGATTGATATAACACCCCAAGATTACATTAAATATGACAGGAATTATCAATTATCAGAACAGATTAAGTGCTCTACATCAGCGTTGTTGTGAAACCTGCCACCAGCAGTATTTTCCAGTGGTTGCAGAAATGTGTTTTTTAACTGGAGGTCTGCACTTAGATGGGGAAAGTGGAAAAAAAGACACATAAATCTTTAGAGCTTGTCTTCCTGAGACAGGAAGTCCAGAAATAGCATCATGCAAAGAGGGCTGGACAGCTCCAGCCACAAGCAAAAGATTTAACAATTCAGAGCCTGGTTTTACACCTTGATAATTAAAAACATGCTTCAAAGAGCTTATACAGGCTGAGATATGAATTTTTATGGCATTAAAGCACAGAAAACAGATGTAAACAGGTATGAACAAATGATAATGAGACTAGTTAGACTAGTAGTCTTTAGTAATTGGAACTGAATTAAATGTCTTGAGGTCCTTTTCAACAAGGGTAGTTTTGTTTTTAGCTTTGAGGCAGGATTGTAAAACGAACTGCTACTACAAAGGGAAATCAGAAAGGTTCTACACTTAATGAGAATTTTGTGCAAAAAAATGTTAATTTTTTAATTGGAAGCAAAGATCATGCTTCCATTAATTAAACAACCAAGTTTAAAAATGCCACAATAAGAGCCCTAATTGAAATCAAATATGTATTGTGGATTTAAGCTATGCACAATGCAGATGTGCTGCAGCATTTGTCCACAAGGTGTCGCTGTCCTCCATAAATTCAGCTTCAGAAACAGTATATCATACTGTATCTGTTAAGCCAACCATTCTTATATTCTATTCCTGGAGATCTGCCTTGCAAAGAGGGCTGGACAGTACACACCTTCCAGTAATGATCAAGTGAACCCAAAAACTTGATTTGCTGGTTCAAGTGTGTTTGTTTAGAACTCCACTGGAAGGTAGATTTATAAGAATAGCATTAATAACAGCAAAAATAAGATTAAGGCTCATAAATGTAATTTCTAAAGTGACTACAGCAGACAAACTTGTTATGGTAATCCCTCTGTTAATCATCCCAGTGTTATTCCTGATCAGGTAGCAGTTACCTTGTGAAATTTACACATTCTTTGGAGTACTGTCGCATAGCTAATTCAGCATGAGTAGAATGAATTCTAACTGCAATCAAACACCCGAGTTAATCGAGTTCACATGTAAATGGTACTGTAGGCAGGTGTTGAATAGGGATAGAAATGAATATCTCTATGGTAAAGTGGATTTATAGTAACAATACTGATGACCCTTGGTGTATATTTCACATAAACAGATTCAAATGAAATCACATTCGTTTCAGTGAATTTAAACATTAGCTGTTCGACAAGAAAACAAGAACTAACCCAGAGGTTAAGTATCTGCACAGCATTGCATGAATAATACTCTCTGTTATTTACAAACTGTGTGAGCGATAGGCCAAACGGAGGTTATGATATGCAGTGGTGGTTGAAGTTTATAACAAATTAAGAACACATTCCTGAGATTACACTTAAACTTTGAGCTGGCTTCAAATTTCCCTTACCTGTGTCCCCAACGAACCCTGTCCGTTTTTGATCCCTGAAGAGTCCTGCTGATTCGCCTGCTTTAGATGGGCTGGACGCTGCCTTACGGAACAGTCCATTTCCACCAATGGTTTCACCCAAGCCACCATGTCTGATGAGCATGTGGATCACCATCTGTTGCTGTGTGCGGAAGCCCTTTCCGCACTCCAAGCACTCTGAGGTTTTCTGGGAATTCTTACGGCTAGGGCGAGAAGTAGGGCGGTACTCAGTGTCACTCAGATTCTCTGGGCTTCGCTCACCTGTCGAGACCTGGCCGTTCCTTTCTCCATTGCTCTGGTGATCTGTATTGGAGCCTTGGGTCCCAGCCCCTCTCCTTTTCTTGGTTGGGATACTTGGCGTTGAATCAAGTGATTTCTTCCGCTTGTCCTGTCTGAGCAAGACATACTCGCCCTTTTCCCTGTCGTACGCTACATCTGCATCGGCTAACCTCTCTTCCCAACCCAGGCTCTTCTCGGATACCTCCACCACTTTGCCTCTGGTGGCAAGTTGCCAAGCCTGGTAGCTACTTACTGGATCAAGCTCCGGGATTCTTTTCCCTAGAGTTCCCTCAGCGGGGTTCTCTCCAATTCCTGCTGGTTTCAAGTTTAGGCATTCCAAGAAGCTTGTCTTGGTGACAGATGCAAAGTCCTTATCACTGTGGAAAGTACTATTAGGAGGCTGCTCAACACTTCTATGGACCTGTTCGTGCAATAGCAAGCTCTTGCGGTTGTGGAAGAAGTTCCCACACTTGGCACAGAGTTCATACAGACACACTTCGTTCACCAAGTTAGCCTCGTCTTGCGCCACCTCATTGACAGTAGTCGGAAGGTAAGTGTCACTCTTTGGTTTTACCTTGGTGTTGTGGGTCTTCATGTGGCTACGTAGGAACCAGGGCTCACGGAAGCGGCGTCCGCAGATCCGGCACCCATGGTCCAGACTGTTCTGATGCTTTTTCATGTGAGCTTTCAGAAACCAGGCCTGGGTGAACACCTGGTCACATTGTTCACATGGGAACTCACCTTTACCTTCCTCACTGATAGAAACTTCTTTGGTGATAGATTCCTCATCAATAGGATGTACCTTCTCAATGTGAGCCTGCAGTTGGTCCTCCTGCAAGGTCTCATAAGGGCACAGTTCACATCGGAAGAACTTGTGGAGCTCCTGCATATGCTGTTCAAGCTCTGCCTGACTGGACAGTCTCTTCCTGCACAGAGAGCACTGCACTGACTGCTTGCCATTCTCACCAGAGGTTCTGTCCTTCTTCCCTCCTTTCTTCCTTGTTTTGGTTGCATCCTCACCACTCACAACCTTGTTGCAGGCCGAGGTACTCTCGGTCGGACTGGAGCAACCACCTTGATCCTCTGGCACCCCTCCTTCCTTTTCCCCTTCCTCATCCACGTCTTCCTCCTCACCGCCGGTGCTCTGGCTGAGGCCGTCCAGTTTGTGGCTGCGAATGTGAGCCTTCAAGCTACCCTTCTGGGCAGAGCGGTGCTCACAGTGAGGACACTTGTATGGTTTCTCCCCAGTGTGCTTTCTCATGTGCTGGGACAAGGAGCTGAGAAAAGGAAAACTTCTTCCACAGAGTTCACAAGTGTGACCCCTGCTCTTCTTGACATCAGGGTTGTCCTGGCCACCCTTGGAGAAGGACTCTTCCTCTACAACATCCGGTCGTTCCACCTCCATCTCAAGGCTTGAATATTCCACTATGCTGCTATCTGTTGTCCAAATTATTAGATCCTATTAAGTCTGTCTCGCCTGTAGTCATTCGGTCTGGGTAAAAGTTCTCTTTGTCAAATGTGTCATTGTTGGTAATTCTGTCTTGACAGTGTTGCTTTTGTCTGGAATACGCCTGGAGTTTTTTCTCCTATGAATCATTTTACAAGCTGAGGGTTTGCTTCATTCTGGTCACCTGAGAGGAAACAGAGACAGAACAGAAGCAAAATTGAGAAAAAGACTTGCAAATGAGTTGCCATTAGTCCATAGCAATAAACAAGCAGTTATTAGTTAATGGAAGACATAATGCGTCTTTGCTTTCTAAAATGACTGTCTTAATGATTCTTATTACAAATCAAGTGCTATACGCAAAAGCTGTAGAGATACAAAACTGTTACATGGAAAGAACTTAGGCCCAGTGTTTGAGACAACCCCCAGCTAACAGTGTCCTTTTATATAATGCCATCTGACAGTCTTTTGTTCGGTCAAAACTATTCGTTTAAGGCAGGATCCATACTGCATAGCTGAATACAGAGGACATAGTACATTGGGTTTTATGCTCTGCACCATTTACAAGTGAGTGGGTGAGGGACAAAGAGATAGAGCGAGAGACTGCTGATGTCCTCATTTAAGAGTCAGAGGAAATGGCACATCTTTAAGTATTGCATAAACACACTAACTTATCCGACATGCTTTCTGATTATTCTAACAAGACCATAAACGCAGATACAGTAAATACACTGCTCAATATTAAAACAAGAAGGATATTAATTGTTGTAAATTCACAAAAACGTACACACCCCAGTCCAGAATCAGGATTTCCTGCCATTCTGTTTTGTTTTCTATCAAATCTAAACATAGCAAACCTTTTTCGCATTCTTCAAAAATGGTTATGCTGACTGAATGTTTATTGTAATGTGCAGCCTGTGTGTAAGCATATCTGTTAATCTAGTTTGTGCAATTGGTTAATGGGGTTCAAATAAAAACAATACACTACATTACAGACTGAGTCTGAGTACTGTAACAAGAGCAAATATCACAGCAATATTAGGGTTATAAGTCAAAAGTCCAGTTATACAAATGTGTGTAAATACTTTGACTTCAATAGATTTTTACTTTAAGGTACGTGTGACAACTTGCCCCCCATCCACCTTATATTTTGTGTGTGTTTTTGTGAATCTTTGCCTGAAGGACAGCAGTAAGTCTCAGTTAGTCCCCTCTCATAGTCAGTATGAGCAGTGGCTGTCTGCTCACAAGCCTAAATTCATTGTGTGTACGTGTGTGTGCGTGTGTCTGCTGACGCGTAAAGAGACTATTCAGTGTTGGGCAAGAGAGGGGCCAGTTGGGATGAACCCTGAGGGCTGGTCCTCTCTCTCTCTCTCCCAACAATCAATAATCCATTATATACCAACTACATTTCACCACTGGCCCCGCATCCCCCTAACACAAACACACACATTCTAACGCACAAAAAGCACTCGCCTCTCCACAGTTCATCTTTTACGGTAAGTTAACTTGCTGTGCTATAAAATGCCAGGTAGGAAATTTAAAGTGGAGAGACGAAATTGGAAGTTTTCCTAGAGGTCCCATCATCCATTTATCTCAACTTATATCCAGTGTTTGCCTACATACCTAGTTTATTACCTTTGATTATTTGATTTTGTATGTTGGGTAGCATGGAAACAGTGTAGCCTCTATGACAATGGAATGGATGAGGTGCTTAACCGCATAATAACGGAACTGAACATGCTGAGCTGGTAATGAATAGTGTTTTGCTGTTTGGCAAACCAATGAGCTGAGCATTAAATCGCCGTAACTATGATACCAAGAGGTTTGGGAGATGTGTAAGGACACACACTACACAAACACACACACATACATACATATACACACGTCAGCAGTGGGGTTATTATTGAAACATGGCTGTTCTCGGAGGGCTTACCTCAGCTCTGCTGACCTACTTATCCCCAGACAGTTCATCTCATCTTGTAGCTCCATCAATGCAGGATCAGTGCATTTTTCAAATTGAACAGTGTGTGTGTCAGTACGCATGTGTGCACTTAAATCCTAAACCAAATTGTGCATTTTGTCCAAATGTGCAGAGACAGTAACCAAACCACTAACAGGCATCAATGCTGACAAGAGAAGATAGAAGACCTCAATTGTCTTTTGTTCTCATTGGGATGTGACGGATAGCAGATTAATAACTTGTTTTCCTTAAGACTGCAACCAATATGATTTTTAATGCATTCTGTGTCCTAAAACTTTAGTATGAATCAGTTTTTGATTTCCACTCAATGCACAAATGGTATCCCAAATACCGCTGATGCAACTCACTTGTTATCCATCATTATTGCGAAACTCCTTTAGGAACATATTGTCTCTATGGTCTTTCTATCTTACTAACAATTTGGTGAATCTCAAACCCCCCGAACTACAATTGCATTGTGCTTCTCGCACTAGAACTGTCACAATAGCTCATGTCTATACCTTCTCTGAGCTGCGGGGAGTCCAACACGGCCATTGTTGGATGCAGGGGTCCATCCTACGCTAGAGGCCTGTCTGAAGCATGTCTGGTTGGGGAAGACAAAGGAAAGTCCCTCTCGGTCCCATTTCGGAGTAGATCCAGCCTGGTACCCTCAATTTCTGATTATGGCTGAAATAAAAGGGGGGGGCCCTGGCGCAAGTTTATGGCTGCAAGAGCGATAGCAGGTGCTGAGGCTAACGTTGTCATGTTAAATTATGAAAAATATCCTGGCGTGTTCCAGAGATGTGATTCCCCCAGGTTTGAAACTGAGGAACGAGAGGAGCCAAGAGGAAACAGGCTTGGTTGGACATGCTACACGAAATGTCAAGTCTAGCAAAGTTAAAGTCTGTGTAATGAGGAATGCAAGTACAGATGTGGTCATACGATAAAAACCGAACAGAGAGCGGGCACAAGCGTTTCTATTCAGCTGAAATGTAAAGCTTAGTGATACAGCTTGCACAGGGTGAAGGGCTCCTTTGTTCTGCACGGTTTCTGAAATGAAGACACAATGAACACTACTTAACTGTAGCCTGTCCACATTACATAGGCATAAAACAAGATTTACAACTCAAGTTTTTTTTTTTTAAATACACTCCCCCTATAGAGACTTCATCCCTGTCCACTAGTTATGGTTGCTGACAGTGGTTATGATTGGGCGTTTATGATTCTTGTGGTTTCCACTGTTAGGATACAGCCAGCTGAGGAACCTTCTTCTGACACGTCTGCGGCTGTTACCCCTGCCTCAACTCTTAGCTGTCATTTCTAATACACATTTGCCATTATATACACTGTACAAAGTAAGCACCTTATAAATAGTGATTCAGTACTCTTAAAGGAACAGTTCACTCAAATTTTTAAAGGGATAGTTCACCCAAAAATAAAAATCCTGTTCCTAATTACTCACCCTCATATCGTTCCAAAAAATGAAATTTATATTCAGAACACAAATTAATATTTTTTTAATGAAATCCGAGAGCTTTCCGACCCTGCATAGACAGCATGACAACTAACAAATTCAAGGCCCAGAAAGGTAGTAAGGACATTGTTAAAATAGTTCATGTGACATCAGTGGTTCAACAGTAACTTTATGAAGCTTTGAGAATACTTTTTGTCCACAAAGAAAACAAAAATAACAACTTTATTCAACAATTTCTTCTCTTCTGTGTCACTCTTCGCCTTACTACCTTTCTGAGCCTTAAACATGGTAGTTGTGTTGCTGTCTATGCAGGGTCAGAAAGCTCTTGGATTTCATCAAAAATATCTTCATTTGTGTTCCGAAGATGAACAAAGATCTTATAAGTTTGGAACGTCATGTGGGTGAGTAATTAATGACAGAACTTTCATTTTTAGGCAAACTAACCTAACTCACACCAAACACGAAGCAAAATAGGCACATCTCTTTACTTGTTTAAGATAACTCGCGGGATGTTTTTTTGCGTCACTCGCGCAAACAACAACATTGTGCAATTAACCATGGTGGAGGTAACTACGATTGCTGCTTTGTACCTGTTGTGGAAGTCCCAAATAGGCCGGAAAGGCATACGGCAACGTGCCTGAGTTCACAGCACCATCCAGAAGCGGATGAGTATTAATCCTGCATTAAAGGAAAAGTTCACTTCCAGAACAAAGATGTACAGATAATTTACTCACCCCCTTGTCATGCAAGATGTTCGTGTCTTTCTTTCTTCAGTCGTAAAGAAGTTATGTTTCTTGAGGAAAACATTCCAGTTTTTCTCCATATAATAGACTTCTATGGTGCCCGCGAGTTTGAACTTCCAAGAAGGGTCTTATCTAGCAAAATGATTGGTTATTTTTTACAATTTATATATTTTTTTACCTCAAACGCTCGTCTATTCTCTGCGTTGCGCGAAGTATGTATAATCCAGTTCAATACAGTTAGGGTATGTTAAAAAAAAAAAATCCCATCTCATTTTCTCCTCCAACTTCAAAATTGTCCTACATTGCTGCAGAAGTACCAATCCAGTGTTTACAAAGTGAACATGCAAAGAAGAGCAAATCATCAAAAAGGTAAAATAGCGATGTAGGTTGATTTTGAAGTTGGAGGAGAAAATTAGTTTTTCGGCCTACCCTAACTGTTTTGACCCAGATTACGGAGAATTCGCATGCGTGTCACAGAGAATAGACGAGCGCTTGAGGTTAAAAAGTATAGAAACTTTTTTTTTTTGGAAAAAAATACATCGTTTCACTAGATAAGACCCTTCTTCCTCAGCTGGGATCAGTTAAAGCCCTTTGAAGCTGCATTTAAACTGTTTTTTGGAAGTGTAAACTCACGGGCACCATAGAAGACCACTATATGAGGACAAATTCTAGAATGTTTTCCCCAAGTAACAATTTCATTACAACTGAAGAAAGAAAGACATGAGCATCTTGGATGACAAGGGGGTGAGTAAATTATCTGTAAATTTTTGTTCTGGAAGTGAACTTCTACTTGTATTACAGTAAACTTGTATTACATTTTACTACTGTATATACACTGACATATTTTTTTTTATTGATAGCTGCATCTTTGTAGCCATGCTAATAAAATATAATTACCACTACAACTGATTTTAATTGTTGTTAATTGTTCTGTGCTCCAGATACCTATATAATCACAAGTTTCAGGCTACAATAATGCTCTCTTTATTAAGGTGACTATCGTGCATTGCGCATGTCGCATCATTCGCATTGCCCAGCACAGATTCGCCTCTGTTTGCGTCTTTGCATTGACTTTGTATGTAATCTACTCACACAAATAATTCAATTTGCATTTGGTGTAAACACACCCTAAGTCACCCCTCACTTTTGGATTCAAATCCATTATTTTCACTGTGGAGTATAAAAGTAAATTTAAAGACTCATTACAGAATGACAGTTTATGGTGACCAGGGGATGGTCAAACTCCAAATTTTATTTTCTGATTTTCAAAGCTCACATCTAGACTTGAAATATAACACGCTACTCATATAAACCACTTTTATGGTGCTTTTAAGGTGTTTGTATGTGGTTTTGTCATGATGTTGTAGTGATTACTAAAAAAAAAAAAAATTTTTCTATCAATGCCGAGAGCCTTGTAAGCAGTGAGCCGACAAATACCATTGTGTTACGGGTGTAACACGTATCGAATCCCATCCCGAGAACCTTTCCTGATCCCGCCCCCTCTCTCTGTCCCCACTTCGCTTCCTGTCTGCTCAACACTGTCCTATCATAAAGGGAAAAACTCTTTCTTTTCCATTACAAACCTTGCAGGGGTGGAAAAAAAAAAAGTGATAAAATAGTAATAAAAAGTGTACACAACTTTGGAGTTGATAAGATTGATTAATATTTTATGCTGACCAAGGCATTTATTTGATCACTAATACAGTAAAAGTGATACCACTGTGAAATATTACAATTTTAAAACCTGTTTTATCCATTTTAATAGATTTTAAAATGCAGTTTCCTGTTCCTGTGATGGCAGAGCTGAATTACTGTAGTCTCCAGTGTCACATGATCACATGAACATTTATTATGCTGACTTGCTCAAGAAACATTTCTTATCAATATGATTGTTTAAAACATTTGTGCTGCTTAATATTTTGGTAGAGACTGTGATACTTTTTTGGGGGGATTATTTGACAAATTAAACTATTAATATCCAAATTAAAGTATTAATATAACATCAACTTTTGTTTTCAAAATTTTACTTCAAATAAAACCTAATTTATACACAGTGGAACAAATATGATTACCAAAAAATGTTATTTATCCTTATTAGTACTGTATTTTTTCTGTGACATACTATTGCTGATGTAATTAAATCATAATTAAATGATCAATGATTGATTAGCAGCCATATGCTTGAGGAAATTCTTCACAAAAATAAAATCACATCCTTACAAGTGCATTTAAAGACAGGATCCGCTGTTTACATGCTACCAACATGCAAGCAACAAGACGTGCCTGTAAAAACATGCATAGGCATAGAAACACACAAAGACAGCCAGCTTTCAGTGGAAAGAAACAGCAGCACATACACAGGCCCGTATCTGAGAGACACAGCCCTGAGCGAGAGCTCCATTCTTTCCCCTCCTCTCTTTTCTCTGGCTGATGAATGGCTATGGCGAATCAACTGTCTGCTCGCTTATTCAACCTGACGGCTAGTCCAGCTCAGCACAAACGCCCCATGCTCTGGACACTACTCCTCTGCTCAGAGCCAGTGTGTGTGTGTGAGGGGGAGAGAAAGAAAAAAGTGTGTATATCCTCATGTGAAAGACAGAGCTAAACATGTCCATGACACATATGCTTGTTCTAACACACCCTGGCCTGAACCGTAAACTGTGAGCCAAAATCCTATGTGGGTATGTGTGTGTGTCCTAGTATGTGCACTGTGCACATATGTTAATTGTTGCATCGGTGCCAAATAAACATGTTGCATGTCAGTGTGTGTGTTTGATAAATCCTAAAATACCACGAGAGGCCGAGCACGAGGGGCTGTAGGTTTTGAAACAGACTACAATGGCACTGCTGATGTTGATCTTACGCCACAAACCAACAGTGCAGCACAATGTGTGCGTTATTGACTTGACGTGTGACGCTCATCTGCTAATAAGATTACACCACCGCAGTGACTTCTTCACAAAGCAGTAATTTTTCCAAGCTCAGTGAGAATTCATAGCTCATAATTGTATAATGGAATGATAATGGCCTCAGATTGGTTGGACATCAGTATTATCAGAGCAGCGTTTCTCCAGTAGAGATTACAGACGTGCGAGGGCTTCACAACCTCCCAGTGCCGTCACTACAGAACGCCACTCCCTAAAGCCAGAACAAGGTTACACAAGCAATAAAGCCAAGGATTATTTTCCTGCTAGTGTGCACGATGTCTGACCAAAGAATCTGGAAATCCTGAATGATGATATTGAAAGCGTTTAGGTTTGATACAACAAACTTTCTAATAAGTGGCATCTTTAAAATTGTGATTAAATTGTGTAGTGGTGCAGACTTTTGTTTAAACAGAAATTCTTAAAAATGAAAGCTTTTCTTAAAGGGATAGTTCACCAAAAATGAAAATTCGGTCATTAATTACCCTCATCGTTCCAAACGCGTAAGACCTTCATCTTCATAACACAAATTAAGGTATTACTGATGAAATCTGAGAGTTTTCTGACCCTGCATAAACAGTGGAACATCTATGTTTTGTTTTTCTTGCGCACAAACAGTGTTCTCATAGCTTCATAAGATTACAGTTGATCCACTGATGTCCCATGGACTATTTTAAAGATGTCCTTACTACCTTTCTGGGCCTTGAACGTGTCAGTTGTGTTGCTGTCCATGCAGGGTCAGAAAGCTCTCAGATTTCATCAGAAATATCTTAATTTGTGTTCTGAAAAAGGTCTTATGGGTTTGGAAGAACTGAGGGTGAGTAATTGATGACAGAATTTTCATTTTTGGGTGAAGTAACCTATGTTTGTTGTATTTTTCCAGTAAAAAAATATTGGAAAACGGATTACGGATGCTTCAGAAGGAAACACACTGCATTAAGAGCCGGGGGGTGAAAACTTTTTGAATTTGAAGATCAGGGTAAATGTAACTTACTTTGTCTTCTTGGAAACATGTAAGCGTCTCTGTAGCTTATGAAGGGCAGTACTTAAAAAAAAAAAAAAAAAAAAAAAAAACATTTAGGTATAATAAGAAAAATTTACGCATCTTCATTCTGTTCAAAAGTTTTCACCCCTGGCTCTTAATGCATAATTTTCATTTTGGAGGAACAGTGAGCGCTTGAACCTTCTGTAATAGTTGCATATGAATCCCTCAGTTGTCCTCAGTGTGAAAAGATGGATCTCAAAATGATACAGTCATTCTTGGAAGGGGTTCAAATACACAAAAATGCTGAAAAACCAAAGAATTTGTGGGAACGGAAGGATTTTTCTGAAGTACAGCAGGCAGTTGAAGTGTTCAGGACAAACAAAAGACTCATGAACAGCTATCACTAAAAAAAAAAAAAAAAAAAAAAAAAAAACACAACACACAACACACACACAGCTGTGGATCATTATGCTGAATAAAGTGTATGTAAACTTTTGAACAGGGTAATTTTTATAAATTCAACTATTATTTTCTCTTGTGGACTACATGTAAACATCTTTTAAGTGAAATATCTTATTCAGGTCAGTACTAAATATAAAATAACATGCATTTTGTATGATCTCTCATATTTTGGTTTGCAGATTCTGCAAGGTGTATGTAAACTTTTGACCTCAACTGTACTTTCAACAGGAGTTACAACGACAGACAAAAATCTGTGGATGAATTAAAATATCTTGTCAGAAAATCTTAAAGGAATGCCAAAAGATTCAATTAAGAATTAAATCTAGTCAAATAATGATGAAATAAGATCCTGTTTGGTCATCTGAAATTCAAAGGTTTCTTTTTTTTCTGAATGTAGTTTTTTCAGATTAACTTACATTTCAGTTACTTTTTCTTAATAAATAAATAAATACTTAATTTCATTAGAATCTCATCCTCATTCCTTTACCTTAAAAATATATATATGATAAATTAAAAAAATGTGTTATTATTTACTCATCCTCATGTCATTCCAAACCTATATGACTTACTTTCTTATAGCGGGGCACCGACGTAAATGTTTAGTGGACATAGTAGGGTTTATGGAGTGTATTATAAAGTGTCACTTATAAAATCACACTATATCATTAGAGTGTATGTAATTTCACACACATCTGTCAAAGTGGTAAATTGCCATATAAATGTTTTTAGCACAAAAGGAAATGTTTGTACAGGTGCCCACAGGTGGGTTTATATGTGTGTTCTTTGGGTGCATGCCAAAGAATGCAAGTGTGTGTGTGTGACAGCAGTGATAGAGAGATGAGAGAGGGACACCAGCGGTAATGCTTATGTAATATCAGGCCGAGCCTCTGCAGCACTCCTGATGGCAGCATGACATAACACCTATGCAGCCACACAGCTTGTCTAAGAAACACACATACACACACTCAAACAGACAAAGAAGTTTCCTCTAGTCATGTTGCTAATTGATTTGCATGGAATCTATTATGATTTGCAAACAACAATAATAAAACAGATTCACACTCAAAGAATAAGTGTGATCTAAATATAAAAATTCTGTTAACATTTATTCACATTCACGTTTTTTTATTATTTTAAATAACATGAATGTGAGTAAATGTTGATGGAATTTTCATATCACATATTTTTGTTCTCTTTGCACACACACACAAAAAAATTAGATGCAGTTTAATAACATTACGGTTGAACCACTGATGTCACATAGACTATTTTAACAATGTCCTTACTACCTTTCTGGGCCTTGAACGTGGGAGTTACGTTACCGTCTATGCAGGGACAGAAAACTCTTGGATGTCATCAAAAATACCTTAATTTGTGTTCCGAAGATGAACAAACATCTTATGGTTTATTGAAACGACATGAGGGTGAGTAATTAATGACAGAATTTCCATTATCCCTTTAAAAATTTGAATTAGTGACATCAAAAAACGTTGCGCACCGACGCATTGCGGCTAACTCGCCTCCATCAGGGTGTCTTAAACTTTAAAGCCATGTAGATAAAGGCTTTTTATATATTTTTCACATTATTCGAGTGCCTTTGACTTATACGTTTTTTAATGTCACAAAATAATCCCGCACCCAAAGAGCACCGATTTATTTATTTTTACACCCCAGCAGGAGTTTTTCGCTTGTTTGTATGTATGCTTTGAATTAATATTTTGAAGTGATCCATTTTAAATTTAAGTTTTGTTAAACATTTAGTCATTTTTGGGTGTGGTTTTGTGTTTTTTCGTTCATGTTTATGTCAGTTTTAGTTTTATTCATTGTAGTATATCAAGTTAATCTAAATAAAAAATGGTTTTACAGGTTTAGCTTTAACTATAAAAAACACGCAATTCGTTTTTTTTTTTTGGGTGACTTTATGTAGTGACAGTAAGTGGCTTGCAGATACACTTGTGTGGTTGGCGTGGTCTACAGCTGAACTATAATCTGAAGGCATTAACTTGCTCTCTAAAAAAAGCTCTCTGAACAGGGATTAGATTATCATGGTAAGGCCAGCTCAGACTCTCTCACTCCCCTTCTTTTTTGCAAGCGCTTTCTCAACAAATACAGGTTATGTGGCTCAAAAACCTAAAAGGTTGCAAATTTCAACTCAAAACTCTGTAAACCATATCACTGTTTTATCTTGACGCCTAGCATATGTTATGGCACAGGGCAACCTAAACCTCCTCACTGGGTTTATAGCCGGAGGGTGAGTGATTGTTGACAGCAGAGGCTACGGTAGCCCCGCGGGGCAACTCGGGGTTAAGTGCCTGGCTTTGGGTTGCCAGATCTGCATCAGATGAGCTGCTCTTAGATTTGACCCATATTTGGCAGCATCCTAATAAAAATGCGGTGAACAGCAAAAATAATTTTTTTCTAAAGGGACCGTTTGTATAAAAATTTAAATTCTGTCATCACTTCCTCACGTAACTGTCAAAAAAACTGTTGAAAGCATAACAAGCTGTAAGTGAAACATTCGGTCAATTCTTGCGTTATATACACTTTCAAACAGCACAGCTCATCCCTCCACTGCCTGTATGCTTTATTGACCTTGATGGCAGCCCAAGTGGGACACTCTTCCTCAGAACCGTCTGGCCTCCGTAAGTATATCTGCGTCCTTGGCGAGAGACGTGATCACGGTCGCTCGGTTAGAGCTCGCAGGGCAGCCAGATGTCTTTCTCATGGCCTTCAAAGTATTGTCTCTCCAGCTGTTTATTTATTAATGTCGAGTTCACACTGCGATAACTCTCACCCTGCAAATACTGTTTATTATACCAGAACCATGAGAAGTGACAAGTGTTTATGGCAGGTATTTAAAGACTAATATAAATACGGTTTTATATTTTCTGAAGAAAATGTGAGTGGTGCCTCCCTGTGCAGGGGAAAAAGCCACCATGATGCAGGTTCCCCTTTCTATAAAGTTAAAATTGTACGTTCGAGTGTAATGGAACAGGATTTGAGGTTTTATTCAGACTGTAGTTGAAATAAAGTTTGTTGGTTAGAGGTTTGTTAAAATCTCTGTGTATGAGCAATAGTAATAGTGATATTTACATTATCAAAGAAAATACCTGGAGCAGATCTTGAGGATATATTTATTTTTAGGGATTGGATTTCTACTCCGAAATGCATTAAATCTGATGCATGATATCCACTACAGTAAACAGATATTTAAAAGCCATTTTGACAATTCTGGGTGTGATCTTATAATAATTCTACCTAATAATTCTATTTGAAAATCATTTTGTTTGTTATGACAACATAAATTCAATATCACACAAACTGAAGTACTACTATTGTACCTCTCTCAAAATAGCATAAATAAAATAAAATAGCACCTCTTTCAAAACACCATTTTGGAATAATTAAAATAAAATAAAATAAAATAAAATAAAATAAAATAAAAGCAGCACCTCTCTCAAAACACCATTTTTGAATAAAATTAAATTAAATAAAAAAATAAATATCGCCTCTCTGAAAACACCATTTTGGAATAAAATGAAATGAAACAAAATAAATATCACCTCTCTGAAAACACCATTTTGAAATAAAATAAAATAAAAAACAAAAAACAACTATATAATTATTATATATATATATATATATATATATATATATATATATATATATATATATATATATATATATGTGTGTGTGTGTGTGTGTGTGTGTGTGTGTGTGTGTATGTGTGTGTGTGTGTGTGTATATATATATACGTATATATATATATATATATATATATATGTGTGTGTGTGTGTGTGTGTGTGTGTGTGTGTATATATATACACATACATATATATACACATATACACATATATACACATACATATATATACATATACACATATATACATGGAAGTAAACAACTTAAAGGAGTTTTAATTAATTGCAGAATTAATTTTATGCATCAGGGGGTTAATACATTAAAGAATATGAATCTATGATTTAAGGTCATCGTCACAGTCTCTGAACAAGCTCAAGTTTCTTAAAACGGCTGGTTTCTCTCACTCTGGTTAGTTCAGAGAAGGACAGGTAATCTAACACCATGAAAGCCATCTCAATCGCTCGTTTTCCCTCCCTCTTCTCTGTTCTTCTTTTGCGTGTTCCTGTTCTGGTAAGAGAAGATCAGTCTCTCTTAAATGAAACTCCCCCGTCACACCCATCTCCCATCTGGTATGTGTGCATATATGCGTGTGAGAGGCGGCTGCTGTGGTTATGTGTGTGTGTGTGTGGGGTGTGTGTGTGTGTGTGTGTGTGTGTGTATATATGTAACCAGAGGGTTGTATGTATGTGTGGTGTCATTACAGCAGGAAGCCTTTGCTCTGATGAGAGGTCTCACTTCCTGTTTATAGAGCAACCACTGGAGCGCAACAATAGCTGGAATTTTGATGGATCGGCAGAGAGGACGCCCAACTCGCACCCTCCAGAGAAAAGATTTAGTTTTTCACTTTTGCTAACAACACAAACACAATCTGTGAGAAATCAGACGCAATACACTGAGTGTTACTGAATGGCTGTAAATAAACAGGCAAGTCTCTCTCTAGTCCAGTTTTATTAAACAACGCCCAAAGCAGTAACTGTTTTATAAACTTACTGACTTGATACAATCATAAGTTAAATTTATAAAGTTACTATTATCATATCACCACATCATCATATAGATGTATATAATTAAGTGCTGTCAAATCAATTAATCGCGTGACTATTTTCTCGCGTGTTTACATTAGAGCTGCATGATTAATCCTTAAAATATCGAGATCTTGAAACACCCACACGATCTTATTCCTGAATGACAGTGATTTAGTTATGTCTATTAGGACTTTTTTACATTGCGAGTGTCCGTGGAGCGTGAGAAACACGTTTTGTCGCTTCCCATGTTAGTGCAGAAAGAGCAACACAAACAGTCTTTTCAACCACATTATAATCATTATTTCTGTGTTACAGACATTTAAATAACAGAAGTACTGGGATAAAAGTTTATAGTTTGGGTATAAACACTTTTTTCAGTTGAATAAAAGACTATTTTCATGTATACTCATGTCAACTATTGAGGGAGCGGCCTCTGTGGGTGACCGACAGGCATCTGAGAATGGCTTGATTTGAAAAAGGGAATATTATTTTTACAGATTAATTAAAAACCACTGCATGGATTTTTATCATTATAGGGTAGATTTGTACATACACTGCCAACACACATTAATGTTCAAACAACATGTAAAAGTGAAAGCATCCGATGACCCCTTTAAGAAAAAAGGTAAAAAACCTTGTCTCGTCTCGTTCTCATGAACCCAGTCTCATGTCTCGTTTCGTGGGATAAGTGTCTCGCCACACCCCTAATATATATATATATATATACACACACACACACACACACACACACGGCATGTGCACATATATTATGTAAATACTTTAGTTTTGGATGCGATTAATCACAGTTAATCAATGTGGTGGCACATATGTATGCATATATATACAGAGCATGTGCACATATGTATACATATACATACATACATACATACATACATACATTCACTATTATATATGAAAAAGCAACACATGCAGAGCATCTTCCATTCTAATGACATGCAACCGAACCGAACCAAAAACCGTGGTTAAAAACAGAGGTATGTATTGAACCGTGGACTAACTGTATTGTTGCATCCCTAAAGACCACTGCATTTTAATCACAATCCAAAAAACTTGCTATATACGAATAGTTTTTTTTTATGTAAAATAGTAACAATTCAAACCAATTCACAGTGTTGTCTATGTTGCTTAGCCATTTGTACCAGTATGTCATTTTTTAAAAAAAGTTCATACCTTGTGTAATTCAAACCGGTTTACCGTTTGAACCGGTATATCGCCCAGCACTACTTGGTCATTTACCATCTTAAATTTAACAATAGCTTATCATGTTATTGTGTAAAGGGCTGATCAAAATGGTGTCGAGCGTTCCCCTCACTGAGGGATATGTCATGTCGGGCTCTCTGGGATTTGAGGTCAGTCCAGCTGGATGTCTGGTGCCAAAACGAGGTGGATTACACCCTTTAATCCCAGTCACCCCAAAGGAAGTGAACTAAAGCTGCCAGCATCCTTCTTCAGACTTCATTCAGCTGATCTTTCTGAACCTCTCTAAACAGACTCGGTGGAGTGTGAGAGAACAGTCCTACTATCACTTGTCACAATACAAAAAAAAAACAGATGTAAAAGAGTTTTGCCCTCAAGGGACCAGCAGCACTGACTGCCAAGATGAATTATATATTTACACTGTATCATGTGACGAGGGTTAAGACTTAGAAGGCTTGTCGAGGAGTTATGCATATAATACTTCTGTCAGTTCTTTAGAATTTACAAAATGAGGAAGGTTGATCACACTTTAAAGTAAGGTTGTATGTACTAACACCAGTTAATGCTCTAGATTTCAAGTAAATTCCAATGTTAATACTAGTTAATGCACTAACAGAAAGTATAAACCTGAATGTTAAAAATCCATTAGTAAATGTAGAATGCTGTACATTATTAGTTCATAAAGCTTCATTAATGTTCATAAACCAAAAGAATTAGGATTTGTTACTGGATCGCCCCCCAAACAAAATGGCTGCCTAGACAACTAGGTGTTTTGATTCCACTTTTTATAGCACAACATATTGATTTCAGGTACAGCACTTTGCAATAACAGTACTCACAAGAGAGACTTAAAAAGAAAAGGCCTGAAGGCCTTTTTGTGTTACTGGGAGTGTAAGTATGCACTTGCAAAAATTTACTAGAAACTCAGACTTCACCAACTTGAGTAATCTGAACAGAAGGGTTGCACAGTATTGGATATGAGAGGTTTGGCACTGAATGCTAGCTTTATTTTTCTCAATAAGCGAATTCCCTTGAGCTTGAGTTATTAATAATCTCTGAGCTCTTTCTCGGAAGAACAGCTGTTGGGGAAGCTGAAATTTGCTAATATTTCCAACCTAGGCTCATTGGAAAAACGTGCCTCTACCTAAACTCCAAAAATGTCCCTATACATACAATTCACCTCAGTTTCCAGGTGAAATAAACACTAGCGGCACAAAAAAAACACCAATGACCTTTCATTCTTGTTCACACAAATTGCAATCACGGGGTAGATTACCGAATAATGAAGACTTATCTTTATTGCATTTTTTGCACAGTACTATGTTCTGACTTCAAAACAGTTTACAAATCATGCACTAAAAGTAACACATTTCAGTGTTTTCATCACATAACCAGCTCCGTATGGCTTTTCTGCCATAGTAAACTTGCTCGGTAGCTCACCTGGTATAGCACTGTACATGCAATGTGGAGCACTTCGGTGCATGTCCTGTGAAAATGAGTCACGATAAGACTTGTAGAGAAAATAAAATGGCATGGTTGCCTCAGCATAAAATTTTTTGTCTCATGTTTGATATTGTTAACAGTATTAGTTAGGTTTATAGTAGGATTTAGTGAGGTTGGTGTATTGTTTTTAAATGCGATAGGGCATTAAAGAGCAGGTCATATGGGTTTTCGAAAAATATCTTTTTTTGCACTTTGTAACATAGCTATCCTTAGTCGACTCAGAGCCGCCTTAATGTGTCGTTATATTTTTGAATCTTCCAAAACCGATATACGCCACTGGGTAACTTATTGGCATAATCCCCGCCTGCCCCCGTGAAATCCAAACATTCTGACCTGCCCACAAACACTTCCGCTAGTTCGATAAAATTACAACGTTTTCTGACCTTAGATGCATTTAAAGCAGTTGTAGGGGACTTCAAAACAATGTTAGGACACTTTAAAATACTATATGACTTGCTCTTTAAACTTTTAGCACCACTTTATTGTTGAATTGCTGTGATAGGTACAACAACCAATGAGTCACATTCACAATGATCCGTTTCAGACTAAACTGAACATGCTTTTAGCACCACTCATTGGACATTCCACCTTGAAAGTGTTGCAAAATGTGCAAGAAACAATGTAATATCATCCATATGACCGAACATACTTGCCCTTACAACCACAATCCTTTTGAAAATAGTATATACATACATATATAGAAAGCAACAATCAGTTAAAGTGACATCTATTATTTAACTGCATTAAATACAAAGTACACAGAAAATATACCGTGCTGTGCTTTTCTACATGTTGTTTTACAGACAAACCAGACTCTGAATAATTTACAGCAGCAAGGCCTTGACATCCACAGGATCCAATTAGTTGAAATCCACATGCAATCAGTCCACAGGAAAAAGGCACAACAGGGACATCTCCAGAGAGACGAGACACTATTAGCAAGTTTCTAAAATACAGAGGGGTGCACTGCATAAGAAAAGAGCGAACGCACCGCTGCTTTGACAGAACATGGAATCCTTGAAATCAGATCAGTGAACGAAGAATGTGATACTCGTATACAAATACCTCAGTTACTCAAACAAACCTCTGATAAGGTTCTACTGACTTGGTAAAAGTTGTGCTTTAAATAGCAACAGCAATTAGTGTATGATAATACAGTATAATATTATATATAGCACTATGGTACAGTACTTTATAGTTATAGTATGATCCAGTAAGACATTTACTTGCGGTCCTGTAAAATGTAATTTTTAAGTAATCAGTTTAAGTGCCTTCAAAAATAAACAGAAGTGTCTGATGGCGAAATGCAAAACCCAGACTAGCTGAATGTTTGTCTCCGCTGAAGTTTAAACTTTCCATAAATCAGGTGAAGAACTGCACAGCTTGTTAATGTTTTCCTTCAAACCAAAGATTGTAACTACGACTGACTTTCTTCTGCTGAAAACAAGAGATAATTTAAAGAATGTTTCAGTTGTTTTTGCACAGATAATAGCAGTCAGTGGGGTCTGATGTTGTTTTACGGATAGATTAAAGAAGAAAAAAAAAAAAAAAAAAAACTACATTTTGTCAAATTATCTTTGTGTTTAACAAAAGGATAAAATTGTATACATGAGCAAAATACGACAAACTACTGTTTTAGTTGATCACTAATCTAAACATTGAGGTTAGTTATGGTGGTTACGGCCCTGTCACTAATAGTGACACTAGAGTAAACAACTAAAACAAACTAACAGAGCAACTTTAGATAACAGAATCTGTCCTAGACGGTTTACAAAATGAATCAAAGCCAGAAACAGTACAAACTACTTATGTGGAACTGCTATTAAAATTCCTTGTGACTTTATCAGTCAAATAGGGTTTTGCATTGGTTTGTATTACAAGCTCCAGAGAAAAAGAGCCGTTTCAGTTCTGTCTGAGGGTGGAGCCGCCACAACTGTTTGTGTGGTTTCCAGCCAATGGCAACAATGACTTGTTTCTATAATCTCAAATGGAACATTTGTTAGACATTGTGTGATTATGCACTACTGAATAAAGTCTCAAAGACCTTTGGTCTGTTTTTTTTTTGTGTAGTATAGTCAGGTTTGGTCTAATGTGGCTTGGATATGAGTTGATGTGCTGTGGTTTAGAGAAGTATTATGTTTTGATTGTATAACATGATCTGGTTTAACCAGGTTTGGTTTGGTCTAGTCTAAATTGGCCTTTCATGGTATCATATGATCAATCTTTCAGCACTGCTATAGTCTGGAAAGGACTGGTCTTATTTTTACATGACTGTAGGGCAGATGGGGCAGTTCACCTAAAAAATTCGTTGTCAGTCAGTAAGAGGTTTGAAAAAAAAATACAGCAAAACTATAATATTGTGAAATATCATTAAGGGTTAGTTCACCCAAAAGTGAAAACAATGTCGTTCCAATCCTGTAAGACCTTCATTCATCTACGGAACACAAATTAAGATATTTTTGATGACCCTGTATAGACAGCAACACAACTGCCACGTTCAAGACCCAGAAAGGTAGTAAGGACATCAATAAAATAGTCCATGTGACATTGTTCAACCGCAATGATATGAAGCGGTAACATAAAACTAAAGACTTTCTTCAACAATTTCTTCTCTTTTGTGTCAGTCTTTTTTGTCATTTTGGAGCTTCACAGCTGCAGTCCCCATTTACTTTTATTACATGGGGAAAAAAATGGTGAATAAATGCAAAAATTTTTTAGTAATCTACCCCTTGAAAACAGACAAAGCCTGTGGCGATGGTTCAGAAAAACTCAACTAACTATATGCTGGACATGATAGCAGTGAGGTCATGGTCAAAAGCAGGGATGTGTGCAGTATACAGTACCAACCTGTTCCTGTTGGAACGTTGGACAGGAAGACACACACTGCCATCACTTGTTGTGCTCTCTAGTGCCAAAGCTGTGCCCTGCTTAGCTCTCTCTGTCTCTCTCTCTGCCCACTGCTGCCAGCTCACCCATGTGCCAAGCCCTCCACTAGACACAGGGCATTATGCACGCCCAACACAGCTGATACACACACAAATTCTGGATGCAATCATTCCAAAACAGTTTTTATGCTCAAAACACATTTGTTCGCATTACTCCAAATCATTTACAGTAATGACATCACCAGCCTGTTTTTCCACTATACTGGGTGATGCTGATTAGTCAGCATTACTGAATTAAAAGATAAGGGATCTGCCATTATTTGAATAACTTTTGGTTTAGTCAAGAGAGATAGTATTTGTTTGTGTACACATAAAACAACTCAAAGGCATATTAGGACACGTATTCTCACCTAAACACTCCGGAAAAACAAGTACAGTTAGTTTAACTTACTATTCCAGTTGAGGCCATTAAGCCATAAATGAAAACACAATTACAAAATTACAAAATTATGGTAACATGGTAAAACATGGCTTTTTGTAATTATAAATCAACCAATCAATTAGTTAAAATAAATGAATTTATTTTATACACCAAAATGTAATAGTATTTATACTAAATACAAAAGGATTGAACCAATAAATATAATTAAAAATGCACTAATTATAAAAATTATGCTAGTCTTAACTTACAAATTTTAAATTGTGGTTTAACTGGAGTAACTAACACTGTATTTACTATAAAACACAGACCACTTACTGCCTAATCAAAACCAAACAAAAAGCACAAATAGGTATATAATCAAATAAATATCAACCAATTTAAGAAGACATCTGTTCACTGTTAACCTGGACGTCTTAACTCTGCAAATTAAATTCTTTGTGTGGAGTCTCTCCTCCCCCTCAGCTGCACTTAATCCCAGTGATTAAATCATTTTTCTTCAGCCCTAATTTTGCCTGTTACAGGACTCTGATGGAGGATGGGCGTGCTCTTTATTGATTGGTGGGTTGAGCAGATTACCCTAATAGCGGGATTACCACCCACATGTTGACCACGCGTGTTGGAGCTGCTGGGCCGTGGTGCCAGCTTCCCATCAGATGGCCAGGGGGAGCAATGAAGACACAACGCACTACTCAATGAGAGCGTGTGTCTGTTCGTCTGTCTAGAGGGTGCGCATTAACAAGTATTTGGCAACTCATTAAGTTCTTTTATTTGCAAACTCATTAGTCATCTCAGCTGTGTTGTCATTTAAGATGTAGTCAAACTCACCATAATTATCACATGCTTAGCTGCCTTAGCACAACTTGACAAGTTGCTTGAAACATGACAGGTTTTATGACAAGCAGTGTAAATGTCACGTCTAATCTAACGCTAGTATGTTAAAAAGGCGTACAACAATACAAATGTAACCTGTAAATGTGCCTCATGTGGTAATTATTTGTTTTTATTCAAGTGAAAAATATGATCATAATTAAATCAATCTGACATTACACCAATAAAAAACTAATTTAAAGTAGAAATGGTGCCTGAAAGGGACAACACACCCAAAAACAAAAATGTAGCTATTCACTGTTATGTCATTCCAAGCCTGTGTGACAAAGGGATAGTCCATCCAAAAATTACAATTCTGTCATCATTTACTTACTCATGTCATTTCAAAAATGCATGAACATAAAAGACGATATTTTAAAGAGTGTTGTAACCAAACAGTTTCAGGCCCCATTGACTTATTTGGCCTTTTAATGTCCATACTACGGAAATCAATGGGACCCAAAACCATTTGATTACCATAATTTTTCCAAAATACATTCTTTTGTGCTCCACAGAACAAAGACATCCATTTAGGCTTGGAACGTCATGAGCAGGAGTCGACCAATTATCGGCGCAAATATAAATCATGTTTTATGGTTATCGTATCAGTCCTTTTTAAAAAACATTGGCCGATAAAATTATTTAAAAGCATTTAAAGAAAGTTTTTTGTTATTGTTCATTTTTATGATCTGTAATGAACGGTATCGCCCTAAAAAAACATATTGGTCGACCCCTAATTTAAAGTGATAGTCTACCCAAAAATAAAAATTCTGTCATCAGTTACTGTCGCTCATGACTAGGGGCCAACTGATGTGTTTTAACTAGGGCTGTCAAACGATTAATCACATACAAAATAAAAGTTTGAGTTTGCCTAATATATGCATGTGTACTGTGTGTAATTATTATGTATATACAAATACAAACACATTCATGTATATATTTAAGAAATATTTACAAGTATATGTATTTATTATAATTTTTATATAATTTATATTATATATAAATAAGAATATTTTGTACATAGATAACATTTCTCTTAAATATATACATTAAGTTGTGTGTATTTATATATACACATAATAATTACACAGTACACACATATATTAGACAAACTCAAACTTTTATTTTGTATGCGATTAATCGCGATTAATCGTTTGACAGCCCTAGATTCAACCGATATTTTAAACCAATATATATGTGTAAAAATGAAAATGAATGTCAAATAACAAGGGCTCTAGCAAAAACTCTTTAAATGCTTTTAAATTATTTTATTGGCAAACTGGTTTTGAAAACGACAGATACTGATAACCATAAAAATGCTTTATACCAGCACTGCTAGTTTCATTTTTACACCAGACATATATATTGGTTCAAAATATCGGTTATCGTCTACTTGATCTGTAATAATTGGTATCAGCCCTAAAAAACACATATCGGTCGACCCCTAATTTAAACCGATAATCTACCCAAAAATAAAAATTCTGTCATCAATTACTCATCCTCATGACTAGGGGTCAACCGATATGCGTTTTAACCAATATTTTGAACCAATATATATATATGTCTGGTGTAAAAATAAAATTTAAGGTCTAATTTAAGAATAACAAGTGCTCTGACAAAAACTTCTTTCGATACCGATAACCACAAAAATGCTTTATATTGGCGCCGATAACTGTGCAGGCTTATAACAGGTCAACACCTACTTTAAATAGGTTATTTATAGCTGAATAGTCAAGGTGTTTTTTTTCAGTACAGTGAAAGTGAATGGTGACCATGACTTTCATGAACAGTTTTTATAAATAAAAAAAAACAAAAAAAACAAATGACTTAAATTTCAGTTTGTCCATCACTCAAAGCTAACTATTGTTTTTGATGACTTGGAATAAAGTGCACAAGTCATGTGTCAACTCTTTGCTAGTACTTTTTTGTCATTTTAGGAGTTTGACAGCCTCAGTGCCAATTCATTGTATGGAAAAGAGCAGCTCAGACACTCTGCCTAACATCAACTGTATTCTGCAGGGGGAAAATGACATGAAGCTAAGTAAATGATGACAAAACGTTAATTTTTTATGTGAATTATCCCTTTAAGGGAACACCTGCACATTTTCATTTAACTCGCTTCCCGTAATTCAAACCAAAGGTGGATTAAGACCACAATGGAGAGAATTCAGGAAATTTACAGATATTTCCTTGCTCCTGAGGATAAACGGCAAATGACTTTGTCATTTAAACTGAACTCTGTGTGTGTGTGTCCTTGTAGCCATTTTCCTGATTATGATTCTATTAGACAATGTACAACAGTCAGCTGTTTATCAAACAGACAGTTATTCAAATTAATCCACAACAGGTAAAACTGCACTTCAGTTGATGACATATGCATGACCAAATCCTCCAGCCCTCTCTCTCATCCACTTCTGTACGTGTATGTTTGATTTAATGAGCAATGAGAGGTAATGATGCAGCGATGAAACATTTAACAGCTTTGTGACATTCCATAATACACATTATGCATACTGTAGCAATAAAGTCAACTCATAAAATCTATTTCCCAGACTATGAATGTTTTAATAATCAACAGAACACATCATAAAACATTACTGCGCACACTTCACCAAAAGGATCTTTGCGACTGCCGTTATTACGTCTTTTGAATCCAAATGACACTAATGGCTAAGCAGCCTCAAATTGCTTCAGTATAACAAAGGCATTAAAATATTAAAGTTGCAAATGTAAGCTTTTCTCATGTGTCCAGATGGGGGAACTAGAAGCTTATTCAGGCCACGGAAAAAGAATTCCAGTAATCTACTGCTGATCCTTCACAATGCCACCCTTGTGCCTTTTGTTTTAGCCTCCCCACTGCCTGTACTCAAAGCCACTGATAATGTTAATGGTCCCTTCCTCCAGCCAGCAGATCTTGAGCTATTACTGGTTGCGAGAGGACTGAAAATGCTTGTTAAGTCATAGTTGAGTGTCGAGGGGACGTACAGGGTCAACTTCGCAAGGTCAACACAAGTTCAAGCCATAAACCACATAAACAAAGTGAAAAAAAAAGCGTGGGGACAAATGGATGTGTCAGATTAAGACCAGATACTTGTGCAGTGTCATTTAATCTTTTGGAGATATTTTCGAAAGATGAATAAAATGACCATGCTGCGTATTCCAGGTAGGTTTTTTGTAGCAATGCAATAGAACCACCATTTTTGGTTCCTCAAAGAAACTTTCTGTGAACAGTCCTTTAAACAACCATTTTTTTCTTAGCATAAAGAACTTTTTATAAATCCTAAGAATGTTTTTCAATTATAAAGAACCTTTTGTTCAGTGAAAAAGTTTCATGGTTGTTCAAGGTTCTTCACGGAACCATCAACGCCAATAAAGAACCTTTATTTTTAGAAGTGTATCAAACGCAGGCATTCTAAATAAACAGTTAAACTTCTTTACATTTTAAAAAAGGCTTTTTGTTCCATTCTCATTCACAAAAAAGGATTGCAAAACTCTTAAATTCCGAAAATCCCACATCTTTCGACATTTAAACGGTTGAACCAGAGCCCCCTGGCCCTTTTCAGATGAACAAAACAAGCAGAGAATATCTTATCACTTTGTTTACATCTTAGAACAGTCACGGCTGAGATTTCATAGGTTGCTTAGGTCTCTTCACATCTCAAACAAGCAATACAACACCCACTACCAAATGAACGTGCTGAAGTTTGTTTGATTTGCACTGTCAAAAGGTGTGTAGTGCGTGAACTGAAGCCATGTAAACAACTTGCTTCATTGAGGCACAGTAACCAGCTGCACATAAAAGGGAAGTGACTTTAGCAAAAGGCCCATGCAAATATCTCCAACCACTGCTGCAAGGTAAGGTTTTTGTCTATCGGCACAGAACACTAGAATAACTGTAGTGTTCAAGGTCACCTTTTTTTTTTTTTTAACCCTTAGCTGCCTCTTGACAACCAACTTGGTAAACACAAAATATGCAGTTGTTACTTTGAGAAGTTAATTGTTTTCACATATCAACACTAAGTTTTGTTTAAGAAAAGGCATGCAGTTAGAGTAACACTACATGTGAAAATACACAGAAGATTTTGCAATTAAATGGATTAGTTTAGAAATGAAACAGCTTTAGGTCCCCTAACAAAACAATTACACAAATATTACATGTACATGAAACCTACTATCACAAGCCAATAAGCACACACTCCTACAGACAAAAGCAATCACAAAAGTATCCCGTTCAAAGTCATTTTAGTCAGAAACAGACCCCTCATCACAAAGCAAAGGGGTATTAACAAGTGTGCTGACGCCATCCCAGCAGCAGCCCCCCAACAGCCCTTATGCCAGCAAATTCACCTAATAATACAACAAGAGAGCCCTGCATATGCCTGTTGTGTCATTTAGCACAAAACCTCCCTCAAATTATTTGACTGTTACATGAACTCTCAGCTTCACACCAGCAGATGTTCCTTGGCACCATGACAGTCGTGATAATGATAATGCACACACACATATCACCCTCCTCCCCTTCATTCTCCTCATTATCATTATCAAACAACACTAAAACCAGTTTAACAGTTTGTATCCAAACTAATGAGCACAAAAATTAAGTACGCTTCCTTATATGTAAAAAAAGCATGCAAAGTTAAACAGCAAGAGCTAGAAAAACAATCTAATAAAACCCTTAAGATCATAACTAGTTTCTCAACTTTAGGTGTTTGTTAAATTGGACATAGTTGTTTACTTATCAAAGTCTCCTACAGAATCCAATACTGTATAATCAAAACATATACACACTAATTAGTTTGATTACGTATTATAAATGTAAAATTGTCTTACCATATGTTTTTATTTATTAAGTGTCCTCATGTGGAAGATCAGTCATGCACATTCTTTAGGAAGCACGAACATCCTCTGCTGCTTTTCATTTGCTTCATTCACATATTCCTTATCTCCGTATAGTTAAGATCCCAATACAACAGGACCGTTATCCAAAAATTCCCTGTAAATCGCAGTCCGTCGTCCTCTAAAGGCTTTGAGCCTTGATAATGGTAAGCTAAATGCGAACTGACAAGCATCCGACAAGCTTTCAGGGAGAGGGGAGGAAAAAAAACTGAACAAAACAAAAAAAGTAAAGCACCAAAGCCCCGCCCTAGACTGTAATAGCTCTCAAAGTAACACTGGGGTTTAGATTTAAGACAATCCGAAGCCACTGATCGCTATTGTGTATTGTAGGCTACCAAAAAAAAAACCCGGGAAAAACTCTAATAACAGATAATGTTTAAAGTAATCATGTCGAAAAAAAAAAATCAATAGGATGATGGAAGATAGCTGATAACCTAATTTAATGCTAATTGCCTGGCATGTTTTTTCCATCTAAAATAATTGGGTTTCGGTGATGGATCATGTGTTGCTCTGCATCAACAAGTTTATTATTTAAATGTACAGCTGTTTCCCTCAGCCGGGATGAGTTTTGGGGTTATAGTTAGAATAATAACGATTTAGAACAATACATCATTTGTACACGATATAAAATGCATGACGTGGCTGTTGTTTAATTAACAAGAGTAAAGAGTGAATAAAATATGCCATTCATTATATCTACATTGTAGATCTAAAAGTCAAGAACACATTAAAGATTTGGCGTCAAAGACGCCTAAAAAGTTAAAATACACACGATATTTTTGCATGCCAGCTCAAGAGCTTTATACATTTACAGCTGGGAATAGAATTGGGAAATGAGAACCAATTCTAAAGAACAGGTTCCATTGAACACATGGTTTTCGCGACAGTCGATTTCTGAACAAAACACCGCTGGTCTGACTGTATTAGTTGCTGTTAATGCCAACATTGCTACTGAATGTACAGCGCAAAACAAACAGCAGCCAGCATAGCCCGAATCCCGAATGAATGATTCTTTTATGAACCGGTTCTTTATAATGAATCAAAAACATATAACGCAACCACTGTAGCCCGAATTCCGAGCGAACGACTCTATTGTGAACCGGTTCTTTGTAGTGAATCAAAAACAAGTACGAGTCTTATGAGTCGGTTCTTTTTAGTGAATCAAAGGCACTTTAATCTGTTTTACTGAAACCGCAAATACTTAAAGCTGCGATCATAGTATTTTATATAAAGAAATTAAACAATCAATTGTTACACCAGTTTTTAGTGTAAAATACACAGTCAATTAGGCTACTGGATTGCCACCTCTTAAAAAGTGTGTGAAAACTCATTAAAAGTCTATGTAAACACACCATTTGCCAGAAGTGTGCTGACTTCATTTGTGTTTTGCAGCAGAATAACCTACGTGTTAAAAATCTGAAATGATTTCCTCGACCTCATCAGCAACAGACTGCCGAGTGCAGAATCTACAACAAGAATTTCTTGTTTCCAAACATTTCTTCCTCAAAAGTGCAAACAAACTCGTTAGTGGAATTATGCATAACCAGACTGCATCGGAATCATTAAATCCCTTCCGATTTCCATCTCTACACAGATGATTCAATGGTTAAAGCTCTTCAGAAGAAAAACTTCCTAAAAATAGCGCATGGACAAACAGAATGGGTTATGGCAGAGGTTATACGTGAGTGCGACACGGTAGGCTTTACGTACTGCCATCTGCACTAAAGAAAGCAATCATTCATTGTGCGACTATCGTTTAAAGTGAGTTGCCAATAGATTGATCTCTAATCTTAATCTAATCTCAATTAGACCCGCGCTGAAACAATGCCTATTCACATCACGACAGCAAGCCCAAGCGAAATCTCCCCGTCCAATCTCCCTTCAAAGTAGCGAACTATTATTAACACAAAAGATTAAGCGTCCTTACTGTTTATGTTCGATTCTTTCTCAGAATTCGATTCGAAACTTACCTCGGTACATAAAAATGACGTAATGAAGTTGTGGGGCAACGGCACGAACGCAAGGTGACACTCCGAGATGATGACAAACTGAGTGGCATCCGCAGTTTCCAAATGACTTAAGCGTTGAAAATGCAAATCAAAGCGTTCAGATCGTCTAGGTTCGTAGATCGAGGAAACAATGTGATGACATCGAGCGACGTTGATCCAGATCGAGACGGATCGACAGCGAAGTGCCCCGTGTGTTTGGTGCGACACCTGGAGCGGCAATGGTTCCTCCCTCTTTCATTGACTATTGTTTGTTCAGCATAAAGTTGGGTGATGCAGAAGTCTGGTGTTGAGAGTGCTTGTAATGCTACAACCTCTGTCTACTGGCACTTAAAGTGATAATGTATGATGATTGACAGATAAGGATTAGAATTAAATTATTTGAGAAAAGATAAAACATACTATATATGGGTCAAGGACTTGATGCTCTTTTATTAACTAAATAAGTAAACTAAATTAAGAAGCAATTTAAGTCAAAATATTTATGTAGTGTAACTAAGGAAAGAAAAAAAAATAAAGTAAAAGTCTAATCAATATAATTTTTTTTATTATTATTATTAGCCTGTTTCTGAAGCTGTTTTGTTTTAGAGTATAAATTGCCAAATTAGAAGTGTCTTAACCAACATGCTGGAAGCCATTTTGTTGTCATGTGACGTCTTTAGTCCATCATGTGTGTCAAGATTAGTTTTTTTTATTTTTTAACCTTTCAATAAAGAAGCACATTATATGCAGGTTGGGTAAAAAATTCAGTCGTGTTCACTTGTGTGCAAGATGCAAAAAAATTAATTTAGTTACTTCACATTTGGAGTTATTGTGTTTTTGTTGTTGTTGTTGTTGTGTAGACAATGCTCTAAAAGCTTTTTCATGAAACTGACATGAACACATTACATTTCTAAAAACTACGTGTAACCTCATAGATATTATTTGTTATTTGTCATTGACACACATATAATTTATCTTAAAGTTTAAAACTGCATTTTTGCACGATGAGTGTTTTTGAAAATTTTATACAGAAGATGCATTTAATTGTATTATTCTTTTGTTTTTTTATTTAATATTTAATAATGTAATTGATATATTTATATATATATATATATATATGATTTACTCTATGTATACAGTCAAACCAACATTTATTCAGACACCTTCAACATTTCTCACCTCATCAGTTTATTCACAGTTTAGATAATGGTAATAAAATACGTCAAGAACTCAGAGTTAAACCGACCAAATTCATCTTGATAATCAAATAAATGTACAGTCAAACCAGAATTTATTCAGACACCTTCAAAATTTCTCACATTATCACAGTTTATTCGCTATAGTTTAGAAAATGGTCATAACGTATGATAACAACTCACGAGTTAAACTGTGTCAGAACAAATTCATCTTGATAATGTCAGATAACTTTGATAGAAAGGTATGTAACAAAACACAGTCAGGTCAAAGTGTCAAATCAAATTTGGTCTCAAATTTTTCACTGTATGAAGAATTTTTGGGTATAATATGTCACAGTTTTCTTTATTCTGCTATCTTCACTTACATAAATTAACTATAGTGTCCTGCACCCAAAAAAATATAAAAAATTTAATCTGGTGTCTGAATAATTTTTGGTTTGACTGTATATTTATATCAATCCTTCACTTGAATTAACTGATTTAAATGGTTCTTTTTATAGCGCAGCTGCTTCAAATGCATTTTTTAAATTCACCCCACTTGTCCTTTAAAGACGGTGCAGTTTAAAGTCAGTAGCCAAACTTAATCGCCATTGTATAATTTCAGCCCTTGGTTACATAACTTTCAGGCCTGCCATGCAGAAGTGGATAATGCAGTAGCTGTTTAGCTAGAGCTGTTGCAGGACACCTATGTGAAGAGTGGTCATTAGTGGCTCTCACCAGAGGCTGTGACAGCTGTCGCTTGTGGCTGCCGCTGGGCCCCAGTGCCTCCCCCTCGCCCGCTCACAATGCACCAGTATGAACAGTAGGTCTGAAAAGACATGCAACCTGACTCCCTCATCTCCATTTACCCATCTCATATTTAATCCCAGACTCACCCTGTCATTAACCACCAGCCACACTACCTCTGGCCCACAGCTTTGATCATTAATCAACGCATTCGCGCAATTATCGAACGGCGCAGCTGCCCGCCTAACAACGCGTGCTTTGATAACTTTTCTGTTTTTATTTCTATTACAATACGTCCTTCGTTCACCTTATGAGTATGTTAGACAATTAGTGAGGTAAAATTAGGCCTGGTTTGTGATATCTGGGACTGCCACCCTTTTAAGAGCTTGTTTTTGAGATGGAAGTCCGTGAGCGAGAGTCGATGGATTTTTTGGTTGTGGGGGAAGGGTAATTCTGAACTCTTTCACCCCTCGATTCCTCTCAGGCACACACAAAACCTCACACACAGGAGTCTGGACACAAGAGTTGAAGGATGAGTATAAATTATCACATGTGAAATACAAAAAAGCTCTGTGGCTTAACTAAAATATTCAGTTTTTTTATTAACAGGAGCACAAAAGGGTGGGTTACAAATGAGCCTGAGTATGTTTAAAACACACAAAACAATTTACATTTAGTCTGCAACCTATTCTGTTTTATCCCAAGTGTATTTGCATTGCAGACACACTTTGCCCTCACAAAGAACACCTTCTTCTCATTTCTTTTCTTGCGGCGTTTGCATTCTGCTCCCGAAAGGGTTCGCATTCTGCTCGGCGCTACAGATCCTTCTGCATCCTAGTTATGGAGAAATGATCTGAAAGCAGCAACCTGTTGTTTTCCACAGCAATGTGGAGCGGAACAACTTTGACTCTGAGAGTTAGTTTGAAGAGTGGGGGAGGATGCATGTGAATATTCTTCCAGCGGGTCAGAGTTCACAAGCTCCATCAAGAAGTGCAGAATGCTTTTCCTGTTCACCTCCAACTGTGCAGTTTATAGGGACAACAGAATAACATGCTCAACTGACTCATTTATAATTTGAAGTGAGCCGTTGCATTTGAAAACTATTCATCAGTAACTGATGCAATATTTTGGCATGGTGGTAAAACAGGAAGCATCTACTTGAAATCTGGGACATATAGTGGCCTATCAGTGACATCAGTTAACTCTAGTCTGAGGCGGAATATGAATTGTTTTGTATAGAATGTTGCAGGAAAAGGAAGTCTAAAAATAGGTCACGCCAGCACTCGCATTTTGGTTTCTCATTGGTTTAAACAGTTCAAACCTGCATGTTATAAACTTAACCCCTCTGCTTTAATCCCTTGTTTTGTGATTTGCAGTGTCAGGCCTGTTGCTTTGACAACAGCAGAATGGTGAATATTTCATGACGGGAGGAGGGGGAGGGGTGGCCAGCCAAACTTTGACCTGGGGACTAATCTATTCAGAAGAAAAAAGAGGCAGACCGGAGTTGAATCCTGAGACAATTAAGGTGCACCGTGGTCAACACTTTGTGAGTTCTCTCATTTGAGTGTTATGTTTACAAATCACTCCTGCTGCTTTTTCAGCTTTCAGACATTGTTCAGTTGGCTTTTCTGTAGACTTCTGCATTCTTTTAAGTCGGTTTCTTTTGTTTTAGTCTTGGGATTTGCTGTTTTTGGCCCTTCTGTCACCAAATGGTAATAATGAAACAGAAATAAAAGTCATGAAGTGCTTGAAGCTCTTTTAGAACACTGTAAATAACATAAGATGAAATTTTGGCATTCTAAACACCTTTTTAGATTTGATTTATTTGTCTTTTAGAATGCAGATTTTTATTTAAAACTATTTCCTATGCACAAATAACAAAGGAAAGTTTTAAAATGAAAACATTTTATGTTATTTTGTTGTGGAAATAGTTTTTTAGAGCATTATACATTATAAATTCCACCAAGAGGTTTAAAAATTAAACTCTGAGGACACTAAAACTTTCTGAAGATTTTTGTTAATTGCCTTTAACCCTCTTTGGTACAGGGTGGCTATGTTGCAACATATGATTTTCCTTCGATTTATTGCTCTTTAAGAAAAAACAACAGTTGTCGAATGTCAAATATTTATAAGCAGTTTTACAGTAAATTGAGAAAATATAAACACTGCCATATGTTTCTGTACCCCAGTGGAACTTCAGTGGAATTCATTTCATCATTAGGAATTTTTCTAAGTGGCTTCAATTATATTATATATATATATATATTTTAGAGTGATTATAGTAATAAAACTGTGTTTATGTAAAACACCAATATTATAAAATGTCAGGAAAAAGAGAATGTAGTTTATTCTAACACTGACAATGAGTTTGACCTGTGACCCTGGACCACAAAACTAGACATAAGGATCAATTTTTGAAAACATCATCTGAAACCTGAATAAATAAGCTTTCCATTGATGTATGGTTTGTTAGGTTAGGACAATATATGTTTGAGATATAACTATTTGAAAATCTGTAATCTAAAGGGTGCAAAAAAATCAAAATATTGAGAAAATCAACTTTAAAGTTGTCCAAATTAAGTTCTTAGCAATGCGTATTACTAATGAAAAAGTAAGTTTTTATATATTTATGGTAAGAAAAATACAACATATCTTCATGGAACATGATCTTTACTTAATTTCCTAATGATTTTTGGTATAAAAGAAAAATCGATCATTTTGACCCATACAATGTATTTTTGGCTATTGCTACAAATATACCTATGCTACATACGACTGGTTTTGTGGTCCAGGGTCACATATAGCTACTCAGCTTAAGTAACATAAATTTAATTAGAAAAATTGATATGCAGAAATGTTTATATTTTCTCAGTGTACTGTAAAACTGTCTAAAAGTTGATCTGTGTCAAAGGTTAAAAGGTTAAAAATGCAGTTTCAGTGCAGATTCGAAGGGCTCTAAACAATCCCACCCAAGAAATAAGAGTCTTATCTAGTGAAACAATCAAAATTACAATTACTTTTAATTTATATACTTTTTAACCTCAAATGCTAGTCTTGTCTAGCTCTGCCATGCACATGCATACTCTGTATCCAGGTCAATACAGTTAGGGTATGTCAAAAAAAAAAAAAAAAAAAAAAAAAAAAACGCATCTCATTTTCTCCTCCAACTTCAAAATCGTCCTGAAGAAGTACTGACCCAGTGTTTACAAAGTGAACATGCAAAAAAGGTCTAACGCCCTTTACAAAAAAAAAAAAAAAAAAAAAAAGGTAAAACAGCAATGTAGGACAATTTTAAAGTTGGAGGAGAAAATGAGATGGGAGTTTTTCGACATACCCTAACTGTATTGGATGGGAGTGCACAAAGTACGCATACACATCCCAGAGCTAGACAAGACGAGCATTTGTGGTTAAAAAGGGTATAAATATTAATTTATTTAAGAAAATGACCAATCGTTTCGCTAAATAAGACCCTTATTCTTCGGCTGGGATCGTTTAGAGCTGCATTGAAACTGCATTTTTAACCTTCAATCCACTGAGCCCTGAACTATATGGAGAAAAATCCTGAAATGGTTTCATCAAAAAACGTAATTTCTTTGCGACCGAATAAAGAAAGACATGAATATAGAAGTGAGTAAATTATCAGGAAATTTTCATTCTGGAAGCGGAGTAATCCTTTAACATAGACCAATATTTAACTGCTTGTAAATATTTGATTTAACAACTGATGTTTTTTTTTTCTTTTTATTTTCAGAAGAGCGATAAATTGAAGGAAAATCATATGTTGCTACATACCAACACTGTACCAAAGAGGGTTAAAGGCAATTAACAAAAATCTTTAGATAGTTTTAATGTCCTCAATATTTATTTTAAACATCTTCATTTAAAAGAGAAACTGATACTTAGGAATTGTTTTAACAATGGATTCTTTTCCACATCATTTAAAAAAAGAATTTACATAAAAAATATTTTTTTTTTACTAGTGGATGCAGGACACTATAGTTCATTTATGTAAGTGAGGATAGCAAAATAAAGTAAACTGTGACATATTATACCCAAAAAATCTTCATACAGTGGACTACCAGTAAAATGTTAACAAATTTGGGACCAAAAATTATTCAGATACTTTGACTTGTCCATGTTTTGCTTAAATGTTTTTACACCACAGACTGAACAAAATTAAGCAAAGTACTGATAGCTGTGTAAATATTGTCATACTAACAATGGTCTGAAATTTGGGTTGATTGTAATCCATTACATACCTTTCTATTAAAGTTATCTGGCATTATCAAGATGAATTTGTTCTGACACAGTTTACCTCTGTGTTCTTGTCATATTTTATTCCCTTTTTTTAAACAGGTGTGAATAAATGTGTGAAATGCTAAAGGTGTCTGAATAAATTTTGGTTTGACTGTGTACATATATGTAGCGAAATGCCAATGTTGTTCACCTTTTGCTTTCTTTTTTGATCTTTTTCTGATTTTATGTAATACATTTTTTAAAATGTTGTGGAAAAAATTCCATTTTAAAATTATAGGCACCACAGAAGGTTATAAGAATATACTTTTTATCTAAAGAGATTTTGTGTGCACTGATAGCAGGGAAGGTCCCCCCGGAGCACCTTAAGGTTAAGGGCCTTGCTCAAGGGCATTGAGCGAGAAGATGATCTCAGTAACTCTCCAGGGCCCCTCCTATTTTGCGATTGAACCTTTGAGCCTTTGTGTTCATAGCCCGGATGCTTGGTTAGAGATTCTAGGCTTGTTCAATGACTGACACTCACGAAAAGAACTTAGAGATGCTGCAGAAAGTCTTCCGTCGTCCATTACTGCACAAATCACATTTATTTCGCCTCTCATCATCCATCAAAGCATAGGTGCTTTCATCTGGCAGTGTCTCTTTGTACCTGTAATTAGTTTTGGGACAGGAGATCGACTCTATTAAAACAGCATAAAAAGAGAATAAAGAGGTTTGTGTTTTCTTGTCATGGCTGCTCAGGAGCTCTGCCTAATAATGGCTGATAGATTCGTACTGTCAGGCTGTGGAGAAAACGCTAGTCTGGCATGTTTATGACATTACCTCAGAGCAGGACCAGGGCTGGAGTCAGCCGCTCGCGGCCGAAAGGGCTTTATTATGTGTCCTGAAGTCGCATGGACGGCTTTGTGGCTTGGACTACAAAACAGCTGTAACCCAGCAAACAAAATGTTTTGCTAACATTCCAGTCGAGCCATTCTTTCTGAATGCTCTCTGAACGAAATGTCCATTATTTAAATTCCCATTATATTTAATGTACATTATTTTGCTAATGTTACAGAAATATTCAGTTTTATAATATTGCGAATTTTATGGAAATGTTATCTTAGACATTACCTGAACATACTTTAACAGGAAATAACACTGAAGTCTGTGTAAAGGCAACTCAGAGAATTGTTTCTAAATAAATCATAAATTATAAATGTTAGAAATGTACTGCTGAAAACACGTTACAAAGACTGTGAATCATGTAGTACTATATTGTGGAGTTAGACCGTTAAACCACCATTTTTGCGTTCAGGATTTTTTGGGTGGGCCTGAAATCATGGTTTGATGACGCACTGGAGCCACTGATTATAGAAACAGCAGTTAACTCACTGAATTAAAAATTAAGTTTTTAGCTAAAGAGACTGAAATAGAAGTTTCTTGTAAAACGTACATTTTCTGTTAACTTCAAAAAATGACTATTTACAGTGTTAGATGAACATCTAATTAAATCGCTTCCAATAAATAAAGAAATACATAGAAATAATGTTTTTATTTCATTTTAATGTCATTATCAAAGACCTGTAACTCTGAATGAATGTTCTATTAACTTAGAAAAATGAATGTGCTTATTTATTTATTTATGTTCTGATGTGGTACAGGGTTGCAAAATGCCAATTTAGGTAAAAATTCCAAAATAAAAAATAACGTGGAAATTATTCCATTGTTAGAACACAATGGGTAACACAGAAGGTTATAAAAAGACTCTTTATCTAAAGAGATATTGTGTGCAGTGATAACCATTTGTTCATAACTAAGAACCTTACTAGAACATTAGTCAAAGTTATGAGAATGTTCCCTGTTAGCTACCTGATTTGAGTTGTGTTATACAGTAGCTGATAATAGACTATAAAGAGAGTTTCAAGCATTGCAGCATTGCCCGCAGGTGACTAATAGTGGAGAACAGCTGTCTAACAGGCAGTTTTGTTCCTCTGCAAGCTGGCGGTTAGAAAGAATAAGTCCCTCCTAAGCACATTACAATAACACAAATTACAGTACGTGTGTGACGTCATCTACCTGTATGTGTGCAGCTCTTCTCACCTTTGAAAAATTATAGTATCAGGTTCTTAGTTTTCATTCGGATTCTCATTTCTAATGTATTCTAATGCAATACACTACATTGGCGGCCTAATAACCAGCAAATCTGATCTCTCTCAGAGATGGACGTGCGAGGAGGAGGGAGAATCCAGGATGAATGAGAAAGGAAGGGAGGGCTGAGAGAGAGAGAGAGAGAGAGAGAGAGGGATAGCAGGGGCGCGGGCAGATGGTCGGGCTGGTGTGGAGTCTTGCTTCGTTGGAAATCCCTGAGTGCTTAACCCCTCCTCCACTAGGGAGAGATGTGTCATGACAACAGTTCCCCCCCTCCCTGCGGCAGATCCTCACTGCTATCACCAATCCGGGCCCCCAGAGGAGAAGAAACAGCTCTGTCAGTCTGCCTCCGTAATACTACTCACATCTGCCTTCTTCATGCAGGTTCAGAGAGCTGATCGATAGATAGATAGATAGATAGATAGATAGATAGATAGATAGATAGATAGATAGATAGATAGATAGATAGATAGAAGTACAATAACTGAGTCAGGGGATTAAAAAAGAGATGTACAGGATATTGACCTGAATATCAGAATAAACCTTGCCTCTTTCGGTTAGAGCCACTGATGCCCTCTACTGGATGATTGCAGCCACAACACCTTATAAAGTGTTAACAAGTAGTGCAACACAGTGGTTTTCAAAGGCCCCACATGTAGGCTAAGCTATTTGTGGTATAGGCTACCTCTGCTGTAATTACTGCTTGTTTTCAAACTTTTTTATAGAAATATATATTAAAATAATTAAATAAAATAATGTATCCACCTTTTTCTTCAACGCGGAAGTAAGCTGCTAAGCTTATGAGTGAGACTTCCTGTTCATTAGCCACTAGAAGAAGAATAACCACATGCAGTAAACAGTAAAACTGTTTGCACTACAAACCAGTGTGTTCATAATTAAGACAATATATTAAAATAATATTGTAAGACACACCAATTAGCAGCAAAACGAGCTGTTTTGTACAGCTAAAAATAGCTGGATGCGGATGAGACCGGAAGCCACACCCATACATTTACAAATGGCCACGCCCACTCTTATGTGAAGAAAAAGGTGGATAGAGAAATAACGAGAGGAATAAAAACGTACAGTAAACGGCAAAACCGTTTGCACTACACACCAGTGTGCTTATAATTAAGATATTACATTAAAATAAAATGATAAGACTGTCTAATTTACAATACCAAGCAGCAAAACAAGCTGTTTTGTACAGCTAAAAATAGCTGGATACTGAAAGCCTTAAAATTTAAAAAGCGTGGGAACACTGCTTCCTAAACAAAAATGATAGTTGTTGAGGAATGAATGAATAAATTAATGGACGAAGGAATGAACAAACAAACAAACAAGCAAATAAATCTTAATTTTTCTTACAAATCTGTTTTACCTTAGTACACTATGTCTTATTTTAAATCACTCTTATCTGTTGGTGCCCCTGTTCCAGCCCCGTGGTTAAAAAACACTAAAATAATAGATATGAATAGTTGTATGAATTGTTTGTTTTGTTTTGTTTTACTACTCAAGTCAAGTCACCTTTATTTATATAGCACTTTTAACAGTACAGATTGTGGCAAAGCAGCTTTACAGTGTTGAAAAGAAACAAATGTGTGTAGTAATGCAAAAGGACAACAGTAAGAAAGTAAATAAATAAACGACTGGGAAAGTAAATAAATAAATTTGTGGCGATGATTGCAGAGAGAGAAACTCTCTGCAAACTCTTTTTTTAAATGTGCGCTTCACTATTACACCAAAGGAGGGCAGTGTTTCACGGTTTATAGTAATATGAACAAACACCTGTTGCCATGCGCTACAGAACACAGGCAATAATGGATTTATGCGAGCGTTGGTGTGTTACAGGGATGTAGATATTCCAAACACAGATCAAACATTTTCTCTTCAAAGCAACCAGTAACACAACCTCCTCTTTTGCTTTGGTTTACTGTTTATTTGGACTTTGAGGAAAATGTGTTGGGATCATGTTCAAAGAATTTTCCGTGACAGGTCCTCAGGTGTAAAAAGAAAAGTCCATTTGTGAATCCTCCAGATCTTAAGAGCGTGTTTGAAGTCATGAAATATTATGTGATTGTGAGTGAAAGGAAATAGTCACATGATCATACCACAGGTGCAGTCACTGAATCGATATTGACCGTTCTGTTGTCTTTGGTACATTTATGGAGGATTACTTTATTGGTACTTTTATGATTAGACATGGTATGTAGCACTCTCGTTGTAAAAAGTCTGGGCTGTGTGCCGGTGAGCTTCAGTCAGTCTTTTCAAATAATTCATTGTTTCTTTCGTGTTTGTAGGTCCAGATCAAACAGAGTCCACTGAGACACCATCATGAGAGACCTACAAGCTGCTCATGTATTTTTATGAGAGAAAGAAAATCTTTGCTGAGGCGTGAATTCCCACCTCGAATTAGTATTTTCCAGTGCAGTAGCCTAATGGTCATTCGCATCCAACTCATTTATTTTCTGAGAACGTTATCCAAACGTTCTATTTTGGAAGAGTGATTTGAATGTTCTAAAACGTTTAGCGATTACGTTGGATAAATAGAGGAATTTAAATGTTAGCACGTAATGTTTCTGCAACGTTTTTTCAACTTATCTTTGAACAACACAACATTCCAAAAATGCTATTTTGGAACCTTCCAAGAACATTCATCATGTTATTAGAACAGCATTTTAAGGTTAAATTGCTATGTTTCCTTTCGCCAACAATTAAGGGCTTGTTATTATTAGCATTAGCTTTGTAGCAAATAAAATTAGGAGTGTTCTTGGCCAATCCAGGTTAAATTTTAAGGCTAATATGACATTTGACAAGTTGAAACCATTTAAAGGCATTTTCAGTGACCTTTCAAGAGTCTTATTTTAAGGGCATTTAAAAAGAAAGCACCAAGTGTCTGTCCATCTCATTCACAATTGACTAGGTCGAGCACACAACGCAAAGGTCACAGCAATTCTTCTGCCAACATTTACTTAAGAGAGAATTCTGAGGGTCTCCTAAATCAATGATTTTCTTTCTCTTCTCTTATTATTTAAGTGTTTTAAGTTTAACACAAAGCAAATGGGCTGTTGACGTGACATGTAATTTTACTGTCTTCAAAGAAAAAGGCCAGTCATTTTTTTTTACTACATACTTATCTTTTGGTTAGACAGAAAGGAAACACAAATGCTATCCATTAGCATAAAATGATCTACTTTTGTTTAATTGTATAGCTATTTTAATTGTCCTGCATGTGAAATGTATCAAGAGGAGCAATATGCATAGGCAACTATTTAGTGTAGACTAAAAAGAAATGGACAAAACTCCATTTCTAACTGTGCAATCAATATAAAATAAGCACAAACACACTTAGTAAGACAAAGACAGAGAAACTGATTTCTGAGAATCTCAAAGGATGAACAGACGCACAATCAAACACAGATTGCATACATTTCTGATTCTTTATTTAACGTTACTTTATAAATAACGGGAGGGTTAAAGATATTACATCAGAACACCTGGCCACTTCAGAATATCCCGTGCATTATAGAAAGTGTAGCACCATTTTGGAGACAAATCCAGCGCTGACAGGGAGAATATTTGACCTAATGTTTATTCAGCAGTATTTCAGAAACAGCACATACAGGAAGAGTCTATGAGACACGAAACGATGAACATTATTAAGACACGTGAGAAACGTCACAGAGGAAAAAAAAAAAAAAAAAAAAAAAATCAGCTGAATAAACTCCACCTCACTCTTTCAGAAATCCTCGTTTATCATTTCCCACATTATCCCTCGTACACTTTCAGGTTTCCTTCCTTTTTTCCGCCAGTTTCATATCCTTTATGCTCCCACTGACTGTTTGTCCTAGATTTCTGCATGTCTGTTATTTAAATATTAATCCTACCCCTGGTAATTGCATGAGACCTTTCTAAAATAACATCTAAATTGCAGACGTAATGACGCAGACAACATTTACAGGCTGGTTTAACACACATTCTGCAGTGCAACATCTGAGGGCATACAATCCAAGCGTCAGATATGCTTGAATCTATTCCCTAGTCCACAAAATCACGTTTTTAGTCCTTGATTAATCCTTTTAAGGCATGTTTCTAATGAAAAGGGCTAAATAATTACTCAAATAAATCAAATTTAATATTAGGTAAATGTTAACTGGTCATCATTTTTTTATGTTGCTCAAAACACAATAAAGAATCCTATATACATAGTTCTTGGTACAAAGGAAATAACCGATATATAACAACACAAGGACCACAATTAACATAAACATCCACAAATACACTGCACACTGATCTCAACCATGGAGAGGATTCTTCACTGTAGCACAAGGACTAATGTCGCGCATCAAACGCTGGAGAGCAGACAAGCAACCCATTGTGTGAGATACATCTGAGGTGAATTCAGAATTATACAATAATGGGTCTTGATGGCCATTATACCTTACTTTTATGTTTAATGGTTCAGACAGAGTAATATTCTGTCTAGTTTGGTCAATTAAGACTAGTAATCAAACCTTTTGGTTAATCTGCTTTTTCTGAGGGGATGATGATCCTCTTGGGCTAAATTTTGGAGGGAGACTTCCAGTATAGCAACCAGACGTTCAGCTATCACATCTCCTGACCTTTGACAATTATTGCAGCAGTTTTGCACACATACAGTCAACACATGCTTATGAAACCCTGCAGGCACGTAACAACAGATACTTGGATTGTATCTCTATCTAGGAAGCGAAGATGGCCAATGTTAGTCTGTTAAACTCGCTGCGACTTGTGAATCTATAGGGCAGAGATCCTCCCTCTCAAGTTTTTGCTTTTCGTCCGTCTTTTCACTCTCTTCCATCTTGGTGTTTTTCTGGTCGGAGAAGGGCTCAGAAGATGGTGCTCCAGCGTTTGGGTGGAGAGCGAGATCGGCTTTCTCCCTGAGATCGGAGAGAAAACCAGTACGGTCATTGTTTTGTCAATTGCGTAACGCGAAACCTTCTCAACACTGGCGTTGGATTATGCAAGGTCAAAATCAACGTTAGTTCCGAAACATTACAAAAGAATAAACGCTGAAGCTTGCACATAAATAGCACAGAGCATCAGCAGAATGGGTGAAGGACCGTATGTTCAATGTCAAAACTAGAGAATTAAAAAACAAAAATGACAATGCTGAGTAATCCATATTGTAGAGGTATTAACAAATGTAACAAGCTATGCTACATTTCTAAAAGAGTGATCTGAGCACTCAGCGTTCTAGCTCTACAGCATAATGGATGAGGAAAGCCAGTCTGATTTGATTGTGTCCTCTGTTCCTGCAGAGATTGTCATGTGAAAAGTGCAAAAGGGAGAAAAGGAAATTAGGCAAAAGAGCAGATGAGGTACACGATTTCAGCTAAAAGCGAACATCAGTGTCATATTTGAATGTCACATTTAAAATGTTAAAAGCTGTACTTTTAACAGCACTTTTAAATATGGACCAGACACTTGCAAATACACAGATTTATAAATATACTACCATTCAAATGGTTGTTTATATAGCAAGGATGCCTTAAATTGATCAAAATTGACATTTATAATGTTACTTCAAATAAATGATGTTCGTATGTCTAATATTCTTAATGTTTTAAACATTAATAATACAAAGAAATAGGGCTGGGTTTTGACGCAAATTTCATGATTCACAAGCTTATGATTTGATTCGATTTCCGATTTGATTTGATTTTGATTATTTTGGATATATATCAGGTACAGTACATGCCAAATTTTCTCAAGGAAAAACTACTAATGCTGTAAAATATATATGAGAGTCAATACTACATAAATATAATATTAAAGGTTAAATTTAACTAATTTGTATACAAACACTTTAATTACATCTAAATTAAGTATTTATAACAATAAATAAATTTCTACTCAAATTCGTTTTTTAAAATATAAACATTTAAATGTTGGCTGTCATAAAAACTTAAAGGACACATAAATTAAACATTGAAAAACAGTAAAAAATTATAATGAATATGTTATATGGTGCATATATTTAGCAAAAATGCTTCTCTCTGGAGTTAAGACTAATGAGTTTATGATCACCGAATATGGTTTTTCTGAGGTAAATGTGATGTTACGTGACATTGTTTACAAGCTTTTATACTGAAATCTTTTCACCGTTGAAACACTTATTCATGTTATTTCCATGAAATAGTGCCAAAATGGCATTTATTGTTTGAATACTGTAATAAAATGGACAGAATTTAAAATCTGAGACTTTGTTTCATATCAAAAGTAACAAAGCACAAAGCTTATTATGATTTGTTGCACTACAATTTGGTGCACTACAATGTTCCGTTCAATTAACTTAAAAAAACAGGCTAGACTAATCGATTCTTGAGATTTAAGGATCGATATCATTTTGTAAAATGAGATTTGATTAAAATCAAGAAATCTATATTTTTTACCCAGCCCTATTAGGAAATGTTTCTTGAGCACCAAAATTATACTGAATGGGTATCACATATTATTGTATTTTTTGTTTAAATAATGCTTGGTGAGCATGAAAGATATTCTTTTAAAACATTTACTTTTTGAATGGTAGTTTATGTATACACATACAATACGTGCATACATTTACATATATAATCATTGTCATGTCATTTCAAACTTGTATGAACTATGTTTTATCAGTGACCTATTTGTCATTTTTTCCATGAAAATTAGCTTTCGTTAATATGATGATTAAGTTTGATTATCTTTACTTTCCATGGATGAAAGAAAGTCATACAGGTTTGGAAAGACATAAGATTGAGTGAATGATGGCAGAATTTTAACTTCAATATAAACGATTCTTTTCAGAAGCAGGTGATATTCCTTAATCCACTGAAAATCAAATCTTATTGGCAATCAATGAGAATCAGCATGAAGAGATGTGAATACCTCATGCCCTGCACCTGGCAAAAGTTCAAAATGCTTATGTTACAATGAACCTCTCAATGACTGACTGAATACAAGCAAGGTTAGGGTGCATGAAAAGACTCATCTTTGACTGTAAAATTGAAACAGATGAGACAGGCCTTCTTTATAACCTAAATAAATATTGATTTTGAAAAGCTTAAGCGAATAAAAGACCTTCATTGACTGCTGAAAGACTGCACAGCCCTCACTGACAGGATAGGTGTCATTACTTTAGCGAGAGATGGATATTATTGGACTTGCATACTGAAGGTGACTCTGGGTCAGAAACAGAAGCAGTCAATAGTCTTATCAAGGACATTCTCATTCAGTTTTTGGCATGCTTCTTCAAGCGCAGAGTCTGAGATGGTTTCAAAGAAATAATCTATGCAACATCCCGTTATCGAGCATTTTTAATAGCCTTAATTACATCTCGATGTTGAAATTGCTTTCTTTGTAGGCATTTGCATAAAGGCGCATCAATCAACTGTAATTGTGCTTAAATGAGAATAACCTTTTTCAAAAAGTTACAAAAAACCTTAAATATGTATGACAGTCTTTTCAGAGAGTCTTTTTCTGCTGTTTTAGGCTCACCAGGTTGAAGATTCTGGAGAGTGTATTCTGTTCCCTTCTGCGTCTGTGAGGCGATCTAATGCTCTCCGAGCCACGCGTTGACGGGGAAGCCTAAAACACATAGTTTATGAACACAGAGAGGATACCAGCCCACTGCTGTTTACTCATACACTATCAAAATGTAAAAATATAGATTCTTTGCTGTTGGTGATGCACCAATGTCCACAAATGAAGAGTGCAATAGGAGGTTGCAGCACAGAGAATGTTACATGTTTGCTATTTATAAAGTATTATAGGAGGGGGTGATTTACAGATGGCAAGAGTGCAGCGTAGGAGGATAATCATAACAGGGGTTATATCTACAATAGGAAATGTTGCAATGCTGCATGCCTTTATGTACTGGAGCCTGTGGAGTTAAACAACACATGACGACAACATAGGGGGCGCTGGTGAGTCAGTGAATCAGGACCTGGGAAGGGAGTAGATGGGTTGGAGTATGGGTTTATGGGGGGAGTGAACACGAGAGTTCGAAGACCCCTAGAGAGAAAGCTGCTTTACCGGCTGCGACTCAGAAAAAGTCTTGCCGTCTCAAAGTCATCAAGAAGCAGAGAGTCGCTCTGGTTCAGGAGAAGTGCCATCAGAAAAACAAGAGTGCAACAATCAAGGCAAAAAATATACAGAAGAAGAAAAGAAACTGAAAAGCAAGCAAAAACATAAAAACTAACACTCTTCTAATCATTTGAGTGCTTGAGATCACTCTTTTATGCACTATAGCACAGCTAAAAGCTGTGGAAATTTATAATCACATGACGATTTGGTTAAAATTACAACAGATTTCTTAAGTAATGCCTATTTCATGCATTTTGGCATTACAAAATGTGTTCTACACATTGTGTAATAATTATATCAAAAGCATTAAATGTGGCTAAACTGAAACCACAATGCAATAATGCTTAATAAATTCCACTAAAAATGACATGGGCCTAATTTCATGCCCCTAAAAAATGTGATCAATCTGGAGATTTGTTGAAAATGAACCCATTCAACCTATAATCATCCAGTTCCACAGGTTAACGAGAAGATCGCATGAAGCGCAGCAGCTGTAATTAGAGCGATGCATTGGTTAATTCACAAAGAAGAGAACAAATGATTAAGAAACGTGACAGATCTATTAGAAACGAGACATAGGAAGGCTTCCTGCAGTCAGCCAATCAGATCTGTTTGTGAGGGTGTCTGTGAATGCAAACGTGAATCACATCAAGGACGAGTGACGTACCAAGCCCAACAGTTCTCTCCACTGCACATGAAAAAAAAAGAGTGTATAACGATTAACTTTCTTCTTAGATGTAATTACAATTTCATTGGTGGGTACGAGAGTGCATAGAAAATGATTATGGGTCAAATCTATTCTATCTGCATTGTATTATTCATTCAAGAGGGTGATGGCAACCTCATGGTTAATAGACGTAATGATGGCCTAATAGAGTGTTACAAATGTCACATTCTTGCTCCGTCACCATTTATATCCTGAGCGAAGCAGAATTTCACTACAAACTGTTTTGAAATAACTATACCAGCTGCATTTTAAACAATAGTATTAGATGCATGCTAATAGAAAAATGGGATTTTAGACTTACCCTCGACTTGGGGCGAGGAGAGGACACCTTCAAGGAAACAAATTAAAAACTTTTAGGGCAAGGAACATTTTAAGCATGCAAAAAGCAGAGCCACCACTTTTAATTTAGAGGCCGGAGTATTATAACGAGACATTTTGTCATCCAGCATAATACAAACAAGATAAGCAATCCTTGAACAAAGACTTTTCATTTTAAAGATGTTTACAGAGGTCGATCATTAGGCTTCCTTGCAGTTCAGATGAATAATGAAGGCAGAGACTGTATCTTTTTAATGAACAAGCCCACAGACCTAAGGAACAACTGTGCAATTAGCGTTTCCCAAAAAAACATTTTTAATTTAGGACATGAGTAATGGCGAAACGTTAGCACTCGTATCTAGTTTCCACAGAACTGATTGTGTGTTTTCAGCGAAAAAAAAAAAATCAAGAAAATGAGTAACGAGATATATACGAAATAAATAGGTGATGTTGAAAGAGACTGATCGACTTCTGTGTCAGGTGAAAGTTTCCACACAAACAAGATTATAGTCTCATATTTTCATCCGAAACAGTGACTTTCAAAGAGTGACTCATTCTTTACAACATAGTAGAGAATCTAACACTAGTGATGTAAGTGTGTGTAATGTTGTCTGTCTGACAGAAAAACAAGTCTGGACTATTGTAGCAAAGAAATCATGGTCTGCATGTTGAACATGACGACAAACTTGGCCTGCGGACTTAGACGGCTAATGTCCAAACACAATGTGGCACGTCTAGGACGAAAGCTCGCCTTATCTTTGGGTTGCCATATTGAAGTTTATCAACTCTTCTAATATATTTGACTTGATACATTGGATGAGGTAACCTTTCCCCGCTGCTCGGTGCTTTGAGAGCGGTAACGAACTCTTTGTATCACTGGGAGCTAAAGATGAAGACAAAGGGAGGTGTGAAAATGTCATTCTCATGTCTCGAACGAATTGATTTCTTTTCTAGGGTTGCAGTTGTTGATTTGATATCACTCTTTGAAGTGTGGGACTTGTAAAAACCATGCCAGCGCACGTGGATACTTACAAAGCTCCTGAAGAAATGCACCACAGGGTTGACATCTCCACGACGGCGGGTGGAAGAGTGCTGGGGTCTCTGTGGAGAGGAGGATAGATGACCACGAAATGAGCCCTTCAAATAAATGAAAGAGAAACGCCTAGAGTCAAGCTGCAACATGTATTAACATGACAACTTCTTAGACTGGAAATCCAATCATTAAAGATTCGCAATTTAGACAAAGACAATTTAACTAATTACCAATCTCTTCGATTTTTGTGGCAAATGTTAGCCACAAATAAACAGAAGAGGTAAGAAGGGAAATAAAAATATCATGCTAATCCAAATTGACCTTAGGATTTACCTATACTGACATGCTTTGAACGTTAAAATGAGAAAGCAATAAGGATGTATGAGTGTCAACAGACAAAAGCTCTACCTAGAGGCAGTAATTGAATCGCACTTTACCAGCAGAACAGCAAACCCCTTTAATGATATCACTTGCACTGCCAACAGCTGTGCTCAAAGCTTCTTAATGCTGTAAGAATTTATTGGTTTTTACATTTGAGCCATTTTGCCATGATTGATTGCTAGTGAAAGAAGCAAACAAAAAAAAAAAAAAATTAAAAGAAATCTCATAAATGTAACCAGTTGCTAGAGCAGACTGAACATACATCTTTGAAGGAACATTCTGAACCTGATTCAGCTATTGAATTCAAAGTCAGCAAGATTTAAGACCAAGTTCTCTGTTTAACTGCTCCATGAAACTTGGAGAATCTTCCTCTTATTTTCTAGAAAGGTTGTATGAAATCTTCTGAGAACAATAAATACATATTGTAAATAAATATGTAGCTAAAGTTGTACAATATTTATAAATCTAGATTGCATGTGGTGGCAAATTAACAGAACCTCAAATACACACACACACATGCAATACTATGACCAACTGTGTGCACATCGCAGTATACAGCCATGCAAATCAACCAATATGCAATACACAATACCATTTTATTATGCAATTGTTAAATGAGATTCTATATGAGAATAGGTAGCAGTGCAGTGCAGAGGAATTTGAGTATTTCTCCTGAGTCTGTAAACCACAACCAACTGAATGCAACACAAATGCAATCAACACTAGTCCTAAACTAGATTTAAATTCAGCTTCTCAATCTGAAAGCAATTTCTCCCCAAGAAATTTCGAGCAAGAAGTTGTCATTGAGCGTGAAAGTGTTTGGAAAACACATTTTCTTAAAAAGAAATAATAATCTGGCTCACCTTTCCCTTTCTCTTCTTGTCTCCTCCGAAGAACCTGCCAATCTGATCCAGGAGACCAGGGGACCTCTTCTTCCTGCCCAGCCCGAAGGGGCTCTGTCCAGAGGTGCTTGCAGTTGCCATTCTAGATGTTGATCTGTTTGGTGGTCTACAGTCTGGACGGCCTACGAATGTCCTTCTCCACTCAATCCAAAGTCCGCTCTGGGGACACTCTGCAAACCTTCTCGATAGTCTTCGGCGCTTCTAAGGAAGAAGGGCTGGCCTTTGAAGGTGTCGTCCCCTCCGTTGCATGGCATCACGGGAGATGAGGTGGGTCTCTAATAGCGTCAGTGATTCTGGGCCGGTGCCAGGCATTCTTTCGAGCCCTTGTGTGCCCGCGGAGGGTGTCACTACCCTGCTCTCTGATAAAAGGAGCTGCTATTGTTCTAGTCCACATCTGCCTCGACTCAGGCTGAGCACAACAAGGCCTGTCTATGAGAAAGAACCAGAGCGCAGTGAAGAACGGCTTCGGCACAATCAAACCATTGTTGTGATGACTCATGTTCATTATACAAATAGTTTACATTGAGAAATTACATATGGTATATTGCAACGTATAGGGTTTGGAATTATTGGCTTCAGACAAATCTTGCCATGTGCTTTATCATACTGTATGAATGAAACATCTCCAGAAGTTTAAACAACACAGACACACCCAGTTGAAGAGACACGCCTTCTATTATTTCATTGATGAATTTGATTTCAAAATGCTGCGAGCTAGTTTCTGGACTGATTTCTCAAAGTAAGAACTGTAATTTGTATCCCGGGTAAACGGTGCAATCTGCACTCGCCTGCTTGCGCTGTTCCCTTCACATCTTGAAATATCCACAAATTAATTCATTTTCAATGACTTTGCAATTCATTAACCAACCGCTGTGTGTGATACTCAGCATGGTGCCCACCGTGCTTTTCAGAGAAACATTACAGACAAATCCATCTCTGTTGAGGGTAAAGTGCTGCTAAAAATGCTGTTGGCTTTAGCTTGCTGTTTTTTCCTGCTTTTTCGAAACAATTGACAGTTGTTTGAGCTACAACTTTGGCCAAAGAACAAAGAGCGCAGTGTTTTGTAGTAAAAATATGCTGTTTTTATTATTTACCCATTCAGTTTTAAAAAACATATCCTTTTTTTGTTGTTGCGCCGTCGCCAAAAAATCTAAAATTCTGATCATATAAATCAAGGCTTTTCCTTCGCTATGATCACCGAGATGTGAGGCTGCAATTTCCTTTGTCCTCAAGATGTTTTCCACAAGGTCATTAGTAGAGGAAATTCATTCAAGCTACAGATACGGCAATACTACTGAGCAAATAGGCATAAGCTAAAATAATGAGGCATATACGAAACAGCGCAGGGAGAAATGATGCACAGAGTTTGTAAACACATCCAGTCAATTTCATATACAATCAAATATAGACCTACAGTAATTTTAAAATCATGCCATATGATTCCAATTGGAATGCTGAATCTAAATAAGTTGTAAATGCAACTCATGTAAAAGTAAATATTAAAATACCCATATTCTTTTTTTTCTACCTAAAATGAATAACTTTCCAAATATTAATAAACATTTGTGACCCTGGACCACAAAACCAGTCATAAGTAGCATGGGTATATTTGTAGCAATAGCCAACAATACATTGTTTGTGTCAAAAATCTTTAGGATATTCCATGAAGATATTTAATAAATTTCCTACCGTAAACATATTCAAACTTAATTTTTGATTAGTAATATGCATTGCTAAGAACTTCATATGGACAACTTTAAAGGCGATTTTCTCAGTATTTTGATTTTTTTGCACCCTCAGATTTCAGATTTTCAAACAGTTTGAAATAGTTGGTCAAATGTTGTCCGATCAGAACAAACCATACATCAATGGAAATCTTATATATTCAACTTTCAGCTAATGTATACATCTCAATTTCAAAAAATTGACCCTTATGACTGGTTTTGTTGTCCAGGGTCACATTTGGTGATTTAATGCATATCTCCCAGTGTGTAGACATGGCAGAACATTAAAACAAAACATGCTGAAGATAAAATAATGTAGGAAATGTGGCCAAAGCATAATTTACATTTTTATTTGTTGGTGAATAATTATATTATTATTTTACAGTTTTAGCAAAAGTTAAAGCTTTTGAAATAGGGTCCTTGTAATACCCTCAGGTGGGTCCTTTCAACAATCTGTGCTTTTCAATCATTAGCATACATGAGTGGAATTCACCACAAACAAATTTCCACATATGTTTTCAGTTGTTTATCACAATTCAGCTGCTGTGAGCTCTTGAGAACACATTGAGTGTTTGCAGAAGTTCACAGCATCCTCTCAAAACATGCCCTTCACGAGTGTTTGCCTATGCGCATATTCAACTAGGTTCGCCTGGCCTCTCAGTTTCAATTTATAGCAAACCCAGAGTCTCTATAAATGGAGCTAGAAGCTTGTGTTTGTTCACTCTGACCAGTCCACAGAAGCTCATCTGTTGGGCGAAGGGCTGGCTATCTACAAACCTCCCACAGCTCTTTAGGAGATCAGTGCAGGAATGCAGGGAGTGGGCAGGTTGCACTGCAAGTGGCCTTGTGTTGAAGACCAGGGGCTTTGTTGCCCAGAAAGGGGTGAAAGACACACAGGGGCAAACAATACAATTCTTGATGTGATCTTGTGGGACACAAACATGGGAGAGAGCCCAAAACAACGAGAAGTATGCGGATCACGACCAAGACGCCCACAGAGCAGCTTTAGCCCCACCACCACTTCCATTCGTGAAGGAGAAATCACTGAAAAATAAGTCTGTGTGTATCTTAAATAGTTATTTCCCCTGAAAAAGTCACTCAATTATCTCCGATTAGAAACACAAGATGACATGATTGATCTTCAGAGGTTACCAGTGTCTACAGATCTATTAGGTCAACCAATCTAAATGCCAAAGAGGAAAACTCTGGATGACAGAACTTGACATATCGGTTGCTTGGAGAGCATGTTTAATACCACATGTCTGCACAATTCTATCCACCTTATTTTGTCCTTATTTTAAGTAGAATAACAAAGTGCAGTAAATGGTAAAACTGTTTGGACTACAAACCAGTATGTTCATAATTAAGATAATACAATAAAATAATATGGTAAGACACACCAGTTTACAATATCAAACAGCAAAACAAACAGTACAGCTAAAAACAGCTGGAAGCGGCTGAGACCAGAAGCCAGACACATTAAATTTGGACAAATTTTAGTCATAACAATTTGAACAATTTGTGCTTTGGTGGAAGACCTTTTGTGGAGACAATCTCACATTCATTAGTCCAGTGTCACTAATGAATATTTAAATAATATATTTTATTTCGTAATGTTTCTTTGTTTAAACTTTCTAAAAATACCAATTGTTTCTAATTATTTCAGATTTGAATTACACATTAAATTCCATGAGAATCCAGTCCCCACTGGATAATGTGCATCTATATAGTATTAACCATACATATAGTTAATGAAAAAAATGGGAACTCCATCTCTAATCTTTGTCGGAAAGCGAACATTTCTGCGGGTTTTTGCCCATGCATGGCAGTGCCAAGTGTGAGGGCATGATATTGTTGTGACATAAAACAAATGGCAGCATTATGCTTATGTCCAGCATTGAGAGAGGATGCCAAGAGTTGATGGAATCATTGGCGGCCCATCACTGAGGCATTAGCATCGCCTTGTTTACCCTTCAGAAGGAACAATTAGGACAGGCCTCCGGCACAGTGAGATCAGATATACAAGGACAAAGTGCATAGAGAAGTGCTGGTTTGTTGTTGTCGCTGTATTGCTAAATTTATGTTAAGACTAATCAAAGCTTAACGAAAAATGTTTTTTTTTTTGTATTGAATTAGCATATTAGTACAACAATAACATCACTAAAAATATTTAAAATCCAGAAAAGCTTTTGTTTAGTTAAATATTCTATTTCTTTGAGATTCCCACTAAGTAATTAAATATATTTAAAAAAAAAAAATTGTGATCTCTCTTTCAAGCTGTTAAGCACTCACAATGGCTATTCTTCTTGACTTCAATGACCCGAGCACAGAGATGCAGGAGGGAGGCGGCCGCGGTTACCAGCGGACATGTGTGACATCAACACTTTCTGGCGGCCACATTGATGAAGGTTTGCCGATCCTTTGGTAGAAATAAACGACACATGACTGGCAGGCAGTGTGACATATGGTACGACATTAGAGTTTGTCTATGGGATGTGTACAGGACATAGAGGGTTGTGTTACAGAATCACAGCTTCTGGAGCCCTGTCCCTGAGTGCTGCCACAGACCAAACGCACAATGGGGTCTTTGTAGTGTAATTCATGCTAGTTTGTTCTTCACAGTTGTTATTCTGTGACTCAGAAACCCTTGATTTTTATTTTATCTGTACATAGAGCACTTCTCACAGCAGAAGGTACAGTACACACTGGCCAGACACATATCCACTGCAGCTAAAAACAGTCAGACTTTTGCAGTGCATAATATCATTCTGCATTCAAAAGGTTTGGTTCTAAATGGAATTCACTCAATGAAAAAAAAAAAAAAAAAAAAAAAAAAAACTTATTTAAGCATGTTTCATAAGCATAAACAATTAACAAGCTCTGCAAAATAAGGTTTAAGAAATTGTTTTGAATATAAAAGTTGCAGTTGTAAATCATTAAGTTTAAATAGTGAGATATAAAGACATACAATATTACATTTTTTTTTAATACATAGGCCTAGTTTTTTTTCACTCTGATGCTGAAAGGGGCTACGATCCACAAAAAAACAAACTGAACAAGTAAAGGCCCATTCACACCAAAAACAATACAGTTGAGGTCAAAAGTTTACATACACCTTGCAGAATCTGCAAAATTTTAATTATTTTTCCAAAATAAACTTTTGAATTTGAAGATCAGGCTAAATGTAATTTTTTCTGTCTTCTGGGACACATGTATGTATCTTCTGTAGCTTCGGAAGGGCAGTACTAAATGAAAAAAATATGATATTTAGGCAAAATAAATAAATGTGAATCATTTTTCCTTTTGGAGCATCAGTGAGCATTTGAACCTTCTGTAATAGTTGCATATGAGTCCCTCAGTTGTCCTCTGTGTGAAAACATGGATCTCAAAATCATAGTCATTGTTGGAAAGCATTCAAATACACAAAAATGCTGAAATTTCAACATTATTTCTTCTTCAGACATTGTTCTTTAAATAAAATAAGTATCTGCACTTTTTTTTTTTTATTCACACTTTTTTGACGTACAGTGAAGACGACGTGCTTGCTCTCTCTCGGGTCCGCGTTCCTAACCCAGCACGCTGGGTTATAAATTAAGACCAGTTTTAACCCAAATTGGGTTAAATTAACCCAACATTCTTACCCAGCGGTCTTAACCCAGCATTTTTTAGAGTGTACAAAGTGACTAACATTTGGTTTTCAACCACTGAAAATAGGTAATATTCAACAATCTGAAAACACAGCCTCATTGAGATCCCCATATTTCTGGGACAAATGATGTAGGGCCTTGAAAATGAAGATACCAAAAGAAAAGTTTATGAAGAACTAGAATCTAAAATCATATTCCGGTATCTTTAATATTTCTTGAGTTGCAGGCATGCCAACTTTGAAAAAAGAATATTTATGGCACTCAGACTGGTATTTTCAATTAAGTTGTCGTGACAGAAAGAAACAAGATACATCTCTAGTTTTAACAACATTTGTTCTTCAGACATTCCTCTTCAAAAGAAAATAAGTCTCATATTTTTCATATTTCCAATATCTCTGGAACTGAAAATCATAGGGCCTTAAAAATCAAGATGCCAAAAGGAAAGTTGGTTAAGACCCAATATCTAAAAGGCCATTAAGATATCTGGAAGACTTCTTGAGTTACAGGTATGCAAACTTGGGAGAAAAACTTGAAAAGTGCCGTTTCCCCATTTGTGAATGGTCACCATTGGCACATAATGCAACAAATACTGCTAAAGTCAACAGATTTTACTAATAGAGCTACCAATCTCTGTGTAAAAATAGTATTTTGATGCTGCCATTTTTCTACAGTCATTTTTATCCCCCTGTAACTTGACTCTGAATATCAGGTGAAAATTCCATTTTGACCTCCCTCTACAAATCAGCAGAGTACTCAGTAAATATTCACCTATGACATTTAATATTTTGGCTTATATCACTATACATGTGTATCTTATAATATTAGCAAAATCAAAAATTTGAGCCGGGGAAGTTTTTGAAATTTAGTTGATTTGACACAGAATGACCCATACACAAATCTCAAATACATACGGAGGGAGGGGTTCTAGCAGACCAATCACAGTTGACGCGCTGTTAGAATTTTGGAGAGGTGCATGTCAGGCTGCACCATAGGCTACACCAACTACGCCCATCCTACGGTGTAGCTACGGCGTTTGACCTATAAATTGGGCTTTACTCACCCTCAAGCCATCCTAGATGTATATAACTTTTTTTCCTCAGTGAATCAGTGCATTTGTGTAAGAAAAAAGTTTATATTTAAAACTTTATAAACCGTAATCTCTAGCTTCTGCTAACTGTCGTATGTGTGTTCACGAGAGAGTGACGTTCCAGTGGATGACCTATGATGTAGATGTAGCTTTGGTGAGAGGTGTGAAACACAGAAGTGCAGAGAAGAGAGCAAAACACCGGTCACGAACTAGAAGTACAAAATGAGGATTTGTAAAGAAAAATGTCTGAGGATTTTAATATAAGCCAAGAGGAGAGTGATTTTCCTTTGCTGTAAACTAAACTTGGCTCTGGTTAGACTAGCATATTCTCACCGGAGCTTATGCCAGAGATGGTCTTACTATAGGGAGATGAAAGGGACTGTATTACTTACTATTGGAGAAAGCGTAATGGCTAACTTGGATCACGTGTCCCCTAATAACCAATCACATTATAGCCTTGAGGTCACTGAATTTCAGTCAGAGTTATGCGACACTCAGTCGCAGTTTACGGATACCACAGGAATGAACGAGAAGAGCCATAAGCTGAATCCCACCAGAGCGGAAGCGTTAGCTCTGGCAGTTACGCTTTTTCGGCTAATGGTTGCAGGCTTGCCTTCTAGAGGCTTTGCTTATGCTACGCTTACATACTACGTCATCCACTGGAACGCCACTCTCTCATGAATGATTCTACCACAGTTAGCGGAAGCTAGAGAACACGTGTATAAAGTTTTAAATATGGATATTTTTCTTAGACAGACGCATTCAAGCAATTCACCTCAGAAGAATAAAGTCATATACACCTAGGACGGCTTGAGGGTGAGTAAATCATGGGGTAATTTTCGTTTTTTGGGCGAACTCTCCCTTTAACGCATATGTAAACAGGAAAGCCAGACAGAGAAAGCACGCAGCATGACATCACTCCCATAATTTCTCACTGCTTATAGTTATTTATCACAGTCTTGAAGTAAAGAGTTAAAATTCCGAATGAACAATGTAGTTATCCATTATAGAGTCTTTCAAATGACATTCATCCAAGTGCATTCAAGTGTACATTTTATATATATGTATTTCCTGGGAATACAACCTTGGTCTTGCTAGTGACATACAACAGTATAATGTGTAATTTATCAGACAGGGCTGACAAACATAACTGCAGCAGTAATACTCAAGTCTAATTAAATAAAAAGGGATACACTAAGTGAAAAGAATTCTGAGAATCTAGGTTGTGTTACCATGGAATTCATCAAATTCATCAAACTGAATAAAGGAAATAGAGAAAAAAATATTTTATTCAGATTAAGTGGGCCTATCATCTTCATTAGTGTCATTTCTAACCCTGAACTACCTTTGTTGAATGCAAGTCTGCATCAATGTCCTACATATGTCTGTACAATATATAAGGTTGTATTGAAGCACCTTAAAATAATTTCCATTAGACCGCTAATAGTCTTTCATGTTTGAAGTACATTAGACCAAGTAAGCATCAGCAAAGCCTTACATACTTAACACGGACATTTTCTGATTGAATAAGATGCAGAATAAGACTGAACAAGTTTCCAGCTGTGCCCATGTATGACTTCTGGAGCAATGCCAGAAGAACGTAGTTACATGAGAGAATTGTTGTCTATTTTAGTTTATTAATATTGAATTATTATTATTACTGTGATCAGCTTTCCTACTACATTTGTTTGTTGTTAATATATGTTTCCTTGATTTTTTCTGTTACATTCCGATAGTTTGTTAAATGTCCCTGTGTGTGTGTCCTTACAGTGGAAGTCAACGATAGCAAATAGAGAGAAAGTCACAGGCAAAAGGTTTGGATTGAGTGAGTAACCAATGACAGAATTTTCATTTTGGGGTGAACTGTTGCTTTAAATGAAAATGAGTTGCCTTTGATGAATGAGATTCAAAACTCAGTAAATTGAGCCAATGTTCTAATCACTAACAAACAGTATGCACAACACAAGTGTGTAAAGAGAGCATATTTTATTATGGACCATTAGCAACCATTACAATCACATTTGCATTTTGATTATGAATAACTGGAAGAATACAAACAATTCAGTGTATTCAATGTATTAACCAGAATCATGAATTTCAAATCACTGTTATACTTTTTTGTACGTCAAGCAATACGTATTTCAGTGTTAACCAATCACGGCCAATTCCAAAATATTTTTGATTTTGATTGTATCTCTGCTACAATCAAACAAGACAGTGAGCAGGAACTTCAATTGAAATTCATCAGCTGTAGTGAGGCAGCCAGAGCTGTGTACACACAAAGTGTTTGTTTTCCACATGAACAGTTACTATTTTTAGGGTGCAAAGGTCTCTTCAGACTCACACATAATACATGTTGGGTTGAGTCATCCATAGCATCACTGCTCTCCATTAAGACCTAACCAAACAAGCCAACTCTGAATTCATTAACCACAGAATTTAACCAATTATGAAATGTGCAAGCACTCATTATCTCTGAAGTGTTAAGTACTTTAGCATAAACAAGAATTACATTTCGATTCACAATAGACATTGTTTTCTAGTTTCTCTTCATTTCTGCCTCCTTCTTAGGGTAGGTGTTGACCAGAACGAGAGCTTCTACTCTTCTTGAATGGAGTCTTGAGAGAATAATGATGCTCTCTTACCCCCTCCACAGTTCAAATAAAGCACCACAATCACTCGTGCCTTCGTTTCGTGAGCTGATGTCTGTCCTCTCCTGTGTAAAACCTCCAACAGGTCATATAGCATTCTTCACAAAAGAGGCTATGTCAGAGTACTTACCTCGCTCAGAGGACACATGAGAGGGCAATGACATTGGAACGACTTTTGAGATCGGCGCTAACCTCCCATTTCAGATCTATTCACGATTTCATTTCGGAGAATATTGCTTTGGGTTGTGAGGAAGCATAAGGATGGTGGTGAATTAACAGCATCACTCAGTGTAGGGAAATGAGTTGTCAGGAATGGTGCATTTCATTTTGTGCAGCAGCAACTTTACAGAAAAAATACATTATTTCACTTTTATTTCAAAGCTATTTGAAACACATTTGATCACTGTCTCAACTGGTGCAGGAGAAAAAAATACTTGGGATTTTACAGTTCCCAGTTTTGAATAATGAAGTAGGCCTAAATAATTGTACTCTAAAAAAGTGAAAGGCCAAAGAGTAAAAGGCATGAAATATTATTTGCAGCTCAGTATTTTTAACAATGAAATATTCAGGTTTGTTTTGAATGAGTTTTTCATAAATCATTTCATGCAGCAAAATCATGTCAGGAGTGTTTTTGCTAAAAAAAGAAAAAAAAAAAAAAAAAAGAAAAACAGTGCCAATTAATAAAAGCCATAGCATATAAAATAGAATTCAGAAAACAGAAATAAATATTATTTAGAAATTCTGTATTTTCAATTAAATATTCAGGTGAGGTTTAAATGATTTTTTCATAAATAATTAATATTATACAGCAGACTAGTTTAGGCATGTCTAGTTTAGGAGTATTTCTACTAAAAACACTGGCAAATAAAAGGCATAGTATATAAAACAGTAATAATTATTATTTGCATTTCAGTATTTTCAACAATGAAATATTCAGGTAAGTTTTAAATGAGTTTGTCAGAAATAATTTTATGTTTTAATATTTAATAAGTTTTATTTAGGAGTATTTCTGCTAAAAACAAGGCATATAAAACAAACAATTTTGCAGTTCAGTATTTTCAACAAAATATTCACAGTTTTTCATGAATAATTTATGCAGCATTTCTGTTAATGTCGAACTATGAAAACATAACATATAAAACAGAAATAAATATTATTTGCAGTTCAGTATTTTCAACAATGAAATATTCAGGGGATCTTAGAATAAGCTTTTCATAAATTTCATGCAGCAGATGTTTGCACATTCTCAGGGACATAAAAATAAAAAAGACGAGAAACTATTCCACGCTCACAAAAAAACTTTTGTGTGCACATGAGAAATTATTGGCTGCTCTCAAGAAATTATTGGCTGCTCTCAAGAAAACTTTTGCACGCGGAAGAGAAAACAATTGCACACAAGAAAACTTTTGCGTGCACACGAGAAATAATTGATGAAAAATTTTTGCGAAAACACTTTTTCCAACTTACGTGCACACGAGAAACGATTGCGCGCTCACAAGAAAACTTTTGCGTGCGCACGGGAAACTATTGCACGCTCACGAGAAAACTTTTGCGTGTACACAAAAAATATCTGTATAAATAATATCCCCTTTTTCAAATCAAGCCATTCTCAGATGCCTGTCGGTGTGAGATCACACTGACAGAGGCCGCTCCCACGATAGTTGATTGACATGAGCGTCTTACCTCAGATCAGCTGCAACAGTTTCACCTCCATTGTTTCGATGCCGGAGCAGGGATGTAAGTTAGACAAGAATACCCCCAATTGAGCGATTGAGGTGTTGTGTTGCTGGATGTAATAATGAACGTAGTGGTTGTCATTTACTCCCGACATCTGAGCAGCTGAAGATGCAGTGAATTACGTTTGTTTGTGAAGGGACTGCGCCTCCCGATCTACATATATCCATCTTTGTTTGCCGAATCATCCGTGATTCAGCTTCACTTACTGAGTATAAGGATTTTTTATGAATCTTTGCAATCGCCTTTCCTAATAATGTGCTAGTTAGCATGTTTAGCGGCTAAATGCGGCTAAAGTAAACTGGCTCGTCACTCCACAGAGAGAAGAGAGGGGTGGGGTGAGCAGAGCTCGTTAACATTTAAAGCAGCCTGGACCAGAACAGGATGATTTTTGCAGAGCTGATTTTGGCAAGGTAAAAAGGGTGTTGTTTTACACTACCATTGAGAATTTTTAACCAAAGTATATTATAGACTTTTCATTAAGACCCTAAAGAATCATGTCAACTTGTGGAAAATGGGCATCCAATGACCCCTTTAAAGCATCCTGAAATGGACAAGAAACTGCGTCTTGAAATGGGCTAATGATGCAATACTGTGTGCATTTGTCAAGATCATGGCAGCTTCATAAACCCAAATTCAAGGGTCCAGTACTTATCACGGCCATATGCATCCTTGAGCTGAGAAACCTTGCTCGCATGAGTAAACACATAAGCAGACTCATCTCTAATATGAGCAATTACATTTTGCAGTTGAGTGTTTTCAACAATGAAATATCCAGGAGAGTTTTGAATGAGTTTTCATAAATAATTCCGAGCGGCAGATGTTTGCACATTCTTTATCAGGGACCATGCAAATTATTATTATAATCAGGTGCTCTGAATGAGTGTCTATCAAAATTATGCAGTTTATGGACCCATCTGTTGCAATAATCAAGAGGAGATTTGGCTATTATAGAAACAAAGGAGAGATCATGACTAATAACTTTATGCTTCAGGACACATTGTGCCAGACTTGTCAAAATAAAAGATTTTCATTATTGCCATTTCTAAATTAAAAGCCATCAGAAGCATCTTGAGAGAAAATGGATGCATAGGCCTGTGAGTTTGAGGCCTCTGTCCATGGTGCTGAAACAAGCATGATACGCATATGCTGACCATTACTCTTTTGAAAGCTCTGATGACACCTTCTAAGTAACAATTTTCCTCACTTTTAATAACCATATGATTAAAATGAATTCTTAGGCAAGTAATGATCTTTGTGAGGAGCTTAACCACATTGTGTTTGATTCATCTGACCCAGAAAAACATGATCAGCTCCAGCACGGTCTCTCACAGTGAGAGAAAAAATGTTTTGGTCTTAGAGAAGAGGCAACCGGTCACCATGGAAACATCAGTACCTCAGGATCTCACAGGGGCAGCACACAAAAGGCTGAAGGACTCCAAAACAATCTAAACCGGTAAAGAGCAGCCTAATAATCATTCGGTGTGTATAGGAAAATTGATGAGTGGCTGAAGTAAGATACATCAATGTTTTTTGTTTTGTTTTTTTCTTTTCCCCTCATGCAAAACAACCAACATTGTCATGTCTGTGAGATGTTCAGGCCTTGCAAGAAGAACACTACAAACAACCACAGCGTGTCATTTGTTTTCTAATTCAAAACCATGAAAGAAACTTTACATTTTTCTGTAGATTCTTGCTCTTTTGAGCTCCCTTGCATGGTGGTATTATCTCATAACCATTCGCCTCATATGTTGAGGTGTTCTCACATTGTCTGGTGATGCACTGAAAGCTTTTATTTCAGGTCATGTGGGGCCACATCCCCATTTTTGTTTATCATAACAATGACTTTTCATTAAAAAGACGATACGTGGAACCTCTCAAGTTACGTTTTTTCTAAAATAATTTCATTATAAATTCAGTTGTCATAGTTTCCTGGGCCACATCAGTACTCTACGAGAAGGCTGGAGATGTGGTTATCTGTTCAACGATCTTACATGACTAACCATCTCTGGTTCCCTGAGGACAGGGCAGTTGTATTTCCTCTTTAGATATTGGTAGTTGCGCAGAACAGGTCAAATGAAACCATTCAGTATGAGAGGTGAGCCAATTTGTATGCATAATAAGTTTCTTAAATAATAAATGCTGTATGGCGGTGCGGTAATTGGCCACGAGGCGCCGAACAGCTTGAAATGAAGGGCATAACCCATAGAAGAGCCGTAATGATATGATAAAACAATTTCATTTTTTTTTGAAAGATTTTCAAATGTACAATCTCAACATATCAGTGGTTCTCAACAGGAGGCTGCAGGCCACTTGGGGACATAAAAATATAAGAGAAAAGGAAAATACAGGAACTTTGAACATCTCTTCTAAATGTATGTTTGATGAGCAGGTATGAAATTCCACTAAATCTGGCCACAAATGCATCACTGCATCCGAAATACTTCCTTAATATACAGTATGTGAGGCAAGTAGTATATGAATTCATAGTATTTCGAAAAAACATATACATGAAAAGTACCTGGATGACCAGGTGAGATTCTCAAATGCACATTTGATGGACACTTTAATATCCCATGATGCCAAAGGAGAGGATTTGTCATTCATGCTACCATATTTATACTATATATCTACCTTATTTTTTCTGTAAGAGTGTGCATGGTGTAACTTGGCTACCGGTGTCATTTTCCTCCAGCTATTTTTAGCTGTACAAAACAGATTGTTTTGCTGCTTGATATTGATATTGCTGGTGTCTTACAATGGTATTTTAATGTATCATCTTAATTATGAACACACTGGTTTGTAGTGCAACCAGTTTTACCGTTTACTTCACATTGTTATTCTTCTCGTTATTTCCCCACAGCGTCTAATGAACTGGAAGTTCAAATAAGGTGGATAGATCATATTTTTAAGGTCATACAGTAAATTTATATTCAAATATAGTACCAATACAATTCACGATTTCAGATGCACCGCACGATTACAGTTGACCTTCGCAAAAACTGTTGCTATGTCTGACAAACAAATGCTGCTCTCACAGTGCACATGTTCTAACGCAGTGGAAAATACATCATGGAGCAAATAGGAAACTGACAACACGCCTGCAAACAAGACAAGAGCAGGTTACTTCTGGTATGCAAGAAGGTCTCAGCTTTAAAATGTTCTACTCTGCTGTCTGATTTGTTTGTCGGACAGAATGGCAGATTGGGGTGCTATTCTAATTGGTCAGATCACCTGTCAATCAAGCTGTTTGCGAACGGTCAATTTCTGGCAACAAATGCATCACTGTATCCCTACTATATATTGTAGTTTGTGAGAAACAGTGTGTGTACAGTATGTATGAGTAGTACGAATTCTTGGTATTTAGAAAAACAGTAGACGAAAAGTGGCTAGCTGGCCTTGTACTTCAGGTGAGATTCTGAAGTGCACATTTGACGGACACTTTACTATTCCATGAGGGCATGGGAGAGGATTTGGTGATGCTGGTAGGTCACGTGACAGTAACAACATGGTGGATGTAGTAGTATGTATGAATTTCATGCATGCTTCCATATTCGTACTATATCCAAATTATTATTTTTTGTATTTTTTCATTTGTATATTGAATGGGTCTGGCTTCTAGTGTGATTCGCTTCCAGACTATAGTTTTATCTGTACAAAACAGCTTGTTTTGCTGCTTGATATTGCCAACTGGTGCTTCTTACCATATTATTTTAACGTATTATCTTATTTATGAACACACTGGTTCACTATTTCCCTACAGCAGCTAATAAACCGGAAGTCGAGCACATTTACAGAAAACGGCTTACATTTTCTAATAGTCATTAAGTAAATTCATATTCAAATATTCATTTTGAAATAAAGTACCAAATGTACTCACTACGACAGTACGCCATTTAGGACGCTCTGCAAGTGTACAACTATCAACTTGTAATCACAACAGTGAATTCCATTCACTTAACTGTAGGTGGCGCAAAAATACATATATTTACATACACACTGCAATTTAAATGCTGGTACTGATAAATTATGTTATCTTCAGTCTTCTTCATAATTACGCATTTTATATATTCTTAACATTATAAGCTTGTTGAGCAAAGTGGTTCATAACTGTAACATAAGTATTTACAGTTCTTGTTACATTAACCCTGTCAAACGTATATAAAATAGGTTTTGCTGTTAATAAAATGTTGATTTATTTTAAACGTTGCTTTTAAAGCTGTTATATTCATATGCAAAAAGAAAACATACTTTTAAGACCCTTTCACAACCTTTTATGTTGACTTCCTTAGACAACCTCCTCCCTTCATCAATGCTTAACGAGTTTTTGAACATATTATGCTGAGAATTTACAGCCTTTGATTATGAGCCTCAACAAAACGCTTACAGTGTAACTTTAAAGTTCACTTAAACCCTTTTTATTACCTGTATACATGTATGGGAGTTGAAAGGGGTCTAATGGGAAGTGGAACCGTGGAGAAAAGAGGGGGAAACTCTTGAATCATCGATTCTGCGCTTTTCCCATGTCAGTGTAAGAGGATGGGTGAGTAAGGCTGGGAAATTGGTGTCTCAGTGACGTCCACACGGGCAATATTTTATTGCGGCAGCAGAACAGCTCTTCTCCACCTAGTGCGAGCTCAAACACAAGAAGAGCTCCTGCAGGTGAAAACATGAACCTGTAAGCGCCATCAGTGCGAGAAAGCAACTGGATTATCAGAAACTTCATTTCTGAGAATTGTTCTTTTTTATTGTTATGAAAGTGTGAAAATACATATATTGTGATGCGCGTTAATGAGCACCTTCTACTGAAACCTCGTCGATGTTGGACTCCACTAAACTTTAAAGGATTTTTCAGCCAAACCGTCTCTTCTGGAGAATCAATAAATCAAGAAAACTAAGTGCAGAAGGTCTTCAAGATTTTATTTTCACGACGAAGCTGAAGATGAACATCCAAATCCAAAACAGCAGTGATTTAGACAGACCTGAAGGCAACATAGACTTAGAGGCACCTGAAAAAACCTTATTTGGCATCGGCACCGACAACTTCGTCACGCTTCTTATCTTTGGACTCATTTTCACTCTAGGGGTCCTTGGAAACTCTCTGGTTATCACTGTTCTGGCTCAGCGCAAACCTGGACAGCAACGAAGTACCACCAACATCTTCATCCTCAACCTCAGCGTGGCAGATCTGTCCTATCTGCTCTTCTGCATCCCTTTTCAGTCAACAGTTTACATGCTGCCCACATGGATCCTGGGTGCCTTTATTTGCAAGTTCATCCACTACTTTTTCACCGTGTCTATGTTGGTGAGCATCTTCACTTTATCAGCCATGTCGGTGGACAGGTATATCGCCATAGTGCACTGCAGAAAGTCCTCATCCATTCGAGTTGCGAGGCACGCATTGATCGGGGTGCTGGTCATATGGGTGCTCTCTTTCGCCATGGCCACACCGGTCGCCTACTACCAAGGTATCGTGGAAAGTGAGGACAACAGCACGTTTTGCTGGGAAGTGTGGCCAGATCACAGCAAGAGGAAAATCTACGTGGTGTGCACTTTTATCTTTGGATACGTGCTGCCGTTGATTCTGATATCGTTCTGTTATGCCAAGGTTAGTGGCTCGTCTTTAATTGTGGCTTTATGAGTATTTCAATTCAGTGTGGATTGATTCAGATTTTTACTCATGCAAAATGGAATATGGATTTATTTTAGAACATAGGGTTAATTTAAGAATGTCTAAACTTATTAAAACGATGAATCTTATTTAAAACACGTCCCAGGTTCTTAAAAATATATAATCTCTGTATTCCTGTTGGTGTAATAATCTTTTTAAAATGTAATGAAGTAGAAAACACATTTAAGAATTTAAAAATAAGTATTTTTTAACTGCATTTTATTTCTATTTTTATTCTAGTGAGTTTAAAGTTATTTCATTTGACCTGAAAACATGATTTTGTTTTTGGTTTATCTTGTCACATGACAACAAAATGGCATCCTGCTATTGGTTACACCACACTGACTTTGACATGGCTGACAAAATGTCTTCAAATATGATTTATATTAAAAATTGATTTACTGCTTTTTGAAATAAATAATGAGAAGATAATAAAATATCTGTTTTTTACATCAAGCATCACAGAATATATCAAAACAAATATTAATTACAAAACTACAGAAGGAGGTGTATTTAACTCATTTGTAACTAGATTTTTGTTTTTGGTGTATTTGAATGTGTATATATGTCCAGAAAGTTTGTCAAATCATGAATCAAGAAATATTTCTCATATTTTCATTATTACTTACCAATGTGTCTTTAGGTCCTGAATCATTTGCATAAAAAGTTAAGAAATGTGTCCAAAAAGTCTGAGGCGTCAAAAAAGAAGGTAAGAAATATTTACACTTAAACACTTAACATTTATATACATACATATATATATATATATATATATATATATATACATACATATATAGTATAATTTTATATATATATATATTGACCACACATACACTTCAGAAATAAAGGTTCAAAAGCTGTCACTGGGGCAGTACCTTTTCAAAAAAGGGTCTATTTTGGTACATAATAGTACTTAAAATGTACATATTTGAACCAAGATGATTCAAAATTGTACTTTTTAAAAAGGTACCACCCCAGTGACAGCTTTTAAACCTTTATTTCTGAGAGTGTATTTCTGTTAATTGTTGATCATTCTTATTATGTTGTTAAAAACCTGCAAAAATGTCTTTCTCCATTTCTCTTATCAGACTGCTCAGACTGTTCTGGTGGTTGTAGTGGTCTTCTGCCTCTCCTGGCTGCCTCATCACGTGGTGCACCTGTGGGTCGAGTTTGGCTCCTTCCCCCTGAACCAGGCGTCCTTCGTGCTCCGTGTGGCGGCTCATTGTCTGGCCTACAGCAACTCGTCTGTTAATCCAGTTATTTATGCGTTCCTCTCGGAGAACTTCAGGCAGGCGTACAAGCAGGTGTTCCGTTGTCAGGTGGCTTCTGAGTGCCCTACAAATGAGGCCAGAGAGATGAAGAGCAAGACAGAAGCAGCACCATCCACCAACTGCACCACTGTGTAATTCCTGCAGCTGTTACCTTCATCATAATGTATGATGGCTTACAAATGCTTACAAATGAGTTGAGTTTTTAAGCCCGGGAGAAGAAGCTAGTTAGATATTGATTTAAACTGACAGGTATTTAACATGGTTAGATATTTGAATCAGTTATATGCTTGGATGGTTGCCTTTTGAAGGGCTTTCAACATGATAAAAAAGCATTTGCTGTGTGCTTACTCATCATGATGCATTTCCTTAGAGCGCAATCGAGACCTTACTTAGCACTTGCTGTGAAGCCGTAGTGATGTATGGCCTGTAAATATGTGCAATCACAAAAAAAAAAAAAAAAAAAAGATGAGGGGTAAAGATGGGGAGTGCATGGGATATGGTTTTTCTTTCCTTCAGGGAAAATCATCTGAAATGTAATCAATGTTATCTTGATCCATGTTATAGACTTTCAAAGTCTAAATGCTTGTTTAGTATTATAATTCTATTTTCCTTTCCATTATGACAAATGCTTTTCATATATATGTACAGTTGAAATCAGAAGTTTACATACACCTTGCAGAATCTGGAAAAAGGTTAATTATTTTACCAAAATAAGAGGTATGTTATTTTTTTTATTTAGTACTGGCCTGAATAAGATATTTCAAATAATAGTTGAATTTATAAAAATGACCCTGTTCAAAAGTTTACATACACTTGATTCTTAATACTGTGTTATTACCTGAATGATCCACAGCTTTTTTTTTTTTTTTTTAGTGATAGTTGTTCTTGAGTCCCTTGCTTGTCCAAACAGTTAAACTGTCCGCTGTTCTTCAGAAAAATGCTTCAGGTCCCACAAATTCTTTGGTTTTTCAGCATTTTTGTGTATTTGAACCCTTTCCAACAATGACTGTATGATTTTGAGATCTATCTTTTCACACTGAGGACAACCCATGCAACTATTACAGAAGGTTCAAACACTCACTGATGCTCCAGGAGGAAAAACAATGCATTAAGAGCCGGGGGGGTGAAAACTTTTGGAATTTGAACATCAGGGTAAATTTAATTTATTTTGTCTTCTGGGGAACACTTAAGTATCTTCTGTAGCTTTTAAAGGGCAGTACAAAATGAAAAAATATCATATTTAGGTAAAATAAGAAAAACGCACACATCCTCATTCCATTCGAAAGTTTACACGCCCCAACTCTTAATGCATCGTGCTTCATTCTAATACATCAGTGAACGTTTGAACCATCTGTAATATGTGACCCTGGACCACAAAACCAGTCTTAAGTCGCTGGGGTTTATTTGTAGCAATAGCAAAAAATACATTGTATGGGTCAAAATTATTGATTTTTCTTTTATGGTAAAAATCATTAGGAAATTAAGTAAAGATCATGTTCCATTAAGATACTTTGTAAAATTCCTACTGTAAATGTATGAAAACTTAATTTTTGATTAGTCATGTACATTGTTAAGAACATTATTTAAAGAACTTTAAAGGTGATTTTCTCAATATTTTGATTTTTTTGCCCCCTCAGATTTCTGATTTTTAAATAGTTGTATCTCGACCAAATATTGTCCTATCCTAACAAACCATACATCAATGAAAAGCTATTTATTCAGCTTTCATATGATGTAGAAATCTCATTTTTGAAAAAAATGACCCTTACGACTGGTTTCGTGATCCAGGGTCACATATAGTCCCTCAGTTGTCCTCCGTGTGAAAATATGAATTTCAAAATCATACAGTCATTGTTGGAAAAGGTTCAAATACACAGAAATCATCGACATGGGAAGTGTTCTTTCCTTTAGGGAAAATAATCTAAAAAAAAAATCTGCAATTATCTTGAGACTTTTAAGTATACAAATGCTTGTATAATATTATATTTATTTTCATTGTGTGTATATATATATGAAAGAAAATCTAAAAATGCTGGTGTTGAAAATCTCCCATATTTTGTGCATAACGTATCATATCAGACGCATCCACCTAATTTTTTTTTAACATGGAAGTAAGCGGTTTTCTGTGAATGTGCCAGACTTTCCATTTTTTAGCTGCTATAGGGAAATAAGGAGAATAATTAAAGTGTGTTAAACGGTAAAACTGTTTGCATTACAAACCACTGTGTTCATAATTAAGACAATATGGTAAGACACGCTAGTTTGCAATATCAAGCTGCAAAACGATCTGTTTTGAATAGCTGGAAGCGAAATGACACTGGAAGCCAGAAACGATTAGTTTACAAATGGTCTTACGGCAAAAATAAGGTGGTATGTATCAGGCATCCTTCAATAATTTGGTTTACTGTGTGTATCATCACAAAAACAATTATGTATGTACATACTCAAAAAAAAAAAAAAAAAAAAAAAAAAAAAAAAAACTCTCATTGGATTAGATGACATAGGAAACCAGTTGATATAAAGTTGAGTCTTTATATTAAATCCCCCTGACACCAGCACAAGATGCCTCTTTCAGCAAACCAACCACTTGAAGTTTATTAAATTGACTTTATTATTAGGACAAAACTCATAAGTGTCCTTAACTCTGATGGAAATGCAGAAGCTCAATTTATATGCGGTACATTTAGTGCACATTGAAGTAAAAAATCCAATCATAAGACACTGCAGTCTCCCAGGGTCACGAAAAGAGGCTATGTTTATCTTATCACTTCAACGAGAGACCTGACGAGATTACCTTTGTGGCAAATGTACCTGAATTACTGATAATGGAATATAAGAAGGTCACGAGAGGCAGCAGCAGCAGCAGCAGCATCACGATCTCTCAACTCTCAGGAGGAGATTCTAAATGTGCAATATTGCAGTAAATATACCTACAGCTGTATTTGGTTAATGTTATTTGATTTTTTGTGATGTACAAGTAAAGTCATGTACTGCAAAGAAGAGTTTCTGTCTTAAAGTATCTTGCTTTTGGTCGTCATGGAGACACAGTGCAGTACCTGAGTGAGTCCTGCAGTCTCAGGCTTAAGAGTGAGCAACAGGAGTTGTAATTCTGCATCATTGGTGTGTGTGTATGTGTGTGATAGGTCACTGTGATCTACAGAAACAGCTGCTTCTGGAAGCTTCTAACCAATATGGAAGCACTACAGTTCAGAAGGGTGTAGCAAGATCTCTAGTTTTGAGTCTTACTTTGTAGCAAACAAAAGAAACGTTATACAATGGACAAAAAAAAAAAAATCTGCAATTCATGTTGGTCTGCAGTTTGGGTTACCTATTAGTAACTTCTGACAAATACTTTATTGTAGTATTTGTAGCACTTTTAGTATGATATCCATATATCATTATAAAAATGATTTTTCATGATTTTTATGATTTTTAATGAGAAAATACTATTTCAGTTTTTCTACTTCAAAATTTCACATTTAATTAAATGTGTTACTTGGCATTTCTTAGTAGTTGTTTGTGAAGTTACTACCAATTTCTACCATTCTAAAGATACACAACAAATAGAAAAATAAAGCACAGCCTTCAGATTTTAAGGTTAGGTTATAACATGCCCTCACATATATATAAATATTAAAAAAAAAACATCACTGGGTCAGAGCATACTGTAAACGATGCGGTAAGATCACAAAAGGATTCACCAAAAAGGCTGTTTTTCTCTTCTCTGATGTGCAATTTGTAACTTTCAAGTGCCTTCGTCTGACTACCATTTTTAAGATCTCAAGATTTTCACCCCAGGGCCTCTCGTGAGGGATCCATTTTGATTGCTGCTTGTGTGTGTGTGTGTGTAAGAGCAAATGCATGTGTGTCTTTATGTGAGAGTGCACATATGAGGGCCATTTAAAATCTGTTCTCTTCCTAAAATATTTCATTGGCTTCCATAGTATTACCACTATTCTGAACACTATTACAGGTTACAATTACACATCATCCATCATTTTGTCATAAGGATCACTTTTTTGAAATTGAGATTTATAAATAAGCTTTCCATTGATGTATGTTATGTTAGGATAGAACAATATTTGGCTGAGATACAGCTATTTGAAAATCTGTAATCTTAGGGTGCAAAAAAATCAAAATATTGAGAAAATCGCCTTTAAAATAGTCCAAATGAAGTTCTTAGCAATGCATATTACTAATCAAAAATTAAGTTTTGATATATTTACGGTAGGGAATTTACAAAATATCTTCATGGAACATGATCTTTACTTAACATCCTAATTATTTTTGGCATAAAAGGAAAAATCGATCATTTTGACCCATACAATGTATTGTCGGCTATTGCTACAAATACCTGTGCTAATTTTTTTTTTTAAGGAAAATAGATGAAAGAGGAAAACTTAGAATTTGTGATTTTTAAAAATATATATATATAGTGTTTTTTAAATCATAGCATTTATTTTACAAACATAATTTACATTTACATTTATTTTAAATTCTCACAGCACACACACAAAAATCTCGCAACAAAAAATTGCTGTATTAGATTTTACCAGCAGAGGTCAGACTTGCACTGGATTTCACAGCATTTCATTTAATGCGCTTCACATTATGTAAAATCCCCTCTAGAGATTCACTCAAGTGTCATTTTAGTAGCACTAGAGTCGTTAACCACCAAACAAACTACAGATTAATCTAAAACGGTAATAGTAAAACACAGCACTCATATTAAAAAGTACTCTTCAAATTGTAACAGAATTCCCTCCTCCATTTTTAAACACAGACAGAACACAATACGCCCCCAGCAACATATCAATGTTTTATCAGTATAAAGCCTCGAGAGGACTCGGATCGGGATGCCTACACTCCCTTTCAACTTCTTATATAAAACGGTGGGAACAACATTATGGTGAAACAATGTTTAGTGCATAACAACTTTTTTTTTTTTTTGATAATAATAGCCTATGTTTTTTAGATATATTTTTATTGCCACATATTTATTATTATATATATATTTAAAATTATTGTCTATTCTCTTTATTATTTGTTATATTTCATTATATGTATGTGAAATTATATGTCTGCACCTTGTACTTTTTAGCTCCTGACACCAAGACAAATTCCTTGTGTGTTCAAACACTGTCAGTAAAGCCCTTTCCGATTCTGTATTAAGATAAACAATTGTTACAAATATAGTCTAACTGTAAAGTGGTTACCACGGTTGTTTAGCAACATAGCAATCTGGCGCATTAAGTTAATTAATCATAATTGCATTTTAATTCTTACTTGCATTCGCAGGATTAAAAGTAGGCTATTTCCGATATTTTATACGCTAATGGCTTCGAATCCGGCTCATCCAATTAGAACTGTGTCAAAACTATTTGTTTATAATTTAGAAATTAAGTCCAAGCAAGGCATTTGAGAGATAAAGCATGCGCAGAAGAGTGTCTGCTACTGAATATATTGATTAAATATATGTAATGTACATATATTTACTTAAACTATAGCACCCCCTTAACCTTTGCTTTAATACAACGTTTTGCCTCTACTATTAAAAAAATACGGATTTTCACTAAAGCTTTATTAAGTGTCAGTCTTTCTGCTATTAGATCCCTATAATCCCTTACATAAGAAGATAATATACAGGTATTAAGCATGAATAACCAAGGTAAGGGGCGTGTCGCAGAAGGCAAACAAGTAGGATCCATTTAAGTTACGTAAAGGTGCGTTCGCGCCATATCGGAATTCCCGTAATTACGAAATTCCAACTTGCAAAAAGCGTCCACGTCCTCGTAGAACTGGTAATTACAACTTGTGAACTGGGAGTCTTCTGAGAGCTACGACTTGTACCACATGACCGCTGTGCCAATTGGCCAACGTAGGCTCTACTTAGGTGCTGATAGTGTTGCCATAGAAAAGCATAACTCCGAGTCTGAGGACGTTAACAGCTCTGAGAACGTCACATGTTGTCATCTCGAAATTACGGTAATTACGATATGGCGTGAACGCAGCATTATTCTTTGACGTGGAAGCAGACTATGGGCGAGACTTCCGGTTCATTAGCCGAACCAAGCAGGCCACCATCTTTAGAATATTGTCTTTGAACTTCCGTTTGTACAGTAGCTTTGTATATTTCAATGGCATCGCTGTCTAATAGTAATTTAGCTGGTAAAGTGGATTTATGTATTGTATAGGTAACGAAAGTTATCTTAAGCATTGTAATGTTTAAAGCAAATGTCTTAAATGACCACTCAGATTTTAAAACGAGCGGTTCATCCATCAGATCATTGTGGAAATACAACCAGAAGACAGACGGCTAACGCAGCGCTAAAAAGGGGCGGGGCTATATAAGGTCAATAGGGAAATAACCAGAAGAATAACAACATGCAGTAAATGGTAAGATATCATATACAGCAACATTACAGCAATATGGTAAGACAAAGCAGTTTACAATATCAAGCTGTTTTGTACAGCTAAAAATAGCTGGACACGGACAAGACTTTAAGCCAGACCCATTCAATTTACAAATCTCTGCACCTACTTTTAAGGGAAAAATAAGGTAAATATTGTGGATAGTAATGAATGATTTTGCTACGATTTTAATTTATTGTACACACACACACACACACACACACACACACATTCTTGCATTTGTGGTTTACGGGGACTCTCCATAGGCGTAATGGTTTTTATACTGTACAAACCCTATTTTCTATCGCCCTACACCTATCCTACACCTAAACCTAGCCCTCACAGGAGACTGTGCAAACTTTTTGAATTTCATAAAACACTGTTTAGTATGTTTTTTAAGCCTTTTGTTTTACAGGGACACAGGAAGTGTCCTCATAAACCATGTTTACGTTGTAGTACCCATGTCATTATACACATTTGTGTCCTCATAAATCACAAATGCCGGAACACACACACACACATACACACGTTTGTTTTTGTGAATTGTGGGGACTTTCCATAGACTTCTACTGACAAAACAATATTGTCTATCCCCTAACCGAACCCTAACCCTAAACCTACCCCTTACAGAAAACATATTTGCATCATTACACTTTTAGATAAACATAATTTTAAAACAAGGAAGAAATGTACTTTTTCTGACTTATTTTAATTGTTAGGACAACATTAACTAGCAATACCATAGGTTTCGTAATAAGGCACCAAATAGAGTACCAAAGAGAGGGGGTTTGGATTTTGTTGCGGGGCACAATTAGGGTGCCATGCTGTTTTGAGCCTATCATCTGAGCCGGAAATGCCATGTGACTAATGACTAAGGTGGCACTGTAAGAACACATACAGTCCCAAGCCTTTATTGCAACTTTCCAAAGCTGTGACATCAATATGATCCATTACACGCTTTTAAGAGCCCTCCAAAAAAAGTAATCTAACAGCAGAGGCTAACAGGGCCACGCAAACCAGCAAAACCTTGACCCCTTGGTCCGAACGTTGCTATGCAACAAAAATATTAATAATCTATGTTCATTCACAGTGATATGCTAAACAGCTGCTCCGCATCATACAGTGGATATTAATACAGCTGTAGTGACTAAACAGCGTCTGACTAAGTATTTTATAATTGTATAACTGCATGTAAAGGTCGAGAGAGATCATGCTGCTGCTGCTGTTCCACTTTCTCTCCTTTCCTCTTCCTCCCCCGCAGTGAGCTGATGGCCATATATCTCTTAAAGAGCCCATGGCAATCAATAATATTCCACGCTAGCCCTCAGTATTGGACTCTGTAGTCGTATAATACCGCAGCATTTGTCATTATTCGCTCTGACGGCTGAGGTCTGTGTTATTCTCCTGGGAGCTGTTCCCCGGTCATTACCGCTGTCATAAATAATATGCACTAATGAGATATGAATTGATTGCTTGTGTGAGCCTGACATTTTCATCTCTCACATTAAATGCTGTTTAACAATAGATTACTACCCAATCGTTCCCTCAGTACAGACTGAGCGGAAGAGCGAATAGACTTCGCATCCGGCTGAATGTGAAAAATATGGGTCTATGTTACAGATGTTGCACAAAATCTGTCAAGTGTTTTTTTTCTTCTCGGTCTGTTCAAAGACCTAGCTATTTTTATTTGAATATTAATCATAAATAGGATGTAGAGTGCAGGGCAGGATTTTTTTCAGGGTCAGTTCTCATTCTATTAGTGAGAATTAGAGCATTATGCTGCCTAAATTGAATTTTTCTATTAATATGCTTTAGATAAAGAAGCTCTCGGGTGAGTGAAAAGCTTGATTCATGAAAGACAGCACTAAAAGCTTTATTCAGCCAATAGTTTTCTTTCTCTAGATTCAATCTAAAGCAAACACATCAACAAAACCTTGAGTTGAGCAACACAAAAAGAACAAAAAGATGAGATGAACATGAAGAACATGAACTGTGTGTGCTTCTAGCTGTCAATTTGACTGATTAATGACTTTTCCTGTTAAGGTACATTGAAGCCCAAGTGCTTGTGTGAGTAAGTGTGTGAGACGGAAGAGAGAAAGTGAGGGAACGAGAGAACGAGAGTGGACGAGATGGAGATAGGAACATGGAGAGAGAGGGATTGCTGTTGGTCTGTTCCTTTGTTCTCAAAGGAAATGGTGTCAGTGGTTCAGTGTTGCTTGCCATTGAGAGGTAAAGATTTACTGTCATCAAAGAGCAGATTAGAACACACAGACACACACATTGATTTGGGAGAGAGAGAGAAGAAGGGAACGAAAGAAAATAGAAAGAGAAAGAGGGAAAATAGATAGAGAGAGATTCACATTTTTGGTGAGGAAACTCATTCCGCGCTGGGAAAGATATGATCAGCTTATTTCGTGAGAGGGGAACATGGCAGCTCCTTCCTGAATGAACGTTGAAAGAAGTAAATTGTAAATATTGATTTCTGCAATGAACTGTCAATCTCCCTCGGCCCGAGATTATGCCGATCATCAGAGACCGACAAATTCGAAAAATGCTGACAGAGACAGCTGTATGGGATTCGTTTTAGCAGTGAGTGGAGTGGGCTTTATTTTCTGATGGCTGGTAATGGTTGTTCAATTTCATCAGATAGCGGCTGAGATCTCATCGGCGGGGGAAAAATGAAACCAAGCGTGACACCACAGACAGACCTTCACAGACAGAGGGCTTCGTCCCCCCAGAAGGATCTGAGGCACTTCACTGGTCCTGTATAGCAGGTCAATTTTGATACACCAGGAAACCTGTTTTAAACCGGGTCAAGCCATTGAACTGATGTCAGTCCCCTTAAGTGAGTCAATTTTTTGATGTAGACAGAGGAGAACCTAACAGATTCGTTCCAAAATGAGGAACAGAAGATCTTAGAGATGCACTCAGTAGTCTTTTATATATATATATGTGACCCTGGACCACAAACCCAGTCTTATGTAGCATGAGTATATTTGTAGCAATAGGCAAAAATACATTGTATGGGTCAAAAAAAAATATATATATATATTGATTTTTCTTTTATGACAAAAATCATTAGGATATTAAATAAAGATCATGTTCCATTTAGATATTTTGTAAGTTTCCTACCGTAAATATATCACAATATAATTTTTCATTAGTAATATGCATTGCTAAAAACTTCATTTGGACATCTTTAAAGGCGATTTTCTCAATATTTAGTTTTTTTTTTTGCACCCTCAGATTCAATTTTTAAATAGTTATAGCTCGGCCAAATATTGTCCTGTCCTAACAAACCATACATCAATGGAAAGTTTATTTATTCAGCTGATATATAAATCTCAGTTTTCAAAAAATTGACCCTTATGATTGTTTTGTAATGCTGGGTCACGCACACACACACACACACACATGTTGTGTTTCCATGTTTTATGGGGACATTCCAGAAGCATTCCACAAACCGTATTTTCTATTGCCCGTGCAATTATGGCTGTGTATCAGCACGGCTGTGATTCAGCCAAATTGCACAGAAATAAATACAATAAATATAAATAAATAAAAATAATAAAAAATCTGACTTGCTATGGTAGTGTTTATCAAAAAATGTTTTACGCATAAACAAATAATTGGCACAATTTTTTTTTTTTATTAAATCAAATGAAAACTTAAGTCAAGTCGACAACCTAATAAAAGTTGGACATTTTCACTTGCAGAAAAAATTACCTCTGCGTACAGCATATTTCTATTATTGTCACACATAAGTTAGCTAGTGTATTTTACAGTGGCTTTAAATATGCTATTTTGTGACTTTTTTTGCAGATTTCCACCTGCTATAAGATGCACAAGTATAGACATACAAAACACACTGCTGTTTCCACTTAGTATTGAAAGTGTTTTGATGCATTTTCTCACAATGTGCCCCTTGATAATCAATACTTCAGTCCAACGTGCATTCAAGACAAATGTGACCCTGGACCACAAAACCAGTCTTAAAGGAGAACTCCACTTACAGAACAACAATTTACAATTAATGTACTCACCCCCTTGTCATCCACAATGTTCATGTCTTTCTTTCTTCAGCCGTAAAGAAATTGTTTTTTGAGGAAAACATTTCAGCATTTTTGCTCATATAATGAACTGATATGGTGCCCCCGATTTTGAAATTCCAAAATGCAGTTTAAATGCAGCTTCAAACGATCCCAAATGCGGTTGTAAATGATCCCAGCCGAGGAAGAAGGGTCTTATCTAGCAAAATGATCGGTTATTTACATTAAAAAAAAAAAACAATTTAAATACTTTTTATTCTCAAACGCTCATCTTGCCTTGCAGTCCTTGAACTCTGTGTATTCTGGCTCAAGACAGTTAGGGTATGTCGAAAAACCCAGACCATATTTTCTCCCTGAACATCATTGCAGAAGTTCCGACTCAGTCTTTGCAAAGTAAACATGCAAAAAAGATAAAAACCCTTAACGAAAAAGGTAAAACAGCGATATAGGGCGATTTTGAAGTGGAGGGAGAACATGAGATGGGAGTTTTTCGACATACACTGTCATGAACAGGAACAAAAACAGTCCAGGCAGAGTAAGACAAGATGAGCGTTTAGCATTAAAAAGTATATAAATTGTATTATTTTTATTAAATTAACCGATTGTTACGCTAGATAAGATCCTTCATCCTCGGCTGGGATCGTTTACAAACCGCATTTGGGATCATTTAAAGCTGAATTTAAACTGCATTTTGAAAGTTCAAAACTGGGGCACCATATCAGTCCATTATATGGGGAAAAATGCACAAATGTTTTTCTCAAAAAACATAATTTCTTTATGACTGAAGAAAGAAAGACATGAACATCGTGGATGAGAAGGGGTGAGTAAATTATTTGTAAGCTGTTGTTCTGGAAGTGGAATAACTTTAAGTAGCAAGGATATATTTTCATCAATAGTCAAAAATACATTGCATCTGTCAAAATGTTTTTTTTATGCCAAAAATCATTAGGATATTAAGTAAAGATCATATTTCATGAAGATATTTTGTACATTTCCTGCTGTAAACATATCAAAACTTAATTTGTGATTAGTAATATGCATTGCTAAGAACTTCATTTGGACAACTTTAAAGGTGACTTTCTCAATGTTTAGATTTTTTTTGCACCCTCAGATTCCAGATTTTTAGATAGTTATCTTGGCCAAATATTGTCCTATCCTAACAAACCATACATTAATGGAAAGCTTAATTTAAAAAAAAAATGGACCCTTAAGACCCAGGTTTTGTGGTCCAGGGTTTCTCATTTCCACCTGACCACTTGTGGTCTGTCCACAAAATGCATCTTAATACCAGCTAGAAGCAGGGCGGCAATAAAGCAGTAATATTCGGTGCCAATATATTTTAGTGTTAAGAAATACAGAGCAGCAGTGGGCTGTGCAGGTTTGAGCAGGTTGCCCCCCTCTGGTCAGATCAATAAGGTTTCTCTGCAGGCACAGAGCTGGTTATAATCCTCAGATGAGTTATGTTCCTGTCATAACCATGAGAAGGTTTTAACACTGACTCTCGGCCCAGATAAACAGTAGGTGGCATGTGTGGAACGGGGCAGAGTGACGGTGACAGCTTTTGAAACATTAATCCAGAGGCGAGGAGCCTGATACAAGAAGGCTGTGTGCTGTTTGTATGCTGAACAGTCTGCCAATCTTCATATTGAATATGGGCTCTGGAACACTGAGTGCTTTGTGGACTCTATTATAAGGTTTTTGACTGATAAAGAAAAGAAGAAGCTGCTCTCTGATGCTTAACCTGGTGATCTATAATCTGAGAATTTTGAAGTAAATATTAACATTGGCCATGAACACAAACACATTGATATGAAACTATTCTCATTCATCACGTATGTTCTCAGAAATGCTTGATTGTGATTGGCCACTCGTGGCGTTAGGCGGTATATATAGAAATAGCCTACAATGGCTCATTATTGTTTATTTAGCGATAATGACCGGCTGCTTACATGCTATCCCGGTTATATTATGGCTTATTTTAACCACCAGATAAATATATACGTGGACATGAAATATTGTTTTGAGTTGAAATTATTGTAGAATCTTACCTGTGTATATTATCAACTTAAATCTCTCATATCACTTGGTGGACTCGCTCCCTCTGCATACAAACGCAACTACCACCAATATCCGTCTCAGTTATCGATTTAACTTTAGAGGACTTTAATATTATTATTAAGGCATTAATATTAGCATACTGCCTTATTGCTGCAATGTTTGTCGTGTCGTCAATCCTATATCGTTTGTTTTGTTCATTGTAGCTTAGGCTACGTAATTGTCATAAATGACGGTGAGAATAAGGAAATATCTGACCACAAAATGATGTCATTGGCTGAGCCTTTTCGCAGACCTTTTCGCGTTTCCACAGTTATTAACATAGTAATTTGTATATTTTCAAGGTAACAAAATCGAATATACACTCCTATAATTCTATACTTTGTGTTATATGGGTCATTCTATAATTGCGGGTACATCTCATGTCCGTGAAGTATAATTTTAATATATTTTCATCAATACCGATGCTTAATTTTCTAGTACACAATTATATTTTTCCCAATCACACTACTATATGTTAAAAAAAAGCCATATCTTTTGTTAAAAAAATGATGTTCACATCACATACAACCCTCGCATGCAGCTGTACGATTTTGTAAAGTTGCTCATTCTGCTCTGCAATAAAGCATGAAAATGTCCTCAAATATAAATTAATTTCATAGTTTTGCCTTCAGTTAGATTAGGTTATCAAGACATTTGGGTGTGCTCCTCAAAAATAATAAGTGTTTATTTTGATATAACTTGTTTTATTTGTGTCCGAGAAATCATTGTCAACTAAGTTACCCACTAGAACCCCCTCAAAAAGGAATGGTTTGTCCAATTCTTGTATAATTTGCACCATGTGATGATACTTCCTCTTGAAGCACATGGATGAAACACTATAAGTTACGTTCTCTCTCTTTCCCCTAATATTGGTTAAACTAGCAAACCTGCATCAAGAGTGGACTAACTGACTGTCAACAATGTTACACAAATATTATTGCTCACATTTTAACAAGACAATTTAACTAAAACTTATGTTTTGTTTATGAAAATATATTTCTAAACATACCATATGCTCAGCAGTTCTAGGCTTCTATGTTGAGTATAGGCCCAAAACACTAAAATATGTGAACTAAGTTACCTGTCAACTGTGTTACCCAGTAAAGGTAACATGGTGGACAGTAGCAAACATAGATGGTATTTTATGCACATATTCCTACAGATCATCTTTATTTATATAGCACTTTATACAATATAGATTGTTTCAAAGCAGCTATGTAAGGTCATGTTTGGGTTTTTGGGAAACAGGAAAACTTTTCTTCACATTGTCAAATTGTAAATGTACCCCTAATTATAAAATAACCCATATTACCTTGACATTAAAGTACAGAAAACTAGTGAACACTGCTGTGCGAGTGTTTCTAATAACTACACCGGTTAAGGGCGGCAAATTTGACATCTCTCTCTTCCGACCAACATAGGATAATATAGTTTTTTCTTCTTTTGTAAGGCCATAGAAAAAAATATCATGGATTCTGCTATTGGAGCTAAAAACGCAAAAATGATCGCAGCCATTTGTACATTTTATGGGTTTGGCTTCCTCTGCGTCCAGCTATTTTTAGCTGTACAAAATAGCTCGTTTTGCTTCTAGATATTGCAAACTGATGTGTCTTACCATATTATTTTAATGTATTATCTTAATTATGAACACACTGGTTTGAAGTGCAGACAGTTTTACAGTTTATTGCAAGTTCTTGTAATTTCCCTATAGTGGCTAATGAACCAGAAGTCCCGCCAAAAATGTACTTCCGCATTGAGGAATAAGGTGGATAGAAGTTTACAACTTCCGCTTCTGAGAACCCCGGAAATGTAAAAATCCAAGAATTAGCCTAAAGAAAGCTGAGTAATAATTTTGTATAATGACCGCTTTACTATATCACTGTATTTCACGTATCTTGTATCACTCTGCACTCTTTTTCTGCTCACATAAGTTTTTCAAATCAATATTTTTATGGATTTTTTAGCAGGCCAAAGTATAAAAGTGCAGTCACAGAAATTTTTCGGCAAATTATATGGGTAAAAAAGTTGATAATAGTGTGGTGAAGTAGGAAGTACAGCTCACACAGAAGACACTTTCAAACAAACCACTTACTGTCCAACTCGAAGCTGTTGCGAAATCTGCATTGGGAAATCCTTCACCCTCATGTTAAATTCCTATTTGCATGGATTCCTATTGAAATTAAGTTTTGACACTTGAAAATTCACTGAACAATGGTAAATGTGACCACACCTTAATAGATCCAACCGCATTATTGTAGAATAAACCCCTGCGGTGACATTTTTATCATTTAATAAATACTGTTACACAAAGTGTAGGGAAAATAGGTGAATAAGGTCATAAAAACATGAAAAGGGAAATGGAAAATGGAGCAAAAAACAAGCAAACAGACAAACATCTTTGCTAAATGTCTTTCACAGATATCCACAATTCAATCAGAGAGCGCTGCACAGCTGTGAATGATGTGCAGAAAGCCAATGCTGGCACTTTGTTTTGTTAGCATGTGCACATCCAGGTCTCATAACATTAGGACCACTCAATGCGCTGCTCTTTTGAATTACTGCTCCTGGGCCAGGCCTGGGAAGGCTCATTTGCGAGCAATCGATACGGGAGAGGGATTGGGTGCAGATGGAGCGGTACATCAGGTCGGCCTTGATGGGGAAATCATTGAGGTCAGCGCTGAGAAGGCTAGAGCTGATCAGCTGTGTTAAACTCCTGCAGTGTCTCAGACTTCGCAGGACAGGGCCGGATGCATAAACAGACTGCTCACCGCCGCATTGTACCTCTGAGAAACGTGCTTGATCGCTCAGAGATGATGGCGAGAAGACAGCGTTAGGTTTTAAAGCATCTAGCCCTTGTTAGATTCGATCTTAGATTACTTTGACAAATGAACAATAGCCTTAAAGTGATATATGCAAGCTGACAGTCTGCCCATAATATTGTTTTTGGCTGTGCATGACTTCAGGTCAAATCAGATGAGATTCAGAGAACAACGATCCGTTCTCAAAGAAAGTCTTGCAAAAACACACAAATCATATGTGATTGTTTTTTCATAATTGATTCTGTCTAACTGGCTTTAGAAAGAAGGGTTTCTTTTGGCAAAAGAAAAAAAAATCTTGTTTAGGGGAAAAGAAAACAATTTACAAAATCAAAATATTAGTGATAGCCCACATGTACAGGCTACAGCCAAACAAAATGAATTCAAATATGACAATAATAAACAGTAGTAATTAACCAAAACATTAAATACACCAACAAGCGGTTAAATAAGCAGCATTTAATGGCAGATTTTAAATCTAATTTACTATATATTATATATGTAATATGTTAATTTACTAGATAAATATATTATTTTATTAAGTATATAATTTTAGCCCTGTTTTAAACAACTAGTACAGTGTAAATGGTTTTCCACAGGTCACTTTCTTCTCTTGCAGTCACTATTGTCAAAACTCAAATATGACAAAAATAAACTTTAGTAATTAATAAAAAAGGAAAAACATCATTAAATAGTTCAACAAGAAGTGTAAATGATTTCACACAGGTCACATTCTCCTCTTGCATTCCTCATTGTAAAAAGGAATATATGGCAATAATAAACTAGTAATTAATATTAAAAACTTCAAACACTTTGATAAGCAGCTTTAACTGAGACCTTTTAATTATAGTATAGCATATATTTCACTAAATGAAGACTGAGGGCAGTGGTTTTAGCACTGTTTCTTTTTGTTTAACTACTAGTATAGTGTGAATGGTCACTCTGCCCACTCGTCATCACAATGGATGTGAGCGTCGATCATTTTACTCCCGTTAAGCACAAATGATTCAGTTGTGTTAATGGCATTTTTGTTTTCTAGTATGCACGCGTTCATGGCAAACAGCCGTACTTGAACTTTTGTCCGAGCGATTAGGACACAAGGACAGTGCCTGCAGCATTAGGTGTCCTTTAATTGCCATTTGCATAGTGGGTTAATCATTTTCCGACTCCCCAATTACTTACCCTCTGTGTCCATGTCAATGACGCTCTCACACAGATGCCCACATTTGGGATTATGGAGGCTTTGTTTTGCTTAAATGGTTATCGTCCCCGGGATCAATCACAAAGTGTGCATTTAGAGAGCGGAACGTGGCGTTCCGTTTGGATGCTTTCTCTGAATTCTGATAAGACTTTATGGCCCCCATTCATAACATTGTAAAAAAAAATAGATTAATTGTTTTTCATATATATGTATATATATATATATATATATATATGCTCATTCATTTTTGGCAGTGTTTACCTAATTAAGATGCAATTATACTGTCATTAAGCACAGACACACACACACACACATATTTACATATGAAGAGTTTATTTGCAAAAACAGATAACTCATTGTGCAGACGTTCATTGTGCATTAAAAATTAAAATAACTAAAAAAAACAGGTAACTAACACAATAAAACACAATCAAAACATTATAACAATAAAAAACATGTTTTAAAAAAATGGAGTTATCTGTTTTTGCAAATAAACTATTCATATACATACACACACACACACACACGCATATATATATATATATATATATATAGTTTTGTTTATTTATTTAATGTACGCTGATCAATAAGAATTAGTAGTCGAATGGCTTTTGTTTTGTACATTTTATAAATCCAAATGTATATATTTTTAATAATAATAATAATTCTGAATTTAATTTATTTTTAAAAAGTATATATGGTAACACTTTACTAACATGAACAAACACAACACATTTATAACAGTATTCACAGTGCTTTAATGTTAACAAGCATAACTTTTGAGTAATAATGCATTAGCAAATGTTGAAATTAACATTAAGATTAATAAATGCTGTACAAGTATTGTTCATTCTTAGTTTGTTACCAATTAACTAATTAACCATATATAATATAAGGTTAAGGTTATTATAATGTAATTATAATATATATATATATACAATTATATATATATATAATAATTAATTATATATATATATATATATATATATAATTAGTAGTTGAATGTCCAAATGTATTTATTTTTTTTAATAATAATAGTAGTAGTAGTAGTAGTAGTAGTAATAATAATAATAATAATAAATAATTCAGTAGTTTTTAAAAATGCCTATTATTTATACCAGTTCATTAAAAATTAGATTTGATAACCCATAGATTTTTGGCAGTTACTAAGCATTTACTCTATGCAATTATACATTCTTTATCAATGATGTAGAATTATGTTTTATACATGTATTAAATTATGTTACATACATATAGAGAGAGAGAGAGAGAGAGGGAGAGAGAGAGATATGATAGATAGATAGATACAGTATTACTAGTCAAATGGCTTTTGTTTTGTACATTTTATAAATCCGAATGCATTTATTAATTTTTAGTAATAATAATAATTCTGGATTTATTTCTAGTTTATAAAAAGTGCCTAGTATTTATACCAAATTATATTTAATAACCCATAGATTTATGGCGGTTACTAAGTGTTTGCCTTATTATGATGCAATTATACTTTCTTTAAGCAAATTATATTATGCCACATTTTATTCAGAAGTAAGAAAACTGTTTTCACAGTCTTCTACTGACTAACAAATTTACTACATAGTCATATTTCATTTACATATATCTGATATGAAAAAAAAGTTCCTGTCAGCGACAGGAAAGCAAGTATTCTGGAGCACAAAGAGCTGACTTCCAAATTATTTATTGTTGATTCCCTACATTTTGGCATCTTGTTTTCTTTCCCCAGCTGTGTAGTGCCGACTTTGCCCTTTCCCTGAAAGGACGATATGAGTGTCAGATTTATGACCTGCTAAACGAGGCTGCTGGCCCGATTGAAATCTACTGCAGTGAGTAACAATGACAGAGTGAGGATGTTTGCCCATGATTAGCAGAAATGCTAGAGGTTAATTACTCAGATCTACATTTATTGTTCCATTTGCACATTTCAGACAGACTGATCGTTATTAATTAGGGTCACCGATCCGATCGAGGCGAACAAGGAGCCCCTACAGCCATTTCAAGCAGGCAGAGACCGAGGCACCATTACCTCGGCGGAACAGTTAGCGCTGTAAGCTATTGGCTTCATCTAAGAGCTGCATTAGCGTGAAGAGCTGAGCTCATAAACAGTGTGGGCCGAGCTTTAAATGGCTGACTGGGTTTATGTGCTCTTCTGTTTGATAATGCTTTGCACTTCTAATGCATTTTTAAGTGGCCCTTCACGTACTCATTTCCCAATAAAGTGGATTAGTTTGCTTTAAGACCCGGTATGAAGGGGTAAATCACAGCAACAGCCAAATCAGAATGAGGAAATTAGGGGTTTTTTTGCATATGGAAAGCATCACCTGGCTGAAGAACCCTTAAGAACCTTCGGACGAGGCTTAGCGGCTCATTACAGGAAGTGTTTCTGACTTCCTGTTGAGTACACAACGCAAACAATGCCAGAACAAACGCAGAAGTCAAATAAAATCAGCCAATACGCTAGTATACTAATATCAAAATGAGAGTTTGATCCCTGACGTTTACTAGATATTATTTACTTAAGCTTGAAAATTGAATCAATACATTTCGGCGATTCCATAAATGTAAATCAGATCTTTAAAACAGGATTATCCTCTATGAGGTGATGTTATTCAGAGCGAAATGACTGACCGCAAGAAATCAATTCGGCAAATTAGAGAAGGATGAATCAGACGGCACCCATGTGGACATGGAAAATCAATAAAATAATTTAAAAGATAAAGGCTCTGGGTCCTTCAAATCTCCCCTGTGGCTATACGTGACAGTTTATTCTCATTAAAGTTTTGGATAAAATGTCATGCGACGGAATCCGAGGACTCATGCATAAGCAGAGTGAGTCGTACCACCTTCCTGCGTAAAGTTGGCGGAAACCAGGTGTTTCTAATAAGTGCGTCTACGCTGGGGCCTTTGTTGTAACTGATGACTCAGAGATGTTACAGAGTCCTGGCATTTCTGCTGCATTAGCTTTATCGCTATATTTAGAGTTCCAATGCACTTTCTGGCTGAGGGAGATCATATCTGAACGGCTTCAATTGAAAATATGACGGCAATCATATTTCATACCATGTGGTGGTGCTGCAGTCCAGTTCCTCGTTCTGTCACATGGAGATGTACGCTGATTTTTTTTAATAGCAGAACCAACAAGCACAGCAGGTGAGCTGGATTAATGTATTTTTTAAAAATAGAACTGAACTTAAAAAATGGACTTGTGCTTTAGTGCCATCCATTCGTTTCCCAGCATGCACCGTGGCTTGATTAATTAATATGAGTGTATTATTTGACTGTTTGCCAGTTTTGTGTACATAGTTGTTGGTGTTTTTTGTCTTATTAATGAGCTTGTTGTCTTGCGGTGGCAGCGTGAGTTTGTTTCTCGGTCACCCTTGTCCAAGTTTTGCGCTCTGTGTTTGGTGTTTATGATCTCTTATGTTTTAATCTCAGAAGTATTCAAATCATGATTTGCCTTAGTCTTAGAAAGCTACAAAAGTTAGCTAGGTAATAGTTGAAGATTTTAAGCCGTGGCAACCTGCCATTTTAAATTCAGTCAAGATATTTACTTAAAATAATTACGCAAAATAATCAACTTAAAAAAAACATGTAAACTGTTGTCCTCATTTTTTAAAGTTCCGCAAACATCCCATTTTTTAGAGTGTGTATAAACAATGTGGTAATATATGACAAATGCGTGACCGCATATGACAGAAAATCTATCCAATAAAGAACAAATATTTAGACTTACCCTAGACTGATGGTTCATTTTAATAACACTGCTGTGATGAAGGTAAATAAGATTGAAAGTTCATCTTTCTGAGGAGGGACTCTTAGTTTCACAGAACAAGTTATTTACAGGCACACTGAAAGGTCACACTAATCTCTGAATAACCAGCCATTGATTTTCAGTTATACCTTTTAATAACGTGGAGAAAGAGACACTCCTTTATATACAATATATATTAAGTGCCTCTAAATTATTAAGTGTCTCTAAAATTGAGAAATTCTCTTAGGCTTTGCTTTAAATCTAAAAAAAAAGAAAAAGAGAAAGCATTCTTCGCGGTTTGCTCTATTTAAGATGTTCATCGACAACGTATAGGCACGAAAACCTCCATAGTGGAGATGGTAAAGTGAGAAGAGATTATTCTTTTGAAAAGGCTAATTGGTATGAATTACTGAAGCTGTGGTTGTTTACACCCATCTTCTTGTTGGTTGACAGGTCTGGACCTCACAGGGCAGCCCTTTGATTGAGAATGAACTCAGACAGCATCTGATGAGGTCGGGCTATTTGTTGATTAATATACAAAGAGTCACACTAGGACTCCATTAATCAAATGAGAATGTCACGTTCCGTATGATTTACATGTCGCCTCTCCTCCAGCAATTCTGTTTCGGACATGGCACGGGGTGGGAATGAAAGGATGAGGGATGAGAAGACAGGATGATGAAGGGTATTTTAGAGAATGAGTTTACTGTATGTGATGTCACTCCGCGCAGAGGGACTATTCGTACAGCAGCGAAGTTTCATTTCTGTCATAAATCTATCTCTTCAAAATATACAGTCAAACGAAGCTTGCGGACGTACATCAACTTGTTTGTTTCAATCAGTTGCGTTTCAGACTGGGTATAGGTTTTCCAAAGAAATGTACATCTAAATTTTATGGAATATATATGTTTTTAAAAATATGTATTGAAAATAAACAATAAATAGTAAAAAAATATTTTTTTAAACATTGTTTGTTTATATGCTTATATGACTTCTATGATCTTATGTATTCAAAATTCAGATTTTTTGGTTCTGATTTCAAATCTTATTCTAATTCCAGATATGTTTATATATTTACTTGTTTTCATATCATATCGTCACGTTGATGTTTTAATAATGAATATGATTCTAAATCTTATTCTGATTTTGATTCTGATTGCAATAATGTTTGTTTGTGATCACACCAACAGATTCAAATCAGAAGCATTCTGGGTATGGTTCTGATTCCTCTTCCTATTTTGAGTGTGATTCTGATCATGTTTTACTTTTGTTTTTTTGTTTTTAACATTTGTTTACTTTTTTGGGTCACACAGATGTTATTATTATATTATTATATATATTATGATATTATTATTATATATGTTAGTGATAGATTAATAATAATGATAATAATGATAATTCAAATTTATATTTATATTTTTTTCCGATTTAAATTTCACTCTTTCTCTGCTGAAAATTTAGATTTTCCTAAAAAAATCGCATGTTTTTTTTAATTTAATTAAATTTAATTTATTTTTGTTTACAGTGCAGTCACACTGTTCCATCAATAATATTTCTGGTTTTAATGTGAATGTTTGAATTTCTGATTCTAAATTTGTCTCCTACTCTGAATAAATTCTGATACTCTTTCCCCTGGTTTCACAGAGAAGGCTTAAGACTCATCCTAGACTAAAAAGTAAGTCTGAGCTGTTTCAACTGAAAGAAACTTGCACTGACTGATCTAAAAAAATATCAGTGCCTTTATTTTGTCTCAAGAGGCACACCAGTAATGTTTTTTAAGCACGTTTATAAAAATTACTTAAATGTCCTAATTGAACTATGGCCTAATCCTGGCTTAGTCTAAGCCCTGTCTGTGAAACCAGGCCTTTATGTTTGTCAAACATCTAATTCTGAATCTAATTTTACTCTTACTCTGATGAAAATTTAGGTTTTCCAAAAATATCCTGCATGTTTTTTCATGCTTATTTTATTATTATTATTTTTACAGTGCAATCACACTGTTACATCAATATTTTTGGTTTTGATGTGAATGTTTGAATTTCTGATTCTAAATTTGACTCTTACTCTGAATAAATTCTGATTTGAGTGCGATTCTGATCACGTGTGTTTGTTTGCATGTTTTTTATAGTGATCACATTGATACATGACTAAAGTTACTGATTCTGATCTGAAAATTTCTTCTAATTTGAATTTGTATTCTTAATCTGAATCCTGACTTAGTTCTGATTCACTTTATGTTTGTCACACATCTGATTCTGAATCTAAATTTCAGTCTTACTCTGATGAAAATGTTCTGCATGTTTTTCCTGCTTGTTTTTTTTTGTTGTTGTTGTTGTTGTTGTTTTAACAGTGCGATCACACTGTTACATCAATAATATTTCTAGTTTTATTTGTGAATGTTTGAATTTCTGATTCTAAATTGGACTCTTACTTTAAATAAATTCTGATTTGAGTATGATTCTGATCATGTGTTTGTTTGCATGTTTTTTTTTTTTTTTTTTTTTACAGTGATCACATTGATACATTATTTAAGTTTCTGGTTCTGATCTGAAAATTTCTTCTAATTTGAATTTGTATTCTTAATCTGAATCCTGACTCAATTCTGATTCCTTTTATGTTTGTCACCTGATTCTGAATCCAAATTCCACTCTTACTCTGATGAAAATTCAGGTTTTCCTACAGATCATGTTTTTTTGTTTTTTTTGTTTTGTTTTTTTTACAGTGCGATCATACCGTTGCATCAGTAATATTTCGGGTTTGAATATAAATGTTCGAATTTCTGATCCTAAATTTGTCTCTTACTCTAAATAAATTTTGATTTGAGTATGATTCTGATCATGTGATTGTTTGCATGTTTTTTTTTGTAGTTGTTGTTGTTTTTTTTACAGTGATCACATTGATACATTAATAAAGTTTCTGGTTCTGATCTGAAAATGTATTCTAATTTGAATTCATATTCTTAATCTGAATCCTGACTCAATTCTGATTCTTTTTATGTTTGTCACACATCTGATTCTGAATCTAAAGTCCACTCTTACTCTGATGAAAATTCAGGTTTTCCTACAGATCATGTTTTTTTGTTTTTTTTTACAGTGCGATCATACTGTTACATCAGTAATATTTCGGGGTTGAATATGAATGTTTGAATTTCTGATTCTAAATATGTCTCTTACTCTAAATAAATTCTGATTTTAGTATGATTCTGATCATGTGTTTGTTTGCATGTTTTTTGTTTGTTTGTTTTTGTTTACACTGATCACATTGAGACATTAATAAAGTTCCTGGTTCTGATCTAAAACTTCTTTTAATTTGAATTTGCATTCGTAATCTGAATCCTGACTCAGTTCTGATTCTCTTTCTGTTTGTCACACACCTGAATCTAAATCTAAATTTCACTCTTACTCTGATGAAATGTAGATTTTCCTAACAGATTCCCGCTTGATTTTTTTTTTTTTGACTTTGAATATATTCTGATTTGAGTGTGATACTGATCATGTGTGTTTGCATGTTTTTTACAGATCAAATTAATAAATTTATTAGTTCTGATCTGAAATTTGCTTCTAATTTGAATTAGTATTCTTAATCTGAATCCTGACTTAACTCTGATTCTCTTCATACAGTGATTGATTTACACTGATTCCGATTCTAATTCCAAATGAAAATTCTAATGGCTGTTTGATACGGACCGCCAGTTTTATTTCCCTCTCTGTAGATCAGCGTGCAGGCTGGTGGTCAGACTCTGACCCTGTCAGTCGGTGACCCTGAAAAATGACACACCGATTGACTCTTTGTCACCAGTGTGTCATAAGGACGGTTGTCGTGGCAGCTGCGGAATGTTCCGAGCATAAAAGCCGAGCCATCAATCTCTGCCGGAACACGTCTTGTTCCTCGTTGCCCTGAGATGATTTCAAACACCACAGGTCTTTTCCATCAACCTTTAAAAATGACAGATGCTTGCCAAGACTGCTTTCTCTCTATATCAATGTGAATACACAAGGATAAAAAATACACACAGAGATGTTTCCTTCTCCACTTCAGTTGCAACAGTTTCAGAAGGACCACAGTGCAGGGAAGCAGATGTAATTTCATTTATATGTGACGTTTCCCAGCATGCCCCATTCAGACGCCAGAGCATAGCAGGGGGGACACTCTTTTATTCCCTCAGTCTCAGGAGACATTCTCCAGCGTTAAAGATCTCACCAGAAGGTGAAGTCAACTAGCAAACATCCCACAATAATGGCACAAAGTGGATTTAATGTCTCACAAAGCATCAGCCGTAATCCACAAAGATGACTCTCACAGTCTTTCAGGGAGTTTTTATGATGCTAATCAGATCGCTGACAGCTTGAAGTCCATGGCTGACAGCGATGAAAGCAAATTTAATTTTCTGTTTTCACACAACGCAACATTATTGAAACACGCGGTTATATTTCTACACTGCGAAGATGTATGATGAGCTATTTCGAAGCATATGGTGAAACTAACGTTCGGGCAAAAACTGCCTCAGAACTGTGTCCAGTCGGGTTTTCATTTAGCAGCTGTTTTTTAATCTGGATGCAGGACCCCCCACAGTTAGGCCAAGTATTTACTTTTCCCTCAACAGTTTACATTTGATAACAAGTGCGATATGTTCACTTCCTCAAGACACACTCATCTCCCATTCTCTTGCATAATAGACCAGTGAACACAAAGTGAGACAGTATAAGGGACTAGAATGAAGTTTTATTAAACTAAAGTAAATAATGGCAAAAGTAAAAAGCATAATGACTTATTAAGATGCCTAAATTATGCTACAAATTAAAATTATGTACATATGCCTAGGCGCTTTTTATGAGGAAAAATCTGACCTTGTCTAATACTTTTTTTTTGGAAAACAAGACTTGCTGACTTTCACCCGGCGCTTTTTATGAGGAAAAATCTGACCTTGTCTAATACTTTTTTTTTTTTTTTTTGGAAAATAAGACTTGCTGACTTTCACCCATAGGTTATTTGGTAATACTTCCTTTTTTGTGTCACGCTAAAGCACATGTAACTCACTGTTACATGAAGAACAGACAGTAATCTGACCTTGCATAATAATTTTCTTGTAAAATATATTTACTATTAAAACTTATAATTTGTTTCATCCATAGAAACTTTGATAATAAAAATGAACTTTTTGTTTTGTGCAGATAAAGCACATATTTTATTCTGTTACTCACTGCAAATAAAGCGTAATTATTATATTTAATATTATATGAACAGTGAGTAATCTATAATCTTAAATACTATTTTATTCTATTTTTCTTGTAATGTTTTCTGACTTTTATAACTTGGTTCAGCATAAGAAACAGAGTGAAAGTATGAAAAAAAAAATGTACACATACCTTGCGCCTGCCTGCTTCTTTTCTTATATATAATATTAATAATAAAGGTAATATCTAATACATATTCAGTATAATAAATAAAAAATATATAGTTTTGTTCATTAATTTTTTTAAATATTTTTGTATTACATCAATTATAAAATATTTTCTTTTATTATTATGTTCTCTAAAATCATGTACACATAATTTGCATCTGCCTGCTTCTTTTCTTATATATATATATATATATATATATATATATATATATTCTTTTAAAATAAGGTAATATCTATTACATATTTAATATCATAAATAAAAAAAAACTAACTTTGTTTGTATAATTTATTGCATAAATTATAAAATATGTTCTTTTATAATTATTTAGTACTCTAAAATGATGTACACATACCTTGCATCTGCCTACTACTTTTCTTATATATATTTTCATTTTTAAATATTTTTGTATTACATCAATTATAAAATATTTTCTTTTATAATTACTTTGTAATCTAAAATCATGTACACATAATTTGCATCTGCCTACTACTTCTTTTCTTTTATATATATATATATATATATATATATATATATATAGACAGATAGATAGATAGATATATTATTTTAAAATAAGGTAATATCTAATACATATTTAATATCATTAAAAATAAATACAAATAAAAATACATATTTTTGTTTTTTCTTTTTAAAATATTTTCTTATTGCATAAATTATAGAATATTTTCTTTTATAATAATTTAGTACTCTAAAATGATGTACACATACCCTGCATCTGCTTACTTCTTTTCTAATATATATATTATTTACAATAAAGGTAATATCTAATACATATTTAGTGTAGTTAAAAAACAAAAAATACATATTTTTGGTCTTTTATTTTTAAAAAATATTTTCTTACTACATAAATTATAATTTTTTTCTTTTACTTATTTTGTACTCTAAAATTATGTACACATACCTTGCGTCTGCCTGCTTCTTTACTTATATACAGTATATTATTTACAATAAAGTTAATATCTAATACATATTTAGCATAATTAAAATAAAAAAGTAAAAAAAATACATATTTTTGTTCTTTCATTTTTTAAAAATATTTTATTACATCAATTTAAAAATTATTTTGTACTCTAAAATTATGTACACATACACATTCTTTTCTTACATATATATACATATTATTTACAATAAAGGCAATATCTAATACATATTTAATATAATTAAATCTTTAAAAAAAAAAAAATTATTAGATCAATTATAATTTTTTTATAATTATTTTGTCCTCTTTCAAAACTATTGTTTCAACATAAGGCTGTTATCTCTTGTGCTGATAAAGCACATTGAAACACTGGGAGAGCTAGAGAGAGAGAGCGAGAGCTAGAGTGAGAGAGACTGTGCATCCGCTGCATGTTCTCTGTGCCTCAGTCATTAGTGCAGCAGTGTGAGCGAGCGTGTGAGACCTGCTCTCTCTGGCCGCCCTGCTCTCTGCTCTGTTGTTGTTTATGAGGGCCGAGGAAGGGCCGGGGAGTTGCTGAAATGACAGGACATGCCAACAAATTGCATCACTTCTGCCTCAGTAGCTGGGGACAAAGCAACGCCATATGCTCAGAGCCGGCGATGAATGGGGCTCATTTCCATGGCCGCACCAGGCTCCCAGCATCCCCTCTGTCCACCCGGGAGACAGCTATGCCAGGACATGTGACACAGATGAACCAGTGTACTCCATCTCACCAAAGAGAAAAAGAACTTTAATGCCAACTACTACTTTCTTTCATGTTTAAGTAAAGTTGGTCACACTCTTAAAAAAAACGTAGAGTATGAAAGTTTGGGTAAATTCATATAGACAATTACTTTCATTTACTCATTATTTTCTGTTCTTGTGACAGTATTGCATTACTTTTGAAGTCAACATAAAATCACAATAGAGTCTAATTACTTTCTTAATGAACATGCCTGGTCCTACTGAAAAACAAAAAACAAACAAACAAACAAACAAAAAAACGAAACTGCTTATGTTTAATTTGATAGCTTGCGGTTTCTCTTGCTCTTTTTCTGCTGATGTAATTTACAGTAGACCACACAAGCTCTGGATAATATTAACCAGTATTCAAAAAGTATTATCAACCAATAAAAAAAAATAAAAAAATTCTTATAAATATATTATGAAATTAAAATGCAAAAAATGTATATATAAATAATTATAAAAATAAATAAATAAGTAAATAAATACATACATATTTTTTGTTTGTTTGTTTGTTTTTTTTTTGAAAGCGTTTACGCTATTTAAATCCCATACAACTTGTTTCACCCATAGGAATTTTGGTAATACAAATGCATTTTTGTGCTAATAAAGCTACTTATTTTTATATAGGTAATCTAACTGTCTATACTATTTTTCTTGTAAAATACACTACCAGTCAAAAGTTTTTGAACAGTACGATGTTTAATGTTTTTTTAAAGAAGTCTCTTCTGCTCACCAAGTCTGCATTTGTTTGATCCAAAATGCAGTAAAACAGTAAAATTTTGAAATATTTTTACTATTTAAAATAACTGTTTTCTACTTGAATATATTTTAAAATGTAATTTATTTGTGTGATTTCAAAGCTGAATTTTTAGAATCATTACTCCAGTCATATGATCCTTCAGAAATCATTTTAAAATTCTGATTTGCTACGCGAAAACCATTTATTATTATTAATATGTTGAAAACAGCTGATGTTTCTTTGATGAATAGAAAGTTCAAAAGAACAGCATTTATCTGAAATAAAAATCTTTTGTAACATTATAAATGTCTTTATCATCACTTTTAATAAAACTGATAAAAGTATTAATTTCTATAATTACTCCATTTCTATAAATATAACATTTTAAAATATATTCAAATAGAAACTAGTTAAAAATCTTACTGTTCAAAAACTTTTGACTGGTGTATATTTGCAATAATGTAAATAAAACAAACAAGGAAACAAAAAAAAATAAAAATAAAAAAATCAACATTTTACACTATTTGGTTCCGAGATTCATCTATCATGATCAGAAAGTGTTAACAATAATTGAATAAAAGTGAAAAATTTGGCTTACTAAGATACATTTTTGTAATGGATTTCTGCAACGTAGGCCATAACAAAAAGACCACATTGCACACATCCAAAATGAATAACAGTCACCTTAGAAATGCACCATATTTCTCATTTAAGGACACTGTACCTTTTTTCAGTCCCCACAGAGGCGCGTCCCTCTCTGTCGCCAGCCTCTGCTCCTAATAATCACTCTAATTAGAGTCGTGTGCTGATAATCAATCAAAACGATGGGGCTAATCTGTTAACCTCTCTCTCATTCTGCACCTAATCCACCAACCCATTAGCAAGCACTTACGTCACCAAAGCTGTTTAACCGAAATCACAGAAACACTCCGAAAACCTTCAACGGTGGCCAATTTGTGTATATATGACCGCTGATTAGTTATTTTGAGTGCTTAGTGACAAAGCCAATTACGAATGGCAAGAGAGAGAGAGGGAGAGGCAGAGAGAGATATGATTCTGTCAGTGTTAAATTGAGCATAGAAAGTCCACAGGGTTTAGGCATGTCTGCGCAGATGTTGTATGGCTGAGTTGTATTCATTACTTCCCCGAAATGATTTCAGATAGCTGACCTCCGATGCTAGACAGACATTGATTAAATAACTCCCACAAATCGGGATCAAAACGAAAAGCGACGTTGATGGAGAGTGTGTGGTCAAATAGAGAATTCGGACACGGCGCTCAAACAGTGCGATAAAACCCTCTCTGATATCACACACAACTGGCTTCTATGCAGGTGTTATCCGCACTAACTTTTAGGCCAGAACTAGTTCAAGGTTATTTGTCAGCATATGTTTACTCCGGGGGGGCTGACAGGGGTTGGGTCGGGATCCTGAGTCAGCCCCGCTTATGATGTTCGCTGGTGTATTCTCCAACCTTCTTCTCTGGGTTGGTGCCAGCTGCTCTGCCAATCCTCAGCTTGGCACAGGTTGAGATCAGGCATGCAGGTGCTCACTCTTTCTGTCTCCCGCCACTCTTTATGCCAGGAGTGTGACCCTGAGGTAATTTTAGTGCCAGGGTTGTTGGGGCGCTGCCAGACAGTGGTGGTCATGTCAGATATGGTCATTAGTGTTGTGAAGATCTTGCCAGAGGATTTCCTCCTATGACCTGCTAAATGTTTAGGCTCTAGGTTTAGAGTAAATCAGGTGTCCGGAGGGTGAGGTAATCTGTCGTAGTGTTTTAAATCCCCGCAGTTAATGGCATATGCCACTCATTTTTGACACTGATGTTTACTGGTATGGGTCGTAGACTAGATTGTACGATTTTGAAAAGGGATCGATAAAGATGTTGTTTACATTACAGCAGTCTTATTTTTAAAATGTAAGAAAACAATATAATGTGTTATTTTATTGCCTTATAACGTTTTCATTTTAAAATGCTCTCTATCCACACTAGCATTTTTAAGCATTTTCTACAGATTTATATGAATAAATAAGCTTTCCATTGATGTATGGTTTGTTGGGATATGACAATATTTGGCCGAGATACAACTATTTGAAAATCTGGAATCTGAGTGTGCAAAAAAAATCTAAACATTGAGAAAATCACATTTGAAGTGGTCCAAATGAAGTTCTTAGCAATGCATATTATTAATCAAAACTTAAGTTTTGATATATTTACAGCATTTTCAAAACTTTCTAATCTAAATTCATCTTGCTGCGTATGCATAAAACCTCACAAAAGGTGCCTGAGATGATACGGACATAAGCTTTTGCCAGTGCTGTCAAAATTAGTGCGCTAATGCAGGTGATTAATTTTTCCATTTTAACGGCATTAAAAGTATTTAACGCAGTTAACGCAGTGAGGAGCTATTGTTGGCCACCCCATTCACAACTGCTGCTTTTGTCTCTTTTTTTCTTGACTAGAAATACATTTATTTAGTCACAGAACATCTTTACATCCATACCAATAGAGAGATACTTTTCAGTCGCGCACTCAACTTGGCAGAAACGGTACAGGTAACAAGGGAACTTCAGTAAAACAACAGTGAACTGCGGTCAGATGAGATATCCAGGCCATATGTGACCCTGGACCACAAAACCAGTCATAATTGTCAATTTTCAAAATTTAGATTTATACATCATGTGAAAGCTGAATAAATAAGTTTTCCATTGATGTATGGTTTGTTAGGATAGGACAATATTTGGCAGAGATACAACTATTTGAAAATCTGGAATCTGAGGGTGCAAAAAAATCAAAATACTGAGAAAATCGTCTTTAAAGTTGTCCAAATGAAGCTCTTAGCATTGCATATTATTAATCAAAAATTAAGTTGTAATATATTTACAGTAGGACATTTACAAAATATCTTAATGGAACATAATCATTAATTAATATCCTAATTATTTTTGCCATAAAAGAAAAATTGATAATTATAACCCATACAATGTATATTTGTGACCCTGGATCACAAAACCAGTCATAAGGGTCATTTTTTTCAAAATTGAGGTATATATATCATACAAAATCTGAATAAATAAGCTTTCCATTGATGTATGGTTTGTTCGGATAGGGCAATATTTGGCCGAGATACAACTATTTAAATATCAGGAATCTGAGGGTGCAAAAAAATCAAAATATTGAGAAAATTGCCTTTAAAGTTTTTCAAATAATGTTCTTAACAATGTATATGACTAATCAAAAATTAAGTTTTCATACATTTACAGTAGGAATTTTACAAAATATCTTCATGGAACATGATCTTTACTTAATTTCCTAATGATTTTTGCCATAAAAGAAAAATCAATAATTTTGATCCATACAATGTATTTTTGGCTATTGCTACAAATAAACCCCAGCGACTTAAGACTGGTTTTCTGGTCCAGGGTCACATTTGGCTACTGCTACAAATATACCTGTGCTACTTAAGGCTGCTTTTCTGGTCCAGGGTCACAAATGTCAGTCCAGACTAGCATTTTTAAGCATTTTCTAAAACTTTCTAATTAATTTTGCTGTGTGTGCGTAAAACCTCATAAAAGGTCACTGAGACAATACAGACATAAATTTTTACTAGTGCTGTCAAAATTTGCATGTTATCGCAGGCAATAAATTTTTCCAGTTTAACAGCGCTAAAAATATTTAACGCAGTTAATGCGGGGCGGGGCTAGTGTTGGCCACCCCATTCACAACCGCTGCTTCTGTTTCTTTTTTGTTGACAAGCATTGCATTTATTTAGTCGCAGAACGTCTTTACATCCACACCAATAGACGGATACTTTTTAGTTGCACACTCAACTTCGCGCTAGTCAAACAAGTGCGGAAACAATACAGATGACAGGAGCTTCATTAGAACATCAATGCGGTCAGATGAGATGTTGTCAGGACATATGTCAGTAAAAATGAAATTACCTGTCCTGTCAGCCGTTACACTGTGCTTGTAGCACACGTGCTAAAATTGCACGCACAACTGCTGCGCTGTAGAATGTATCATTTCATATTACAGCACGAATGAAACTATTAGCGTGTCAGATCAACATCAAGTTCAGCAGCGGCAGGTCTTAAAGTAATAGCAGCCAAATAATGTAATAGCCTAGCTGCTGTGGTCTGATGTCTGTTAATCAAACAAAAGATCTGTAGCAATAGCCAACAATACATTGTATGGTACTTCCTACCATAAATACATCAAAACTTAATTTTTGATAAGTAACACGCATTGCTAAGAAGTTAATTTGGACACCTTTTCTCAATATTTTTTTTTCTCGATTTTTTTGCACCCTCAGATTCCAGATTTTCAAATACCTGTATCTCATCCAAACATTGTCCTATACTAACAAACATCAATGGAAAGCTTATTTATTCAGCTTGACGTAAAAATGTAAAAAAAAAAAAAAATACTCTTCTGGCTGGTTTTGTGGTCCAGGGTCACATATGGTAATTTAATGCATTTAATGCATCTTCCAGTGTGTAGACATTACAGAACATTAAAACAAAGCATGTTGAAGATATGTATTATAATGGGTTTGTGTTTCATGGGTTATCATTTTAAGTTCACTTAAATTAGAAGTTGTTAATTTTTAAAGTCTAATAAATGTACAAATTGACACCTCTCAATTATACTGTAATGCTGACTGGCTATGGACCTTTCTCACATTTCCGAGTTTTTATAGTGGAAGTCATCATAGTTGAGTAAAATCTGAGAGCAGAGAATGGGAGAGTACCACAAATAGATTTTTTGCATTCCCATTTGCTCAAATAGCAAAAGAAAAACGACACAATAGTGTTTTCACGACTTTCAATCAAAGGAATAAAATTGAGCTAGATTGATATCGGGAGTCAGAAGAGAGAACAATGTCAAATTTACCATCCCTTGGACGTGGCGTTAGAAACACCCACGCATAGCGTTTTGTAACTTGATGAAAAGCTGATATAATACAAAGTATAGTTTTATAAAAGTACATACATATTTTTAAAAATCTAAATATAAAAAAGTTTAAAGGATTTATGACGATGATGACCGTTGAAACGTGTCATCACAGGCTTGTGAAAAGGGTCCATTGTCAGTGATTAAATATTAGGAAAAAAGAACAATTTCTTAGAGACATTAGTAGTATTGGTATCAGTGATACTTGCTGTTGCACAAATATTAAAAATATACTGTCTTTATCTTCTTTCTACATTCATTTGAAGACTGAATGTGAAATTATTGCAATATAAAAGTATATTTAAAAACCCTAATCTTTGGAGGGATTAACCGTGATTAATCGCAATTAATTTCAGAAAAAAATGTGTGATTAAATAGGTTTTTTCTTTTTTTTTAAAAAAAAAAAAAACTAGTACTAGTTTCAAAATGCTCTTCATCCACACTACTTTCCACTTTGGAAAGTGTTTTAAAAAAGCTATATTATTAGATATTATTATTAATATTAATATTATTAGATTTATTATTTTTTATTATTTATTCAATATTACTGTGTTTGATTATTTTACACATAACCTCTACTTATATAATTTTTAGTATTACTGTTAAAATTACAGGAGAAATTGATAGGAAATGATTATGATATGAAAGAAAAGTATTAATATGTGCACACAGAAAACTCACTTTTTTGCAAAAATAAATAAATACATAAATTTTAAAAAAGAAGGAAAATGTCTACACAGTGAATTGAAATCACTGATATTAAAGCTGAATTTTTATTGCAACACTTTACAACTGTTAGAATGTTTTTTTTTTTTTTTAACTAATCTGACTTTTACACTTTAAAGAAATTTTGTTCGAGGCGAGCAGTGACTAACTATGATGTACATCTCTTTGATACTGCACAAGTAATAAAGAACGGAAAATCTCATGGTGGGTTTTCTTTCCCCTCTCCCTCTTTTATTTTCTGAAAGGAGATTAAATATTTCTGCATGAGGAAGTCTTTTTAAATCCTGCAGTGACTACTGCACTGGCCCCACACTTATTGCTTGGACACACCGAGATGCAGTGAAATCCTGAAAAGCTCCCCCTGCCCCAGCTGTCCACAATGTAGGGGGGAAAAAAATCAAAGTCATTTTCATGGGGAAGACAGAGAGCATGTAAAAACAAAGTGTTTTATGACCTGTTGCTTCTTTACAGGTGAGATAAATCTGTAAACATTTTTATAACCCAATACATCTAACAATATTACTTCCTAATGAGGCTGTTCGCCTTAAAAAACGAATCCTCATGACATCACTACAGCACGACAGAGTTCATATGGAAAGACGTAAACGCTCCAACGTGTTGCGGTGGGAAAGGGGCGGATATGCTTGTGTTCAGAGATGATCTCCTGACATCTCCATTGTGATCTGACGGGAAGCCGAGACTGCCAGAGTAACTCGGGACACGCATTTATGGCTGTGTGAAATAACGACTTAATTTTGGAGAAAGGCAAATGTTTTCCCACCCCCCTTTTTTTCCTCTGTCTTTCAAGCACACCAGCTGACTAAATCCATGAAGTCAAACACAATGTTTATCATTGCAGTAATGCTCTGTTTCGGATGAACGGCCGTGATATTATCATTGCCGCATTTTTAGCATAACTCCACTTATACAAACAGCTTTTTGAAAGACTTGGAGTCATCAATCTCGGGGACCCGCGTCCAGCTTTACAATGGTGTTTTATGGCAGATGGGCTGTCCGGGAAACTCAAAGGCTCTCAAAGTCAACTTTTATTCCTTAGGGTTTTTTTCTCCCCCTCAATCTTCTCCAACATGGATTTTAAACATGATTGGTGTTTCCAAGGAAAATTCGATCTTGAAGCCTCACTCGCAAGTGATTCTACCCGTAAGCCCCCGCACCTCCTCACTATGAACACTTAATCTGCTATGGAAACGTCCGGCAGCGCTGTTTCAGGACACTAGTCATATTGAACATACTAAGCCGTGTCCATACATTTCCCACAATACTTCCCCACGTACCATATGGCGAAAGTTAAAGGGATAATTCTGTCATCATTTACTCACCCTCCACTTGTTCCAAACCTGTATGAGTTGAACATAAAAGAAGATATTTTAAAGAAAGTTGCTAACCAAACAGTTAAGGAACTCATTGACGTCTACAGTACGGAAAAAAATACTACGGATGTAAATGGCTACCGTCTACATTCTTCAAACTATCTTCTTTTGTTTATCTTTAAAAGACACTCATACAGATTTGGAACAACTTGAGGGTGAATAATGATGATGATGATGAATTATTTAGCCCCTTTAGTCTGTACTGCAAAAGCATTTGTCACCCTGGACCACAAAATCAGTCATAAGGGTCAATTCTGACATATGGTTTGTTAGGACAGGACAATATTTGGCCGAGATACAACTATTTAAAAAATCTGGAATCTAAGAGTGCAAAATCGAAATGTTTAGAAAACTGCCTTTGAAGTTGTCCAAATGAAGTTCTTAGCAATGCATACTATTAATCAAAAATTAAGTTTTGAAATATTTACGGTAGGAAATTTACAAAATATCTTATATGGAATATGTTCTTTACTTAATATCCTAATGATTTATGGCATCAAAGAAAAACTGATCATTTTGACCCATACAATGTATTGTTGGCTATTGCTACAAATATACCTGTGCAACAGGGTCACGTTCGTGGAGTGTGTAACTCTGTTTTATGATTCATCTATTGTGCAGATAAATGATGTTCTAACTCAGTTCACGGATGCTATTGTTGAGCCACACTTGTTTGTGACACCAGCCTATCAAACACATCCCAAGATCCAGATCGATCCGGCGCGGGCGTCTGCTTCTGTCCCATTATCAAAGCGCTCTTACTGTACCAGACTAGAGGGGATTACGTCTAGAGGCCGTAGACTAGATAGAAAGGACCTCACCGACACCCCTGGCCTCTTGAGGGCCACTTGGTGGGGGACAAAAAAGTTGCTTTTGTTCCCTCCGACAAAAATTAATTACTATTTTAATAACAGAGCCAGACTTGCTGAAAATCGGCTTAGAGAAATGGTGATGTAATGATTGCCGGAGAGGAGTTTTGTAAGGGGCATTGGGGGGGCCGCCTCGAGGGCCCTCCAAAATCTCTATTTGCCACATTGAAAAAGTGCACAAATCAAAGTGATCTGCGGGAAAATGAAACCCACACAGTAGGTTTGAGAAACCCGGGCTCATTGTACGAATTCCTGCGTGTCGTTGTGACATCTGCACGCAGTGTGTGCTTCCTTTACGTCTCGCATGGACTTGCGCACTTCAGATCGCGCAGCTGAAAGAAATCAAGTGTGTGTGTGTCGAAATTTCACAAATGCAAATAAATTTTCCGTTTATCCCCATTCGAAGCACTTCGGGTGCGCGCCGGCCCGCCGAGTCTGCCGAGAACAAGAGGGAAAGTGATAAGCTCGTTTTTGATGAGCAACATTTCAATTTGCATGTGAACACACACGAATGGTGTTCTCTCTCTCTCCCTCTTTTTCCCTCCCTTGCTCACTCGCTCTCTATTTTCTCTCCCACTCTCTCTCTTCCTGCCCCTTTCCCCTGACCGTGATTAATACACACATGTTGTACAAAGGGCTCCTTGTTAGCTTAATGGCAAGGCCTAAATGGAGACTTATATTTCCAGGATTATATCTGTATTCAATTGCAAATGATTTTTTGGGGGGACTTTTAATACCCTGCTCTCTTGTCTATGAATAATAGTATCATTTAAATGTAGCAGACACCTGGTGCAGGGAGGGGGGAGCTCAAGGCACCGAGTCTGGCTGGGCACTACTGCCAACTTCCCTCTTTCCCAGCCTTGCCTTATCCCCAACGACCAGCCTCCGATTTCACTCCCTTACCTTCAAATGCCATGCACTTGAAACTTTATTCTCCCTTTGGTAAAAAACGCAGGCGCTCCTGAAAGGGAGAGAGGGATGAAAAAAAGCTGAAGAGATTTAAGAGAGGGAGGAAAGAAATTCTTATCAATCTTTTCTTAGATTTGGGGAAAAGTCATCTGAAGGAGCCGTGTAACGTTTCAAGGGACCCTTCCAATTAAATACTTAAAAAAAAAGGCACAATAACAGAAGCCTCTCCTATACTCGACGGAGGCATTAATGCTCTTTTGTTGATTTATTGTACATTACCTTCTGAAGCCGAAGAGAAACAGGGGGTACTTTAGACGGGGGGCCATTTGTATGCGCCCCGCGTCCGTCCCGCGCACAATCCGGCCTGTATTGCGTTTTGCAAATTTATACCAGGATGTTGGTTTAGAGTGTTTCCCTGGAAAAAAAAGGAAAGTTTTTCAAGTAAGTGTCTGCTTTCATGAGCACAAGTGACTGAAGCTTACAAACAAAGCTTTGTTTCAAAACTCACAGATGTATGGCTGGAGCATGCCTTTGTCCTCCAATCCTGAGATGTGTGTGTGTGTGTGTGTGTGTGTGTGTGTGTTTTTTTTTTTTTTTTTTTTGTAGTAGATTTTCTGTAGAACGCAGACAAAAAATACTTGTGAGCACAGATATTAGACTAAACTTTCCCAGGGTTATATTTTTCACCCAAGAGCCTTGTTTGTAGTTTTTCGAGCGCTGAAACGGGTGAACACATTTTCTTGTTCGCAGGGAAACAATTAAAAAACTATTGTTTCTCATTTGTGAGGCGCTTCGGATAAAAGAATCGGATAAATTAATACTACTTTTATATCAAGCGAATTAGGCGAACGGAAGCATTAACTACAAAACAAGGGAATTTTAATCTGGCAAAAAAAAAAAAAAAACAGTATCCAAGTGCACCAATCTTATTTTGGGAAAACCTGGCAAATATCGTTTTATTAAAACGTCGGCTGCTATCGACACCCTGCGTTCACATCGTTTCTTCCTCAAAAGTTTTGTCGGAATCCGTTAGCTGCTATGCAAACAGCATGTGTTGGGACTTGGCTTGCCAACGCTTCTTTTGTTGTGTCTAGACTACAGGAAATGCAAAATTGCATTTGTTTACAACCGTTAGGAAGTCAAAGCCAAGGCAACGATTAAAGAGCTGCTCCCAGGAAAAAAGGCTCGAACACGTAGCGCACATTTTCTTTAGAGGGAGAGGGAGAGGGTGAGCGAGAAAAAACACAGGAATATACGAAGAGGGACTGCCTCATAAAAACATCTGTAAATCTTATCGCACTGAGCTTCATTGTTCTTATTCACCGTCCTGACATTTGCTCCTGAAGCTTGTAAGTGCTGCTGTTTTCAGATCTAATCTCGAATCAGTCATTCTCTCAGCTTTCTTAATGAGTCACATAAGGATGTGAGGGGAGGAAGTCGATCCCTAACCAGAAATTTCAGGTTACCACAGTAGTAGCCTTCACTTCAATTTTTTCTATTTTAAGAATGTTCTTCCACGATGTGCGGATTACGGCCTGTCATCTATACACCACCGCCTGCTTCCATTTGTTTGTTTAAGTTCCCTGACCATGTCTCACATATGGGACTTTAGGTTTTTCACCCTTTGGGAAAATAACAGCCAATGACGCTGGCCTTGTTCTGCGTTAACGGTGCAGTGAGATATGTGTCTTCTCTGTGCCATGAGAATTAGTTGATATGACTGAGCTTCACCAATTCAATGTCGGACCAGACAGACGGCAAACACTACACTGTTGACTGACTGTGTCTACGTACTTTACACTGTCTGGTTATTCTGCTTATTCACTTAAGTAACACTTTTATTTTAATTGTCAACCCTTCCACTAAAAAAAAAAAATCTTAATTTGTACTACAGTGGCCACAAAAAGTATTCAGACACCTGATGGAATTAGGTACAAAATATCAAACCGAGTAGCAAGAAACGATGCCAGACATTTTCTCAGAACTAACTTCACTTTTCAATGCAAGTTCTGCAATGACTTTTAAAATAACTGGTCTCAAGATCATTTTTAGTGGATGTATGAAGTCAGTTCCTCTCAGGTTCACATAGAGTTACCTCAGGTGTAATTCAGGATAAATAATCCTAGACAATTTATGTCATTATTAACAATATATTGTTTTCTAAATTAAAATCGACAATTTTAAAACTTTTTTTTTGAAAGTGGCAAATTTTCAAACACCTTTTATTGCACTACAAACATAAAACAAATAATGATGATGATAATAACGCTAATAATAATGACAACAACAATATTCATTTTTGCTATTATTAGTGATAATACATTTATTACTGTTATTGTAAATGATATAAAACTTGAGGATGTGATCTAAAATGATCTTGTTCTTCTGTTTTGGAGTCTCTACGCAACCTCTGCTGTGCATAATGGACATTTTCAGATTGAATTAGTTCACATGTCCATATTAGTGATGTGCATTTGGAAAATTCATTTGAAAATGTCTGAGGCCACAATATAGACATAGTCTCATTCAGCACATTTAGAGAAAGCTGTGCCTCCGCTTCCACGCATAATGGTGCTCAGAGATAGTTTTAAAAGACGAAAACAGGAAGTGCCCTGAGTGACCTATAACAACAAAAGCTATTTTTGTCTACTTTTAAACAAAGCCGTGAGATCATAAACTGTCATATCTCAAAGTGAGATATATGTAAGATGTATTCCTTACATTGTAAGTATTCCAAAAACGTCCAAAGGGAGAACATCTTAGACTACAGTGAGGTAATCTCAGGTCCTCTTCCATCAGGGACATGTATGGTGACTTCTCTGCGGTTTGCCTCAAGCGTCTGTTTAAGACATGGAGAGGAAGTCACTATTTCAGAGAGTTTACACAGATGGAGCCCACTCTTCAGTCAACACTCACATAAAAATCGAGCAAAGACTTGTTTTTTCTTTTCATTTCAGTGTACACACAGATGCTTATGGCGACTTAGAGGTGCCACGGTTTGTTATGAACAAGCAAATGCACATGAAGTTCAGCTCATAGTGATAAAATATCACAGATGATTATTATTTTCATATGTATACACACTGAACAGATCTTGATTTATAACCGGATAGTAGTTTACTAAACTGTTTCGATCTCGTTACACCAATCAGGGTGATTGTTTTTCAGATATTCTGTACTGTCCAGGTCAGTGTGACATTTGTTATTCATTCTGCTGTTAAATTAAAGTTAGACTTTGCCTTTCTGCTCCTGTTGCTCTTGGTTTACTGAACTTTTGTCTGTGGTTTTACAGCAGAATGCTGGGAGACTCACATAAGAGGTGACTCATAAACTAGGCACACACGTCCGCTAGTCACTGTCTGTTTACTTCTGACAGCTTTTTACAATCGTTAACTGTAAATGTCACAAGCATCTGTGATCTAAGGCCAGTGGCACGCAAGAGATTGTGCCATTAATTTCTTTTACTTTGTCAAGACAGCAACAATCATGGCCCCGGGCACCTTTGCGCTAACCTTTAGTTTATGCATTCAGAGGACTATTCAATGGCAACAGGCTTAAGTCAAAGCCACTAGATGACGGATGATCATGCTAACCTGGTTTTGCATCTCTCTCAGCATGTTCAGGGAAACAGCTTCCTAATCGTTATCTTGTCCCCAGCCTCCAACTGAGAGAGTAATTTTGGACATGGAAGGTTAGATGTCCCCCCATATGCTCCTTTATTGAGCTGTCAGTGAGGTCTGACTTACAGATCTTACAGATTTGTCTATTTAATTATAGAATAATCCAAACTTAAAAAAAAAAAATAAAAAAAAAGATTGCATTTTACATAACTGTATGTTTGTAATTTACACATCATTAAATTTATTTGTATTATAAGCAATCATAATAACTTTCATCTGGATCTAAGAAAATATTTAAAATTTCAGTACATTTACATGAATACACATCTTCTATGATTATCAGCATGTTTTTAATTTCCTGTATTAACATGTTCATTTTAGAAGAAAAATCTCATTAATAGTCTGAAAATGTAAAAAAAAACCTTTGCCATAAAGACTGTTAAAGTTATTAAAGTTATTTGTTTGATTATTTAAATGAAAATAAGCAGTGAAGCATTTTTGTTTTTAAGCAATATATCTGAAACATTTCTGTCTGCCGAATCAAAGCCAGTGTGGTGTAACCAACAAGCAGGAAGCCATTCTGTTGTCATGTGACAAGAAAACAACAAACTAGTAAATTATATCCCAGAAAGGACTGTGTTGTATATATGTGTTTGTAGATATATATTAATTGAAAAAAAAAATCATATATGTAAAAAAATTACCTTGAAAATATGTTTGAATTTTTTTTTTTTTTTTTTGCAAAATGCTTGTGTGTATTCAGGTTATACTGTAAATATATTTTATTTAATTACTTTTTAGATGGTAGTTTCATCATAATAGTCAATAAAAAGTACATTTCTATTAATTAATTAATCTATTAATTAAACTAGATTTTTCTAAGTTTCATCATCTTTGACTTCTATATTTGTCACTGATATATTTAATATGTCTTGCAAAGACACTCTATAACTTCATAAGGCATATGCAGTATTTCACATTCTTAATATATCCCCCTAAGGACCAATAGACTGCATTATTAAATGCTGATCTACCGACCAATGCACAGATATTATATTTGTCTAAAATACGTCCTGTAATTTCAATAGTATATTTCTAAATCAACAGACTCTCCGTGTCTAACACTAGTTTTACCTTTGGATTAGATTACGCATCCTATGTCAGAAGATACTTCCTGTGAAGCGTTCGGAGAATCTGAGCTGATGGAGATTAAACTCATTTGTTACATGCTTTTCCTCTATAGCATGCCAATAAATGCTAATAGCAGGGTCTGTTCTTTTTCAGGTCATAAATGTAAGTGAATTACTTTGCGCCTGAAGTCTTCCCTCTGCCATCTCAGACTGCACACACTCACAGCCAGTAATTAACTACTGTTTTTACTGGCGTTACTCTTGTTTTTGCTCGTTATTCCCTCGAGAACATAGAATACATAATATCCTGTTTGTGCCTAAAATTTGCTGTCTTTCATAAAAATAGTCTGTTGTCATAGCGACTCAGAACTAACAGAACTGAAACATCTTCATTGCACGGTTGTTTACAAAGCAAAAACTTTGTGTACGCATTCAGCGAAGCGCTTTTGCAGAAGTGTTTGTAAATGACCGTAAGTACGGGGGTGAAATCACTACATGCGGTCGCATATCAAGGCACGCTGCAAAAAGCAACGCAAACACTGATCTCCACATATACAGTAAAAGTGCAACGTATTTTTTTTCAAGACTGTACCACGGCACTGCCAAGGGACCCATATCTCACGGCGAAAAACGTTTATTTCGCCTTAGATGTATCAGGTCCAACTGGCCTCACAATAGACCCTGACTCACCCCTCATACATTGAGATTCAGTTTCTTTTCCCAGCTCAAGTCTCTCCCGCTAGTGTCAATCACAGCCTTTATTGGTGGAAGCGGACCTGACACCCCGGACCTCATGTGAAACCATGGCCGACAGGAGGCAATAAGCCGGAGAATAGCAGCCATCTCAAAGTAGTCCTCCATTTAGCAAGTGCTTTTTTTGCTCTCTTTGCTCCAGTCCTGCATTAAAGATAGAGAAGAGAAATCAATAGAGGTTCACAGCATTAGATAAAAGTCGCGGACTTGAGAAGCAGCCGCGTTAGATGTGGTAAATTAAACCAATCAGAAATTTCCAGAGGCCCTCGGCACATAGAACAGTGCTATCTCACATCTGTCCATCTCGCTGGCCCGTCTCTGCTTTGTTTGTTCTTCATGTAGTTTCACCCTGACACTTCATTTGTTGATCTATCTGTGATGATGTGCTTTATACTCGGAGTCAAACCCTCTTCATCGTGTTTAGAGTAGGGAAAGATGTTTTTTAGCTGCAGGATATGTTCTTGGTTAAAAAGCTGCATTCGGGGCTAAAAGGAACCGAGAAATAGCATGGAGCATGAACAGATTCTAAACATGATTTTGTTTCAACGGACAGAAAATGACAAATCTCACCAAACGCAGACCTGGAGAGAATTCTTTCTTTTTTGTCCAGCGGAAAACAACTTGCTAGAACCGAAACGCTGTTTTTCTGCACCGTCTGAGACGATGCTTATAAATAAAAAAGCTAAAATGTTCATCGCATGCATTTTCCAGAAGCTATAACCTGTGATTACCAGGTGATATAGAGTAGAAAAAGCTATATCTTTGATGACTAGTTCATTTAAATCTGGCTTGTCGCATTCTTACGAAAGCAGATGGGGAATGTGAAGAAAAAAACAGCACGCAAAATAAAACAAAAACACAATTAACAACCGCACGGGCAAAAATTCCCTGTAGGTACAAACATTAAGCGTTTCATATGCAGAATTTTAAATATTTTGTCCTTCTGGGCGCTCTTCTTCGTCTGATCATTTTGTCTCATTTTGAAAAGCCTGTTCTTAATCCTACATGGCATGGATAACAGAAAAGCCGGGATAACAGCAGCCGTTTTAAAGACTTCCCTTGGGGGTGGATTTTGACAATTCCCACCACTTTGTAATTTTATTGATAATGAAGAGGATGGCGAGGAAGGGACTTTTGATTTTTGCCAGAAAAGCTAGTTAAGGACAATCAATAGTACATCATTGGGAGAGTTTTGTGATAAAAGCCCTCGGTTACCCTGGCAATCCATCACTTGGCCATACAGATAGGTCAAACGAAATTATATTGCGCTTATCTCTCTACACCAGAAGAGTAACAGAGACGCCGATCAATAGGCTTATATATTGTTCTACTTGTGTTGTAATGGAAATGATGTATCGCTGATTTAGAGCCCTTTGGCCGCTATACACCAGCGATACTGGTCAGATGTGAATGTTGTCTGATCCCATGAGAGCAGCTCAATATCATGATAGACACATAACTGAAGTTTACCGTGTTAGGTTTATATGCCACTACACCACAGATCACAAAATAAGTGCCATATCTTATTTTTTGTTCCTTGTGAAGTCGGTTTCGTAGCAGATGTGAAGTTAGGCAAAAAGTAAGCAGAAAAAAGAGCAGGTTGAACCCGGGACCATCGTTCTGTGATATCCTAGTGGTCGCCTAATGCAATAAACTTGCACAGAACAGCCCTCCTGCATCTCTCCAGGACTTCTGCTGGGGTTTACACGCACATTTGCAGCAGAAAATCAGCGAACGCCCGTTTAACTTCCTCTCCTGCAAGAAGACATCCACCTTATGGGACTCTGGAAGAGCGGGCATAGTTTTGAATTGGATGAACTATGGAGGATGCGTCCTCGGCATGAGTGAGGAGCAGACGGACCGACCGAGAACAGAACGAGCGGTGTTTGTTGCCAACACACTCCTTAACGGTGTGCGAATCATTCGACTGCGTTCTTGACGTTCCTCAGTAACTTTAGGGATTTCGCGCGCGTTCCGCGCAGGTTCCTCTCACGAAACCGAATTGTTTATTTTCCCCCCCGTCATTCAAAATTTAAAACTTGAAAACTTTAAAGCACTTCTGTGATATACCTGTGGTATGTAAATATATGGAAAGTCATAAATGATGGCAGTAAGTTAGGCTACTTATGTTTCGTCGACGTACCGTCCCATACAGATCCTAACGGAAAGCGTTCGAGCAGCCTGCTGTTGCTATGGTGACCTCCTCAGGCGAACGCGACTGTTTGCGGCTGTCTATTTAGTGTGCTAACTTGTAATCTAACTTTTGTGGTTATTGAAACATTGTTTGAAAGTATATCTACCTTTAAAAAAAACATTTTATGTTGACTTCCCGTGGGGGGTTAAGCTTTAATTAGACTAGCCGAACCCTTCAAATAACAGCCAACTATTTACCGAAGGCCAACTGTCATAATAGGTAGCCAGATATTCGCCTGTCAGAACAAACTTTTCTTACGTGGATATAAAAATGAAAACTTATCTGATGGAAAGCTATGCTTAAACTAGAATCAATACACGTCGAAAGCCTGTTTAAAAGGTGCTTGAATGTAACTCATACTGTCATTTATGTGAAAAGAAGGCGTGTGAGCGTGACAAGGCTGGCTTTCCGTACTTACGGTGATGTTTAACAAACTACGGACGGACTTTACGCCATGTGAAGTGCCACCAGAGCTGTAGACGCACTTGTTTGCGTCCAGTTTGTGGTCCTACGTGAACAGAGAGCAAAAGGGGGAAAAGTGAGGAAGTGAAACGGGCTAATTACTCAGTCCATCCCTCATTTCCATATCCAGAGAGAGTGTCTACTGGCGTGCGGCCAATCCCTCATGCAGGCGCAACGTAATACATGACCCTCTATCATTATAACGCCGACATGCGCAATCTGCACAACGGTAACAACATCTAATATCTCTTATTCACTGACCCCGGGACTGTACGGGACTGCCTGCGTCCGATGTTTCTGCAGATCGGAGCGCCGACGCGAAGCGCAGAGACATGTCCCGAAGAAAGCAAGCGAAACCTCAGCATCTCAGATCGGACGAAGAGGGAGCACAGTCGGACAAAAGTCCGGATAACGGTATGTGATTTGAAATACGAGTCTTTTATTCGCCTCTTTAGATATAAGTTTCTTTTGTCGCAATTTCGCTATGTTTTATGCTTCATTTCGAGTGGCGTTGAAAACACGCTATAGGATGCATGGCATAGAACGTAACATTGAAATAATCTTAGAGTAAAAAAGAACTTGATTTAGGAAGCATATGTAAGTTTATACCGTGCTGTGTTCAGTTTAAGCAGACTAGATGGAACTCAAGACAAAGTTTTACACCCTTAAGAAATTAAGGTTGTCAGTGGTTTTTAGGTTCAGCAGAGAGCCATTTTAACTGCATATGGTTCTTTTGAGATTAAGAAAGTTTTAAATGTTAGGCTTCTGTGTTCTTTAAAGAACTTGCTACATAGATGTTCTCAGAAGAATCAGAGAATAAAAAGTTACTTGTGGAGGTTTTCTTATGACATGATTGTAAAATTCTATTCGAACCTTTATTTTTAAGAGTGCACCATAAAGCATGCTTAAATTGCGTTTATTCCTAGTACGTGAAACATACAAATATGTGCTTTTGGAAATTTCGTGTTAAACGTTCATTATGTGTCATCTGACAAAAATGCCGAACACCCTTTTTTCCCCTAAATAATACAGCCGTAAATTCTAGTGTTTTTTTCTGTATTCTAGCTCTTTGCTAACAATTGTTAACTATGTTAAATTCATTAGAAGTAATTCAGCATTTAAAGACATAAAATGCTCTCAGCGATTTCATTTGCTTAATTAGGAACTGTGCACGTATAGGCCATTGTTTATTTATTTTTGTTTTTCATATAGGCTAAACTGTTTTTCGAAAGAAAAAAAAAAGATTCAACATGATTTAAAATGAATTATTAATTAGGCTATAATCAGTAACGGCAGATTAGAGCTGTGCATCTATTCGTGCTTTTGATAAAGCTGCAAAATAAAAGAACTGCAAAACCTACAAAAGTGTCCTATTGCAAGACCTAAACAAAACCTTGAACATTCGTCTGTTTGCGTGAGAATAATTCCTTTTGTCATGGTAATGAAGTTACTTACGTGCCCACATGAAAAATCCTCACAGTTGGTTTGGTGTCGAAGTTGTGTCTTAATTTAAATCGCGTTAAAGTATTTACTACAACACAAAGATCGACCTAAAAGAGGAGAATCAGAGTATGGTTTGAAAACAGACAGTGAAAGACGTTTATTGTTCTTTAGATCAGTTTTAATCAGATGAATCCATTATAATCAGGCCTGATCTGTTAGAAGAGTAATTAAAGGATTCGAGTGAAAACCTGATGCAACAATATTGATGCAGCAATCATGAATCATGTTTAAATCTTGAACGTTTACATGAAGTTTAAACTGTGGGTTAGTTTTTTGGTATTTGTTTTATTTGTTTATTTTTTTTAACCAGTTAATCAAATAAAAACGACTGCTTTAGTCAACAGGCCAAACAAATAATTGCACATAACAGCTTTTTTTTTTTTTTAACCTTTGAATAAATTAAATTTTTTAGAAAATAAAACATCTGCTGAAGTATTCTGAAATGTACTAAAATTAATGTGTAATAACTGCAGGAATTTTAGATTAAGCTCAAACACACTGGGTATTTCAAAATATTATTAACAAACTAAAGTGACTTACATCTTGTAATTTACATCTGTTAAAATACTAATTGGCATTTTGTTTTCTAACTGAATTAAAGTTAAATTATGTTTATATTTTAAATTAATTTAAAAATGAATGATTTGACTTCACACTTTTATCCATGTGTGCAATAGGTACTTAGCTGATTGTTTTCTCTTATTTTGTCGACGTCAACACAATCATTTTGACTTTCGTGTTTGCCCTTGTACATCTTTCATTTCGCCTTCAAACGCCATTCATCAGGCCTCTACAGTAATGACTGTCTAATGGCATTTTAGCTTTCTGCTTTTGGGCTCTGAGAAATTTATTCTAAGACTCTTATGTTGTAACCTTTGTCTGTCTCATGTCGAAATGATCCAGCTAGCTACCAAAACCACGGTTACCAGCTGAGCACCCTAGGAATCTCCCAAGTTTTTAATCTTTGTAGTGGCTCATGCAGCAGGGCCCCACAGAATGTCTTTTTTCTGATTTAAGAATTTGATATATCGATCTCATGAACACAGTTTTGTCTGTCTTTTCACCGGGGAACGCCATAAGAATTTTTTTTATTCTATTTGGACTATTCAGTAAATGCTAATATCTATACAGACTAATCTGTGAACATTTTAAGATTTGTAGTACGGCCTTAAGTTAATTGGTTGCCTCACTAGATCAGTTTCATTTAGCTCTCACCTTTCGGTGTTAAGAGTTTTCAGACCACCCACACAGTTACTGGAATTAGACGAGCAAATGACCCACATTGTAACTACTCTAAGGAAGGCTCACAAAAACTGAGAGGAAACACAACAACACCTGACCACAAAATTATTCGGATATTCTGTCACCCTCTCTTGACTCATTTCTTTTTCTCATTGTCACTTTTTCTGATTTTTTTTATCCAACATTTTTATCCTTATTCAGTGTGCTAACATCAAGGCGATAAAGTGGGGTAATAAAGAAACATACAGTATATACACCCAGACAATCTTCCATGGCATTTTCTATTACTATAAAATATAATAAAAAGATTAATAAAAAAATAAAAAAGGAAAGAAAAGAGTAGAGAAAAGAAAAAAAAAAACACTCACACACTCATACACACACACACACAAATACGAACAGACAGAAAAATAGGAAGTAATAGCTTACATTTTTTATACCCTTTGCCATCTCACCAAACTTATTATGTGTACATCTATTTGTGTATATTTTTCTCTGAAAAATTCTGACAAGTGCATAAATTACCTAAACCCAACCCCTTAAGCGCTCATCAGTGAGCCAACAACCTATAACAGTTTAAGCTGACCTGTCTTTTAAATGTTTTCTAAATTAGAACAAAACATCTTTTCAAATGCTGCTGATTTATTTTATGACAAATACTCATTTTTCTATGATCATTACAATTTGATTTGAAATTACAATTTTTTTGAAGCTGAGTGTTCTTGTCCAATATTGATATGGTGTAAACTTTATAATGTTCTTTTTGTTATATAATTTACTGATTTAATGTGAAAATGGCACTAAACAGATTTATTTAAAGATAAATACACTGTAAAGGCTCTGACTTCTAGTGAAAAGACACAGATTGTTTTTTCTTTTCTTATGATCACATATGATGTGATTGAAAACAATTTGAAGTTAACTGTGCCTTTTACACATTTAAAGCTAAAAGCATTTTGTCAAGGTTGTACACCATTAGCAGTGAGAGATAACTGTTTCACTCAACAATGTCAAGTGGAGAGGAATTAGTTCTTCAAATTCATCAGGAAATAAGAGTGTTTGATAGCAATGGAGAGTTCAGATTAGTCAATCAAAGACTCAATTTGCCCTCAACTGACAGTGCAGCTGTGAATTGTATAAAAACATTGGAAATCAATATCCCCTATAGAATTTCATTAAGCTCCCGTATATTCAATAGATAGGTCGCATAATTTGATGGATTGTGCAAAGAAAATTATCGTCTGAGTCTTTGGAGCATGAGCACAAAGAGGCTGGCTTTCAGTAATTGGTAAAGTGGTACAATTGATTTAGTTTATCTATATTGTTCACTCCTCCAAGAATAGCTGTGAAAAATCTATCATCTCAGAAATTTCTATTCACACGCTTTCTCTCTGTGTCTTTATCTCTCAGCACTTCTGTTGAGGGGAGGCGATGAGGAGGACAGCGGCACAGAGAGCCGCAGCGGAGGTGAGGAGACGCACGTGTGCGAGAGGTGCTGTGCTGAATTCTTCAAGTGGTCCGAAATGCTGGAGCACCAGCAGAAGTGCACGGAAGACCCCCCTGTGCTGATAGTAAAGGAGCACGAAGAGAAGGCTATTTCCCGAGGATCGCCGACAGAATCCCTCTTGAGCGCCCACAGTGACTCAGCAGAAATGGAGGCCAGTGAGCTCAACTGCGAGCTGGCCGAGAAAGTCGACGAGATGCCTGAGGAAACCCACATCATCGACCTGAATGAACCAATGGATATAAGTTTGCCCGAGCATAAAACATCAAACCTCAGCCCTCTACCACTTGACAATGAAATCACCTCCTCTTCCCCTGCACCACCTATTACCAATCACTATGACATGCCCAGCACCAACGTGACCCTGGAGATTCTTCACAGCACCCGAGTGGCCGTTGCGCAGTTTTCCCAGAGCATTCACTGCGCGGGGTCTGCAGGCAAGCTGAACTCAGCTGCGATACCTATGATTCTGGAGCAGCTGATGGCGCTGCAGCAGCAGCAGGTTCAGCAATTACAGCTCATTGAGCAGATCCGCAGCCAGGTCGCTGTAATGAATAGGCAGCCTACGCAAGCCGCCCTTAATCCTGCCTCAAAAAGCCTGCCCTCTGACTCTAACACTTACAATTTCCAGGGCATCGCTCCACCCCCTGTACTTCCATTATCTGGGGTCATGCCCTCTGCAGTGAATGGGCAGGCTTCTGTATCCCAGGCATCTATGCTTGCAAGGCCACCATTGCTGTCTTCCCAGCCAAGCAGTGGACAAATCAGCTCTAGAGCACTGGAGAGTGCCACTGCTTCCGTAACAAGTTCCAGCCCTCATCTCTTCAGCTACAACGGGGCTTCCCCGCTCTTGCCCACCTGTAGCGGATCGCACTCTAACGTTACTAACACCCAGTCCATAAGCACTCCCAGCCCACTATCAGCTGGCCAGAGTAGCCTCCTTAGCCCTTCTGCCAACCTGCCATTACTACCTCAAAGCCCTCCCAACGGAGTCATATTTCCCAATCCACTGGCCAGTATTGCAGCCACTGCCAGTGCATTAGACCCACTTGCTGCTATGATGAAGTACCGTAAGGGCAAACTGCCCAGCGTCTCAATGTTTGACAGCAAGCCCAGTTCCGAGGACCCTTTCTTTAAGCACAAGTGTAGGTTCTGCGCTAAAGTGTTCGGCAGCGACAGCGCCTTGCAGATTCACTTGCGCTCGCACACGGGCGAAAGGCCCTTCAAATGCAACATTTGTGGCAACCGTTTCTCGACAAAGGGAAACCTTAAAGTCCACTTCCAAAGGCACAAGGAGAAGTACCCTCACGTTCAGATGAACCCGTACCCAGTCCCAGAATACCTTGACAATATCCCTACCAGTTCCGGGATCCCCTACGGGATGTCTTTTCCTCCGGAGAAGGCAGGACCTACTTGGTTAGACAGCAAGCCTGTTCTTCCAACAGTGCCGTCCTCAGTGGGTCTGCAGTTGCCACCCACGGTACCAATTATTGAAAGCTTAAGTGATTCATTTACAAGCACACCCTCTGAAAGATCTCCACACAGGCCGTCGCCAGCCAGAGGCGAACTTGCACCGTCGTCCCCCAATCCCACCGGCACCGAGACAGATATGTCCACCATTGCGGCCTCCCCTAAATCAAACAGAGAAGGAGAGATCACACAGAGCTTCAGTACAGAAGAAGTGCACCTGCCATCAAACAGTATGATTAGAAACGTCAACAACCCAAACAACCTGCTTCTGCAGTCCATGTCTACAGAAAAACCTGTTAAGGGAAATGTAACCGAGTCCACTGATGCTCCTTCAGTTGATACTAAGTCGTCCTCTCCTCCACTCATCTCAGATCAATTCAAGGCCAAGTTCCCATTTGGTGGTCTCCAAGACTCTATGCAAACATCTGAGACATCGAAACTCCAACAGCTTGTGGAAAACATCGACAAGAAGATGATGGAACCCAATCAGTGTGTGATCTGCCACCGTGTGCTAAGTTGTCAGAGCGCACTGAAGATGCATTACCGCATCCATACAGGGGAAAGGCCATTTAAATGCAAGGTTTGTGGACGAGCGTTCACCACAAAGGGTAACTTAAAAACACACTTCGGTGTACACCGTGCAAAGCCTCCTCTTCGGATTCAGCATTCATGCCCGATCTGTCAGAAAAAGTTCACGAATGCTGTCGTACTACAGCAGCACATACGCATGCACATGGGTGGCCAGATTCCAAACACTCCTCTGGCAGAAACCATGTATGAGAAAGATACAGATATGGAGAGTTTTGACAGCATGAGCACTTATGATGATGACGGTCTTGATGATATTTCATTTGAAGAAGAAGGGGATGTTGTGGAGAACAATGAAAACACCCTAAGCTCTTTTTCAGACAGTCCACCACCTATCTCATCTCTTCCAACCAGTGTATCGGAAACTCAAAGCGTTGGGGGCGACTCAGCCGTCAGTCTCAGCCAATCAAATGGAAAAAAGATGGTCAGGTGCGGACCTATGGATAACGATCTTCATGCTCTGGGCTCTACTACCACTGGCGAAATGGAGAACCACAGCATGAGAACCAGTTTAATGCCACATGCGTCTAGTTCAATTCACATTACACCCTATCCCAACAGTCAGCCTGAGGGTCAACATGAGCACTTAGTCTCTCTGAACCTCTCCTGTAAAGTCCCAGAGGCAATAGCTATCGTAAAATCTGAAACAACAGATTGTCCTGCAGCAAATACAGTCAACGAGGTGACTGTTAATCAAACGGGAATCCAGCCTATTAACTCTACAGTCAAGAAAGAAAACACTTTCAACTTGCAGTGTTTCAGTAAGGAAAATGGTAAGCTAAAACTGCCATATGATACCAATAAAACACTGTACACTAAAAAATGCAGAGTAAACCTAATTAAATTGAGAAAAACTTTTCACACAGCTATTTTAGGTTTGTACAAGACTGGAACGTGTCCATTAAAACAAGTAATGTTTTGTTGAACCGAAATGTATGCTACTTGCATTAGCACATGTTAGCATGTACTAAATATAACATAATTTATTATTATCATATGAAATGTATGGGTAGAACAAGACGTGACTAGTCTCAGTACTGCCGTTAACTGTTATTCTTACTGAGCGAAGCAACACACACACACTATAGTTATCATGTAGCCTACAGCCTAAGCACAAATTTCACTCTTTAGAATGACAGTAACCACGCAAAGACTACAACATAACAGAAACTCTTCTAAATCTATAACCTAACTGAAAATAAACACCAATAAGTATTTCCATAAATATAACATTTAGTTTTAAAATGTATCCTCCTAATGCAGTCATATACTAAGCATGCAGGGAATTAGAAGTCCACTGACCAGTTATGTTAACAAAAAATGTTTCATGTATTCTGTTAACTTCAGATTTACTAATTGTATTGATTTGAAAATAATGAAAATAAGTTCTGGTGAAATCATGTTGATTTAGTTTATTTCTTTGTAAGCTTTTTTTTTTGTTTGCTTTAAAGGTGAAGTGTGTCATTCTTCTATTTCCTATTCCAGCTAAATATGCAGACAACTTTAAGTAAGCCGTATTCAATTCACCTGAAATGTGTAAACACTGTGGTGCTACATATTGCCTGACACTGTAATATAGCACAACTACTGGTGTGAGTTTGGAGCTGGATTGTTTTAGTAATGAAAGACAGGGGAGTGTTTCCAGAAAAAATGTTACAAAATATGAATTTAAATTAGTGCTGCAAAACAATTAATTGTGATTAATTGCATCAAAAATAAAAGTTTTACATAATATATGTGTGTGTACTGTGTATATTTATTATGTATATATAAATACACACACATGCATGTGTATATTTAAGAAACATATGTTGATTATATATATTAAATATATTAATATCTAATAATAAATTAAATGAATATAAACATATACATGTAAATATTTTCAAAATATATACTGTATTTGTGTGTTTTTATATATACATAATAAACATACACAGTACACACGCATATATTATGTAAACAAAAACTTTTATTTTGGATGCGATTAATCGTGATTAATGATTTTACGCGCTAATTTGAATTATTATTATTATTAAACTGTGAAAACAATTGCAGTTCTGTTTCACTTTGTGTGGCCAAACACACTTCACCTTTAACACTTAATACATACAGTAGCATTATGGCAGTTGTTTATTTAATTTCACTGCTGATTTTATGCAATTTTTTTATTTTCATTCTCAGAAAATGTTCAAAGGTCTACTGAACAGGATACTAAAAATTCGCCGACTGCGGTGAAACTGGAGATGAATGCTTGCAGTAGACCATACATGCTAAAAGAGGGGCCTTTCCCTGCATTTGGCCTGCAGTCTCCCACCTCGCGCTCAGAGGTGATGATACCGGGCGTCACCTCACTCACTGGACCACCCCCTCCCAGACGGACCCCTAAGCAACACAACTGCAGTGCATGTGGGAAGAACTTCTCTTCTGCCAGTGCCTTGCAGATCCACGAGCGCACACACACCGGCGAAAAACCCTTCGGCTGCTCTGTCTGCGGTCGAGCATTCACAACCAAGGGTAATCTCAAGGTATGTGTGATCACTATTATATTTCATTTAACAAATGAGTAACTTAAATGAACTACATGTGAGCTTTTGAATTATGTTTACATTTTTTAATTAAATGAATTGCTAATATATATATATATATATATATATATTAGGGCTGTTAAATGATTAATCGTGATTAACTGCTTACAAATTAAATGTATGAGTTAATATATGTGTGTACTGTGTGTAATTATTATGTAAATACAAACACATTCATGTATATATTTAAGAAATATTGACAAGTATATGTATTTATTAAAATTTTTATATAATTTTTATTATATATAAATGAAAATATTTTGGACATAACATATTTCTTTTAAATAAATACAATAATTTGTGTGTATTTATATATACATAATAACTACACACAGTACATACACATATTATTCGTTTGACGATTAATACACAATATTAAGACGATTAATTGTGTATTAATCGTATTAATCGTAAATAAATAAATAAATAAATATTCATAAAATGTTTGCCATTGTTGAATTGTGTGCTGTTCCTAACATGTAAAAAGCTGTTGTGCATGTGTGGACCCGGGCTTGGGCCCGTCCTTGGGCCTAGTAATGTTCCCTCTCTCCCTGTACTTAATTGTCAATTCTCCACCATACTGTCAGTCAAAGACATAAATAAATAAACAAACAAACGCATGGTGGTTGTTGCAACTTGCATCATTTTTGTAATTCAAAGCTTGATAATACAGACGCACATGTGCCGCAAATAGCGCAAAAATGATTTGTTATTGATTTCTTTTTCACTTCTATTTGTCTACAGGTGCACATGGGCACCCATATGTGGAATAACACTCCTGCTCGTAGAGGAAGACGTCTGTCTGTGGAAAACCCAATTGCCCTTTTGGGTGGTGACGCCCTGAAATTCAGCGAAGCGTTTCAGAAGGATTTAGCAGCGCGGGCCATGAATGTGGACCAGAACTTCTGGAGCCGATATGCAGCAGCTATAACTAATGGCTTAGCAATGAGAAACAATGAAATATCAGTCATTCAGAGTGGAGGAGTCCCCCAGCTTCCTGCCATTACTGTGGCCACGGACAAGGCTAGCACTGGAAACAGCCCACCAATCACAGCTATGGAAAAAACAGGCTTAGAAAGGGGCGCTGGACAACACTTCTCCATGATGATTGATGACAAAAAAGACATTGGAATCAATTAACGTAAAGGTGACATATTCTTTCTCCTTGCATAAGGAACGCTGAAAATAAACGTGTCTTGATTTTATAAAATCAGAACAAACTCTTTAGAATGTGCTTGATTCATGTGGGAAAAGATTCAGTTTATCTTATGCTATAATGGCACTTGTTTTTTTAATTTTATTGTTTAAACTGAGGCCACGGTTAGTTTTTCAATTATGTCCACTGACTGAAACCTTACACTTGATTCAAGGGCATTGCTTTGAGATGAAATGATTATTTTATGTTGTAAATATGTATTCTATTTTATTTTATTTGTTTTTACCCTGATTTTGCTGTTAAACATCGCTATATTCATGGGAAAGGGAACATGTTTGCATATATAATAGAAACTTTTCAATCCCACACTGTGGTCTTAATATAGCTACAGCTGAAAGTATGTAACTTAAATCCCCGAGCAAAAGATAAAGAGACATTTCAGAGTCTTTGAAAAGAGATGTATTATTCTTTGACATCCCACTGCTTTGCTGCTATGCATTGGATGCAAACCGTTTATTTTCATGCAAATCAAGTACACCACCATGAAAGCTAGTGTCATTTTAGCTGCCATCAGCAATGAAACGTTCCAGCCTATGTTATTATATTATTAATGCTAATTATGTGTTTTATGCTATTCTCTGCCTTATTTACTTTTACATGCAAAATGAATTAGTGGGCCAACATGAGACTATGAAGTATAATATGAGTGCTAATAAAGATCTTGCATTAAAAACACCTCTACACTTCAGTTTAAGGTAGTTATCAACAAAGCCCTTGTGATGCATCTAAACGTGTTGCAGGACAATTCTATTTCACAATTTAGAAGTGTGTTTTCCTATCAAGAACAAAATAAAAAAATGTTTCCAGAAACATTAATGTACAAGGGAAAAGAAAAAAGTGAAAACAATATACTTGTCTGTAATGGTAGCTTATGTCTTATTTACTAAGCGTGTCATGTCAGGTCATTTTAGTGTTTTTTATTTTATTTTATTTTGTAGTGCTATTTTCCTTATATAATATATTGTTTAGTGTTGGGAAAAAAAACGTTAAAAAAATATGAACAAGCAGTTTTTCATAAGATAGGTAATGGTGAAACAAGGGACGGGGTATTTGATGTGTCCTCTGCATGAAAAGGAGACACTATTTTTGTACTCAGATACATTATAACAAATAAAAAGTACAACAGGTTTGCGTTTCTGTCTGCACATCAGTATTTTTACATGGAACAACTGAGGTGGTGTCTCAAACACACTGACTGAACTGGATTTATTTCTAAGATGCAATATTGCTGCCACTCTCAATAAATAAATCTCAAGTAAAATATTTTGTTTGTGTCACCTTACTTGTATATTGATACTTGCATGAGGAAAAGGATTCACTCTTTATCTCTCTCCGTCTCTTGTTGTCTGTGTTGTGACAAACTTATTAAAAAAAAAAAAAATATATATATATATATATATATATATATATATATATTATATATATATAATTATATATATATATATATAATTAAATTAAATTTACTTTTATTTAAATGAAAAATCTTGGCCTCGCTAGAAAACACAAGCCTACAAGGAACAGCAGGACAACACTGGTAAGATGTCTAAAGTGAAATAAACATCAACGACAGCCCACGAATTAAATTAAAATCCAATTAAATAAAACGAAATACATTCAAAATCATAGTTCCCAGATTACAGCAGATATTTCACTCACTCTAGTCCGGACGTGACGACATTCACACGTAACCAAGCAAAGATGGCAGACAGCATCCCTTTGAATCCTGTGCGGAAGAATTCGAGAAAAACTGCGTATTATAATGCTGGCAGACCTGCCAGGTACGTAGACGGTTGGATATTCATCTCAAACACCGCTTTTAAACACAAAACTGCCGTTTGAGTTGTTTTAGTAATGTATGCGTTGATTTTGGCTTTGTTTATGCCACGGTTCCGGGATTGAGTGCTAACGGGCTAACGCTAGCGGCAATGTAAATTCAGCAGCGCAAGCTGTCAGTGTCAGATTACAGTTGATAGGACATGAGAGGATACAAGACTCCCCGAGAGATGCGTGTGGTGATTAAGACGTGATATAATCATGTGAGATGTTTGTCATTCCGGTTCCTTCTCATGAGACACCTTAGGTACATTAGTTGAAGCGAATTATGAGAAGCTCATGAGATATTCTGCTTTTTATGCAGCATCTCATATGAAATCACATAGAATAAGTCTCTAGAACATTCGTTAAGCATCACAATTCACGTGCGTCAGGTAACGTTACACTCACAGAAAATGTCATGAGCTTTTAGTTTATCATTAGACCATCTTCTGAGGCTTTGTTCCATCTATAGCATATCTTGTTCAGCATCTCACTCGTTTTAGGTAACTTACATGCGTCACATGCCTGGTGAGTCTGACAAGATAACTGCAAACTGTTTTCCCACGGTTTATGCGAGGCAACGATGTCAAATATATTCATTTAGAAACTATTGTCCATCTGGTTTTCCTGAACCGCATAAACAGCCTAACAGCAGACAGGATCTGTATTTATGGCATCCAGCTGTTTGTCAAATGCTGACAGTCTAAGGACCACTTGTGGCATTGCTGCTTGAGAGTATGGACCAAAACCAAAGTGATTGCTTAATTTGATTTCATTGTTTGGGGTAATGCTATTGCACATAATCACTTTGTGAATCGTTTTGTGTTTTATTGAGGAGGAAAGAGAAGAGCAGAAGAACTGACCACAGATTAATTGGACCACCAGCTATGTTTGGCTCAAACTTTGCTTATTCTGTTGTCCTTCTTGATTTATATGGGTGGTTAAGCAGATTTGATGGTGATCTGATTGCTTTTATCATACAATTGAATACAAATATCAGCGCTGGGCCTGCGGGTTATGAATGTCTTGCGTCGGCCCCGCTAGACTATATCATTTTATGTTTACAATGATCAGCTAACTTAGTTGTCTTTATTTTTATTATTATTACGCCCATTTCTGCTTGACCGCTGTCGAGACTGTTTAACCCAAAAGCATTTTTGATGGACATCAAAGGCTGAAATCCACATAGACGCATGTCAGAGTGATGTGTTTTTGTTGACATACCTTAATAATAACTTGCCTATTGTGGCAGGAACCCATTAGCCTTTGTAGAGCTAATATTTGACATTTCCCATTAGTTCAAAGTCTCGTATAATGCAGAATCTCACGAAACTTGTCAAGAACTTGTCTGGACCATATTTTGCCTCCAAGCTCAAAAGAAATCAATGAGAAATTATTTGCATAGCCAGCTATAAGTAAGCCATGCGTAGGTCGATTGTTTGAGCTTCCCAGCCAGCCTGATCGAAACCCCTTCATCTTCAAAACACAAAGGAAGGTATTTTTAAAGTAACCGTTCACCCAAAAATGAAAGTGTGCAAAATAAGAGTTCAATCAGCTCATAAAAACATCATGATAATGCACAAATAATCCACCATCCATCATTAAGGAGTTTTAACTTTAAACTAGTTTCTTGCCAAAACACGTTTTAATGATAAGGTTGTTTCTTACAAACATGTAGTTTTTCCTTAATTGATGAACTGGAGTCATGTTGTGGATTACTGTGATGCTTTTATCAGCTGTTTATACTCTCATCAATGGCACCCATTCACTGCAGAGGATCTGTTGGTGAACAAGTGATGTAATGCTAAATTTCTCCAAATCTGTTCCAATAAAGGAACACTCTTCTACTCTATATCTACTACATCTTGGATGTCCTGAGGATTTAGGGCCAGGCTATTATTTACATATAAACACTGATCAAAACAAATTGGTCAAAAATATTGATTTTTCTTTTATGCTAAAAATCAAGGATAAGTAAAGATCATGTTCCATGAAGACATTTTGTAAATTTCCTACTGTAAATATATCAAACCTTAATTTTTGATTAGTAATATGCATTGCTAAGAACTTAATTTTGACAACTTTAAAGGTGATTTTCTCAATATTTTGATTTTTTTTTTTTTTTTTTTTTCCCCCTCAGATTCCAGATTTTCAAATGTGTTCATATCCTAACAAACCATACATCAATGGAAGCTTGTTTATTCAGCTTTCAGATAAGAAAAAATTGACCCTTATGACTGGTTTTGTGGTCCAGGGTCATAATTATTTTATCAAAATAAGAGGTATCGTACAAAATGCATGATATTTTTTTTTTTTAGTACTGACCTGAATAAGATATTTCACATAAAATACGTTTTCATATAGTCTACAAGAGCAAAATACTAGCTGAATTTATATAAATGATCCCGTTCAAAAGTTTACATACACTTGATTCTTAATACTTTGTTGTTACCTGAATGATCCACAGCTGTGTTTATTTATTTTTTTTTTTTTTTATTTTTTGTTCATGAGTCCCTTGTTTGTTCTGAACAGTTAAACTGTCCGCTGTTCTTCAGAAAAATCCTTCAGGTCTCACAGATTCTTTGGTTTTTCAGCATTTTGCATATTTGAACTCTTTCCAACAATGTCTGTATGATTTTTGAGATCCATCTTTTCACACTGAGGACAACTGAGGGACTCATATGCAGTGTTGGGGGTAACGCATTACAAGTAACACGAGTTATGTAATATTATTACTTTTTCCAAGTGACTAGTAATGTAACGCATTACTTTTTAATTGACAAGAAAATATCCGAGCTACTTTTTCCCAAAAAGTAATGCCAGTTACTTTTCCCCCCATTTATTGATTAAAAGCTCTCCTGTCCCCTTGTTGAGGGGTCATTCCAGCTGGAATCATCAAATTTTGGAAAAGTTCCCCACCTGACCTCCTCAGGTTTGTCTGAAAAAAATCCATGTGATGGGTAATATGCCCAATAGATCATATACAACATTTCAGATCTCTACTATGCATACTTTTTTCACAAAAAATCTGTAAAAAAGTGTTTTTTACCCCGTTTTGGCATCATAGTCTGAGTGACCATGTTCAGACTGAAATATCTCCAGAACTAGTTGTGCCAGGTCCATGAAATTTTCTGGGTTAAGAGTCCTAGTCCAGAACTGCATGAATTACAACTCACAGCATTGTTACTGAATTTACACCTGAATGCTGGCCCTCTACTTTTTTTTAAACTATTACTTTAAGGGTTTTCAGATGTCCATAGAAACCTCAATTTTCAATGTATAAGCATCAAACTTGGTAGATGGTCTGATATGTACCATGTCTTTCACATCCTTTGATATCAGACAATAGAGTCTTATGGATGTTGAGATATTAAGGTCCTAAAATGGAAAAAACTCATTTACACCAATGTTCAGAGCAATATTTCCCATGAATGACACTAGGTGTGAACATAAAACTTGTTTTTTTGAAAGAGCATATTGTTATTGATAAAATATAAAAAAATTAGGATGGGGTTTTGTTTCATTTTTCTGTAATGATTTTTTTAAAACTCAGAGTTTCGTCACTGATCCTATTGTTCACTTTTGCTATTCAACTTGGTATGGGCATTTCAACAGAATTTATTAATGTTCCACTTATACAAAAAATACAAAATACAAAAAACGTACTTCCAGACATGAGTCACTTTAATAATGTATACCACCAACACAAATAAATGTTTGACATAACAGTTACTGAAAGTTGTTCATGAAAGTGTCTGAATCCACAGTTTCATTTTCTTTTATGACATAGCATCGTCCAGTGGAAGTAACTGGCACATCAATTTTCATTATGATGTGCTGGAGAGGCACCCAACAGACATCTTCCCTTTTTGGCCAAAAGTAGCCTCTAGCTGGGCCATGGGGATGCAAAAAAAGCACTTGAATGTCTTGCTCTGTGTCAGAGACGTCTCTGATGATAGCAACCCACCATTGTCGGTCATACACACAAGTAACATATTGTCCTGGGGCCATATCTGTGATGTGAAGGCCTTGTTCAACTGGGTCAACCTCAAAGTTGACATGGAATCCTGGTGTTCCTGATACTCGACTGACCTCAAAATTGATCATTGTTGACTGATTGACTGATTGATTGATTGATGCTAGATCTCATACCACCTGAATATTATTATTTCTAATCAATATTGCCCTGCTTTCTCAATGAAAATGGATGTATTATTCACTGGATTGGGTGGAACATCAAGATTAGGTACTTATGTTGCATTCCATTGAATGTCGGTAGTCGGTGAATCCGAGTTAGTTCTCCCGAAGTCCGTCGTAAATGCGTTCCATTGTAACAGTTGGCAAAAATATGGATGCCTATGGATAATTCCAACCGACTCGGTCTGCACTGAACTGGCCCGAGTGTGCGTTTCGGAACCCCAAATTAAGTGGCCGTTCCATTGCACTTTCCCGAGGTGGAGGTCGGATTTCCCCGAGTCCCGAGCACAATGGAATGCTGCATTATAGCATTAATTTAGGCATATGAGTTCAAAATAGCTGGTACTACAGTAGTTGTGAATGTCACACAACGATTTTTTTAAAAATTATTACAGAAAAATGAGGCAAAACCCCATCCCAATTTTTTTATATTTTATCAATAAGAACATGCTCTTTCAAAAAAAAAAGTTTCATGTTCACACCTGGTGTCATTCATGGGAAATATTGCTCTGAACATTGGTGTAAATGAGTTTTTTTCAATTTTTGGACCTTAACATCCATAAGACCCTATTGTCTGATGTCAAAGGATGTGAAAGACATGGTACATATCAGACTATTTACCAAGTTTGATGCTTATACATTGAAGATTGAGGTTTCTATGGACATCTGAAAACCCTTAAAGTAATAGTTTCAAAGAAAAGTAGAGGGCCAGCATTCAGGTGTAAATTCAGTAACAATGCTGTGAGTTGTAATTCATGCAGTTCTGTACTAAAACTCTTAGCCCAGAAAATTTCATGGACCTGGCACAAATAGTTCTGGAGATATTTTAGTCTGAACATGGTCACTCAGACAGTGATGCCAAAACGGGGTGAAAAACAAACTTTTTTTTACAGATTTTTTGTAAAAAAAAAAGTATGCACAGTAGAGATCTGAAATTTTGTATATGATCTATTGGGCATATTACTCATCACATAGATTTTTTTCAGACAACTCTGAGGGGGTCAGGTGGGGACCATTTGATGATTCCAGCTGGAATGACCCTGAGGGAAATCGGGTGTAAGATGCTAGTTCTAGAATAAATGTGAGCATGCGTAAATTCATCTCACTCACAAAAACAAGTTTCAGTATTCCTCAAAATTAATAAAAACAGTGAAATTCAACTTAGAATATATGTTAAATAATACAAATATACTTTATGCGTTTAATCCCATTTTATTAACCAATGTCTTTGCTGCCGACCTCCGATGATCCAATTCAACCATACTAATAAGCAAAAATTACTCAAGATAATCTAACATTTGTTTTCCTTTTTTTTTATTGCTGAAGAGTTGACATTATTTTCTTCTGCGGTCTACTGTACAGACGTGAATTTACTTTTCTCAAAGCCTGTGCCTTTTGGTGTGAAAAGGCTTTTACATTTGCCAAAAATATAACTTTTTATATTAAAAACAAACAAGAAAGCCCTGCCCAGATTTAAAAAGTAACGCAAAAGTAAAGTAATGCATTACTTTCCATAAAAAGTAACTAACGTAATTGGTTACTTTTCTAGGGAGTAACTCAATATTGTAATGCATTACTTTTAAAAGTAACTTTCCACAACACTGCTCATATGCAACTATTATAGAAGGTTCAAACACTCACTGATGCTTGAGAAGGAGACATGATGCATTGAGAGCCGGGGAGTGAAAACTTAAGTGAAATTTAAAGATCAGGGTAAATGTAACTTATTTTGTCTTCTGGGAAACATGAAAGTATATTCTGTTTCTTCTGAAGGGCAGTAGCAAAGAAAAAAAAAAAGATATTTAGGCAAAATAAGAAAAATGTACACATCTTTATTCTGTTTAAAATTTTACATCCCTGACTCTCAATGCATTGTGTTTCCTTCTGAAGCATCAGTGGGTGTGTGAACCTTCTGTAATAGTTGCATATGAGTCCCTCAGTTGTCCTCAGTGTGAAAAGATGAATCTCAAAATCATTCAGTCATTGGTGGAAAGGGTTAGTTTGGTAAAATAATTAACATTTTGCAGATTCTACAAGGTGTGTGTACGCTGTACATAAAGCACATTAAACATGGTAAAACATGCTTGGTTTTCATACAGTTCAGTAAGTGCAGCAATCTTCACTACTCAATGTGGGCGTTCGGTGTGGTGCGGAGGATCAAAAATGATTCACACTCTCTGAACTCTCAAATGTATTTCTTCCCGATTCATTCTTTTAGAGGAAACGGGAACGTTGCTTTTAAAATCCCTAGGACTACAGTTTGTAGGTTGTTAATGTCCTCCATTGTAAGTGTATTACGCTTCTTTAATAATTGAACAGACACGATATCACTACCTGAGGAGGCCTGTTCAGTCAGCACGGTTTGAGGCTGGTAGGTATTTTTATGTTTTTTTTCAGTGTTCATCTGTAAAAGGCTGTCAGTGTTTACAGTGGTCACCGAGGCCTAATTGCATGAATTAAATCTATCCATGGACAGCTCTAGAGTGAAAAGGGAGCGTGCAGGTTTTGACGCTAAGGCTAAAGTGGATCTGGTGCAGAAATGGCCAGGCTTTTGTGTGGGTGGAAGTTGATATCCTCTCGGGACGTCGGCTGTTTCAGAGTGTCACAATAGCATTCTGCTGATCTGGGTTTGAGACTCGTCTCGATAAATGAGGAACACAGTGTGAGAGAGGAACAGATCCCTCGACTTCTGCATTTTTTGTTCCACTCATTCATGTAGGCGCCTTTTAAAAATGTCCTTATTTCATTGCATAATGTCTTTTTTAAATTTCAGAGGTAATAATGAAAGTAGGAATGCTGTTTTGGGAAACAAACAGTGTCTGTTTGTTTTATTTTGTGATGTGATCTTAATTTGAAACTACATCTAAGCTCTTTTTGTATCTTAGCAGATTATTTAGCTTTTTGTTAGTTTATATAAATGAAAAGGACTATGGAACTTTTGTAACTGATAATAAATATTATGTTGCTTAACTTGTGAGAGGTGTGACGTCATCTTTTTTTTGTTTTAATGTTGCAATGTTTCAGGTATCAGATTGAAGACGAATCCTCAAACCTTGATGAGATGCCATTGATGATGTCAGAGGAAGCCTTCGAAAACGACGAAAGTGACTATCAGACGCTGCCCAGAGCCAGAGTGAGTCAGAGACGCAGAGGACTGGGCTGGTTCCTCTGTGGTGGATGGAAGGTCCTGTGCACCAGGTAACAGGCCACATGAGAGCTCATGTTAATATTTAAGCATTAAAATGTTTCCTTCAATGTACTCATTAATTATTTAGTTAGATTTTGTATTTGTCTAACATGGACTACTTTTTTTAACTTGACAGTGTATCACAAAAGTGCAAGACATAATGCATTGACCAAAGATGTCTATGGAGAATGGCCTCAGATTTAAAACTCGATTCCAAATAGTTTGGTCTTGACTGTGAAGGCCTGTTCACGTCAGCAGCAATAACTATAACTATAAAGTTTTAATAATCATTGAAATTCTATGAGAACATACCTCAGTTATAACCATAAGGCCGTGTGTCCACCGAAGCATTTTTAGCAAACTGAAAACGGCTAGCTGTGAGCACTTGAGAGTGTTTCTGCACCGCAGGTTTTTTTTTTTTTTTCAGTTGAGACACTTGGGCTGCTATGATACGGAATATCTGCGTAAATGTAACTAGTATCTGATTTTGCAAATAGTTTATAATATAAAGTACTTACTCTGGCCCTTGCTTTAAATGTTTTTGTTCCATTGTTGTGCTTTTTGTAGACTTCTGTTGTTTTGTTGACGTCTGTTTCCAAGGAGGATGTGGTGGTTGGTTGGTGTCCCGCCCGTCCTCCACTGTGATTGGTCGGCTGACTAAAAAGTGACAGTGATGAACACTTTTTACCCATTCTTCTCAACGGCGAGAAAACGCACTCAGCACGTCATTACTCTCCAGATGTTTTAAAAACGCTGTGCTCTCATTGAAAACAATTAAAATATATGCTAAAAATACGCTAGCCTCGCTTCGGTGGATATATGGCCTAACAGCACAGAGTAACTATTTTGTTGAAATCACATTAAAGCTGTAGTCCATAACTTTTTTTTGGTTAAAATGATCCGAAATTGCTTTTTGAGCAAGTACATAACCAGCCAGTGTTTAAAAAGGATCTCCTGAACCTTAGCCCAATTCACAAAGGTACACTTGTAATAATGTTTTCTAATTTGAACGCTACTGGTAAGTTTTCGCAGGAAATGCAAGCATGCTGCAATTTGCCTTTGTGTCATTACGTCACCTCTATAAACATAAAGAAGGAGTCCCGGCTAGTAGGCTATATCGCATGTGAAGATGCTGCAGGTGGTGATGGTTTTCGATGGTGGATTGTAATCCAGAAAGGATTTTGTGTTAATGAAACACATGTAAGTGACTGAAATTAGATAATATTCCAGCTATAAATGTGCATCTGATTACAGATACGTGGAAGTAGATAACATTTCAAACATTTGAAACACAAACATTTCTATTTCAAAGAGAACCAGTTTTACGGAACATTAATTTGCTTTTTGGGTTAAAGGGAACCCTGGGTATTAAGACTTGTTAAGTTATAGCTTAATATAACGTAACCCATAAAAGACTTAGTACTGTAAAAGTACTGATACAATGCCTCATTGTGCAGCTTTTGTTTGTAATTATCAGTTGAAGGTCAACAAGAGAAATGGTTTTCACTGTTTTTCCTAGCGATAAGCAGTGGATCAAAGAATGGGAAGATGCTTACTAGGATAAAACTTCCTAAAGACCTGCGTCTTTGTTCTCTCCACTTCAGCACTAAAGCATTTTTGCCTTTTAGTAGACCACAGCTACTGAAAGAGCTTGTGCAAGAAGCAGAGACAAGAAACACTAGATACCATCCTCGCAGGATGTAAACATGCCAAAACTTGTCATGATGCCGCTGAAAGTTTCTTAGCGCAGTTTCTTAGCGCAGATTTCACTAGATATCCAGGGCATTTAGACTCTTTGTGGGGAAAATCAATGATACGACATTTGGTTTAAGCCTACACTTACATCCATTGCCACCTGTAAGCTCTTTCAGTAGCCGTGGTCATTGTATCAGTATTTTATTTTGAGATTTGTGTATTCTGAATTGTGTTGTGGTAAAAATGGCAGCAGGTAGCGGCAGTAGCTCACCAAGCGCAATTATTTCACATCATTATGTAAAATATTCTTAGTCCAAAATATGTATGAAACAATGTAGATTTTTTTTTAAATAACGTAAATCTTTCAAAGGTTTTCTGTGAGAAAAATATTTCTGTAAGAGACATCATTTAAGTTATATTAAGCCATACATGTCATAATACCTAGGGTTCCCTTTAAAAGAACAATTTCTTTATATGAAATTCGAATGGTATGACAGAGATTAGACTATATTTGAACTATTTAACTACATTTTCAATATATTCATTAACAATTTGAGAGCAAAGCATAACAATGATAATAATTTGCACAGTTTGATGTGATATGAGCTAAGCGATCATTAGATTTAATCGCCATTGGTAGTGCGATTTATTGCAATGCTTTTTTTTTTTTTTTTCTCAGTTGGTCAGAACAAAAGTGGCAGACATGTTACTTACTTGTTCAGATGACAATATCCAGATAAAATTCTTATTTGGGTCATACTTCCAAGACATGGAATCTATGATTCCTAAGTACAGTATCCACACCGGTGCGGTGACTGACAGCCACACATACACCTCACGCTGGTGCTGCGAGCCGTGCCAATACACAACCCACATAAAGAAGATAATGGGCCTTTTTCACACTTTAGCGTTCAAAGAACGGACATTTCAAATATTAGCATAAAAAAACTTCCACTGCAGCCTGAATCAATGGTTGTGCCCATAGAACGGGATTGTTGTGATTATTTATGTAAAATTCAGCACAGATACGTTTTCTAAAAACACCGAACTCAGTTTACAATCATTAATTGAGTATTGTGAAACAATACAAACCGCATATTACATTAAAGAGCATTTAAATTAGCCAAGTTTGAAATAATAATTACGACAAAAGATGATTAAATAAAAGGTTTGGAGTAAATGTATTGCATTAAACAATTATGCTTGCACATTTCATGCACTTACTTTACGATTCAATCTTCAATAATTAAATTAAATTAAAGTTGTAAAATAAGCATATATTTCCTGCCCACAGAGGATTATTCAAAAACACACCTCTTAATAACAAGTCGTATCCTGTGTGATTGAGTGCAACTGAACAGCAATATACACTGTATACAAAAACGGGAGGTTAATCACAATAAATGTATTGTGATAATAAACAAAACAATACAGAAAACAAAAGTAAATCAGTCTGATTATTCCTCTGGGAGTAATTTGAGCAGTGTGCTGCTATTCATTACTGTCATGACGGGCAATAGCACCAGCGCTGACGATCGCGTTAATCAGATAACTTAAAGGAGAAGTCCACTTCCAGAACAACAATTTACAAATAATTTACTTACCCCCTTGTCATCCAAGATGTTCATGTCTTTCTGTCTTCAGTCGTAAAGAAATTATTGTTTTTGAGGAAAACATTTCAGGATTTTTCTTCATATAATGGACTTCAATTGTGCCCCCCGATTTTGAACTTCCAAAATGTAGTTTAAATGCAGCTTCAAAAGGCTCCAAACGATCCCAGCCAAGGAAGGGTCTTATCTAGCGAAACGATCAGTCATTTTTTTCGAAAAATAAAAAATTGTATACTTTTTAAGCACGAAAGCTTGTGTAGCACAGGCTTTGGGATGCGCGTTCTTGAATGATTCGTGATCTTTAATGTGACTCGGGAAGAACGAGTCATCTTAGGGAGTGATTCGGTCAGTTGTGCATGCACGACATCCTGTTCTGTTCTGTCCTGTTCTATACTGGAATTAGTTATCCTGTTTCGAGTCTTCGGGTTTTTCGAGCCATTCGTTCATTTTATGGGGCTGTCACGTGATGAATGAACGACTCAAAAGACCCAGGTAAACAATAAATTAATCTTTTCTGTTTCTTATAGCGTTACAGTTTTGCCTTGTTTGTAGTGTGATCAACGTTTGTGTAAGCAGTAGATGTGTTAGGGAAGTAACACGTAACATTTTAATTATATTTTGCTAAAATGAACGAAATGACTCAAAAAGATTTGTTCATTTTGCTGAACAAGACTCAAAGGTCAGAGTCTGTAAAATGATCCGAACTTCCCATCACTACTACGAATCATGAGTAAGTTCATCGTCTATGTACTCCAGCTCAAAAAGGTAGAGAATGGCAAAAAACTCCATCTTATTTTCTCGTAGAACTTCAGAATCGTCCAACGTTGTTGTAGCTTTTTGTCTGTAAACAGCGTTTGACTTGCACTTTGTTAGTCTTTGCGCGTTCGCTTTGTAAACACTAGGTCTGTAGTTCGGCGTGACATTTTGACGTGATTCAATAGTACGTAGTGTCGTGAACGCGCATCCCAGAGCCTGTGCTTTTGTGCTTAAAAAGTGTACAATTTTTTTTTTTTTTTTTTCGAAAAAAAATGACCTTCTTCCTCGGCTGGGATAATTTAGAGCCTTTTGAAGCTGCATTTAAACTACATTTTGGAAATTCAAAATGGAGGGCACAATTGAAGTCCATTATATGAAGAAAAATCCTGAAATGTTTTCCTCAAAAACAATAATTTCTTTACGACTGAAGACAGAAAGACATGAACATCTTGGATGACAAGAGGGTGAGTAATTTATTTTTAAATTGTTGTTCTGGAAGTGGACTTCTCCTTTATTGTTAAACATTAAAATGAAGGATGACATACATGGTAGGGCATCAGTATAAATAAACTGTTTCAAATATTGTTGTTTATTGCTAAGTACAACTAAATTAGTTTAATTTTATTCACAAAACTGGCGTCTGTCTATTGACAATAATGCATGCGGAAATTCTTTTACGCTTCTGATCGGAGACTAATAGGTCTATTCCGCAAATAACTGCAGTTGCAGGTTTCAAACAGAGATGTCGACAAAGAGGCAAAACTTACGGACTGCAGCTTTAAAAATGTTTGTTTTTTCTAGTTGAAGAGTGATTAAAAACATTGACTGTCAGAATCAGACTTTAAAGAGCTCAGGCTTTTAAAGCGGCAGACCACAGAACTGCATTGCATGCTTATAATAAACATAATGTTACCATGCCTATTTTAGTTATGATTAACAGTTATCTTTATAGTTATCACTCTTGGTGTAAACAGGCTAAGTCAGTGATTTATAAAAAAAAAAAAAATTATGACATGAAAATAAAATAATGTCTTTGAGTTAACTTTATTTGGGGGTTTTATTAGAAAATATTAAAATATGTGATTGATATGTCATGTTATTAATTTGATAAAATGTAATTTTTTTTAATTGATTGACAGTCTAGATAGACAGACAGAACGTTCAAAACACCTTGGCCTTCACCTTTTGTTAATAAAATGTCACCATTGTCATGCAGCCTATTGTGTGTGTATGTAGTGCTTGTGCCAGGTTGGCTCAGCTCCTTTCTAACGCACCGGTAACTGTGCATGAAATACACACACAAGCACAGGTCGTGTTTTTTTTGGTTGAGGTGCTCTCTGCGCATCATCAGTCAGAAGGTCAAACACGCCAACCGAAAATTTGCTTATCCAGCCAACGATGTCAACAAGCTCAATGTCTATTTTGGACTTGCATTCCCACAATATCTCAATGCCTTTTGTGTTCCGTCAGTGACACGTGACACGAGCGTGATTAAAAGATATATTAGTCATTTATTGTTATGAAAGTGTGTGCTTGACTCTTCTCCACTTACGCGCTACGTTATCAGCAGCGCATCTCAATTGTAAGCTGGGTATTGATTTTTTTTTTTTTTTCTCCTCCTAATGAACAAATGGGATTTCGCACAGCTGACCAGTTTGCTGCTTTCCAGTAATTTTCTGTGTGCTTAGGCAAAGGATTATGAAATGAACAAATAATTCAAGCAGAATAACTCTGCTTATTCAAACGGCCCTATTATTTGAACTACATTCATTTGAGCAAATAATCTCTCTTATGAATCAGGGCGCTGGCACTTACAGACAGGAGACAGAGGGGGCCAACACAAATATTATTATATTTTTTTCAAGGTTTATGTAATTTAGTTCAGTGCCAGCCAAACCAATCGGCATGACTGTGTACACTGCGCAGAGTACCGGCAGAGTACCGTCACGCCGTTCAGCGGGGATGGCAACCGCTAGAATATAAAATGAATATGAAGGTCAACAAAGTGTTTGGCGCTCTCTCTGACCTTCACAGCGAATCGGAGCTTTCATTTTATTTGGGAGGGGTTTATTTGGCAGGGCATCATCTACAGGTTTGTTGTTCCCTTTAGGTATCGCAAGGCCTGTGTGAAATCAAACGGTTTTTGCAATGTTTGTTATTTGCAAACTTACATGTATCCTCAACACCCCAGCTTATTTATTTTCTAGACTATATTATAATATCATCTTTTCTTATCTGTAAGTGTAATATTTTCAGTTGGCATCCACAGTCTTCTTTTACTGTTTTCTGGCTGTACCGTTTCACTCGTACTTCTTAGTGGAAGTGTTCCGTGTATCTGCTTAAAGTTCAAGTGAAACTAGACTGAGCTAGGCTGTCTTCGCTCTCTGTAACATCACTTACATTAATGTTGCATTAACGTCAGTTGTATTTCAAGAGGAATCAACTGGATACGCGCGACTGGTGATGAATTCCGCAAAAGGTCTCAGTGTTCGTTTTCAAGAGCATTTTAAGTGATTAACAGGGTGATAATTCAACAAAATCACCGGTTTTCAGTGCAACCCTTAAATTAGGAACTATGACCAGCCTTGATATTTGTTAATTATTCGGTCAGGGATATTTTTAAATAAAGACCATTTACTGGAATCCAGGCCTGAACTTCGCCTGTAGCACTGTGTCCTCCTTTAAGCGAATTTGTCTAATCACTGGATGATCTTTTTCCTCCCGTGGTCTCTGTCACGCAGCTGTTGCGAATGTCTGGTTCACACATGTCGCAGGAAGAAGGAGCTGAAAACTCGGACAGTGTGGCTGGGACATCCCGAGAAATGTGAAGAGAAGTACCCCAAAAATGCCATCAAGAATCAGAAATACAACATTGTCACTTTTGTGCCAGGGGTAAGGCAGTATAAACAATCTCTGCATGTTTTTTTTTCTTTTTTGCTTTCCGAGTGCTAAAATTGACTTCTTTATATATTTTTTTAATTAGTTGTGAATGTTGTGTTACTACTAAGTATTATTTATAATTTATATAATTTTATGTTTTTATTTTAATCTTGTTTTATTTTACATATCGTCTTTTCTTTTCAAAGATGCAGAGCTTTTTTTGTGTCTGCATTTATTCTGCAGCTCTCGCTAGGCTGTTTAAAGTGAAATCTCTACCCATTGTACGCACAGCAGATTTGCTCAGTAATCAGGTTAATGTGTAACTAGCTGTGAAGTAAGGGGGTGTAACAGCAATCTAACGTATCTTTTTCCACTGAGTGTGTAAGTGATCTACTGTATTATGACTGCCGGCGATGTCTTATTCAGTGGAACGCGCCTTCTGTATGCGCCCTTGGCAAAGAATTTGCAGCTTGTATGATGAATTATGTATAAACCAATCAGGTGTGCCTCTAAAAGCTGTGTTAGGATGTTACACGTATTACCGTCAATTACCTTAAATTTTTTGATTCAATTTGTCACGGGTATTTTAATCTAATATTGCATGATGCTGATTTATTTCTGGTGCTTTCTCTTTCTTGTTTTAGGTTCTTTACCAGCAGTTTAAGTTCTTCCTCAACTTGTATTTTTTTTTGGTGGTTGCTTGTTCTCAGTTTGTTCCGTCGTTAAAGATAGGATATTTGTACACCTACTGGGCCCCGCTGGTGAGTACATCTAACCGCACAAAGATGGAAATCGATTGCAAAAATGTAAATTCAATCATCACTCTTGTTCTTTTTTTTCCTTGTTGTCCAGGGCTTTGTGTTGGCTGTCACCATGGTGAGAGAGGCAGTTGACGAGGTTCGGCGCTGCAGGAGAGATAAAGAGATGAATTCCCAGCTGTACAGTAAACTCACAGTGAGAGGTGACCACAATGTGAAACATCCTGATGATATTATACATCTGTCATATGCACAGAGCATCATGTTTTGAGCTCCATTGACTGTCTCCAAGAGTTACTTCATTTGAAACCTATGAATATGATATAATAGTGACAAGAAATGAAAAAGAGTTTATCTGCTCTCTTTTGTGATTTGTGCTGTTTACATTTAAGGTAGAGACTTGATATAGTCATCTAAAATCCTTAATTTTACCTCAAGTTGTTGTAAAATTATGCAAAATATACATTATATTATAAATATTGAATCCCTATTTAATAACATTTATTTTTTTATGTAAGAGATCTACAGTAAATAACATTAAATTGGGTTTGACTTATTTGTGTTGATGTCACTCATCTCACAACTTTATTAAATGGCACATAAAATTAATTTGAGTAACTTTAAATGTGCAATTTAATAACTTTAGGAATATTACATGTGTAAAGGTCCAAGCCTCTACATTTCTGTGAATGAGACTTCTGGGTGACATGCCACTTGTTGATCTTTGATGATAATTCAATTTCACCATACAAAGAATGCAAATGACCTCTGTTAAACACCCTGTCTGGGTTTAATTTATGAATAAATTATTCATAAAGAATGTCTTTCTCTGTCTAGTGGGAAAGCTTGGGGCTTTTGTTTGCATGTGTGTGAAATCTTAGCAGCTTTGTTCAGTCCCTGTTTTTAGAAAAATCATGCAGAACAGAATGATCCTTCTTGATATGTTAACTTTGACTATTCTAATATTTATCATTTTAAAAAGTGTCTTTATTAAATATATATTTGGACACAGGTCTCCTTTATTACCTAAGGCTAAATAATTAATGTCTAATTACAATAATTTGTCCATCTTGTTTTTCAGGAAAGGTCCAAGTAAAGAGCTCAGACATCCAGGTTGGAGATTTAATCATTGTAGAAAAGGTTTGTTGTGCTTTTTTTTTTTCTTTTTTTTTTTCATTCCTCTCTTTTGTTGTTCAGGGTATCAGCATAAACTTGCTGCTACGTGATCCGTCACATGAAATCCTGTCATTCTTTCAGTGGGACATTGTGTCTGTCTCTTCCCTCGCTGTCTGTGGTTCGCTTTAATTGCTTGCTAGGGAAATGACCTTGTTCAATTATTCAACACAATGCTAAAATAGGACTAACGTTACAGAACTGGAGTCAATAACATACGTATATGCCCACATTATTGCTAAGTTCAGCATAACTAATATATTAATATCTCTGAAGGTGTTTTTCAAACAGAGACCGTATGGAAACCCTGTGTGCCGCTGACTGTTGTGTAATGTTTTGTTTTGTAGAATCAGAGAATTCCTGCTGATATGATTTTTCTGAGAACCTCAGAAAAGACTGGTGAGTTTCACTCTTCATACAAGCAAAGCTTTCAGACGTTTCTGATAATTACTTGTGTCATTAAGTCGGTGGTTTCGCACAGTGTGCCCGCGGGCACCTTGTAGCCCATATGGAGCCTGTGAGCCGCTTGTGGAGCTCATTCTATAAATAGTTTTATTTCTAAATTTAATATAAAAAAATAGATAACAGATAGTTTTCAATAAATTTATGAAGTCAGTTTCACACAAGTCTTACCACAGTTAGTTCGTCAGATTGTCTATGCACGTTCCACTAATGTTTTATATGCACAAAGTGTCCAAATGCTTAGTCTTAATTTTGAACAATTTATCTGTTGTTTTATCTTTTGATAAGATAGATGTTTCTCTTGAAAAGTGTGCTTTAAGAGGCTCTTGGCTTTGATATTTTGTTGAAGTGAACACTGCCGGTGCTTCACTTACTAGTTTAAAGTGGCACTTTTAATTCTTGCATACTGAGAAACAATGCTCTCTGTGCAAGAGTGAGAGAGCGTGTGTATGATTACCAGTGTTTACCTGGCACTGAGCCATATAAATGACTTACAGTCACATTATGATACATTATTACAGTATTTTTGGGTGCACAGCTTTCGCCAGATGCTGCTGTTGCTTTCTGTAGATAGCAAAATTAAAATCAGGATTTTTTTTTTTCTTTTATCTGATGAGCTTAAGCATTGTTACTGGTTTTTAGCTGTGGTAGACTTTATAGCTCTTTAAACGGGGCTCTACGCTTACTTTTCTTTTTAGGAGCACTTGTGCGCAGTCAAAATTTTAAAAGCACCTTCTAATCGATAATCAAAAAATCTGATAAAAAATGAGCCTTCCCGTTACTAGGTGATATTTGACTCCTTAAAGTAATTTACAGGCAATTTTGTTTTTACCTTTGTAATGACATTTTTTTTTAAAACTTTCTTAAAAGTATGTCATCTTTTATGTCAATTTTTTAAAAATATATATTTTATATGCTTTTTAAAATTTGTAATTAAAACAGCAGAATAAGAACAAATAGAAGAAAAATAAGTTACCAATGAAATCAGTATTAACAAAATTAATTTGTACTACGAAGGTGGCACAGAAGAACACAAAAGTGGCTTGTAGGTGTATTTTCATGTGTTTATGAGGCTCAGAGGTGGCATGAGTGCAATCAAATTCATAAATTCATGTTGAGATTAATGTTTTAAATATACAATTTTGAATATAGAGATATTAAATGATTTAAATAACTAAATAGATTAGTTTAAAAGCAAAACTAAAACTGCTAGTAGGTGGTGCAAAGTCTGAATCATTCATTTATTTGATTTGTTCGAACAGCTGATTCATTCAGGAATAAAGCAAGTGACTGTTTTTATGAATGGGAAATTGAATCATTGACTCACTAGATTTGTTTAAAAACGCACGTTCATTCATAATGAACAATAATGATAGTAATTATTTTATTTATGCATTGACCATGTCTTGCTGAACAGATGCCCTTATGTGTTGTATATAAAATACTGAAACGTGAAGAACATATGCATATTTCACCTAGCATCATTAAAGTAAATATTTTTTATTTATGTTTTAAATAAAAAACCCAGACATGTTTTGACAAGTTGTGCTTTAGCAAGGTTTCATAATGATGATCATGTTTGATAATCTCATCTCAGTATATGGAACATGATGAGCACTAAAGCTTTTGCTCTGAGAGCTTAAAGACAATGACCTTTCCTGTCTCCTGCCTACTGTTATATCAGTCTTGTCCGAGATCAATATGAACAATATGTTAAGCATTCAGAGTTCTTTAGCGTATAGGGGCCAAGGTTTTGGCCCATAACAAATGCGTCCTTCACGCATACATCCCTCTCACTTTCTGTCTGTAAATAAAGATAATGCACCAGAATAGATTATTGGATTTTGTCAGATTAAATTAGATTTTTGAAAGAATATTTTATTTTCTGTCAGATTTAAGATAACGTTTTTGCTTTCCAGGTTCGTGTTTTATTAGAACAGACCAGCTGGATGGAGAAACAGACTGGAAGCTGCGAATCGCTGTTGCTTGCACTCAAAGACTACCTGCCTTAGGGGTATGAACCTCGTCTTGCACAAAAACAGTACATATTCTGACCTTAATGCCTGTTGATAATAAATTATACAAATATTTGCCGTTTGCAGCACGCTTGACTTCACGTATGAAATACGATGTTATGATCTAGACCTAATCTTTCACATTTTAAGTCTATTAGTGGTGCATTTATGCTTGGCACATATAAATGTTTTTATACCAAAGTAGTCTGTGAGCAGTGGAATAAATTTGACTTGGTTATACTTTTATCCAGCTCAAACTATAGTATATAATAGAAAAGAAAAGAACGATGATTCGACTATCAAATGCATCATCACCCATCAAGTTCTGGAGCAAAAGCTGCTGCATCCCAAATCACATTTCAACTCCTTCTGTTCTGTTCTCGGATGGATCTGTAACTTTACCCCCGTAGGCAGTGAGTGATGTGTCCCACACTCAGACTCTCTCAGGCTGATGATACGAAGGCTCATGTTTGATATCACTGTGTATCTGATTTACTGGCCGGAGGGTTTGTTTCACATGGGCCGGTAACTTTACCCCGAGAGACAACTGGAATCCGCCAAACGGCCTGTCTCCCGGTGCCATCGGCGTGGAGATGACACTCACCTCGAGCAAGGGTTCACGTTTGTATTTGTCTTTCCGAAACCACTTAATGTGATCACAGAATTAAAATTTCAGCAAGTCGCCGAATGATTGCTGCAGTAAAGCAGCGGGAGCGGTCGGATCGGGTGTCTGGTGGGCTTGACGGTCAGATCGCTAAACATCCCTGTTTTTCATACTCGCAGACACGTCATCGAATGCAAAAGTCATTATAATTTGTAATCAAGCCGTCAAAGTTTTGTTTCGGTTTAATTACGTTGTTTTGTCTGCATTATCTGTTCTGTTTGAAATCCAGACTCGTGGCAGGATGTCAGAAGGGGCTTATTTTCATGAGAGTCCCTCTGATTGCTAGTCACTTTGAGTCCTGCCATAATACTTGCACGAACAAGAGGTTGGGTTTGGGCCGAGCCCAGATCTTTGTTCATCTCTGGTGCTGATTTATTGCGCTAATGTTTTTTCATGACCTTTCCGTTTTCTGTTCGCAGGATCTCTTCTCTGTCAGCGCGTATGTTTACGCCCAGAAGCCTCAACTGGACATTCACAGTTTTGAGGGCAACTTCACAAGGGTAAGAAAACTTGCTGTTAATGAAGGAATTTTTACAAGGCTTCATTTATCATGCGCCGTGACGTCACGGCCCCAATTTAAACCCGCTGTTAGCTTTTTGTAGAGGTATTTAATGTTGTGTTGTTGCCCGGTAAACTAAACCTAACCGCTGTTTTTAATTGCACATTAAAATAACATGGATTCTCAGAGTGTGCCTGTTCACATGACTATGAGCTGAAGTGTCTCTGGAATGTAAAACCGGCCAACGAGACGCATTCCTCGCAACGCTGATGACATCACGGGTTGTTAGGCTCGCTCCCGGCCCATTGGCCGAGCGCAGTTCCTTATTAACAGCAGATTAGCGCAGCACCGGAGAAAGAGAGAGGGAGGAAAAAAAGGAAAAAAGGGACCCCCCACATGAAGCCTGTCTTTGTTTGAAGTCTTCGCTCTTGGCCACACAGCATGCAGGGGCAGAAGATCACTTCCTGCGCTGAGTCACCCTCCTGAGCCTGCTTTCACAAATCTGCAGCTACAGGGACACACTTCCAAATGCTGTTTCCCACAGTTCTTTACTACCCGTGCACTTGCTGCACCTTAGTGCCACTTCAGTGCTTTATTTATTTAAAGGAGTAGTTCATCCAAAAATGTTGCCATTATTTACTCAACTTTGTTGTCCGGACCGTTAGAACTCAAAAATACTCTCAAAAATACTCTCGAGAAAACGACATTACAAAGGCCATACATTTTTATGGTTTAGATGTAAATACAGGCTCTTACAATGACATTTTAATCCATTGATTAATCACTTGATTGATTGCTTCTGCTTGTATTATTCTCATTTGTAAGTCACTTTGGATACATCAATCTATAAATGCAAATGCGAATATGATTAGTCTTAATGGCAGTCATGTGCACTCACATCTTTGTTAGTGTCAGAGAGGTCAGTCCTGCACGTTCACTCCTGATGTTGTTTACTCTCGTCTGTACGCCTCTGTATTTAAACAGGTGTGAGAGGGGGTTTATTTAGCTATACATTCGGGAAATTTGGCAACATTCTCGTTTGTAGAAAAAAACTATTACATAATGTTTTCTAAATTAAAACATTTCTTTTAGTTGTAGGTTATTGGGGTTGATTTCTAATTATTATTAGCTTTATACAGTTCATTAAGTTTTATATATGTACTGTAAAGTTTGGGAATGTAAGATTTTATTTTTAATGTTTTTATAAGTTTAGGTAAAGTAAAAATGCATTTATTTGGTTAAAAATAAAGTAAAACAGTTATTTTAAGTATTATTATAAATAAATAAAAAAACTGTTATAACAGTTGTGCTGCTCTAAATGTTTTTAACATTTAGGATTTTTTTTAATAGAAATTTTAAATTTGAAAGAAAATGTGTAGTAATGACTTAAAGTCACATTTGATCAGTTTATTGTGTCCTATATTAGGGCTGTCAAATGATTAATCGCGATTAATCGCATACAAAATAAAAAGTTTGAGTTTTAAGTATATGTGTGTGTACTGTGTGTAATTATTATGTATATAGAATGTTTATAGTTAAAATAAACATGTTATTTATGTACAAAATATTTTTTATTTATATATAAATTATATAAAAAGTATAATAAATACATATACTTGTAAATATTTTTTAAATATATACATGAATGTGAAATGTTTGTATTTATATATACATAATAATTACACACAGTACACACATATATTAGGTAAACTCAAAACTTTTATTTTGTAATTAGGATTAATCGTTTGACAGCCTAATATATATATATTCAATGCTACAAGTTGAGATGAAGTTTTTTTCTGAAATTTTTGTACGTTAAGTAAATACAACCTCACGTTATGTCAATCACGTTTACACACTCCGAAACTTTTGTCCGTCATAAAAAAAATCTGATCAGGTTCGATTTTCTGGGTTCTCGCATGCGTAGCAAGCATTTTGATAGGAAAGGATGACAAATATGAAAAAAAACCACTTTCTTAATATTAACCCTAAAATATGTTTTCATTGTCACTGTTGATGAGGATTGTATGATCTTTAAATAATATCGGTCCTTAAATGCAAAATATTTAAAGTTTATTTGCTATAGTTCCACTTGAGCACATCAGCATTACTTCTACACAATTAAAGTGCATTAATATGTAAATGTATTTGTAGTATACTTAGCATGAAATAAAAATATTTTAAATACATTTTAGTATATTTATTTTTCACTAGGTTGACCGGTTCACATGCTGTAGTTAACCTACAGATGAAAATGAAAAATGACATCATTTTTCGTTCTTTCTTCTGCTAAACACATTAGAAGATATTTTGAATATCGTTAATCAAACCATTTTGATGAGCATTGACTTCCAATTTTTTAAGACATTTCTCAAAATATCTTTTATGTTCCACATAAAAAACGACAAACAGGTTTAGAACAACAAATGATGACGATTTTCATTTTTGGGTGATCTATCCCTTTAAGTTATGACTGTTTTTATCACTTAAATATGATGCGGCCATATGTTTCTCATTAAACTGTCAGATTCACTGCTGCAGAAAAAAATTATGAATGCTCGTCTTGGAACCGTTTCTTTCCATGTTAACTAAAACTTCTAGTTACACCTAAAAGTTTCATAGAACTTTTATAAGTGTGGAATTATGATTTATAGCTTAAAATGCTCATTACTTTAAGCCTTATCACTGATAAAAGGCTTTTTTTTTTTCCCTTGATGAATCTCTGTCTGGTTTCAGCCGATCTGACAGGTTGGCATTGCTACATCTGTTGGCCAGAAAGAGACAAATGACAAGAACAAGTGGGCCGTCTTGAACAGAGGACACATCTCTCTCGCTGTCTGCGTCAGTGCGCATGTCTCGGCTGCCGCGATGTGTGTGGCCCTCTTTCTCACTGTATATTATGCCTCACTGACAGAGGATAATTAGATATCATCCGTATTCACCCAGCCGCAACATGTTATGTGGAAAAAAGCATTTAAAGATTTAATTTCTGTGCTTCTCCCCTGATTTATGGCCTGGCGTCAGAAATTCTGTTCTGTTCTGCTCAGCACAGAGCGTGCTAACACTAAACGAGGCCTTATTATGATGTTCAGCATGGCGCTGTTTTTGTAAACAAGGCAAATCAAGTCAAACCGATTTCACCGTTCCCCTCTAAATGGAGTGCGTCGCTTAACCGGGCATTAGTGTAATTCAATCTGCCGCCTAATTCCCTGCTTACCGTTCGTCGTGACGAAAGCTCATCGATTCATTATTTGTGCTTTGAGTCTTTGTCATTTTTTATTGACCTGCTTTTTAAAGGCCATAATTGATAACCGCTTTTGCCTGTGCCAGATAAGCATGAAATCAAAACAGACTGTATAAACCCGGACTAATGTACGACCTCTGTCCCCCAGGAGGACTGTGACCCTCCCATCCACGAGAGCTTGAGTATTGAGAACACCCTGTGGGCCAGCACTGTGGTGGCATCTGGTAAGCAAAGTCTTTTCCAGCACCAAATTTCTTTCATAGAAATGTAAGAAAAACACAAGCCTCAGAGGTCTGAAATATTCATCGCAGGTCAAATATCTTTTGAGTTTATTGTGTTGTAGAAGAGCGTGCCGTTGATACCGAGGCCATCCGCCAGCATCACTCAAGACCCCCTTCGCTCTCCCGTTTGTTTGTCACTTGAGATCGCCAGACTCATCTGCTACTATTCAAACAATCTCATGAGCGGAGAAATATGAGGAGCCGTTAATGGGAAGCCAAAGTGTCTGGCTCTTTGCAGTCCCGTCCCTGCGGTGTCAATGAAACGTGTCCCCAAAGAACAGGTCCGAGATCGGTTTTTGCCGCTACGCTTTCTCCGACATCTCCTAGGGGTCTGTTGTTTAGAATCTGATCCCGGTCCAACAATAATAGCAGGACTATTCCTTCAAGCGGCCTGCGTTCGTGCCAGCGATCGGCCCTTCATTGATCTGTGGTCGCCCCTGTCTTGGTTCTCCAGGGGTTTTTAGAGGTTCTTCTTATTCCCCAGCACGGTGTGACCTTCAGCCGAAGAAAGTCCTTCCAGATCTCCCCGCAAAACCCAGTCTGGTGACGTCATCCCATCCAACCGAGCAGACCCAACACAAAACACAGTGGGGCGAGTAACCGATATGCCCTGTAGTCCTAGCCCATTAAAGACCCCCTTGAGAGCGGCAGCCTAGGTTTCGCTGCTTTCCAAACATGAAACGATATGTCGAGCTTAAAGAAATCGAGAAATATTTAAGCTCGGCTGCAGCGGTGTTTAAACAAAAGTTGAACTTTGTCGCTTCCTCGTTTAGCGGTGAGGCTGCATACTCCATCAGTAATTAGTTTACTTTAATGAATCAGTCCATTACCAAAGCAGCACCATTGATCTGACTATAATAGGCCTCATTGTAATGGTTTATTTCTGGGTGTCCCACATATTGAATCATTTGTCTGAGTCTCAGCTGCATCCGTTAACTGGAAACACACTTTTTGAGCTAATTGTTCATTAGGCTGGCCAGAGACACGCGGCCTGTTTATTTATTGCCGTCCGTTTGCGATCAGTCATCCCATTTGTCCTTTTTTCGTTTCCAGGTACTGTCATAGGTGTGGTCATATATACGGGAAAAGAAATGAGAAGCGTGCTGAACACATCGCAGTCCAAAAACAAGGTGGGTTTCTATGTCTTTGTTTGTGCTTATATGCGAAATCCTTGGTTTCTTTAATTAGTTTTCCTTCCCAAAGGCAAATTGTTTTGGAAAAACAAACAAACAAACACACAATTTAATGACATATGTATGAGCTGTGATATCTACAGTTGTATTGACAGTACACTCCAGACATTGCCCAGGGACTGTTTTTCCCTTTAACCTTTTAATATAGACTTGAAAGGAACGGAATAAAAATAGCGAACAGTTGAGGTGGTTTTCAGCCCTGATCTTAGTGACGAATTTGGACCTGTCGATGTGAAAGGACAACCCCAGAGAGATTAATCTAGAGGGAAATTAACCAACCAAGGGCTTGCGTGACATTTGTGGCAGAGCCTTAATCCTGCAGAATTCCCCTTAATGATTAGATACAGTGGACGTCAATGCTGTAAAAGTAAACTTAAAAACGTCAAATCCCATTACACTCATTACCCCTCCCTTAACTGACCCCTGCTGTCTTTGCCTTTTTTTTTCTCTTTCTTTTTTAAACTTATCTACATGGTTCAAAGCTCTGACATTGTTCTACTCGTATGTGCACTATTGTTAAAAAATTTTGGATTTTCTTAAACTTTTTTTTTTTTTTTTTTTCTTAAATAAGTCTCTTATGCTCAAGACTGCATTTATTTTATGAAAATACACAGTTAAACTGTAATATTGTGAAATAAAATTATTTCAATTTAAAATTAGTTTTAATATATTTTAAAATGTTATTTTTCTCCAGTCTTAAGTGTCTCATGATCCTTCAGAAATCATTTTAATATGCTGATTTGCTGCTCAAAAAAAAACAATCTTATCAGTGTTTAAAACAGTGGCTTAATATTGTTGTGGACGCTGTAACATATTTTTTTCATGATTCTTTAGTAAATATAGAGTAGAAAAAAGACGTTTTAACATATAAATATTTTGACTCTAAAATGCAGAAATTGATGTACCCAGCTCTGTTTCCTTTCATGACTTGATTGATTCTAGAACAGTACGTAGTCTCTCTGAAATCAGTACGTAGTTTAATATTGTTTAAATATAAAAAGTAAACTAAATATTCTATTCGTGGATTAATTTCTTCAAAAAGTGTAAACATTGTAGGGCTGTCAAAATGTAAGATGCAAATATCTGACATGGCAAAATTGGTTCAGCATTTGTATAATAATAGTAATAATAATAATAATAATAATAATAATTATTATTATTATTTTCATTATTGCTATTATTTTAAACTAGTGCTGTTCAGACGATTAATCGCATCCAAAATAAAAGTTTTTGTTTATATAATATATATGTGTGTGTACTGTGTATATGTAATATGTATATATGTGACCCTCAACCACAAAAGTCATAAGTAGCATGGGTATATTTGTAGCAATAGCCAAAAATAAATTATATTGGTTAAAATTATAAATAAAATTGTTTTCTTTTATGCCAAAAATCATTAGGATATTAAGTAAAGATCATGTTCCATGAAGATATTTTGTAAAATTCCTACCGTAAATGTATAAAAACTTCATTTAGACAACTTTAAAGGTGATTTTCTCAATATTTTGATTTATTTATTTTATTTTATTTTTTCCACCTTCGGATTTCAGATTTTCAAATAGTTGTTTCTCAGACAAATATTGTCCTAACAAACCATACATCAGTGGAAAACTTATTTATGCAGCTTATAGGTAATGTATAAATCTCAATTTCAAAAAATTGACCCTTAAAACTGGTTTTGAGGTCTTTTTATTCATAAACTAGTGCTTTCTTTGTTTGTTTTTTTTGGCTTAAGAGATGATGTCGGCAGCAATGACTCAACATCTCCACAGTAGTGATGCGCCTGTATGCATGTTTCATACAGATTACATAATCTGGGAATATTTGTTTTCTATTTGAATTGGTTCATTTAAAAGTAGACATTTCACTCTCTGTAGATATATTATCATGTCTGTAAGGCAAATATACACAGAGTTTCGAAGTGACACGCTCAAGTTCACAGAGACCAAGACAGCAGAAAGCACATCCTGTTTGCTTTCATTATTTTACAAAAGTGCTCGTTGTTTCGTGGTTACTCTGAGTGCACACAAATAAATGTAGAACCTTTATAAATTCGAAAGATGTATTACTTTTATCTGTAAGACTAAAAATTATGGAGTATTTTAAGAGCAAGTGACCGTACTGGTGCCTCCATCTGTCATGCAGTAAGTGCGCTGCTATTCAGCTTCCACACATTTTTCTAGGTTAACATTAGATTGAGCTGCCATGTAAAGTTGCTACTACTTACAGCTTTCAGATAAAAAAATGTGATGTACTGCATTACCACATAGACCAGCTGTTAATGATCTGCTAGTCACGGACTGCGTCACTTTGCCATTTCCTGTGGAATTTTATTTTCTATGACTAATAAAATTTTTGTCGACCAAGCCTCTTCTTGTTGACTAACGGTTAGTTGACTATTAGGGGGCAGCCCTAACATATACATAAAGAATATACACAGTACACACACATATATTATATACACAAAAACTTTATTTTGGATGCAATTAATCGCAATTGAAAGAGAACTCCACTTCCAAAACAACAATTTACAAATAATTTACTCACCCGCTTGTCATCCAAGATGTTCATGTCTTTCTTTCTTCAGTCGCAAAGAAATTGTTTTTAAGGAAAACATTTCATTTCAAAATTTCATTTTTCTGCATATAATGGACTGCTATGGTGCCCCGATTTTAAACTTCCAAAATGCAGTTTAAATGCGGATTCAAACGATCCCAAATGCGGTTGTAAATGATTCCAGCCGAGGAAGAAGGGTCTTATCTAGCGAAACGATCGGTTATTTGAATAAAAATAATAGTTTATATACTTTTTTTAATGCCAAACGCTCGTCTTGTCTTACTCTGCCTGGACTGTTTTTTTTCCGGTTCATGACAGTTAGGGTATGTCGAAAAACTTCCATCTCATGTTCTCCCTCAACTTCAAAAGCATCCTATATCGCTGTTTTACCTTTTTAGTTAAGGGTGTTTGATGATCTTTGCATGTTCACTTTGCAAGGACTGGGTCAGTGCTTCTGCAGCGATGTAGGATGATTTTGAAATGATTTTTGAAGTTGAGGGAGAAAATACAATTGGAGTTTTTCGACATACCATAACCATCTTGAGTCAGAATACACAAAGTTCAGGGAGAGAAAGGCAAGGTGAGCGTCTGAGATTAAAAAGTATTTAAATTGAATTTTTTTTTAATGAAAATAACCAAACTTTTTGCTAGATAAGACCCTTCTTCCTCAGATGGGATCATTTACAACCGCATTTGGGATCGTTTGAAGCCGCATTTAAACTGCCTTTTGGAAATTTAAAATCGGGGCACCATAGAAGTCCATTATGTGGAGAAAAATGCTTAAACCTTTTCCTCAAAAAACATAATTTCTGTACGACTGAAGAAAGAAAGGCATGAACATTTTGGATGACAAGGGGGTGAGTGCATTATATGAGAATCTCTGTTTTGGAAATGGACTTTTCCTTTAATCGTTGCCCAGCACTATTTTAAGCCAAAAGCAGACAAAACCTGTTTTAGGGAAACCTGTGTGGAAACAGTCATCATTTTGGCAAATGTCATTTTGCTCCCTCTAGTGTCAGATTTGTTAAAGCGTAATGTGGATTTTCCATTTAAAATATTTGTGAGCAACTTCAGAGTAAATATTGATGTAAATGTTATAATGAATTACATTTAAATTAGGTTTATTAAAATATTTTAAGTGCATTTAATTTGATCTAATTTGTGTACGTCATTTTATTGGCTATCAGCCAGTGTGCTTGATATCAGTATCACAGAAACCATCCGAGAAACCCATATTGGTTAACCACTATTCTTCATGTCATGAAGTGTTTCAGACCCTGTCATGGATGCTGCAAGATGTGTGTGATAGCAGCAGCTCTGGCGGAGCTCATAGCTCTACCATGTTCTGTGTGTGAGAGTGGAATTCAATATCTCAAGGAGATGATGTCAGAGGTGCCAATACAGGGAACGAGACGGGGCGGGAAAGTCGATACGACTCGGCGAAAGTCACTGAGAACGTTTTCGCCTCTTATAATCTGTTGTGACATTCCTTGCACAAAGCTCTAAGCTCTCACTAGAAGCTGCTGACAGCACATAAGCTATCACTTTACACACTGTGTGTGTGTGTGTGTCTGTCATTGTCGTAATATGGAGCGATATTTTCTTTGAGGATCGAAACCTTGGTGGTCTGAAGGATGTGACAAAGGGTTGAACAGCCCTCTTCACTGTCCAGACACTACTCACTACTTGAGGCGGTATAATCAGTGTTATATTTGAGCAGTGTAGGTGTTCTGCTGGATTATTTATTTTATTTTATTTTATTTTATTTTATTTTATTTTTTTAAGCAGTGTAGATACTCGGATGCATTTTATTTATTTTATTTAGAAACTATGTAGAGGCTCAGTTGGATTTTTTTTTTTTATTTGTTTAATTGTTGTTTAATAAGTTGGGTTTTATTGTATCTATATTTTATTTTAAGCAACGTAGAAGCTCAGTTAGATTTTTATTTTATTTTATTTTCGTTTAGTTTTTTATTTTATTAAGCAATGTAGCAATGTCAGTTAGATTCAGTTTTATTTAATTTAATTTAATTTAATTTAATTTAATTTAATTTTTTATTTTATTACGCAATCTGGATGCTCAGATGCATTTTATTCATTTTATTTATGAACTATGTAGAGGCTCAGTTAGATTTTATTTTATTGTATTGTATTCTATTTTATTTTATTTTTTTTATTAAGCAATTTAGATGGTCAGATGCTTTTTATTTATTTTATTTATAAACTATGTTGAAGCTCAGTTAGATTTCTTTCTTTATTTTTTTAATGCATTTTAAACAAGTTGGGTTTTATTATATCTATATTTGAAGTAATGTAAAAGCTCAGATTTTATTTTATTGTATTGTATTCTGTTTTATTTATTTTTTTTATTAAGCAATCTAGATGGTCAGATGCTTTTTATTTATTTTATTTGTAAACTGTCGAAGCTCAGTTAGATTTTTTTAATGTATTGATTTATTTAATGCATTTATTTTATCTATATTTTAAGTAATGTAAAAGCTCACTTAGATTTTATTTTATTTTATTGTATTCTATTTTATTTCATGAATTATTTTATTTTATTAAGCAATCTAAATGCTCAGATGCTTTTTATTTATTTTATTTATAAACTATGTAGAGGTTCGGTAGGATTTTATTTTATTTTATTTTATTTTATTTTATTTTGTTTTGTTTTGTTTTGTTTTGTTTTATTTTGTTTTATTTTGTTTTATTGAATTTGGGAAATGTTACAAGTCAGATTCAAATCCTCAGTTTTAGACGGGCACCAGCTCAAAAACAACAGCTCTTAGAAAATGTTTACAACTTTAAAACGTGTAAGTTATGCAATGCTGTATCTGTGTGACATCAAACACTGCTTACTAAAGCAATCAAAAAAATTAACATCAAATATTGTTTTATTGATTATTAAGTTAATATTTAGTCATTGATAGCCAGGGACAATGACCAATTACGCAGTTGAATTATGCAGGAATGCAGTGATTGACCAATTTGAATCAAATATTAGACACGTCCAATAAGTTGTGAATTTTTGAATCCAAAAATTAATTTTAACTAGCTAGCTAAGTTTGTTTGGGACAGTGAAGAAACTTCTCAAGGCCTCGTCTGCGGTCCTGCACCGTGGATGGCATGTTCCATTTAGCTGTATTGCATATCCAGTTTCTGGAGCGCTAGTATAATGCCATATTGTTGTAACAGCCCCTGTATACTTGATGGATTTCAACCAATGAATATTCATTATGCAGGCACAAAGTCGTCATCAAATTTCACACACAAAACATACAGGCAGCGAGGGCAGGTTGAATCATTCCTTTCACTTTAAACGAGGCCCGGATGAATAGAGTAAAATATGCACTCTCGATTCATTGATAGCATCTTCAGCTTGAGGTAATTGAGTCGCTTTTTCCTCTCGGGCTGAATGAATAACGGCTTCACCCGATCCCCGGCCAGCTTTGCAAAATTCAGCCTCCGCATTGTTTTGCCCCCATAAAGGGGGATTCCTCCCTTTCAGCTGGGGAACTATGTCTTCTGTCTTAATTTTTCTTCATTTTAATCCTTCCATTCCCCCCCTTTTTCCTCACTAGCTGAAGCATGAAGCTCGGAGTGGGGCGGCAGGCCATCGGAGGGGTTTTAAACTACAGCTGATAAATCAGACAGCAGCTCTTCTCTCCCAGTGTCTCCCAGTTTACTCAGTCCTCCGGGGACTGGGGGGCATAGCCAGTTGGGGGATTAATTTTGCTTGCATTTTTTTTTTTGGTCTTTTCTGTTCAATTTGTCCATCCCCTCTCCTCCCCCTCCCCCCCGTCCCTTTCACGCAGATTCCTTTTCTCAGGGGACGGTGTTATGTGTTGCTGTTTTTATTAGCGCGCTGCCTAGATGAAAGACCTCAGTGTTTTCGCGCAGGCCGCGCTGTCGGCCCTCGCCAGAGGGAAACAAGAAAAACTTCTTTTTTGACATCATTTTCCCACATATTCCATTGGCTGAGGGGACATACTTGAGAGAAAAAGGGGAAAACTCCAGCTCTTTTGTCAGGGGGCCGTTTCTATGAAGAGGCGTTCTGCTTTTATTTTTCCGGTTTTGCCTCCTGTGCTTTTCACAGAGAGACGACAACAGCAGTGGGCTTCTTGGTTAAATGCCTCTCATCTCTTCTCTCCTCCACATACACTATTAGCATGAGAAAAGTCTGCGGTCTGGAACGGGCCTGGGGGGCATTGATCAGTGCTGGCTTATGGGCAGGTTGTTTTATTTTTCATAAGAGTAACATTTCGGATCACTCCAGATGAGAGGAACCCTCAAGGTTCTTGTTCTCAGAGGGGATATCACATGCTTCGGATAAGAGCGCTTCAACCAAATACTCATTCATTTTGGGAACTTTTTTTGAGTGCATTATAAACAACTAGTGAAAATGATGAATTTCCCTGGGAATATTCATTACTGTGTGTTTCTGAATATTTCAATATCTATTTACTTTTCTGAAAATATTTAAAGGGATAGTTCATCCAGAAATTAAAATTCTGTCATTAATTACAAGTTCCAAACCCATAAGACCTTCGTTCATCTTTGGAACACACCCTAAGATATTTTTGATGAAATCTGAGAGCTTTCTGACCCTGCATAGACAGCAGAACAACGTTCAAGGCCCAGAAAGGTAGTAAGGACATTGATAAAACAGTCTGTGTGACATCAGTGGTTCAACCGTAATTTTATGAAGCTACAACGATACTTTTTGTGTGCAAAAATAGCGACTTCAACAATTTCTCTTTCTCTTCCGTGTGAGTCTTCACCACACGACAAGCGGATGAAGATGCATGCTGTACATATAACAGTGTTCGTAAACATGTCTAAAGTTTTTGACAGGGAGAATGACTTGCAACTTTTTGCCCAGCCTCACTTATTTGAACCAGAATATACAGATGATGAACTAAGAGAGATGGACACTCTACATCCACATGCCGGCTCCTGTGTCAGCAGCACCACACGCATGCATTGTGGCACTCTTGTGGATACGTGTCCAAATCTGACACGGAGGAGAATAAAAAGTTATTTTTGTTTTTTTTGTGCACAAAAAGTATTGCTTCATTGACGCAGCTTTACCGTTGAACCACTAATGTCACATGGTCTTTTTTTAACAAGGTCCTTACTACTTTTCCGGGCTTTGAATGTGTCAGGTACATTGCTGTCTATGCAGGGTCAGAAAGCTCTCAGATTTAATCAAAAATATCTTAATTTGTGTTCCGGAGATAAACAAAGGTCCTACAGGTTTGGAATGACATGAGGGTGAGTAATTAATGACAGAATTTTCATTTTTCTGTCTCATTTTCATCTCTTTACTTAAAAGATTAGTTCACTTCCAGAACAAAACTTTACAGATAATTTACTCACCCCCTTGTCATCCAAGATGTTCATGTCTTTTTTTCTTCAGTCATAAAGGAATAGTTTTTTGAGGAAAACATTTTAGGAGTTCTCTCCAAGTAATGGACTTCTATGGTGCCCCCAAATTTGAACTTCCAAAATGCAGTTTAAATGCAGCTTCAAAGGGCTCTAAACGATCCCAGCCATGGAAGAAAGGTCTTATCTAGCGAAACAATTGGTTATTTTCTAAAAAAAAAATTACAATTTATATACTTTTTAACTTCAAATGCTCGTGTTGTCTAGCTCTGTGTGAACTGTTTTTTTTTCCCGGTTATAACAGTTAGGGTACGTCTCAAAACTCCCATCTAATTTTCTCCTCCAACTTCAAAATCGTCCTACATTGCTGTTTTTAATTTTTTTGTAAAGGGTGTTTGATCTTCTTTGCCTGTTCACTTTGTAAACTCACTTTGTAAACTTTAGGTACTTCTGCAGCAATATAGGGCGATTTTGAAGTTGGAGATGAAAATGAGATGGGAGATGGGAGTAGTTTAGACGTACCCTAACTGTCATGACCGGAAAAAAAAAAAAAAAAAAAAGAGTTCACACAGAGCTAGATGAGACAAGCGTTTGATGTTAAAAAGTATAGAAATTGTAAATAAAATAATAATAATAACTGATCATTTCACTAGATAAAAACCTTTTTCCTCGGCTGGGATCGTTTAGAGCTCTTTGAAGCTGCATTTAAACTGCATTTTGGAAGTTCAAATTTGGGGGCACCATAGAAGTCCATTACATGGAGAGAAATCCTAAAAAAAAAACTATTCCTTTACGACTGAAGAAAGAAAGACTTGAAAATCTTGAATGACAAAGGGGGTGAGTATATTATCTGTAAATTTTTGTTCTGGAAGTGAACTGATTGATCAGTGGCATAACAATAATATTTATAATTGACTAAGCTACTCACCTGTCACATTATGGCTTGTTCATTTTCACACAATAAATAAAATACTTCAATCAGATATCATGCCCATTTATTCATTTTGTGGGCATAAATGACCATTTTAAACACATAATAATGCACAGTCAGCCAATATTTATTACAAAAAACACCTTCACAGGTTGATTTAAAGTGATAATGACCAGCCGAATGTACATTATCACTTACTTATTTACTAAAATGTATATTCAAACACTTATTTAAGCATAAAAACTTTCAAATGTCATTTATCATACTTTTTCATCCTTTCATCTGCAGGTGGGACTGTTGGACCTGGAGTTGAACCGCCTAACAAAAGCACTGTTCCTTGCTCAGGTGGTTCTGTCTGTTGTTATGGTGGCTTTGCAGGGATTTCTTGGACCCTGGTTCCGAAACCTGTTCCGTTTCGTGGTTTTATTTTCATACATCATCCCCATCAGGTATGTTTATAATATTGTCACCCAGATTACACTAATGTGAAAATCTTACAGCAAAATTGTCAAAGCTTTAGCAGTGTGAAATGAGATGAAAAAGCATGTTTTAGTAGAAAATTTATGTGTGTGTGTGTGTGTGTGTGTAGTCTAAGAGTGAACCTGGACATGGGGAAGTCGGCGTATGGCTGGATGATTATGAAAGATGAGAATATTCCAGGTACCGTGGTTCGGACAAGCACCATCCCAGAAGAACTTGGCCGTTTGGTCTACCTGCTTACAGACAAAACAGGTTTTATTTTGTTTTATTTTATTTTTTATTTTTTGGTATTCTTACAATATTTAGATTTTTTTCTCTCTCTCTTCCTTGCTTTATTTCCTCTCTCTGTCTTTGTGTTGAAACCACTCTGCCCATCCAAAAGCTTTATAATAACTATTGATTTCTCTCCTGATCTTAATCTTTGTGTGCTGTTTTTCCAGGCACTCTGACCCAGAACGAGATGGTCTTCAAGCGCCTCCATCTCGGCACCGTGTCGTACGGAACGGACACTATGGATGAGATCCAGAGTCACATCATCCAATCCTACGCTCAGGTGTGATTGACATGTGTCACCTTAAAGACATTCGCTTTCACTATAGCGAAAACTTAAGGAGTTTCACATCCTTTACAAACTGCTGTCGTCTTTGGTGTGTGTGTGCGTGTTTTGTGCCAGCAGCTGGGTGTCACAATGTTAAAGCCACAGTGGCAATTGATTTTCATGCTTCACGGTCCTTCATTACTGTGATGATGGAGTGGCAGGCAGGTTTGAAATGTACCCATGATATGAGCGATCATAGCCTTATTATATCCCCCCTCAGGACGTGTCAGAGTCCGTGTCCAACAACTTGTGTGAAATTGAGTTTGACAGGAATCAATAAACATAATGTAATTTACAGCTTAACATGCTTTGGTGTGCACGAGGCAGTTATAGCTCTGATTCTCTCTGGAGTGTTATGAGTATAAAGAAATTACTATCAAAAACAGCTGTTGTTTCATAGAGGGCAAACCCCATCGTCTTATTTGAGACAGGGTGAGTCTACAGACAGACCTTGTGTGTCCAACTGGGATTTTGAACTCAAATTGCATTTTGAAATGTCAAAATTTGATACTTGTATGTATACAGTGCAGTTCAGTTCAAAACCTTCAGTTCGCAGGCTTTTTGTGGCTCAATAATAGCATTCTTAGCTTTCCATAAAATTGTACTGTAAAGGTGAAATATATCATTTTTGTGGCACTGAACGAAAATTAAAAAGGTGAGAAAATTAACTTTCAGAGGACCTTCAGTTCACAAACATGTGACTCTTTCATAGCATTGTGGCTTAACATCTTCGCTTTTCCATAAACTTTTCTGTTAAACTTAAAATGCAAAGTATGTCATTTTTGTGGCACTAACCTTTTAGTTGAACATGAATATGGACCACTGAATAGTGTAGAAATGTATATGTAAACACATTGTATATTTACTATTTTTTAGGAATTCTGATCATTTAGTCACTTGATCACTTTAAACTGATTTGAACTGTTGATTTAAACTGTGAACAGAATAATTTTCTACACAGTGCTAGTTTTTTGCCATTAGTCTTGCATAAATATAATGTTATTAAATATAAATATGATTTATCTGAGATAAAAGATTAATTTAGAGAGAACATAATATTAAAATTCTTACTAATGCCAATAATGTTACGTCTGATAACCGATAAATGGCTAATATTAAAATTCTCTCTTAATATTTTTTTTAATTAAAAAAAAAAAAAAAAAACCTTAATAAAATCGTTTATTTAAAATTTTACAAGTGAATTTAGACATCAAATTATTTATAATGTGCACTATAAAATGGATTTTCGTTTTGAGATTCGCTAAAGATTAGTTATATACTATTTTATTATTAGTGTTTTTTTTTTTTAATCGGCGTAAATATAATCTAAAAAATGAGGGACATTTTTAAGGTGAAAACCTGCAGGTGAATAGGGTTAAAAAAAAAATTAGTTATAGTAAAAAAAAAATTATCGCGTCACCCAGCTGATTGACTGCATTAATAATTGCAAACATTTTTTGTATTACAAGAAGTGATCGAGCGATATTGATTTTTTTTTTTTTTTTTTTTTTTTTTTTTATAACCAATACCGATATCAATTATTTGCATAATTATGTGCCCGATAACCGATATGCATTATAAGAAAATAAGTAAATCAGTGACTGAGTGAAGTCCAGTCTTCCCTTTGGTTTTTCCTCCTTTCAGTCATCTTAAAAAGTGTTGAACATTAGCAGTCTTTCATGTTAAATTTAATCTTCATATTACAACAATAAAAACATTTTATTTATAAAACGCTTCAGCTGCAACACTAATAAGCAAAATAAATGTAGAATGTAGAATGTTTTGAAATGGAGAAAATAAATAAAGGAGGACAGGAGTCATATCAACTTTGTTTTAAACTACAGTTTATAAGCCGTTTAATAGGCTAAAGAGTGAAGAATTCACTGGATAATGTTAATTCACTTAATATTTTCTGGAATATTGAAATATAACAAACAGAACATCATTAGGGCCCAAGCACTGCAGTGCGAGGACCCTATTGGAATTGCTCCGTTTATATTTTATTGTATTTCTCAACTGGTTTGTTATATCAGAATTACTAATATTGTTTTCGTCGTTCTATTCTGAAATGCCTGCTGACAGCATGGTTTATCTATGCATTTACATAGAAGCATACTCAAACTGTGATCGCTGGCGAAGATTATAAAAAAAATTCCATAGAGTTGTATATATTTAGAAGTGTATTAGAAAAATAATGGTTATATAGTAAATGTTAATATAATTGAGGGTGTTTTAAACAAATGAATCTTGTTAAAAGTTACATGCGGTGGCCATCAGAGCATCAACCCGGTGAGTGAACAGCAAAATGAAAGCGACTTCACGAGACGAATGATAAGCATATAGACAACAGAGAAAGAATTCAATTCAGTGCTTTTATTTTCAACATGAGCTCATTCATGGATGTATATTATTTAATTCAGGCAAAGTTATGTTTATTGGGACAGGACTTGACAAATTATTTTACGTGACTGTAATTTCTTAGAGCCAAGCTGCATAAACTAGCTACATATCAGGCATTTATGTATCACATCTAATATGAGCATTAATGGCTGTTATATTAAATAAAGTTTACTAATTACAGCAAAGCAAGAAAGTAGGCTATGCTTTACCTTTGCACGCCGTTGTTGTCGGGTCTCCCCTAAGGGCACGCTGCATGCGCGCAGTTCTCAAAACACCCACAAGGTGATGGCGTTACCCGATATTACAAAACCGATAACCGAGTACGGTAAAATGCTTAAATATCGTGAAAAAAAAAATCTGTAAATCGATATATCGGTCGATCTCTAATTACAAGTTTTCTAAAATGTTAGGTTTAAATATGCGAATGAGGCATTATTTAATGAAATATGTGCTAATTTGCATACATTTCTAGTACAAAAATCTAAACACTGGATGACATTGGACATTTTTTTGACATTTTGGAGTCAAAAGGGAATTTTGGATATCTCATTTTTGTCCCTCCATAATTCAGAAAAACACTATTTTTACTACTAATTTTAACAAAAATGTGGGGAATAAAATGTTTTATATAATCAACCAAATTATAAATGAACAAATCCCTCTGTAAATACCTTTAGGATGTAGATAGGAATAAATATTTAAAGTTTGGTTTGTGTAAGTGCTACTGAAGTGGAGATTTATGGCTCAGTGTAGGAGAAAAATTCATTTTGAGAAAACGGCCTTTAAAAATATGTATTGTAATTGAAATCTATTGACGCAAATAGATTAAATGCTGTTGAAGAAACACTTAACCGTGTCTTTTGGATCTTTCAGTTAGTCTGAAAAAACAATTTATTAAAAAGCAAAAAGCCCAAAATCTCAAACTTAACAGGTGCATGAAAAAAACGTGTTTTTGCCTGCAGTGTCTCCCCTTAACTCTAGCCTGCATATAACTGGCTGACTGTTGATTTATGTAATCACACATGTACTACTTAAATATATATTCAGATGTCATGTTAAATTAGCAACCTAACATTCCAGCAGTGGGGTGTTTTTATGTACCTGCATCTGCGATTTGAGGGCTGTGTGCAGGTTGTCATCTCTTCCCCTCGGCAGAGCTCTGAGGAAAGAGGAGTTCATCAAGAGAAATCTCCTGCTCCAGTGGAGCACAGCAACCCCTGTCAAACACACACACACACACACACACACACACACACAAGAAGACTCACAGTGGTGCTTATGTAAATTGATAAGTTTCAGAGTCAGGGTGGGATTCGACATCGCCATGTGGGGAGACACTGATGAGATCTTCACGCTTTTTTTGCCCAGTGTGTCCTGAGACTGAAAGAGCACAGGAAGATGAATTATCAGCATACGCTTCCTGACCCAGTCTCCTGTTCGTATACTATGTTTACACAGATTCTGACATAATTTGACTGACCTTTTTGAAACAAATACTTCTTGCTGTTAGTAAAAGGAAAGAGTGACTTTTTCTAAGAGATATAGGAATGATAGGAATAGATTGGTGCAGGTATGACATCAGAACCCAGAAGGCTATTTCACCACTGGTTCCTTAGAGATTTTCCTATGGGGCTTTATAATGGGATTTTTCAATTTTGAGTAAAATAAAGCCTGTGGTAAAGATAACTTGATGGTACTTTGATGTTTTGTTCTAAAACATAAACTGCACACACCCATGCCGTAAACACATTTTTTGAAGCAGTTGTTTATTTTTAAAAACGTATGTTTTTAGTAAGTAACTAGATAAGACCGTTTGGGATGTGAGTGTGTGCAGTTTGTTGTAGAACATCAAAGGCTTTATTATACTCATAAATTGAAAAACCCCACTATAAACCCCCCTGGAAAAATCTCAAAAGAACCAGCTGCGAATTACTCTTCCGGGTTTTGACGTAATACCAGCACTACTCTATAGCTGTGCTGATCATGTAATGCAATCACAATATTTCCTCTCACTGTTCCTTTAATAAGAAGTAAAAACTAATTTAATTCATTAAATATGCAAAAAATTAATCAAAAGTGACAGTTTTGCGTTGTTACAAAAATCTATTTCAAGTAAAAGGTTTTCTTTTTAACTTTGCATTAAAGAATGCTTAAAAGTTTCCCCAATAATATAAAGCAGCACAAATGTTTTTAACATTGATAATCATAAATGTTACTTGACCAGCTATAAACCAGTTCTGTGTTTTTTGTGGATGGAGCCCAAGTAAAATAATAGATAAAGTAATAGATTTCAAATGCATTTATTTTATACTAAGTATAGTTGACACATCACTCGAGACTTACTGATATAAAAATTTTAATTAAACTTTATTTGGAGTACTACATGTGCACAATGCACATTTCTTAATATTAAGCCTAAAATATGCTTTAATGTCACTACTGATGAGAATTGTATGATCTTTAAATAATACCGGTCCTTGAATGCAAAATATTTAAACTGTACCTAAAGTATACTTGCAGTAGTTCCACTTTAGCACAATCAGATATACTTAAGTATATCTTGAGTTGGACTTCAGCACATTTAAAGTGTATTAAATACGAAATATCTTGTCTGGGGACAGTTTTCAAGTAGCAGTTTATGGAAGCCATGGAATAAAAGAATAAAGAACTGTAAATTTGAGTTTATAATTCAAAATACTGACTTTATTCTCACAATTCCAAGATTATATCTCAAAATTCTGATTTTTTTCCAAATTCAGTTTTTTTTTCATTTAAATTTTTCTGGATTCCATTTTTTTCCATTTTAATTTTTCTGGACCTCCTTTTTAATGGTTAAATAAAATTTTATTAATCAGAAAACATGTCTAATTCAAATCACAAAACGTAAACAATTTAACATCAGTTTATTAAAAGTTTCACAAAAATGATATGTTTAGGGCCCTATGAAATGTTTTATTTTTGCCCACCTTATGTTTTATTATTACCAAATTCTGTGTTTTAGCATGTCTAATTATTTTAATGCATTAAAAGAAGTTTCATTTATTCTTGCAATAGCCTTGCGAAATGTTTATTTTTCTCAGAAATGTTGTACATTGTTGTGGTTATGAAATTAAGGCATTAAGCATTCATTTCATTTATCTTTTAAGTAAAGAAGTCCACTTCCAAAACAAAGATTCACATATAATGTACTCACCCCCTTGTCATCCAAGATTTTCATGTCTTTCTTTCTTCAGTCGTAAAGAAATTATGTTTTTTAAAGGAAAACATTTCAGGATTTTTCTCCTATGGTGCTGTGGTGCCCCGATTTTGAACTTCCAAAATGCAGTTTAAATGCGGCTTCAAACAATCCCAAATGCGGTTGTAAATGACCCCAGCCGAGGAAGAAGGGTCTTATCTAGTGAAACGATCGGTTATTTTCATTAAAAGAGGATGCTTGTCTTGTCCTGCTCTGCCTTGCTCTGTGTATTCTAGCTCAAGACAGTTAGGGTATCGAATTTTCTCCCTCAACTTCAAAAATCATTTCAAAATCATCCTACATCACTGCAGAAGTACCGACACAGTCTTTGCAAAGTGAACATGCAAGAAGATCAAACACCCTTAACAAAAAAGGTAAAACAGCAATATAAGATGATAAGAAGTTGAGGGAGAACACGAGATGAGAGTTTTTCGACATATCCTAACTGTCATGACCCGGAACATAAACAGTCCAGGCAGAGTGAGACAAGACGAGCATTTGACATTAAAAAGTATATAAATTGTATTATTTTTATTAAAATAACCAATCGTTTCGCTAGATAAGACCATTCTTTCTCAGCTGGGATCATTTACAACCGCTTTTGGGATCGTTTGAAGCCGCATTTAAACTGCATTTTGGAAGTTCAGAATTGGGGCACCATATCAGTCTATTATATGGAGAAAAATCCTGAAATGTGTTACTCAAAAAACATAATTTCTTTACGACTGAAGAAATAAAGACATGAACATCTTGAATGACAAAGGGGTGAGTACATTACATGTGAATCTGTTTTGGAAGTGAACTTCTCCTTTAAAGAAAATAAAAATATATATTTATATATACTTTTTGACAAATAAATTTACTATTACAATTAAAACATTGAAGAAATATATGATTATTCCTTAAAAAAAGGTTTTAATAAATTTTGTAGTAGTAGTATTACATACATTCTACTGAGCAATAGTAATGTATTTCTGCCACAATGTCTTTACCGAACTTCACCGAACTTTTATTTTGTGTATATGATATGATGATAGTTTAACTCAGATAGAACGGTAAAATGCTCACTGTGACTCTCAGAGCAGTTCTGGAGATGTTGTTCATGCATTTATGTCACCATTAATATCACCACAAGCGTCACACGAGCTTTAATATGAGTAATAAACAAAACTGCGCGTCTGCGCCATTTATTAACAGAGAGACATGCAGAATTCATATTTAGTGTAAATAGTCATTTTGCGGCTTAATACTTACAAATATTGGTCCATATCGCGATTTGATTTAAGTCTGATGACCTGCTTTTGATTAATTCATGCAAATGTTGATAAATTCCGTGAGATTCTAGTTAAACTCTAAATTCTGTTTTTATGACTGGATTCCATGATTCCATCCACGTTCCATCCAAGAACCCTTTATTCTGCACATTAGAATGATGTCTGAAACATCAGGTGACACTGGAGTAATGGCTGCTGAAAATTCAGCTTTGCCGTCACAGAAATAAATTACATTAGAACAAGTTTGTCACACAGAAAACAGTTGTTTTAAATTATAATATTTCACAGTATTCCTATATTTATTGATCAAATAAATGCAGCCTTTGTAAGCAAAAGGACATACTCTTATTATTTTAACTTTGTGTCTCTCCAGGTGAGCTCGGCGCAGTCTAATGGCAATAGTGCGAGTTCAACACCCTCTCGTAAACCACAGCCGCCCGCACCGAAGGTCCGCAAGAGCGTGAGTAGCCGGATCCACGAGGCCGTGAAAGCCATCGCCCTGTGCCACAACGTTACACCGGTGTACGAGTCTCGTGTTAACGGTGCCAGCACGGAGCCAGAGAACACAGAGGCCGACCAGGATTTCAGCGACAACAACCGCACGTACCAGGCCTCCAGTCCTGATGAGGTAAGAACGATGGGATGTCCTGAAAGAAATTGTTTTGTTTATTAATTTTACTTTTTGTCTTTGCTGTTTTGATTAGTATGTTTTTGTATTTAGTATTTTACTTCTCTTTACCAACTTATTTAATTATTTATTTATTTATTTAGTACTGCTTGAGTGGTTTCAGCAAAAAACAAAAAAGCAGGAGTTTTTTTTATTTCTATTTATTTTATTTAGAAATCAGATAGATTGCATTGACACTGGTCTCCTCATTCCTCTAACGGTGTAATCCTATATATCGCTGCTTTAGTATTTATGACTCCCCCACTTTAGCCTTGAATTTACTGCCTTATTGGATGGTAATATAGACTCTGTGTTAGTAGAGAAATCTGAGAGGGCTCAATAAATATCAGAAGCAGAGGGGGCAGGGGTAGGTCACACACCAGGAAGGACTCGGTCATCATTTGTGTTGAGAGATCGTAGATATTTATAGATCCGTTGTAGAGCAACAATATTTTGAATGAGTTGTTGGTAAGAAAAGCACTAAATAAATGGCAGAAAAGGCATTGAGGCCAAACATATGTCACAATGGCAGCGCTCCTCAAATAGATGGAGGGAAACGTCAGACTCATTATAGTTAAATATATTTTTTATCGGGGGGGAATGAAGAGTTGTTGAAGGCTTGACTTGGAGGAATAATTCACCTAAAAATTACATTTATGTCATTGATTACTCACTCTCATAACATTCTAAACTTGTTTTGCTTTCTTTCTTTCTTTTTCACAATGATGTTTGCATTTCTTCAAAAAAAAAAAAAAAAAAAAAAAAAAAAACACCATGAAAGTACTGTAACTTTCATATTCAAATGAATGGACTGTACACTACCAGTCAAAAGTTTTTAAACAGTAAGATTTTTAATCTCTTCTGCTCACCAAGCCTGCATTTATTTAATCCAAAGTACAGCAAAAACAGAAGCATTTTGAAATATTTTTACTATTTAAAATAACAGTTTTCTATTCGAATATATTTCAAAACGTGATTTATTCCTGCGATTTCAAAGCTGAATTTTAGCATCATTACTCCAGTCACATGATTGTTAAGAAATCATTCTAATATTCTGATTTGCTGCTTAAAAACATGTTATTATTATGTTGTAAGCAGTTGAGTATTTTTCATGTTTCTTTGAATAGAATGTTCAGAAGAACAGCATTTATCCAAAATAAAAATATTTTGTGACATTATAAATGTCTTTATCATCACTTTTGATCAATTTAAAGCATCCTTGCTAAATAAAAGTATTCATTTCTGAAATTTCTTTTCCCTCCAAAATTAAAAATTATACTGACTCCAAGCTTTTAAATATTGATAATAATAATAATACATTTTATTTAGAAGCGCCTTTCATAACACTCAAGGACACTGCACAGAAATAAATGGTATAGTGAATAATGTTACACAAGCTTTTTATTTCAGATAAATGTACTCGACTGTTTTACATTGATTTACATTGATAATAATATTAATAATAAATGTTTCTTAAACAGAAAATCAGCATATCAGAATGATTTCTGAAGGATCATGCGACACTGAAGACCGGAGTAATGATGCTGAAATTGTAGCTTTGATCACAGGAATAAATTACATTTTAAAATATATTCAAATAGAAAAGTCATTTTAAATAATAAAAATATCTCAAATTTTTACTGTTTGTGCTGTACTTTGGATCAAATAAATGCAGACTTGGTGAGCAGAAAAGACAAACATTAAAAAAACATTAAAAAAAAAAAAAACATGAAAAAAAACATTAAAAATCTTACTGTCCAAAAACTTAAAAGTGTTAATTTCTATAATTTCTTTCCCCAAAAAATTACAAATTATACTGACTCCAAGCTTTTGAACGGTATGGTGTATAATGTTAGAAAAGCTTTTTATTTCAGATAAATGCTGATCTTTGGATCTTTCTAAGAATCCTGAAAATGTACTCGACTGTTTTACATATTATTAATAATAATAATAATAATAATAATAATAATAATAATAATAAATGTTTCTTAAACAGCAAATCAACATATTTGAATAATTTCTGAAAGATCATGCGACACTGAAGACTGGAGAAATGATGCTGAAAATGTAACTTGGATCAGAGGAATAAATTACATTCTAAAATATACTCAAATAGAAAACAGTTATTTCAAATAGTAAAAATATTTCAAATTTTTGCTGTTTTTGCTATACTTTGGATCAAATAAATGCAGGCTTGCTGAGCAGAAGAGACTTCTTTAAAAAACATTAAAAATCTTACGGTTCAAAAACATAATAGTATTAATTTCTATAATTTCTTTCCACAAAAAAATTTAAAATTATACTGACTCCAAGTTTTTGAACGGTATAGTGTATAATGTTACAAAAGCTTTTTATTTCAGATAAATGCTGATCTTTGGATCTTTCAATTCATCAAAAAATCCTGAAAAAATGTACTCAACCGTTTTAAATATTGATGATAATAATAGTATTAATAATAAATGTTTCTTAAACAGCAAATTAGCATATTAGAATGATTTCTAAAGGATCATGTGACACTGAAGACTGGTATAATGATGCTAAAAATGTAGCTTTGATCACAGGAACAAATTACATTTTAAAATATATTGAAATAGAAAAGTTATTTTAAATAGTGGAAATAGTTGCTGTACTTTGCATAAAATAAATGCAGGCATGATGAACAGAAAAGACTTCTTTAAAAAAAAAAAAAAAAAGCGTTAAAAATCTGTCTTTCACAGCCTCCTTTTCATTTGCACATGATATTTTTATGTTGTTGTTTTTTTTTTTTTTGCCTTTTTAGAGCTTCACAGCTTGTGGGGCTTTTCTTTCTTGTGTCTGTGGAAGAAATAAAACCATATCAGAGTGAGTAAATAATGACACAATTTTTGTGTTTAGGTGAACTAGCCCTTTAAGCGTTCACATAATTCTGTACAATGTTTGCTGTTCCCCTGCAGGATCTAATGAAGATGAACTAATGAAGGGCAATCGTTTTCAAAGCATTGATTGTTTTCAAGAAAATGCACGGGTCATTATATAAATTGAGAATATTCCGTTGCTCCTTCATTTTTTCCTTTATACAGACCGAGCATCTTTTTCTTCAGGACCTTCTGTAGACGTAGATATCTTTTGAGAGTGATAAAAGGAAAAAGAAATCTGTCCATCTTCCTCTTTAGTGGAATTGCCTGTCCTCTCTTCTCCCTTGATGTGTCTACTTATTTATTTTCTTTAATGCCCAGGTCTTATCTCTCCAACGTCTTCACTCCGGGATTGATCAATATTTAATTTTCTCTGAGAGACTAGCGGTTAACACTAGTCTTTCTCTACGTGTCACTCTCATCAGCGCCTGTGTCTGTGTGTGCTCGCTCAAAGACCTCCAGCCTTTTCAGCCTTTAATATGACAGACGCATAGCGATAATATTCCTAAAGAGAGTCGAGTTCAAAGATTGAATATCCCAGATCCCAGATCCCAGATGCCTTTCCGCACACTTTCTTTAAGTCATTTGTGACCTTTGACCCCCGCAGTGTCAAGGGTCAGAGGTTTATCATGACCTTTAATGATCGGACATTCTCATGAGCAAGACCGTTTGTTATGTCCGATAATGAAGTTTTACTTATGGGGGGTAATAGAAGTTCACTGATGGTTTTATTAGCGGTTTTGGCTTATTCAGATGAGATGACAGTGCTCAGTGGCTGTTGACCTTTGCTTCTTCAAGGAAAAATATAGTATTGACCTCTAACCTTTAGCCTATTAAATACAAGTTGTCACAAAAAGATGGGCCACTCGTACAAGAGAGTTATGGCATGTTCAATTCTTTTAGAATGAGTGTTTTTTGTTAGAACGCGGTTAAAGCGGATTCTGTCTTAGTCTGGTTTTGATTAATAGGATGATCAAGTCACATATTTTTAAATATGAATTTGTGATTGGGAAATGCAATTTGTAATGTGGATTCTAAAACTAAATTAGAATTTTCAGGCCTAGATAATTAAATAATTAACAACAATATTTAATAATTTATGATATGTTCATTTTAAAAGTAAATTTTAACTAGACAAGGCAGATTTTTTTAAATTAAATTAACTTTTACTTATTTCTATATTTATTTTTATTTTTGACTGATGTTTTATTTTATATAGAAAGATCCAAACAGAATTGGAAAGAAAACCAAATTTTATTTTATTTTATTTTGTTTTATTTTTATTATTTTTTATTTTATTTTATTATTATTATTATTTTTTTAATTTATTTTATTTTATTTTATTTTATTGTGTGTGTACATATTTTGGCAATAAAGTTTGGTTCCAATTTTTTTTTTTTTAAATTAAATTGAATTTATGTTTTATTTTATTTTGACTGATATTTTATTTTATATAGAAAGATCAAACAGAATCTTGTGCTCCAGTGGAAGAAATAAAATTTGACTGAAGAAATTTGACAAGAATTCACATGATCAGTGTCTCAAATTTGATTTTCAGAAACTGAGTTAGTGACCTAGACCTAGTGTTTGTAATCCTAAAACTTTTTAGATGTAAATGTAAATGGCTCAGACTTTTTTTTTGAAAGAAAACCACATTTTATTTTATTTTATTTTATTTTATTTTATTTTATTTTATTTTATTGTGTGTACATATTTTGGCAAGGAAATTTGGTTCAGATTTTTTTTTAATTAAGTTAAATTAAATTAAATTTTATTTTATTTATATATTAATTTTTTTTTTTTTATTTTGACTGATATTTTATTTTATATAGAAAGATCCAAACAGAATCTTGTGCTCCAGTGGAAGAAATAAAATTTGACTGAAGAAATTTGACAAGAATTCACATGATCAGTGTCTCAAATTTGATTTTCAGAAACTGAGTTAGTGACCTAGACCTAGCGTTTGTAATCCTAAAACTTTTTAGATGTAAACGTAAACGGCTCAGATTTTTTTTTTTTTTGAAAGAAAACCACATTTTATTTTATTTTATTTTATTTTATTTTATTTTGTGTGTACATATTTTGGCAAGGAAGTTTGGTTCAGATTTTTTTTTATTAAATTAAATTAAATTAAATTTTATTTAATATATTATAAATATAAATTTTATTTATATATTTATTTTTATTTTATTTTGATTGATATTTTATTTTATATAGAAAGATCCAAACAGAATCTTGTGCTCCAGTGGAAGCAAGAAAATTTGACTGAAGAAATTTGACAAGAATTCACATGATCAGTGTCTCAAATTTGATTTTCAGAAACTGAATTAGTGACCTAGTGTAGACTAGTGTTTTTAATCCTAAAACTTTTTAGATGTAAATGTAAATGCCTCAGACTTTTTTGAAAGACAGCCATTTTATTTTATTCCGAAATGGTGTTTTGAGAGAGGTGCTGTTTTATTGTATAACTCTAAAATGCAAAAAAAGAAGTTATTTTTAAAAAGCCAGTATTCAAACGACTGAAAAGTCATGAAAAGTCAGTGCTCAAAAATTGTGAAACAATATACTGTTATAATGACGACAGGCGAAAGATAGAGTTCAGATAAACTTTCTCTCAGCATAATCCTGGATGAAACTGCCCTGTCAGATAAAACCATCTCCACTTTGCCTTCTTTATGACGTCGTATCATATTTCCTGTCACATCTGGTCTCTTTATTAAATAACAGCCACGTCTTCATGTGGTCGTAGGTCACATGGTGCGGTTTCAATCCTCTCTCCGCTTCTTGAAGGCGCAGTGATCTTGGTTTATGATTACAGCTTTTCTTCCTGTACTGCTGAAATGATTGATAGAGTGTATTAAAGGCTCTCCCCTGTGTCGTAAAACAGTTCCCTGCTCTTCTCCTGAAGGCATTTCCCCACCACCTGAGTTACTTTTGTGTGTGTGTATGTGTGTGTGCTCTTGAGGGCATCATTTAGCACTGTCAGGTTTATAGAAGACTGGCTAATTAGTCATATCACATTGAAATGCCATAAACAAGAGTTCTAGCTGTGTTCTGGTGTGTGTAACAGCAAAGAAAGCAGTTGTAATCACAGAGCTGTAGAGGAATTTTAAAGACATAATTTGCAGGGATGTTTATAACCTTTCGGTCTTCAGATAAACGGTGCATACAGTGTGGTCAAGAAGTCTGAGATGCAGCTGAACAAGATTTTATATTATTTTTTGCAATCTTTTTTTATTTTATGCACTTTTTAAATAATTTTTATTGTGAGCATAATTCTATATTATCAGCATAAATCTGTCCAGCATGATTTGAGAATGATCCAAACAGAATCTTGTGCTTCATTGGATACAAGATTCACATGATCAGTGTCTCAAATTTGATTTTCAGAAATGTCATTAGTAACCTAGACCTACTTTTTTTTTAATCCTAAAACTTTTCAGATGTAAATGTAAATGCCATTTTTTATTTGTCTAAAGAAAAAAAAAAAAAAAATTAATTTAATTTAATTTAATTCCAAAATGGTATTTTGAGAGAGATGCTTTTATTTTATTTTATTGTATTTTTTTTATTAGTGTTATTCAGTTAAATTTAATTAATTGTTTTTATTATTTTATTTAAATATCTATTTTTGTTTTATTATGACTGATGTTTTATGTCATACAGAAAGATTTGAACAGGAAAATTTGAAAATTTGACTGAAGAAATTTGACAAGAATCACATGGTCAATGAATCAAATTAGATTTTCAGAAACTTTATAAGTGACCTAGACCTAGTTTTTGTTTATTTTAAATCCTAAAACTTTTTAGGTGTAGACGCAAATGCCTCAGACTTTTTTTGAAAGAAAAAGCTATTTTATTTTATTTTATTCCAAAATGGTATTTTAAGAGAGGTGCTTTTTATTTTATTTTTATTTTATTTTATTTTATTTAATTGTGTATATACATATTTTGGCAATGAAGTTTGGTTCAGATTTTTTTATTAAATTAAATTACATTTTTATTTTATTTTATTTTATTTTATTAGTGTTGTTAAATTAAATAAAAAAATTTATTTAATTTTTATTATTTATTTATTTTTATGTATTTTATTTTATTTTATTCCAAAATGGTATTTTGAGAGAGGTGCTATTATTTTATTTTATTTTATTTTATTTTATTTTATTAGTGTTATTAAATTAAATACAATTTTAATTTAATTTTTATTATTTATTTATTTTTATTTATTTTGTTTTATTTCAAAATGGTGTTTTGAGAGAGGTGCCATTTTATTACAGAATTGTTTTGAGAGAGGTGCTATTTTATTTTATTTATTTATTTTATTTTATTTTATTACAAAATGGTGATTTTGTATTGTTTTTGATCGAAACAGAATCCTTTGCTACAGTGGAAGCAAGAGAATTTGGCAGTACAAGAATTCACATGATCAGCGTCTCAAATTTGATTTTCAGAAATTTTATTAGTGACCTATGCCTAGTTTCTTTTTTTTTTAGTTTTAAATGAAGATGCCTTCCGACTTTTTAAAAAAGAAAACTACAACTTTATTTTATTTTACTAAAATTATTATTCATATAATAGTTTATTTGTTTGTCAATTATATTTTCTTTTTAATATTATTTTCCTATCTACTATTTTACCTATGTAATATTATTTACCTATCTACCTATCTCTCTAGTTGCATGCAATCTGTTGTATTGTATTGTATTGTATTTTCAACTTAAATACAGTTTTTGTTTTATTTACTCATTTTTAAATCTAATCACCAGCCATACTATAAAAGACTATAAAAGTACCCAACTCTTTAAGAATTATTTGATCATTGAGAGCAAAAAGTCACATGTAACTGGTCGCAAAAACATCTTTTACAACAAAACACGCTTTCACGTGTTGTGTAGGTGGCTCTGGTGCGCTGGACTGAGAGTGTGGGTTTGACTCTGGTGAACAGAGACCTTACGTCCCTCCAGCTGAAGACCCCAGCCGGACACATCTTGACCTATTACATCCTCCAGATCTTCCCCTTCACCTCCGAGAGCAAGCGCATGGGCATTATTGTCAGGGTGGGTGTCCATCTACAAGTGTGCAAGTGTGTTTGTATGTGTTCGAAATTCCATATTTCTTCATTTCAAACACTGTAAAAACATCCGCTGAGAATATGTGAAATGTGTGTGCACTTGAACTGTTTCCTCTGTAGTCTGGCTTTGTGTCCTTTAGCCTTCGTTGAGTAAGCTATTATATACTTCAAAACTTGAGTGTTTCTGAGTGTGTCATGTTTGTTGTATTATTTGTTTGTCTGTTACAGTACATGCAGAAGAGTATTTATGACTGAGCTTTTGACATGCGTTTATGTTGGAGTTTTGCGTTCTCTGTTTGACTTCTTATTTCCTGATATCTCAAGGGCTTCATGCACCATCTGTGGTTTTGCGCTCTACTGTCAGACATGCTAATGATTTAGAGATTATTTGGATATGTTTTTAAGTGTTCTCTATTGAATTGATTGTGTTTCAGGAAGAGGCTACCGGCGACATCACGTTTTACATGAAAGGGGCTGATGTTGCTATGGCGAGCATTGTACAGTACAATGATTGGCTGGAGGAGGAGGTAAGAATGCATAAACCATTGTTGATGGGAAAATCGGCATTCTGCTTTTTCGTGTGGGTTGGTGAGCTTATGAATAAATCTGATTGTCTGTTTCTGTGACCCTTCTTTTGTTTTGTTTTGTTTATTTGCATTTTTAATTGTTTTTGTATCCAATTCATAATCTGTCTTTGTGTGTGTTTGCGTGTGTGTATGCGTTGAATGACAGTCAAAGCAATCAAAATAAATGCGGTACCTTTATGTTTGTTCCTCAAATGTAATTTATCTATGCAAAACAAAAACGTAAAAGAAGAAGAAAAGTGTCACCAGATTAAGAGATTCTCGCAACATTCTTAGACTGGTGTAATTCACATTTTTAGTCAGATTTAAACAATGAAGTAGTTATAACACACAAAACTAAGAAACCATAATGTACAAAAATATCAAACCATTTTTACATATAGTGAGGTATCTACTTACATAATTATTCAAAAGTTTGGGGTCAGTAGTGTATATGTATATATTTACATATATATACATTATACTATTAAATTATACTATTTTCAACAAGTATGCGTTTAGTTGATCAAAAAGTAACAGTAAAGACTATTATATTTTTATAAAAGATTAATATTTTAAATATAAAAGATTTTTATTTCAGATACATGCTGTTCTTTTGAACTGTATTTGTCAAAGTATCCTCTTGTAAAAAAAAAAAAAAAAGTCATAAGGACGCAAACATTTTTTGTGACAATCAAGACGTTTATAATTTTACAAAATATTTTTGTTTCAAATAATATATATTATTATTTTTTATATAATAAAGTATAAGTATCCTGATGTAAAAAAAAAAAGTCATAAGGACACAAAATATTTTTGTTTCAAATAATATTTATTTATTTATTTATTATTATTATTATTATTATTATTATTTATTTTTTTTTTTTTTTTGTGAAAGTATTCATCAAAGTATCCTAAAAAAAGGTCACTGTTGCCACAAAAATATTAAGCAGCACAACTATTTCCAAAATTAATAATTTGATATGGTTCTTGTGCAGCAAATCAGACTAATTTCTGAAGGATCATGTGACACTGAAGACTGAAGAGTAATGGCTCTTGAAATTCAGTTTTGCCATCATAGGAATGATAGTCATTTTAAAAATATATTTAAAAAGTATTGTTTTAAAATTTTAAAAATAACATAAGTAAGTTAAAAAAAAAAATCATAAAGTTGATTTAAATATTTAACAATTTTAACATATTTACTGTATTTTTGATCAAATAAATGCAGCCTTGGTGAGTCTGAAAGACTTTCAGAAACATCTCCAAACTTCTGAACGGTAGTGAGTGTATATACACTACCAGTCAAAAGTTTTTGAACCAGAAGATATTCAATGTTTTAAAGTCTCTTCTGTTCACCAAGCCTGCATTTATTTGAACCACAGTACAGCAAAAGCAGTACAATTGTGAAATATTTTTAATATTTAAAATAACTGTTTTCTATTTGAATATATTTTAAAATGTAATTTATTTCTGTGATCAAAGCTACATTTTTAGCATCATTACTCCAGCCTTCAGAAATCATTCTAATATGCAGATTTCCTGTTCAAGAAACATTTATTATTATTATTATTATTATTATTATTATTATTATTGTCAATTAAAACAGTTGAGTACATTTAGTCAAGATTCTCTGATGAATAGAAAGATCCAAAGATCAGCATTTATCTGAAATAAAAAGCTTTTGAAACATTATACACTATACCGTTCAAAAGCTTGAAGTCAAGCTTTTTTTTTTTTTTTTTTGGAACAAAAATTATAGAATTAATACTTTTATTTAGCAAGGATGCTTTAACTTGATCACAAGTGACAATAAAGACATTTATAATGTTACAAAAGATCTTTTCTTCTGAACTTTCTATTCATCAAAGAAACCTGAAAAAATTCTACTCAGCTGTTTTCTAAATGTAAATGTTTTTTTGAGCAGCAAATCAGAATATTAGAATGATTTCTGAAGGATCATGTGACTGGAGTAATGATGCTAAAAAATCTCAGAAATAAATTACATTTTAAAATATATTCAAATAGAAAATTATTAGTATAAATAGTAAACACAAAAAAAGTTTTACTGTTTTTGCTGCACTTTGGCTTTCAAAAACATAAAAAATCGTACTGTTCAAAAACTTTTGACTGGCAGTGTACATATTACAGTTATAAATTTATAGTGTCAACCCATATATGCTTAGTATATGACAACTCCAGTTCCGCTACGTCTGTCATTCCAGCTCACTTCCTCAGCAGCTACCGCCAGTGTTCTTGTGTTGAATCCCTTGTAGGAATGACTTTATGAACACATCCTTGTTGAATTAAGAATCAACACATTTGATAAGGTAGCGCTAAGCATAACAAACAGGTCGGCCTGTCCTAGCCTGTGTGATCAAGGACAATCTGCTCAGTCCATCATCACACATGCATTTCTCGCTTTGATGATTACAATTGTATTGGCAATATGCAGTCGATGAGGGGCGGAGATGAGGCTTATTAATTAATGAATGACCTCAATAAAGGCGTATGACTGAGAGCATCATGTCATAATCCTGTGCGTATGAGAGACGCTGCTATAGGGACAGGTCAATAAGTAATCACTGCATCACTTTCGCCTGTTGGATTTTCATATCAAAATTAAACCGCTGTCCCACATCTTTTACAGTCTGCTCAAAGATTCCCACAGGCGCTGTTGTATTTTTCACAATTGATTCTTCCTGTGTGCGTGTGTGCATGTGTGTTTGCATATCTCAATTTGCTTGACAGTGTTTTGATGTTTCCAGTAAATACAATTGTGTTAAAAGCATTGTTTATATCTTTGTTCTCATGCTTTCTGTATACCAATTGAGTGCCCAGTCTAATACACAACCACACATACTCACATGACATTGCTGTAGCTGATGTAATTGAAGTTGTGTGTTGCATTATGTTGTCTTAGTGCGGGAACATGGCCAGAGAAGGCCTGCGGACACTGGTGGTGGCTAAGAAATCCCTGACTGAGGAGCAATACCAGGACTTTGAGGTAAGATATACCAACTTTATTTCCACTCTCAGTGAGTTATAAAAAATAACATTTATTCCTGTGATGCAAAGCTAAATTTTCAGCAACATTACTCCAGTCTTCAGTGTCACATGATCCTTCAGAAATCATTCTAATGGGCTGACTCATCACTTTTATGATCAATGTTGGAATGTTCTCCCTCAACTTCAAAATCATCCTATGTCGCTGTTTTACCTTTTTTGTTAAGGGTGTTTGATCTTCTTTGCATGTTCACTTTGCAAAGACTGGGTCGGTACTTCTGCAGTGATGTAGGATGATTTTGAAATGATTTTTGAACTTGTGGGAGAAAATACGATCAGAGTTTTTCGACATACTCTAACTGTCTTGAACCAGAATACACAGAGTTCAGGAAGAGCAAGACAAGACGAGCGTTTGAGATTAAAAAGTATTTAAATTGTATTTTTTAAATGAAAATAACCAATTGTTTCGCTAGATAAGACCCTTCTTCCTCGGCTGGGATTGTTTACAACCGCATTTGGGATCGTTTGAAGCTGCATTTCAAGTGCATTTTAAAGTGCAAGTTCACACTCGGGGCACCATAGCAGTCCATTATATGGAGAAAAAGTCCTGAAATGTTTTTCTCAAAAAACACAATTTCTTTACAACTGAAAAAAGAAAGACATGAATATCTTGGATGACAAGGGGGTGAGTACATTGTCTGTAAAATTGTTGTTCTGGAAGTGGACTTCTCCTTTAAGCAGCACAACTGTTTTCATCATTGATAATAAATCTGCATATTAGAATGATTTCTGAAGGATCATGTGACACTGAAGACTGGGGTAATGATGCTGAAAATTCAGTATTGCATCACAGGAATGAATTATGTTTTTACATATATTAAAGTAGAAAACTATTATTTTAAACTGTAATAAATGCAGCCCTGATGAGCATAAGAAATGTCTTTTCAAAACATTAAAAATCTTACTGATCCAAAACTTTTGAACAGCAGTGTACATAGTGATATAGTTTATTATGTTGTAATAGTGTAATACATAAAATGCAGTAAAAGATGGTTAAAAAGATGGATGACCTTTGCAGCAGTATCAACTTGTTCACTTTCTAACAGACCCATATGACCTTTGAACCCAGCAAAAGTTACTGAATTGACACTGTTAAAGGTCTGCTCTGGTTAAAATGTAATTTACTATGGAGTATCCAGTTTTTTTTTTTTTTTTTTTTTTTTTTTTTTTTTTTTGAATATGTAAAAATTTGATTTTCAAAAACTTCATATGTGACCTAGACCCAGTGCAGGTTTTTTTTTTAATCCTAAAATTTTTAGTTATAAATGTAAATACCTAGCCTAATATTTTATTTTATTTTATTATTTTTTTCATTTCATTTTTTTATTTTATATTTCGGTGTATTGTTGTCTCTGTCACTGGAAGTTTTTGCCACCAAAACAAGTTCATTTGTGTAAACCTATTTGGCAATAAATCTCTGATTCATATTTTATTTTATTTATGTAATAATGTATTTGTTTGTAGTTTACATTACTTTTAAATGTTATTTATGTATCTGTCTACCTATTGATCTTTTATATGTATTTTTTGTATTTTATTTTCAAATTTTTAAATGTAATCATTAGCCATTCTATAAAAGACTATAAATGGTAAACAGAGACCTGTTGACAGAAGATGATATGTGTATGTGATAAAATTGTTTGTATTGACATTCCAGCTTACGATGTTGATAGAAGGAATATATTTATTGGCTAACACAAAAATTATGAGACACATCAGGTGGCGTTTAAGCACAATTTATCAACATTAGATTTGATTATTAGATTGCTCATTTCTTTCACATTGTATTTGGTATTTCTGACCACTGCTTAGACTTATGTGGCCAGCGACTGCTACTTTACTCATTGCCAAACTGATAATCGGATGTTTCAGGAAACAGCATGTAACTCATTTGATGTCTCTAACACTAAATGTCCCCAACACTTGGGCCAAAGGTAGTGTGTTGCAATAACGGATACATTTGGACAAGGCGGCTAGACGTCTGTCTGAATATAATAATAACCATAACATGACTTGTGCAACAAGCTGAAGTAATCAAAACCCAGATTTGCTTTGCCAGTAACAGAGGAAAGGGCGGTGTTTGCTGAAATGCACATACAGTATGAAAAATCAGTTAAAATAGAGAAATATGATGTAAGAAATCATGTCATCTTTGCAATACACCTATTCTATATAAACTGTTGTACTCTTTGTAAGTGGGATTCAAAGGTATTTTCTGCAGTCTGTCTGTTAAGCCCAAAGTATACTTTTTTTTTTGTACGTATACACAAGTGTATGCAGTCGAATGTGCAGCCTTTTAATATACTTTATTTGATAGAGAGTGGTTGACACATGCACTCTAGAAAAGTTTGTCTGAGTCCAGTGTCTGTGCTGTTTTTCTCCAGAAGTTATGACCAATAAAAATATCTATCTATCTCTTACTCTTGTAAAGTAAAGTTGCATCTCTCTTATAACCCCAAGTGCTTGTCAATGCTGGCGTCTGTTGTTGTAGACTCTAGTATTTAATGCTGTTGTTGTTTTATCTCTTTAGTTTGGTTTATAACACAGACACTGGACTAAAACGAACCTTTCTATGTTTATTTTTAATAAAGTAATTACAAGGAAAAATATATTTAATCACTTTTTTACATATAGAACCAATATACTTATACAGTACTGTTCAGAAGTTTGGGATCCATAAGAATGTGTAATGTTTTTGAAAGTTTTGTTATGCTCACCAAGGCTGAAAAAATACAGTAAAAACAATAATACTGTGAAATATTTTTACAATTTAAAATAGCTGTATTCTGTTTTAATTTATCTTAAAATGTATGTAAAATCTTGAGTGTCACATGGCCTGTTCACCCAAAATCATTCTAATATGCTGATTTGGTTGCTTAATATTTTTGTGTTGCATTGCTTTGTTTTGTTCATTTGTAATAGTTTTTTTTTTTTTTTTTTACAATATGAATGTGTTTACTGACATTTTTGATCAGTTTAATTAATGAAAAGTTTGTAATAAACAACATTTTTACAGGATATTTTAAGACCATTTATTATACAGTATGAAAAATATCAATTAGAGACCTCTTTAAATAATTACGCTGATGTTGCAAACAAATCATACAATCAGAATTTGGAACTGATTAACTGAAATGGTCATTTTGTACTGTTTAGACCGTTTTGCAACTGAAGCAAGGCAGTTTGAAATCCTCATAACTTAGAGCCCATTTTATTCATCTCTCTGTCTGTTCAGAGTCGTTATAATCAGGCGAAGTTGAGCATCCATGATCGCACTCTGAAGGTGGCGGCAGTGGTTGAGAGTCTGGAGAGAGAGATGGAGCTTCTGTGTCTCACTGGAGTGGAAGATCAGCTGCAGGCTGATGTCCGGCCCACACTGGAGCTCCTCCGAAATGCTGGGATCAAGGTACACATACAGTATATGGGCAAAAATATGTGAACACCCAAACACCCCACCCATATATGCATATTGAGCATTTAAAATTGAATCTTGGGTTCTTTGTTTCAGATCTGGATGTTGACCGGAGACAAGCTGGAAACTGCTACGTGCATTGCCAAAAGTTCCCACTTAGTTTCTAGAAATCAAGACATCCATGTTTTCAAACCGGTAGGATCAGAACTACTGATGATTTGGATTTGGAAGTGAAGTGGATGTAGTGTGAACACTCTGTGGTGTTTTTGTGGCAGGTGTCCAACAGGAGCGAGGCTCATCTGGAGCTGAACGCCTTCAGGAGGAAACACGACTGTGCGCTGGTCATATCAGGAGACTCTCTGGAGGTTAAAAGAAAATGTTTACATATTCCTAATATTCAACAAAATTATGTACGATCATGTTTGATTTTCTCAACTTGATTATTTCTCTGTATGTGCGGTCCATCAGGTCTGTCTGCGCTACTACGAGCATGAATTTGTGGAGCTGGCATGTCAGTGTCCCGCTGTGGTTTGCTGTCGCTGCTCTCCCACGCAGAAAGCTCAGATCGTTCGATTATTACAGCAGCATACAGCCAACAGAACATGTGCCATAGGTCAGTCCTCTCCACTTCTCTCCTCACTCTGTTGAGCTTTAAGTCCCATCATCCAGTAGCTGAGACAAAACCCACTTAAGCTGAACTCTCTCCGAGCACATGAATCTTTGAGAGCGGTAAAGATGACTGTCTTCACAGTGTCTTCTCATGTTTTCCCGCTATCATCTTTCTTATCTCTGCGCTCAGGCGATGGAGGAAATGATGTCAGCATGATCCAAGCAGCAGACTGCGGTATCGGTATTGAAGGGAAGGTGAGATATTTCTCATTAACATAGATTGCCTTTTCCTGTTGCTTTTTTTCCTCATTTCTTTAATGAATTACATTTACTCCAGCAAATAAATTCTCATTTCCAAAATGTGTAGGAATTTTATTTTTGTGTGTATTGTGTAACTGTTAATTACTCTTTTAAATTTGTTAACTGCGGTGAAATATTTTAATTCAGTTAATGCCCTGCCCCAGAGCTGTATGTCATCTTACATTTCATACACTAACATGACCCAGGGCAACAATTCATTATGTGATGTAGTCCATAAAATGCAGTTATATGCCCTTGAAATTTAGGAGATTGGGATAAAATTTTTTCTCATATTTATATTATACGATAACCGATAATAAACGAGCAGGGAGAGCAGTATCACACAAGTGTTATTTTGTCATTTTAAACAACAGTCCAGTAAATAAGAAGTTAATACTGTGTTATATTTTAGATAGGTTACATTATTGTCTATTTTGCTAAATTCAGCCAACAAAATTGTTCTCTATAAAGACGTAGCAGAAGTGTTGCATCTCCAAGCAAAAAAGTGGCAATTTGTTTCTGAATAAATCTGCGTTTTGAATGAATCAAGTGAACCAATGATTCCATACATAAAGAGAGCTGTATACTAAATTTCTGAATGAACCAGCAGTTTGAACAAATCGAATGAATGAATGACTCAGTGACTTACTCAAAAAAACATGTACTGCCACCTACTGGCAGTTTTAGTTTCTTATTTAAAGTATATTTTTATAAAAAAAAATAATAATAATAATAAAGTGGTAGTTCACCAAAAAAAATAAAAAAATCTGTCATCATTTACTCAACCTCATAATTATCTTCTTTTACGTTCCGTAGTTTATATTACACTGTTGTGGTCTAAACGTTTATGCATATTCTTTCTACATCTGTTTCTACATTCGACATCATTTGACATCTACATTTCTACATTTTGTTTTGTAATTTTTTTTTTTTTCACTTTACACAATAATGGCTTTAAATTATCTTCTGGGTTTTTTTTACAGCCAAATTTAATTTGCAAGTAATTAATAGCCCTGTATATATGCTGATATTCAAAACTTTGGGATCAGTAAGATTTGTAATGTTTTTAAAGAATTCTCTTGTGCTCATCAAGGCTGCATTACTAGATCAAAAATGCAGAAAAAACAGTAATATTGTGAAATATTATTACAATTTAAAATAATGGTTTTCTATTTTAATATACTTTAAAATATAATCTGTTCCTGTGATGCAAAACTGAATTTTCATCAGCCATTATTCCAGTCTTCAGTGTCACATGATCCTTCAGAAATCATTCTGCTATGCAGATTTATTACTTTTATTATCAGTGTTGCTGCTTAATATTTTTTTAACCTGATTTTTTATTTTTTTTTTCTAACAATGTGAGTCTTTGCTGTCACTTCAATTAATACATTCTTGGTGAATAAAAGTATTCATTTCTTTCAAAAAAAGAAAGAATAAATATTTACTGACCACAAACTTTTATTCTAAAATTCTATTGTTACAATTTCTATTTTAAGTAAATGCTTTTAAAATAATAATAAAAAAAACAGTTATTCTAGACTTCTTATAGACATCTTTTAAAAAAAAAAAAAAAAAAAATGTACTGGTCCCAAACTTTTGAATAACAGTGTGTGTACACACACGATTGCTTTCATGGTGGCTTAAAATAAAAAAAAAAAGTAATGTTTTTATTAGTATCAAATTAAAAATGCAATGTTTAATTTGATATCATCAACATTAAAATAATGTTATGTTTAATTTTTAATATTAAGTATTAAAGACTGTTAATGTTTCAGACTCTGTGATTTAGTTTATAGAAGTGCATTATGTTATTTAAAACTAACCTATTGTTTCAGGAGGGAAAGCAGGCGTCTCTGGCGGCAGATTTCTCCATAACCCAGTTCAAGCACATCGGCAGACTGCTAATGGTGCACGGCCGTAACAGCTACAAACGCTCAGCAGCTCTGGGCCAGTTTGTCATGCACCGTGGCATGATCATCTCCACCATGCAGGTAACACACATACAGAGTGTGAATAGCCTCATGTATATTTCCACCTCTGTAGTGATACAGTGACCAGAGTCAATAGAGTAAATTGGTTTTCTCTCAACCCAAAGAGCAACACACTTAAGTTGCTGCAGCCTCTTGATTTGAAGTGCTAACATCTTGATTTGAATTTGTCTTTCCTCACAGGCTGTGTTTTCCTCTATTTTCTACTTTGCATCTGTTCCTCTCTACCAAGGTTTCCTCATGGTGGGGTAAGTAAGGGCTGGTTCACACAAAACCAGCGAGCTGCCGACCTACACAGTAATTTTGAACATCACAGGCGCCTTTGAACATGATGTGTCATATTTTCTAACATTATGCCTGTTTGTTTCTAGCTATGCCACCATCTACACCATGTTCCCTGTCTTTTCACTGGTGTTGGATCAGGATGTGAAGCCTGAGATGGCTCTGCTGTATCCTGAACTCTATAAAGACCTCACCAAGGTATCAATATAGCAGACCTTTTAATAGTAATGATCAGAACTAACCATCAGCTGGAGTATCTGCATGATACACATGATATAAGTTACAGGAATGAAGGCATGAGTTTGTGGTTGCTGCATGACAGTGATGCTGACTTTGGTTTTCCCTCCACTAGGGTCGCTCCCTGTCCTTTAAGACCTTCCTGATTTGGGTTTTGATAAGTGTATATCAAGGTAAATGGATGTACTGTGATGTTTTATATTTTTGTATGACTGTAAACTATAACTCTCCAATAACTTTTTTTTTTTTTTGGCATGATTTAGCTGCACCAAATATGAAAATGTGACTATATCAGTGCAAAAAACTTGTGAATTCTTAGAGCCACAGATTTTTTTTTAAGATTTATTTTTGGCGTTTTGCCTTTATTATGATAGGACAGATCAGAGCTGACAGGAAGCCAAGTTGGGAGAGAGATAGGAGGGTGGGATCAGGAAAAATTCCTGAGTTGGGATTTGAACTTCGGACGCCCGTAGCTCAGTACCGCTGTATGTCAACGTGCAGCTCACAAGCCTATCAGTGCCAACAGAATTTTTAGATTTTAAGTTTTAGTGTTTATAAATAATAAAATAAATAAAATCCATTTGTTTAGGGCTGCCCTCGACTAAACATTTTTCTGGTCGACTAGTAGTCTTTCATTTTAAGCGTTAGTCGACCTTTAGTCACACATGTATTAATAAACCATATAAATAATAATAATGAGCCTTTAATTGCCTGCATAGCCTAATAAGTGCTCAAGCGCACACATAAAGCTAGCCATAGCACACCGGCAGGAGTAATGATTATGAATGATTATGTCAGGGAAAAACGGTAAGGAGGCTGCATTAACTTCATAATAGTTTATCAATAAATTAGTCTTTTTTTGTTTTCGGCTTAAGAGGTGAAGTCGGCGACACTGACTTGTCATCTCGACAGTAGTGATGCGCATGTATGCATATTGCATACGGATTACATAATCTGAGAATACTTATTTTCTATTTGAATTGTTTCATTTAAAATAAGACATTTCACTCTCTGTAGATATATTTATCATGTCTGTAATTAAGTTTCGAAGTGATGCACTCAAGTTCGCAGAGACCCAGACGGCAGAAAATGCATCCTGTTTGCTTTCGTTATTTTACAAAAGCGCAGCAATTTGTTGTTAATAGTGTGTGCACACAAATAGGCAGAGTCTTTACAGATTCGAAAGATATATTACTCTTAATACGGAGCATTTTAAGAGCAAGTGACCTCACTGTCTGTTATGCAATGAGCATGCTACTATTCAGCTTCCACACTCCACACGGACACTTGAATAGCACACATGATAGGCGAGCTTTTGGATGTCCTGCCCAATGTGCTATATTACCACATAGACCAGCCGGTAATGATCTGTCTGTCGTGGACTGCGTGACTTCCTGCCACTTCCTGTGGATTTTTTCCTTCGATTAAGTGACTAATAAAATTTTGGTCGACCAAGCCTATTTTCGTCGACTATTAGGGGGCAGTGCTATCTATAATAACAGTGTATTCATTAATCTGTTACTCAATAATAACAATAACAAAACGTATTTTTCGGTTGTTACCAATCCAGATCCCAGTCTACTTGTGGTGCAGAAACTTTTGATGGTCCCCCAAATTGCGTGTTCTTTGTTGTGTTTGTGTTTTTTGAAAATAGTAATAAAGTAGTATAATAGTAAAATAAAATAAAAATTATACTATATAACTATAAATGCTGTTTAATTAAAGTTTGGGGTCAGTTTTTTTTTTTTTTTTTTTTTTTTTTTATGTATACTTATATTCAGCACGGATGCATTAAATGATCAAAACTGAGTACATTTTAGTTGTTTTTGTTCTGTTTTTTTATATATATCTATTTTTAGCTATTTGTCAATGAATAAAAAATATGTTTCCACAAAAATATTAATCAGCACATTGATTTCAGCTTTTATTAAAAATAAAAAATCTTTCTTGAGCAGCAAATCAGCATATTATAATGATTTCTGAAGGATCATGTGACACTGAAGACTGGAGTAATGGCTGCTAAAAATATATAAAAAATAGAAAAAAGTCCTTTTAAATTGTAATGATTTTTCACAACATTACTTTATTTATTTATTTATTTATTTATTTATTTATTTATTTTTACCTTTTTTAAATAAGTAAGTGCAGTCTTGGTGAATGTAAGAGGCTTCTTTAAAAAAGCATGGTAACTTTAAAAAAAAAATGGTACCGACCCCAAACTTTTGAATGGTAGTATAAATAATCCAGTGGATTCAAATCTGAACTAATATAAAAATTTCACCACGCATCACACATTTTGAAAGGATAGTTCACCCAAAATTTAAAATTCTGATTAATTACTCACCCTCATGTCGAAACCTTCGTTCAAAACCTTTGTTCATTCATTCGTAACACGAATAAAGATATTTTTAATGAAATTTGAGAGCTTTCTGACCCTGCATAGACAACAATGCATCTGACACATTTGAGAATAATTTTTGTGCACAAGAAAAATAATGTGCGTTATTGCACGCATTGTGGTACTGTCGTGAACGTGCATCGAAGGCTAACACGGAAGAGAATTAATTGGTAAATATAGTCATTATTCTTGTTTTCTTTGTGCACAAAAAGTATTCTCGTAGCTTCATAAATAATAATAAGTTCATAATACAGTTAAACCACTGATGTCACATGGACTATTTTAACAATGTTCTTACCACCTTTCTGGGCCTTGAATGTGTCAGGTGCATTGCTGTCTATGCAGGGTCAAAAAGCTCTCAGATTTAATCAGAAATATCTTAATTTGTGTTCTGAAGATGAACGAAGGTCTTGCAGGTTTGAAACGTCTTAAGGGTGAGTAATTAATGACAGAATTTGAATTTTTGGGTGAACTATACCTTTAATAAAGAAATGCAATAGAATTAAAACAATCTAGTAAAAATGAAAAAACCTGGTGGTTAATGGTAAAGTGTGTCTGTAACTTTACCGTATTTTGTATATTTACCATATTTAGTCAACCGACAGGGTCTTTTTTTATAGTAAAAACAAAGGCTTTATAGTTTTCTCTGTATGTTATGCTGGTATAGTACTGCAGGAAGTCTCTTTTAAAAAGGTTTACACACATCTTTTTTTAGGATTAGGTTGGAACCCCAAGAGGAGTGATGCATGAGCTACCGCCATTGTGTCTAGGTTGATCCAGAGGGATTGACTCAGTAATAAAAATTTACTGAACAAACATAAGGGAAATGTAAACATAAAAAAGGCAATCCAATCTGAGATAACATGACATATATAAACTAGCCATAAACAGACTTTCTCTGCAAATAAATCTGTGAACGTTTCATCAAAGAAGTAAACATTGAAGCGCAATGTAACGCGTCTCCCGTGAATTCAGCGGAGCTCTTTTCATGAATGTGATTTTCGGACCGTCGCCAGCTCTCACGCGCACCCGGCTGCCTTATCCGCACTGTAAATCGATCCGCGCAGTGAGCAAGAGAGATCAGTGTCCCCGTCTGACAGCTCCTGCTTTTTAATTAAACCTTAATACAGAGAGACAAGAACAACAGGGAAATATGAGCAAAGATTTCATTTAGTCCAGAGAGTAACCCTGAGGAATGTTCGCTGTATGAAGAGAGGCAATTATGTGATCAGTTAGAGGCCATTAGGCTGGATTGCGCTGGCGTTTATGATTAAAATGAAAGCAGAGACGGTTACAGTAGGCTGAGGAGCCGAGTGAGCGTGGAGCCTCGCGAGCAGAGGTCAGAGCTCAACGCGCTCATGTGTGAATGGGGGATCAGACCGTGAGCGAGGGGGTCAAGAAATCACGGAAGAAACTCGTTCTAGATGGACATCAGGAAACCTTATGGATTTGTCAGGTCTTGCAGTCTAAATGACCCTAGTGTGTGTGTGTGTGTTGTGTTTTTTTTGTTTTGTTTTTTTGTGTTGTTCTTCTGTTTAATTTAACTGCTAAAGTGTTTCTTGCACATGTGTTTATACTCATTATAACACTGAGCTGACAGCTTTATCTCAGTCATTATTGGTCTCAAATACATCCTCTGTTTGTCCACCAGGGGGCATCCTGATGTACGGGGCCCTGGTGCTGTTCGATCAGGAGTTTGTGCATGTGGTGGCGATCTCCTTCACTGCTCTGATCCTGACGGAGCTGCTGATGGTGGCGCTGACGATCCGCACCTGGCACTGGCTCATGGTCGTAGCCGAACTTTTCAGTCTTGGCTGCTACCTCGCTTCCCTTGCCTTTCTGAATGAATACTTTGGTAAGAACTGGCACAAATCATGTTTTTAACTTTCTTATTTTATTCTATATTTTTACTTTATTTTAGTGTAGTTCTGTTTTATGTTGTTTATTTATTTACTTATTCATATATTAATACCATTTTTGTAGTTTTATTTACTTTTTGAATATTATTTACCTGTCTACATTTTTATTTGTTTGTTTATTTATTTACTCATTAATTCATTTGTTCATTTATCTATCACTACATAATAAATTAATTATATAATTATTTGATTTTGAATTTTCTATCTATCTATCTATCTATCTATCTATCTATCTATCTATCTATCTATCTATCTATCTAAAAAATTAATAATATAATTTGATTTTGAATTATCTCTGTCTGTCTGTCTGTCTGTCTGTCGTTCTATCATTCTATCTGTCATATTCATCATTCTATCTGTATTTATCTATCTATCTATCTATCTATCTGTCTATCTATCGTTCTGTCATTCTCTGGTTATATTGTTCTATCACTTTCATTTTTACCTGTTTGCTATATAATATATTAATTATAAAAATTATTTGATTTTGAATTAATATTAATATTTTTATTTATTAATTGATTAATTTAAAATAAAATTTAATAAATCTAACAAATTTAAATAAAAAAATATATAAATAAATTTTTATCTATCTATCTATCTGTCTGTCTGTCTGTCTGTCTGTCATTCCTATCACTGTTGTTTTTATCTGTTTGCTATATAATATATTAGTTATATAATTATTTGATTTTGAATTAATAATAATATTTTTATTTATTATTTGATCTATTCTTAAATTTGACACTTTTTGCTTTTAATTTATATTTTATTTTATATTATTTCTTTAAATTATTTTTTTAAATCTATCTGTCTATCTATCTATCTATCTGTCTATCTGTCTGTCTGTCTGTCTGTCTGTCGATCACTGTTGTTTTTTAATTATTTTTTAAAATTATTTTTTAAATCTATCTATCTGTCTGTCTGTCTGTCACTGTTGTTTTTTATTTTTTTTAATTATTTTTTAAATCTATTTATCTATCTGTCTGTCTGTCTGTCTGTCTATCTATCACTGTTGTTTTTATCTGTTTGCTGTATAATATATTAGTTAAATAATTATTTGATTTTGAATTAATAATAATATTTTTATTTATTAATTGATCTATTCTTAAATTTGACACTTTTTGCTTTTATTTAATTTATATTTTATTTTATCTTCATTTAAAATAAAAAATTCTGTCTGTCTATCTGTCTATCTATCTATCTCTATCTATCTATCTGTCTGTCTGTCTATCACTGTTGTTTTTTTTTTATTATTTTTAATTATTTTTAAATCTATCTATCTTTCTATCTATCTATCTGTCTATCTATCGTCGTCACTGCGTGTTGTGACACTCCGCTCAATATTCTGCTCTATGAATGTGTGTTCCGCTCATGCTCACCGGAAAAGCTCAAATAACGCGCCGATAAGAAATTTCTATGTAGTATACTTGTTCCTGTTTGCAGTAGCATTACTGTGCTGCAATGTGCTGTAGTACAGCTGTACTGGGCAGTACTGGTAAAATGACATTACCTTCTCATCCAGTGATCTGTTCCCGCTATGCTCTGCTCTGCTCTGATAATAACAGCTTTGTAGAACTATACATTATTTGGATAATTAGTTAAAAAAAAAGTTATATCTGATTCTATTGCACAGAACTAAATAAAAAAAATATATTGATATTTTATATTATTATGTTATTTTCAGTAAAAGTGTTATTTTATTGGCTTGTGTTTTTTAAATTTAGTATAATTCAAATTATTGAGTTCAATTTAAAAAAATCTTACAAAATTACTTTATATTATTTAATAAAATAGTACATAATTATTACAATGCATTTTTGTTTTCGGTTTTCGGCCAAGTGCATCCAGAAGTTTCGTTTCGGCTCAGAATTTTCATTTCGGTCCATCCCTAATTCTGTCTGTCGTTCTCGGGTTATATTGTTTTATCACTGTTGTTTTTATGTTTCTGTTTGCTATGTAACATTTATGATAATATAAATATTTGATATTAAACTATCTATCTATCTATCTATCTATATCTATCCTATCTATCTATCTATCTATCTACCTATCTATCTACCTATCTATCTATCTGTTTTATCTGCCTGTCTGGCTGGCTGCATAATAAATAATTTCTAAAATTATTTGATTTGAATGTCTCTCTGTCTCTCTCTCTCTCTCTCTCTCTCTCTCTCTCTCTCTGTTTTCCCTCAAGCTTAAATAAAAGGCCAAATAAATGAAAATATCCTCTGTAACAATGTCTTATTGGCTCTGGTTTCAGTGTTCAAGCCAAACACTCGTATTTAGTTCAGTCTGATGTTCTGCAACTACAACTTTTAAGCTCTTTCTTCTTCTTTCTCTCCATCTCTGCTTTGTGACTGTGCCTCAGGCATAGGTCGCGTGACCTTAGGAGCTTTCCTGGGTAGGTTTGTCTTTCCCTGTGTTCTCTCTGTTGTTTCACCAGCTATCATTTCCTGTCTCCACAAACATGTCCGTTCTCCTCCCTCGGGTTACAGTCTCATGTGGTGTGGGCCCCTGGATGAGAAGGAGCCATTCAAAAGTGCCCTAACCCTGTGATCACTCATTTTTCAGAACATTCCATCGGTGAAACGCATCCCATCCACTTCATCCGCAGCCTGACAGGCTTCTTTTTCATAACGTGCCTTAATGATATAAACACTCTGACCCTGACATTTTATTTTCTTCATCTGTTTTGTCTGTCTTCAGATCATTCGTTTATCACAACACGGGTGTTCTTGTGGAAGGTGTGCGTCATCACGCTGGTCAGCTGTTTGCCACTCTACATCATCAAATATCTGAAGCGGAAATTCTCCCCACCGAGTTATTCCAAACTCTCCTCCTAAACTTTCCATATGGTCACACGGTGTCAAAACGCATGCAGACGCATTTATAAGCACACGTGACCGCTACATCAAACACTTTGAAACTCTTCTTTAAAATGCCGGATGTTAGTTCACCCAAAAATGAACAAGCTGACATCATTTGCTCACCTTCATGTTGTTCTAAACCTTTATGGTTTACAGTTTTTGGGGAACAAAAAAGAAGTTGTTTAGCAGGATGTTCATGCTGCTCCTTTCCATACAAGTTCAAAAGTGCACTGCTTAACATCTTAAAGGAAAATCCTAAATATTTGAAATGACATGAGGGCGAGTAAATAATGAGCAAACTTTCATTTTTGAGTAAAACCATCCCTTTAAGCATCAGTTACAGTACAAATGCCTAAAAGTGCTTTTTGATGCTGTTTGTGTGCTTCATGAATGCTTTTATAGTGACATAATGTGATTTGTTGGTGTGTATATATATGGACTTTGCCATCAGAGTGTTTCTGTGCTCATCATGTTTCTGCACTTAAAGATGGTGAAACAGTTGTAGGATAAAACAATGAGTAGTATTGAATACTTGAAGAGGCACAAAAAAGCACAAAAAGAGATCAAGATAGAAATAAAAGAGAAACCAAAGGGTTTTTAGCCACCCACACTGAAAAGACGGGCCCAGACCTGTCACTTTTTACTTAACGCAAATGTTTACGAAGGAAAAATCAAGATTGCGTTTTGTTTTGTTTTTTTATTGAATGGATTATGGATTTTTATTGTTTTGTTTTTTTGTTTGTTTGTTCGGTTTTTTATCGGTGGTATGTAATGATGTTAACAGTTTAATGATAGTTTCAGCTATAACGAACCTTTCATCATTAGTATTATCACACCTATTAGCACTTTCCCTTCTGATTTTGGCACATTCTCTATTATTAACTTTATTAATGAGATCTGGGTGGGCGGGGCTTGATAAATACCTGTGATTGTGATTGGAGTGTTCTGATTGCATGAGTATAGCTCTGGTTTCATTGTGCTGTGGCTGCTGCTGCCATACGATCCTGCTGCAAAACTGTGTAAATGTAAACCAGAGCACAGCTTGTGTTCTTACAGCGGGAACTATTTGTTCTGGGAACAACGGTCCTCTCAACCTGACATCCGAAATGACATTGTATAAATTTCGACTGTATGACATTTGACAAATCAAACTCGATTGATGCGTACCTTAATTGACTTTTATTTCAAAACAGGACATGAATGTAGTATTTTCATTGAATTGGTGTTATAAATGAATGACCTTTTTTTAAGACTGTAAAAATGCAAGTGAATACTATTAGGATGTTCTAGCTGCTTGGAGATATGCTGTCATCTTAAATCAACTTATGGGATGTGTTCATCAGCAGTTATGTTTTTATAGACACTGATGCCTCACAATCAGCAATTTATTTGGAAGTTTTACTATTTTTGAGGACATTCATAGGAAATCCTGCACTAGTTTTGACTGCTGACAGTTTGAAGTTGGCTCATGTGTAAGATCATCTTGCCTTATCTTTATAGACCAAGTCAGCTGGTATGAGGAATGAGTTTTATCATTCACTTTATTTTCTATACTGAGTGTGTGAGTGTGTGTGTGTTTACAATACTGAATGAGACAATGCCAAGCACACGTGTGCCGTACGCCGTTCCTTTCCTGCTGTGCGTAATGGTGGGTTTCCTTTCTGCTTTGAAGACGATATGTTGTACTGTACTCAGGAAAACCACTAACTGATTTCTTCTACTGTATATAAACCTTCAATTAACCCTGTGACAGGCCTAACAACAACAGCTTATTTATTATTCGTTTGAGTATTTTGCGTTTGTTTCTCTGGCATTTTTCTAATGACTGATACGTGACTGAAAAATGTGATGTTTCTGTGGTGTTGTTACTGCGACTGCAGCCGCTGCTTCTGTGAGCGTACTTTCGATGTCATCTGCACGATGGTTTCAGCAGTATAATTTAACATTTTAATGATATTGATGTCTGATTAAAGAGCAATATGTTTCCAAATGGTCTGGTGGGTGCTTCTTTAAGAGTTCTGAAGGTTTTTAATGGTTTGCCAATATGTGACGCTGGACCACAAAACCAGTCTGAAGTGGCATGTATGGGTCAAAATTATACATTTTTCTTTTATGCCAAAAATCATGAGGATAATAAGTAAAGATCATGTTCCATGAAGATATTTGGTTTTTGATAATTTCCTGCGGTAAATTATCAAAACTTAAATTCTGATTAGTAATATGCATTGCTAAGAACTTCATTTGGACAACTTCAAAGGCGATTTTCTTAGTGTTTTGAATTTTTTTTTTTTTTTTTTTTTTTTTTTTTTGCACCCTCATATTGCAGTTTTTCAAATAGTTCTTTCTTGGCAAATTTTTGTCCTATCCTAACAAACAATAAATCTCAATTTAAAAAAAAAATGAACTCTTATCGACTTACTGACTGGGTTTGTGGTGCAGGGTCACATATATAATACCTATAGTAAATATGTTTTTATCTTTTTTTCTTCTTCTTTCTAAGAAATTTGATATGCAAATGTCTTGGTGATATCTAATTGGTTTGTCAAGTGTTCATTTGATTTAATTAAGCTCAGTAATTCAACACTTTTTCCTCTGTAAGAACTTTTGTTTTTAATTTATGGGAAAGTTTATAATTAACTAAACCATCATTTGGTCCCATGCTCGCAAGCCCCTGTAAAGTTCTGTGTTAATGCTAGATTAATTTGTAACGTCATTAGTTCATGTATTTATTAGTTTATTTGTGCATTTAATTATATTTGTTTTTGTATGCTTTTATTTAGACATGTATAAATAAATATATAATTTAATTGCTAGAAAATGACAAAAATGCTTCATATAGAGTTTGAGAAAACAGGTGAGTAAAAGGTGAGTATGAAAATATATTTTTAAACACTAACCCTTTGTTGAAAGTAACAGAAATTGCTTAATATTTTAAAGTTTCAGGCCCGGTTTTTTACCCTGATCATGGAAGGTGTCATTTCACGTGGAAAGGACGTGAGAAGCTTTGACAAACATCCAATGGAGGGCGCAGCTGGAGTGAGTATAAGCTTGTGTCTCTGAAATCTTCACAGTACACCGCTGCTTAACTTATCTCACAGTTATTTTGTATGCATTGCTTCTAACCACTAGAGGGCGCCTTTTGCACAGTATTTACTATCACAGAAGACTACAAACGTCGGGCCCACATGGAAACTACATGTGCTGGTAAGATTGCTGTTCAACATTAGATTTCAGAGTTGTGACCCTGATTAAACCGATACTTATCTTTATTGATAAGTGATTATGAACACCTCTATTGTAGCTATAATTTTCTTAAAATTATGTATACATTACCAGTTAAAAGTATTTTTTTCTTTCTTTAATGCTTGAAATTAGCTTTGCAAACATGCAAATCCTTTCTATATGAATTTCTATATAAAACTTTAAATTTGTCTATGATTTTGAAATAGATTAATTGGACTAGAAAGCGAAGGAAAAGCATCCAGCAAGTGTGTCCAGTTTATACAGTTGAATTCAAAAGTTTACATACACCTTGCAGAATCTAGCAATCTATTTTAGCAAAATAAAAGGGATAATAAAAAAAATGCATGATATTTTTTATTTAGTACTGACCTGAATATTTCACATTAAAGACATTTACATATAGTCCACATGAGAAAATAATAGTTGAATTTATAAAAAATGACCCTGTCAAAAGTTTACATACACTTTGATTCTTAATACCGTGTTGTTACCTGAATGATCCACATCTGTTTTTTTGTTTAGCGATAGTTGTCCATGAGTCCCTTGTATGTCCTGAACAGTTAAACTGTCTGCCGTTTGTCAGAAAAATCCTTCAGGTTCCACAAATTCTTTGTTTTTTCAGCATTTTTGTGTATTTTGAACCCTTTCCAATGACTGTATGATTTCGAGATTCATCTTTTCACACTGAGGACATCTTATGGGACTCATATGCAAGTATTACAGAAGTTTCAAAAGCTCGCTGATGCTTCAGAAGGAAAAACGATGCATTAAGAGCTGGGGGGTGAAAACTTTTGAGCGGAATTAGGATGTTTACATTTTTCTTATTTTGCCTAAATATCTTTTTTTTTTTCCATTTAGTACTGTCCTTCGGAAGCTACAGGAGGTACTTAGATGTTCCCCGGGAGACAAAACGAGTTAAATGTACCATGATCTTTAAATTCCAAAAGTTTTCACCCCCCAGCACTCGGGATCGGTGAGCATTTGAACCTTCTGTAATAGTTGCACATGAGTCCCTCAGTTGTCCTCATTGTGAAAAAATGGATCTCAAAATCATACAGCCATTGTTGAAAAGGGTTCAAATGCACAAAAATGCTGAAAACCTAAGAAGGTGTGGGAACTGAAGAACTTTTCTGAAGAACAGCGGGCAGTTTAACTGTTCAGGACAAACAAGGGACTCATGAACAACTATCACCACAAACTTTGTGCAGTTGTGTCCAAACCTTTGACTAGTTTTGTAGATTGTACTTACTGAGATAATCAGCATTGAGGCACAGACAATGTGTTATCAAGCCCTCCACCCAAACTCACCCCCACACGCTCCACAGAGCAGGAAACGCGTGGTTTAGAGCGACCCTGCGCTAGATGTGATGGTCCACTGAAACTAACATGCCAGGAAGCTTTCTCTTTCATCTTATCTATCTTTCTCTCTTCCTCCCTTCCCCTTCTGTCTATATCTCTATCTACCTTTCCTCACTTGTGCATCAAAACTCAATTTTGCTGTGCCAGCTTTTGCTTAAAATGAGTCAAATCCGCTGCACGTGCCTGTGTGGAGTCTCCACCTTTGATGTGTTTGTGCACTGGACATTTCCGCAGAGGTGGTGGGGCAGTTGTGTTGTTTTATCAGCCACATGTGGGGCACAACACGCGTCACACTGTTTTGCTACTGTCTCAAGTGTATCTGTTTTTCCAAAGCATTGTGTTTCCTGTAGGTGGACACAGATTGGGGATACGCCTTTAGCTAAGCACTTTCTTACCGTTGATGAAAACCTTCAGCTGTGTTTGTCAGCGATTATATCTATAGTGTAAATGTCCATTGTCTATCAATATATCCTTGACTTTCTATTTTATTTGTTTATTTATTTATATCCTTAAATGTGAGGGGATTTGTTTTTGGATTGTCCGTCTGTCTTTGGATTGTCTGTCTGTCTGTCTGTGTCTGTCATTTTGTCTGTTGATTGTTTTGTCATTCTATTTTATCTATTTTATTCCGTCTATCAGTCATGCAATCATCCCTACATCTGTGGTCTGTCCATCCATCTGTATTGATTTGTCATTCTTTTTATCAGTTGTTCTATCTATCTATCTGTCTGTCTGTCCGTCCGTTGTTTTGTCTGGTAGTCATTCTTTTATTTCATCTATATATTTGTCATTCTTTCTATCAGTCATCCATCTGTCCGTCTGTCCGTCCATCCATCTGTCTGTTACTCGCTTTGCCTGTCTATCTATCCATCGCTCTGTCATTTGTCTGTTAATCGTTCTGTCATTCTGTCTATCAATTTCTGTCTGTCAGCCATCCAATCATCCATTCATCCATCCATCCATCCGTCATCTGTCCGTCTGTCTGTTAATCATTCTATTATTTTGTCTGTCAATTTGTCTATCTATCTATCTATCTGTCTGTGTCTCATTTTGTCTGTTGATCATTTTGTCATCTTATCTTATCGATTTGTCATTCCGTCTATCAGTCATGCATTCATCCATACATCTGTGGTCTGTCCATCCATCTGTATTGATTTGTCATTCTTTTTATCAGTTGTTCTGTCTGTCTATCTGTCTGTCTGTCTGTCTGTCTGTCTGTCTGTCCGTCCCGTCCGTCTGTTGTTTTGTCTGGTAGTCATTCTTTTATTTCATCTATAAATTTGTCATTCTTTCTATCAGTCATCCATCTGTCCGTCCGTCCATCCGTCTGTTACTCGCTCTGCCTGTCTGTCTATCCATCGCTCTGTCATTTGTCTGTTAATCGTTCTGTCATTCTGTCTATCAATTTCTGTCTATCAGCCATCCAATCATCCATTCATCCATCCATCCAGCCATCCATCTGTCATTCGTCCATCTGTCCGTCTGCCTGTTAATCATTCTATTATTTTGTCTGTCAATTTGTCTATCTATCTGTCTGTCTGTCTGTGTCTGTCATTTTGTCTGTTAATCATTTTGTCATTCTATCTTATCGATTTGTCATTCTGTCTATCAGTCATCCATACATCTTTGGTCAGTCCATCCATCTGTCAGTCTGTTAACTGTTATATTATTTTGACTATCAATTTGTCATTCTGTCTATCCGTCTGTCTATCCGTCTGTCTGTCTGTCATTTTGTCTGTTATGGATCATTCTATCTATCAACTTGTCATTCTTTTTATCAGTTGTTCATCCTTTCATCTGTCTGTTAATCTAGATAGATAGATAGATAGTCTGTCTATGTCTGTCCTATAAATTTGTCATTATTTCTATCAGTCATGCATCTGTCTGTCCGTCCATCCATCCGTTAGTCGCTCTGCCTGTCTATCTATCTATCGCTCTGTCGTTTTGTCTGTTAATCGTTCTGTCATTCTATCTACCAATTATTTATCGATTTCTGTCTATCATCCATCCGTCCGTCCATCTGTCCGTCTGTCTGTCTATCATTCTATTATTTTGTCTGTCAGTTTGTCATTCTGTCTATCTATCTATCTATCTATCTATCTATCTGTCTGTCTGTCTGTCCATCTGTCTGTCTCTGTTAACCATCCATCCATTTCTTTCTATCAGTCATCTCTGTCTGCTTTTTATTGAAATAAAGATTTCCCTGAGAATGAATTATGCAGTTATTTGCAATACAAAAAAATGCTGCATTTTTTTTTTTCTTACATCTTTTTGTGAAATCTTGTGTTTTGTGCTGTAAAAATGTTTCAGAATTCAGGTGAGACTGAAAGGTGTTTTGTGTTTAAAAGAATCTGTCTGATTAGTTAATTATTTTTGCCTAATTTTATTGAATCACATGAAACTGGGTAATTTATTCTCAGGGGCAGCATTTGCTTAATACCACTGTCTTGAAAATCGATTGGAATGACTGCCGTTTGTTGCTCAACTCGCGGTGTCTTGGATAGGTTAGTGGCTGTTGTGTCTGGGCCCCAGAGTGGAGCTCTGGGCAGAGGGTCTGTGTTTGCTCACTCAGCCTGTGGGAGCCCATGAAATCCCTCCCCTCTGGAACACGGCCACGGTTGCCCGGCAACAACCTTACACAACAGGAAACAGACTTGGGGATTCCGTCACTGTGCCGAGTCAAAGAGAGCATTCAGTGGAGACAGGAAGCCCCAAGGTACAGCAGGGGGCAGGTCTATAACCAAGGCCATGTCATGTAAATACCACCTCAAATTGCTGTTGCTGTTTCTACTTTAAGCACTTTATATGTTCATCAGCTTACTTTTAAATGTGGTCTGGGTTTTATGACACGGACTCATAAGGCAGATCGTAAAAAGACTAAAATAACACATTTGATTGCAATCCCGTTGTGATGCAAAAAACAACAACATGCTTTTCTTGTACTACATTAACTTCTTCGTGTATTTTCGACCTGTCTAGCATGGTCACATTTAACCCATGATACATATTTTCAGTTGCTCATGGAGCCCTAGTCATCTGAAGTCCAACTTCTGCATCCAAACTGGGTTTTATCTGTTTTATCTATTAAGGAAAGAGGAAAAAACTCTGGAACCTTGAGGTCTTTTCCAGAAGACCACCATCAAATCAGTGTCATTCCCAGTATACTCACCCACAAATATGACGATGAGACCTGCCAGCTAGACGGAACAGTGACTTGTAAGAAGAGGTGAGTGGACCTATGACATCAATGACTCCCCCTTTCTGGACCAATCATGGCACAGACAGAGGAACAGTCGGGTGCGCATGGGGGTTAAATGTGGTTTTGGTTTATTTTAACAACTTTTAAACGCTGACACATCATTAGTGATGCACATGCATATTATGATTCATGCTGCTGTTATGAGTGTGCAGCCTTTTTTAAACATCTCAGAGACAGACGATTCAACATCTGTGGCATTAGTTACGGCCTCACGTTACATGGTCCCACATGTCTTCGCTGTCTGTGGCGTGCCATGCGTTGATACATATAATAGCACATTGCCGCCAATGTATCCTGTTCGGAAACATCATTTGTCATTTGTGTATTCTTGAAAACCCTATAGAGTAAACACAGCAGTGCATCATGCTGACACACGAGCCATGCTAACTGCATTAGCACTCATTGTATTATCATTATCATTAGTGTTAGTAGTTCTTGAAGTCGTAAAGCCACTGCCACTCCTGTTCGTAGCAGTTAATAAGGTGTCTTTGGAATATAAATGAGGAAATTAGTACTACATTTCATGGCCCAGTGTTGCAGTGTGAGTAAACTGGCTGACCTGTCTTCGGGGGCGTCTGATGAATTATTACACCAGGCTCTGGAATACTCCATTCTGATTGGTCAGTCATGCCATACACACCATGGCAGCTCTGTATATCTCACACTACTCATCTGTGTAACAGAAACATATGGAACATGAAAAATAAAATCTTTTTTTTTATATCTCTTTTTTGTCTCCAGACCAGTAGCGTAAACCCCACTCTGTACAGTAGCTGATTCCTTAAAGGGATAGTTCACCCAAAAATGAAAATTCTGTCATTATTTACTCACCCTCACCTCCCAGCTTTCCGCTGTGCTTTCACACAAAACGCAACTACTCTACGTGCACGTGAGACTGCTATTTAAACTTGTTCAAATCATGTTAATCAAATACAGATTTAATGACAATTAAAATATGAAACAGCAATACTAACCATGGGGGATTTTATCATGATTTATCGTCAAACCGGTTATCGTTCCATCCCTAAGGACATCTAATTTTATGAAGCTATGAGAATGCTTTATTCAACAATTTCTTCTCTTCTGTGTCAGTCTTTGATGTGCGTTCTTAACAGTATCAAATGCATGAAATAACACACGTTATTCTTCTTTTCTTTGCACACAAAAATATTCTCCTAACGTGGTAGTTGGGTTGCTGTCCATGCAGGGTCAGAAAGCTTTTGGATTTCAATTAAAATATCCTAACTTGTGTTCTGAAGATGAACAAAGGTCTTAAGGGTTTAGAATGACATGAGGGTAGGTAGTTCATGACAGAATTTAAATTTTTGGCTGAACTATACCTTTAAGATTTCATAGGCCGTGTCAAACCCCTCCCTAAACTCTAACCTTAACCTCAGTAGTAAATCCTGATTGAAAGCATTACAGTTTGATGCGATTTGATCCATCTGGACTTAAAGAAGTTTTGTTTTACATTATCTGTAAAACAAAAATTTAAAACAAAAATTTACAGATAATGTAAACCCCCTTGTCATCCAAGATGTTCATGTCTTTTTTTCTTCAGCTGTGAAGAAATTGTTTTTCGAGGTAAACATTTCAGGATTTTTCTCCATATAATGTACTGATATGGTGCCCCTGATTTTGAACTTCCAAAATGTAGTTTAAATGTGGCTTTAAATGATCCCAAATGCGGTTGTAAACTATCCCAGCCGAGGAAGAAGTGTCTTATCTAGTGAAACGATCGGTTATTTTCAATTTTAAAAATACAGTTTAAATACTTTTTAATCTCAAACGCTTGTCTTGTCTTGCTTTCCCTGAACTTTGTGTATTCTGACTCAAGACAGGGTATGTCAAAAAACTCCAGTCACATTTTCTCCTTCAACTTCAAAAATCATTTCAAAATCATCCTACATCACTGCAGAAGTACCGACCCAGTCTTTGCAAAGTGAACATGCAAAGATCATCAAACACCCTTAACAAAAAAAGGCTATTTTGAAGTTAAGGGGGAAAATGAGATGGGAATTTTTCGACATACCCTAACTGTCATGAACCGGAAAAAACAGTCCAGGCAGAGTGAGACAAGATGAGCGTTTGACATTACGAAGTATATAAATTGTATAATTTTTATGAAAATAACCGATTGCTTTGCTAGATAAGACCCTTCTTCCTCGGCTGGGATCATTTACAACCGCATTTGGGATCGTTTGAAGCCGCATTTAAACTGCATTTTGGAAGTTCAGAGAAAAATCCTGAATTTCTTTACGACTGAAGAAAGAAAAGCATGAACATCCTGGATGACAAGGGAGTGAGTACATTATATGTGAATCTTTGTTTTGGAAGTGGACTTCTCCTTCAACCCATGAAGTCTGAACTTTCCTTGATGGGAGACTGCATGAGCTGACCACTGAAATTGGCCAGGGGGCGGAGTTTGTGCCTAGGGTTCTCATTTCATATCCAACTGGAGTCATCTTGAGTCCAAAATCACTCCCATATCCTTATATTGTGCAATGATGGCACGGCCATTTGTAGTAGTGTCCAAAACCATAGTGGGCATTATCAAATGCACTCATTCAGTACACCGAAATAACAAGTGTGCAACCCATGTGCAATCATTTAGTGCCTAAGCACTGCCAAGGTCACGCTGAATTCTTGTGTCTTGGCAGAGATGGCATCCGTATGACTTCAGAGGACTTCCAAATTAATTATATAATACTGTGATATTGTTGCAGTTTTCATCTTGTTGATTGGCCGGTTGTTTTATAATATGTATTGCTTCTTACTAGACTTTAAGACGCTTTAAGATTTAGCATAAAATTTACAGTAATATGAAAATTACTGAATGAAAATGATATTTTAAAAAGTCATGTTTAATTCAAAGTATTGCTTGCCATTTCTTTGTAATTGCAATTTCTAAGCAAAAACTGTTTTAAAGTAAATCCTACACTGTTTTTTTTTCCAGCGTAACATTTAAAATTAATTCAAAACACAAATCGTTATTTCATGTCCATGTGTTTGTTTATTTGGTGAGTAACCATGTAATAAGAGGAATTATGTACAGTCATCGCTGATGTCAGTTTAGATCTAAATCTAGTAACAGACAACAAAAGGTCTTTGTAGGGACTACACCAGCTTTTTGGCGTACACCGTACTGCAAAGCTGAACAAAGTTGAACAAAATATCCGGAACTGTCCGGCTGGTGCTTAAAAGCCCCTGCCCTCAACAACGGGCAGACAGAGTGGAAAAACTACAGGCCAACTGACGTCGAACTACGCGCACGTCAATCAGCACAGTTAGCACTATTTATTACCTTCAGCCTGGAAGCTGTGTTTACTGCGGCACGCAGCTCGCTTTCACATAGCTGGGGAGGACAAGGAGCCCTGCCCACATCCCCTCAAGCCCACTTAGGGCCCCTAACCAGTGGGTGAGAGCTTTCCATGAGGTCAAACAAATACATTTGACCCACAGTACAGCAGGAGAGAGAGGACTGTAAGAGAGGGTAATGGCACAATTACCATGTTCCCATGATGAAAGAAACAGCTAGTGTTTCATAAATGCACTAATTCCTGATGCAATTATATATCATCCTGTGCGTGTGGGGTGAAGGCTATTTGGCTCTCTTTTGTTACTCGACCTGGATGAATTCTTAGTGGGGGCAAACACTGTGCAGCTACTTCAAAACATGCCTGTGTCATTAAAGAGCTTGCAAAAGGCTCAGCCACATCAAAAAAAAAAGCCATTTATTTGCCTAATAGGAGAGAATCCATATGCAACGTATAAACCTTGAGAGACCATGATACTGTATATCAGAGGGCGCGTTAACCGAAAATTGTCCTTCATTGACAGATTTTTTTAAAAAAACTGACTCCACTGAGGGTGATCTATTGTAAAATTGCAGCTGTAATTCCCACCCCTGTCCAGTTGGTTGCGAGTGCGCTCCAATAGCAGCAAAGCTCTGGATCCAGAACTAAAATGCAACTGTCACGAATGTTTTCCTATGTGTTTGATTATGCACAGGCGAGTACACAGCTATAACGATTTATCACGCCAAGAGCGGCAAAACGGTATTTATTGCAGACAGAATTTGAAATATGAGACTTTGTTTTATATCAAAAGTAACACAAAGCCTAGCCTGTTGCAGTTTTTTCGAAGGACGCACTATGCACCGTTTGTTCATCAACTGAAAACAGCATAGACCAAAATCGATTGTGATTTAAGAATCGATTTTGGTTCATTAAAATGAGAATCTATTAAAATCAAGAAATCGTTTTTTGTTTACCCTAGCCCTAGCATATTTTGTTGTTTTTAAACACTGCGCTGTCTTCCTGTAGGTTCATGATTAAAAATGGAAATGTGAACAAAAATAAAAGCAATTAAATGTTTTCTTCTAATTAAAATATGAAAATTGTGATGACGGGTAATAATAGATTATGACGGAATTTTTACGACCCAGTCCGTCAAAATGAAGGACAATGTTAAAGTCTAGCGCAACCTCTGCTGTATATGCAGATGCAATTCTTTGCGCAGAGATTGAAAATACCTACTTGCAGATTATGCAAAGTGCATCTTCCAAGGTTTTTCACATGGTAAATGCAAACATGCATTACTATTATGATAGATGCACTTTTTCAATAGTAAGTACAAATAACGTTGTGCAGTGCAGTATAAGAATCCTGTACTAATGCAAACATTTGCCAACATTTCTTGGCTTCAAGAAAGTTCTAGATGATTCCCGATGACGCAGCGAATCGCGCCCCACTGGAGAGTTGTCAAAACCGAAATCATAGTTGCCCGGGCTGCCAACAGCATCTTGTGATTTTCAGATCCCATTTCCCTTCACTGTGATGTCCTAAAAAAACAGCCGGAGCTGTTAGTCTGTTTATTCAATCACTATCAACGCACTGCAGTTGCTACGCGATGAGTCTCACAGAGACGGTATTTGTGTCTATAAATGGGACAATAGAAAGTATTAACATGATAATGGCTTCTTAAACTGCCTTTGTTTTTCAAAACAGCCACATTTGATTTCTCTGTTTCCAGTAGCTGCACATGTGGCTCTTTTTTTTTTTTTGCGTTTCATTATTAGTGATTGCGTACTCGCAAGTGAATCGTTATTTTTAATCGACTCTTCTTCCAGTTAAACCTAACTGGTCCAAAAGGTTTGATCAAGAATTGGACTGAACGAATTATGTATTGCACTAAATTAGTAAGAGCACCTCATGAGGTTAACTGAATCATTTAGAAGGGAGCTTACATGTCTGACTCACAGTGATTCGGGTTAGCATTCGGTTAGTACCGACTCATTGAACTGAGAGCCGTCTCTTTCGATATTTGACTGAGAGTGTAATTATGAGTCAAACATCGAAAGAGTTCCTGTGATTTCAAAGCTGATTTTTAGCATCTTTACTACAGTCACATTAACTTCTGAAATCATTCTAATATTCTGATTTGCTGCTAAAAAACAAAAAACCAAAAAAACAATTACTATTATTATGATTATTATTATTTTTATGTTGAAAACAGCTAAGTAGATTTTTTTCGGGTTTCTTTGATGAATAGAAAGTTCAGAAGAACAGCATTTATCTAAAACTTTTGTAACATTATAAATGTTTTTATCATCACTTTTGGTCAATTTAAAGCATCCCTGCCAAGTAAAAGTATTAATTTCTATAATTTCTTTCCCAAAAACTGACTCCAAGCTTTTGAACAGTATAGTGTGTAATGTAACAAAAGCTTTTTATTCCAGATAAATGATTTTCGGATCTTTCTATTCATCGAAAAAAATTACTAAACTCTTTTAAATATTGATAATAATAATAAAAAAAAATCTTAAACAGCAAATCAGCACATTAGAATGATTTCTGAAGGATCATGTGATACAGAAGATTAGAGAAATGATGCTGAAAATGTAGCTTTGATCACATGAATAAATTACATTTTAAAATATATATTTAATTAGAAAGCAGTTATTTTAAATAGTAAAAAATATTTCACAATATTACTGCTTTTGGTGCATTTTGGATCAAATAAATGCACGCTTGGTGAGCAGAGGAGAGTTCTTTGGAAAAACATTAAAACTTTTGACTGGTAGTGTACCTGAGAACTAATGAAAAAAAAACCTTAAACATGCAAAAATCTCTTCAGCTAAAAGAGTTTAGCATTATTTATTGTAAAAATGCAAGTAAACAGCAATATTTGCCTAGATATGGTTCTATTTAAACGTTTTAGAGAATGTATTGTAATAGGCCTATACTATGCCTGGATGCCGGGGGCGTAAGACAACCCCTGAATCATTATTTGAACCGGTTCTTTAAAACAAACCATTCAAAAGAACCGATTCGCAGAAAGGAGTTGGACTTCCCTTCTCCAGCAGACGCGCATGCGCACACGCCGGCTCATTTGCCTTCGGTTTCAATGGCTCCACATCTGGAAATGTTGAGAGGAGAGAATCCCTCTCTTCATCTGCTGTCGAGCTTGAGACGTGGTGCCTGCGTCACTCCACAAAGAGGCGGGGCTCCACGGAGGTGTTTCCCGGCTTTATATAGATACAGAGACCTTTCCATCGCAAAGCAGTGCGTCACCAGAACCCCTGGAAACTAACATGCAAGTCCAGAATAGAAAATATAACGAGTTAGACCAACTGTATTAAAAGAATATCCATACAGTTTTGCGTTGTTATTGCACGCGCTTTTAAGTGTTGTATATTGAACCATCTGAGCTTTCAGATCATTTAGACCGTTTTGTCGTGACTGGAATACACCTTTATTGCGGTAGAAGTGAACACTTTTATCAGATATCTGGACTCGTCTTTATATTGGGGAATAAAACGCTCAACGGACACTGTCGCGCGTTTTGGGAAAGTGCGTTGAACTTGCTGTGAGTTCACTCTACACTTCGCAAGCATGAAATCCGCAGAGGAAGGTAACCTATTAAGATTAAATGAATCTTCTACTATATTATTTTTAATATTAGTATTATTGAACGTATTAATAGTGATTGACGCAGTGAGTTTACCTGTAGTGATATCATGCACTGCACTAATATCTGTTACCAGGGGAGACCGGGGAGTGTTGCAACACATTTGGTTTCAACTTCTCTAACTCAGTGTGTACCATGTGTCACAAACTTTGATATAACGTTCCCGTATTTGTCTGCTACAAATTAACGTAATTTATAAATCTGCAGCATGTTCCTAAACGGTGTAAATTAATGTCTGGTACGAAGACTGCTTCTCACTAACGAGGTGAGTTGTGACAGTAGAAGGGGTGGGTAGACTAGCACTTTAGAGAAAATATGGGCATTTTAATTTCTCAGTTTATGTTTTTTAACAATAATTATAGCATTTCTGATCACCACCCCAATCCGGTAATAAATCATATTTATATCCAGCTAAATAAGTACATGAAGTGTCTGTGTGTCCAATATAGGACTTTATAAAGTTGTGTTACAACCCTCCCCATGTATGATAGTGATTTCAACCTAGTTGCTAATTTCTGATTGGTTACTGGTGGTGTTACAGCTTGCCCTGTGCTACTGCTCTGTTGTTGTTAATGTTTATTCATTCTTTTTTTTTCCTGGCCTAGTGGAATTAAAGTTATTTCTTATTTAATCAACGGGCTGAATGGGCTTTTCTCAGTTTAACAGACTGCAGAAGGGAGTGGTGGGCGTGACGAAGATGAATAAGCAGGGACGTTATTTATATTGTGGGTTTTTGCATCCCTCTCTTTGGAGCAACTGTGCATTTCACAAGATAACTTAGATTATAGTGCACAATGACAGCTCTGTTTTCTGCTGAGAAAAGTAACCTAAACCGGCTTTAAGATGGTGTGGTGGTCTCCAAGTCCATCATTTAGCTGGTCTCCTAATTTGACCCTTTTAAATCCAACGAGGGGACCAGCAAACCTGCTTAGGCTGATTTAAGGTGTTTTATTTCAGCGGGGGTTGCTAATATACTTTTAGTAATCAGTAATTTAGTACTTTTTTTTTTTTAAGCTATCAGAATCACACAGTGTATACTCACGACTTGCTTACAAAAATCTAATATGTAGTTGTTAACTTGATTCAAAACGATACATACATTAGGGATACATTAGCATGCTATCAGTATCCAGGGTGCTTTGTTGCGCTGTGGTCACATTTTCAAGTATCCGTGTTTTTAATCGTCCTCTAAAGTAGCGAGAAATCGTTGCAAATTTTATTGCGAGCAGAGCCAGTAGTGACTGTGCGCCAGGCTAACTTACGTTACATATATTTCCACCAGGTTGGACTGACTGACTACAGTGACTCACTGAACTGTGTTTTCCCCCCCTTTTTTGCATTGACTTACTTGTTAAAATAATATTTTTTATATATATATATATATATAAAATATAGCTATATAGACATAAAAACATTGATAGGCCAGATGATGTACTACTGCTGTTTTTTAAAATAAATTCTAAAAGTTTTTGGATAAGATGCAAGTGTTCTAAAATGCTGAAGTGGTCAGTGATTCATCTGATTAATTTGTATGTATATATATATGTATATATATATATATATATATATATATATATTCCTTATCGATATATATGTATATATATATATATTCAAATTGTCTGGACAAGGCATTTTGTGTTAGTCATGTTGTATATACTTTGCATAGAAGCAAATGTTTGCCCCTCTTTTTCAAAAGAGATTGCTTATGAGTATTGGTTTTCCGTCTGGTTTTGTCCTCAGGAAGATATTTTTAACGCTTTGTTATTTTTGGCCTGGTATTTGTGTATCACTCACCTTGCTTCCTCTGCAGAGGTTGTGGCTTTTAACCACTAACGTTTTTGACTCACAGTTATCACTTAGAAAGAATAGTGTCATATTTAACACCCTTTTTATACCAAATGACAGTTTTTCAAAAAAAAAAAAAAAAGTTTATTAGATGTGTATGATTGTAGCAACAAGAACTATCTTTTGCATCTACTGAATGCTCTTTTATCTCAATAGCTTATTTTTAGTTGCAGCACCTCATGAAAATGTGATTGCACCTTACAGATGCATATGGTTACAGCCAAAACACCAGCATCTCGCTAGCTCTGAGCAACCCCTGCCCGCCCTCCCAGTACCACAATCTCCAGACCAGCCCTTCCTTGTCGATATCCATCAGTCAGCCCTCTTCGTTCTCCCCTCAAGATGACTTGAGCTCGGTGGGGTACTTCCAAACATCCGGCACCCGGTCCAACGGAGCACCCACTTTGGAGAGTCCACGCATTGAGATAACAGCTTACGGTCAGTTCCCTGAGGACGAAGTGGAGGAGAACAACGTCCCCGTGGCTAAGCGAGTCAATTCCATAGTGACATTAACTTTGCCAAGCGTCGACGGTTATCGTGACCCCACCTGCCTCAGCCCGGCGAGCAGCGTGTCTTCCCGTAGCTGCCATTCAGAAGCGTCATCGTACGAATCGGGCTTCTCGTACAACTACGACAACTCGCCGCAGAACTCGCCCTGGCAGTCTCCCTGCGTCTCCCCGAAAGGTTCCTCCTCTCTGCAGTCGTGCACCCTTGGTGCTTCTCCTCGCCATTCTCCATCCGGTTCACCCCGTACCAGTATCACCGACGACAGCTGGATGGGCACCCGAGGCTCCCGACCGAATTCTCCTTGTGCCGGTAAACGGAAGTACAGCTTCAATGGAGGCCCGTCGCACAAGTACCATCCGTACTCGCCAAATCAATCCCCAGGGCCGTCGCCACAAACTTCGCCCCGTCTCAGCGTGACGGAGGACACCTGGCTGCCCAACACCAACCAGTACACCAACTCCGCCATCGTTGCCGCCATTAATGCCCTCACCACAGATGGATTAACAGATCTTGGGGAGGGGATCCCTTTGAAGTCCCGCAAGACCAGTCTGGAGCACAGCGCTTCGATGAACCTGAAAGTAGAACCAGGTGGAGAAGAGACAGGATCCCTGGAGCTTTGCCAGGAGGATTTCTCCTCAGCACGCCTGCCCTTCAAAAAAGAGACCTACTGCAGTGGCTTCTTGGATGTGCCCCAGCACCCATATTGGTCCAAGCCAAAACCTTACATCAGGTTGGTTGCATATTAGTATTTCTTTCATATTCCAAGTAGTTCAATCATTTATCTCTGCTAACCAAAGCTCTCTGTTTTTGGACCCTGTCACTCTTTTTTCAAAGTCCGTCGTTGCCTGCTCTCGACTGGCAGTTGCCTTCCAGTTCAGGGCCGTACAGCCTACAGATTGACGTCCAACCCAAGTCTCATCACCGCGCTCACTACGAGACCGAAGGCAGCAGAGGGGCTGTAAAAGCACTAGCAGGAGGGCATCCAGTGGTCCAGGTATAAGTTCATAATCTCTCAGAAGAGTAGTTCTCCTAAAATGAACATTGTGTCATCATGACACAATGACTTTATTTCTTCTGTGGAATAGTGTAAATAACTGCTTCTGTCCATAATATGAAAGTCTGTGGGGACCAAAACAACAACTGTCATTGTATGGACAAATAAATATTGAGACATTTTTAAAAATGTCTGCTTTTGTGTTCCATAGAAGAAAGAAAGACAAAAGACAGAATGTTAATTTTTTTAGTGAACTGTTCTTTTAAGCTTTAAAGAGGTAATTCTAATTCACCACTGCCAATGTGGGCTTTTAATAACAGTGTTTTTAATAACTGCATTTTGCACCATCCTGTGACTGTGTTGACAATTGCTGACAATTAAAAAGGGATATCTGGGTGCAGGTAGGAGTACACATTATTAATTTTAATGTATTACCAACATTGTAACAATACAAAGCTGAAAGCATTGAAAATCAGTGTATACAAAAGCTGCAGGATCAGTTTTACCTGGGATGATGAAGGAAATGGTTAGTTAGATTGCAAGTGTATATATAATATACACTACAGCTCAAAAGTTTAGGGTCATTAAGATTTTTTTAATTGATTTTTTAAGTAGTGCCTTAACCAAGGCTGTATTTATTTGATGAAAAACATATTAATAACATCTTTTGAAATATCATCCCAAGTGAAAAATAAATATACCAAAACATATTTATTGAATGCTAAGTATACTACATATAATATTTACATATTATGTATAATAAAAACACCCTGCAGTTATACCTTTAGGATACCAAACTGGTATATTTAAAGTCTGCTAAATTAGAACAACTAATTTTGTACTTAGTGCAATTTAATTGTGCGTTGGGCCAAATAAAGATGTAATTAAGTATATTTGATTGTGCTAAAGTGGAACTTTTGCAAGTATACTTTTGGGACACTTTAAATATTTTGCATTTAAAGACTGATATTATTTAATTATTATATAATCCTCATCAATAGTGACATTAAAACATGTTTTAGGCTTAATATCAAGAAATGGTGATTGTGCACAAGTAGTACTCCAAATAAAGTTTAATTACAATTTTTATATCAGTGAGTCTCGAGTGATATGTTAGTAAATGTAAGTATGTTAATAGACTTGAATTATACTTAGTGTAAAATAAATGAGATTACATTTTAAAATAACTGTTTTCTATTTTAATACACTTTAAAATGACAAAGCTGAGTTTTCAGCATCATTACTCCGGTCTTAAGTGTCACATGATCCTTCAATAATCATTCTAATATGCTGATTTTTTTGCTGAAGAAACATTTCTTATTAACAAAGCTGAAACAGATGTGCTGCTTAATATTTTTTTGTTTAAAAGAACAGCATTTATTTGACCCTACACTTTTGAACAGTAATGTATAAATACACTGTAATACTAAAGCTGTCATTCATTTGGGAGTTTTTCAAAGAATGTCTTATTTTTAACTATTCATTTTTAGTCAACATCCTGCAACATCCTCTTCATGGTGTGCCATGGTGGTATACACATACTCTGTTATTGTTTTTGTTGACGTAGGGGAACTTCCTCATTTTTGTTTTTCTCAAGTCATAGTGACACACAGTGATTTAAACCCTTATATTGTTGGTTATACGACCACGTCCAAGTTCAGGAAGCGTGAGAGAAGTACTTCTGATATTTCCCAAGACCACAGTGTCGTGGTGTCAGTCCGTTCTGCTCAACAGACACCGGTGAGTCACCTCATTTGCTTTCATAGCTGAATCATGGCTATTCATTGCACGAGTTGGTTGCAGATGCTCCCTAATGGATAACAGAATTCCTAAAGACAGGAGTCGTGGTTTTATCTGCAAAAAAAATCACTGTGGTTGGATGTGACTCTTGGGGTATGCGAACCACAGTTGCCACGACTGCTTTATTTACTAAAATCGCCATTGAAGGTGAACGCAACATTTCGGAGCACATCTGTGGCTGCTGGGTACTTGAATTGAAAATAATGAGGTGCTAATGATCGTGAACACGTGGCTCAGCGCGACTCCCGTCTGAAAAAACAAGGTCCTCTCACCCCCGTGTTTTATTTTTTTCAAATTCGTTGCCGTTTCCGGCCTAGTGCACAGACTGCCTTTTGTTTAGCTGAAGGTCCTTGTACTGCACTGACATCATGTGCAACAGCATCGTGTGGAGGCGTCCAGTCTCCGCTGCACACAGTTCTGGCAAGCAAGTAGAAGGGGAGTGTTCGAAAGAGCCTCAAACAAGCTTGTCCCATTCTGTAAACCATTAGATTAGAGAGCGCTCTCAGCTGCACATGTTCTTCTTTTAGTGTACGGCACCTCCCTTCATGCTCTGTCACCACTGATGTCCTCCTCAGAGGGTCTCAGTCAATCTCCAAGTTATTTTGTGACCTTCAGTGGAGATGAAATGATAATTTGCACCCTGATCTTAAAGAATTAGCCTTATTTTCAGTATTTTAAGCGCTTACTTCATGTATTCCCATAACTCTGTGAGTCACCATACCCTCAGAGTTAGTCTTGGAGCCCCCTCTCTCCCATTTCTGTCTCTCCACTTGGGGTTTGGTGGTTTTTGGTGGTCAGGATTTTTGTACCCAGGCTGCTAGAGCCCCGTCTCTCTTTTTCTCTCTCCCCCTGCTCGGGTTCCTGGTGGTTTTTGTCAGATTTTTTGTATCCTGAATGCAGTTTGACCACATGCGCCGTCGGATTGACGGTAGACGTGAGTGTGTAGCCTCTGAAGTAAGCCTGCCGCACCACAGCTATGTGCTTCCACGTCTGCGCTTAAGTCTCTCGGGAAGCTAACTTCTCAAAGAACAGCTCTGTCAACAAAAATCACCGCCGTAACTGGAAGAAGTGACGAAATCCCTAAATATAGGTTTGGTTTGTACGAGCAGTGCTTCCACATTTATATTTTTCAGTCTGTTTTTTTATCTCGTAGGCCTACTGTGACTGGGATGATCTTTATTACTTTTTTATTGAGTACTGAAAGTAGAATTTTTGTTTGGTTGAGTACTTTTAGGACTTATTTTATTGTCATAATGGGTCCCATTTACCATCTGCATACTCAAGCGAGCAAAAAGGCACCGAAATTCGTTATTTGACTTAATATTACTCTTAAAGATAATCTCCTTTTAAATAAACTTTAAAGAAGACAAACGTTGGTATGATTTTTGAGGGTCTTCATGAAATGTCTGCAACATACTTTGGTTAAAATTCCTCAATGGTTGTGTAAAACAACACCCGTTTTATCTTGTTAAAAACAGCTCTGTCTCTTTAAATGATAATGAGCTACTGCTCACTCCGCCTCTCTCTTCCGTTTTACCATCAAAAACAAAACTAACCCACTGCGTCCTCAGTGGCTGTCATGTCGGCGACTCTATTGTTCACTTTTACATCCATCTACAAAACACCTGCTTTGCTTACGAGAAATTGTTGTCGCTACAGCTACTCTAGGATGGAGAAAATGGCAGACAGTGTACAACTGGCTGAGAGCGGAAATATTCTAATATGGGACAATCCGTCATCAGGCGTGGGTGGGGCTTGGGTTGTCATACTGCTCAAAAAAATCAAAACAGCTTGATAATTGAAACTGTTTAGGCATGATTGCCTGCATTTTTATTGCAAAAATAAATTATTTTACATAAATGTGTATACTTCTGTGCAGAAGTCTTAGGCCATTAGTATTTTAGCAATGAAATATGATTTTAAGCCATTTTTTTTGCATCTTTTGCCATACTGTGATATACTAAGTAGTGTATATCAAATATTATGTAAAGGATATAAGTATATATTATAATTCATATTCAAGTATTTTGAAAAAAAATCTTAAAAATAATAATCAAAAATAACTTTTTTAAAATATGGGATTTATCACAGTTTTTTAATTGTTTAAAAATTATTTGTTTATATGCTACAGTAATATAATATAACATAGCATAATATAATATAATATAATATAATATACAGTTTTAGGCAAAAGTTTGGGAACCCCTTGCAGAATCTTACAAAATAAGAGAGATCACACAAAATGCATGTTGTTGTTTTTTTATTTAATACTGTCCTGAGTAAGATATATGACATTTAAAGATTTTTGCATATAGTCCACAAGACAGAAAAATAGCTGAAATAATGAAAATAACCCCCTGCAAAAGTTTGAGAACCCTTGGTTCTTAATATTTTAATAATTTGAAGATCAGGGTAAATTGTACTTAATTTGTCTTCCAGGAAACATGCAAGTATCATCTGTTGCTTCCGAAGGGCAGTACTAAATGGATTTTTTTTTTTTGTTTAACAAAATAAGACAAATATGGACATCTTCATCCTGTTCAAACGTTTTCACCCCCAGCTCTTATTGCATCGTGTTTCCTTCTGGAGAATCAATGAATGTTTCAGCCTTTTTTAATAGTTGTGTTTGAGTCCCTCAATTAAATCTCAAAAGATGGATCTCAAACTCATACAGTCTCTGCTGGAAAGGGTTCAAATATGCAAAAGATGCTGTAAAACTGAAGAATATGCAGGACCTGGAGGATTTTTTCTGAAGAACAGTGCTCAGTTTAACTGTTTAGAACAAACAAAACTCATGAACAACCATCACAAAACAAAACAAAAAACAAAAAACAAAACAAAACAAAACAAAAAGTCATAGAACATCCAGGTAACCACACACGGTATTAAGAACCAAGGGTCCCAAACTTTTGCAGGGCGTTATTTTCATAATTTCAGCTATTTTTTGTTTTTGTCTCGTGGACTATATGTAAACATCTTTTATGTAAAATATCTTACTCAGGACTGTACTAAATAAAAAATAACATTCATAAAAAATGAAAAAAAATGTGTACTCACTTATGAATCATAATTTTATTGTTTTAATACATGCGTCTGCGCTGTTAGTAAATGAGCCAAATGAGAAGAACAGTTGGTCTTGCTCAATATCACTTGAGACGTAACCTTTTCCAGTAAGAATTTGCTCACTGAATCTGTCCAGTAACTCTTCAAAGGAGCCCGTGTTGTAGATCTACTCTTTTTTTTTTTTTTTTTTTTTTTTTTTTTCTTTCTCAAGCTGCTTCCCTCATCTGCCACAGATGTGCCACGGAGGTTGAGAGCTTGAGTGGGTGAGAACTGACCCACAGCACTTGGAGGTGCGGACGTACTGCTCTGAACTCCGTGCCATGGGCGGAAAGAGTTTGGCATTCCTCTAGTGGGTGATAATGTAATGAAGTGAGGGGAGGGCTCTGAGAGTGCGATCTCTCTGGCCTCTGTCTTTCTGGCCTGTGCACTCCCTACAGCCTGAATAAACACAAATGCCAGGCCCAAACATATCTACTAAAATAAATATACAGACTAGTCCAGGACTTTCACCACAGATGCTGACCACCCTCCTTGAGGATCTCCATACATCAGCCGTGTGTGTGACGTAGCTTTGACCAAATGTGCTTGAGTTTCGAAAATAAATCTTCAAATTCAAAATCTTACTTCATAATAATTACATCAACAGTTTATGATTTAGAATCTCTTTTGCTTGGTTTTACTTGTGTATTTTGGTTTTTCAGCTTCCACAATCAGTATAGTATCTACAATACATATTTGATGATTAATATAAGGTTAAGACTTTTTGAAGTTTTTGAAAGAAGTCACCTATAAAATACAGTAAAATCAGTAATATTGTGGAATATTATTACAAGACTATTTAAAAGAACAGTTTTATATTTGAATATATTTTTAAATGTAATTTATTTCTGTGATGGCAAAGCTGAATTTTCAGCATCATTACTTTGGTCTTCAGTGTCACATGATCCATCAGAAATCATTCTAATATACTGATTTGCTTTCTGATTTCTCATTATTACCAGTGTCAAAAGCCAGGTGTATGGCATTAATACTTTTGTGGAAAGTACATTTTTTTCAAATCTTTTATAACATTATGAATCTCACTACTGTCACTTTTGGTTATTTTAAAGGAGTAGTTCACTTCCAGAGCAAAAAAGTCCCCCTTGTCATCCAAGATGTCCATGTCTGTCTTTCTTCAGTCGTAAAGAAATAGTTTTTTGAGGAAAACATTTCATGATTCCTCTCCATATAATGGACTTCTATGGTGCTCCCGAATTTGAACTTCCAAAAATGCAGCTTAAATGCAGCTTCAAAGGGCTCTAAATGATATCAGCCAAGGAAGAAGGGTCTTATCTAGTGAAACGATGGTTGTTTTCTAAAAAAAAAAAAAAAAAAAAAAAGAAAATGGACAGTTTATATACTTTTTAACCTCAAACGCTCATCTTGTCTAGCTCTGCGTGGACACTGTGTATTCTGGTTCATGACAGTTAGGGTATATCGGCCTTCTTTCCATGTTTACTTTGTAAACACTGGGTTGGTACTTCTGCAACAATGCAGGACAATTTTGAAGTTGGAGCTAGACAAGACAAGCGTTTGAAGTTAAAAAGTACATAAATTGTACATTTTTTTTTTTTTTTTTTTTTTTTTTTAGAAAATAACCGATTGTTTCGCTAGATAAGGATCTTTTAGAGCCCTTTTAAGAGCTGCATTTAAACTAATTTTGGAAGTACAAACTTAGGGGAACCATAGAAGTCCATTATATGGAGAGAAATCCTGAAATGTTTTTCCTTAAAAAATAAAAAAAAAACACAATTTCTTCACGACTGAAGGAAGAAAGACATGAACATCTTGGATAACAAGGGGGTGAGTAAATTATCTGTAAAATTTTTGTAATGCATCCTTGCTAAATAAAAGTATTAATTTCTTTAAAAAAAAAAAAATTATAGTGTATGTATATGACGAACAGGTTTTTGGTCCAGTGAGATTTCAGTGTGGGTGGGGCTACCTTCAACATGCTGAAGAAATGAAGAAAAAACAAGCGATTGAAAAATGTAGCTTCATTTTGGCAGTTTTAAATCGATTGTTTGATTTAACCGCGCCTACTTTGAAATCTCAAGAGGTCCTAAATAGCCCATTTTACATTAAACATCATCTGATTGGCTGTGATTACCTCATTTTTTGTTCATTGTTAAAACAGGTTATGCTAATTAATTAATCTCTGTATCTTCCAGCTTCACGGCTACATGGAAAGTGAGCCCCTGACCCTCCAGCTGTTCATTGGGACAGCAGATGACCGTCTTCTTCGGCCTCACGCCTTCTACCAGGTCCACCGTATAACCGGGAAGACCGTGTCCACACCAAGCCACGAAGTCATGCAGTCCAACACCAAAGTTCTTGAGATTCCTCTACTCCCTGAGAGCAACATGAGGGCCATGTGAGTATGCGTGTGCATCTCAAAGAGACACTAAGAAACAGGAAAAACACAGAGAAACATACAAGCCCGGTGGGGGGGAAATGTTTGTGCCTCATAATTATGTATATCCACATGCATCCTGTGCATATTTCCTGCAATAAACAACATCGATTCTTTAGACACCCCTCTGTTTTACCGTTGATCCTCCTGTTGTGAAGGCAGTTGCTAAGCAGGAGTGTGTGTTGTGTGTGCAAGGAGTCCCAGCGCCATGGGTTTCCCTTGTATGAGCTCCAGGGCTCGTGTTACAGGAGGCCTCTAGTCGCGTGGAGCCTGTAATGGCTGCGCTGGGGTCTGTTCTGCAAGCCAGGCGGTAGCGGTCTTACTAGCTCAGCATTTTCTTCCCGCTCTATAATGGATGTAACACTTAACTTATAGAAGAAAAAAAGCCCACACACTCTTCTGATCCTGTTTCAGAGCTTTCTGGGGAGCGTTCTCGCTTTGTCACGTTTCTGTAGTAAAGCCAAAAAATGGTTATGCCCCCGTGTCAGTGCAGTTGAACCAATTTTAAACTCTTTAGTATTTAATTTCACGTTTTCTTTTGATTGGAGAGAAAATGCTGGGTTTTTTTGCTTTGCATGTAGAGTTCGGTTTGGATGCACGTTGAAAATGGAAGGCTGGAAGCTCAACACGGGCAGTTGTTTTGGAAAAAGAATGACGAATATAACCTCACTGTGTTATAGTAGCCATATTAGTTCAATTTATGATTCCATTTATTATATAACAATTTTTGTCTTATATTATGTATTTTATTTATGTTATACTAAATCTAATTTAAATCAAGATGACACCTAGAACACAATGTGCTCATCCTCACCGCATACACATGGAAATGTTAATATGTGACATTCCAGTGTCTGTAGAGCGTTGACAGATTACTCATCTTCAGTAATTGTTTCTCCAGTTTTTCAGATTTCCTGTTTTTGCCTAAAAGTAAGCTTTAAGGATCAGTTCACTTGTGTGCATCTTAAAGGGCCCTAAATGTGTCTTCAATGAGATGCAAAACTTTGACAAGCTTTTGAATAAGAATTTACTCACGCTGGCTTGGAGGATTTAAAGCTTTAATGGAGAAAGTAAACGTTTCATGGATTTTTAACAACATCTCTGCCATGTCAGAAGCAGAAGTTGGAAGAGGCGAGAAAGAAAGGGCATTTATTTATGCAGCGCAGAATAAGGGCCAGGCGTAATTTTGGCAGAAATGGTACCAAAAAATTCAGGCAATAAATTAAACGTTTACTCTGTTCCGAGAAAATGTTTATTAAACAACTGTCTAACGATATTTACAGCACATTTTTGTACTTCTGAAAGGATTTGTTGAGTCTATTCCTAAAACATTTACGTTCTTTCTGTGCCACAGAATCGACTGCGCTGGAATTCTCAAGCTGCGGAACTCAGACATCGAGCTCCGGAAGGGCGAGACAGACATCGGGCGGAAGAACACGCGTGTGAGGATGGTGTTCCGTGTCCACATCAACCAACCCAATGGCAGGACGGTGTCCTTACAGGTGGCATCTAACCCCATTGAGTGCTGTGAGTCATGCCACTAAATCTCACTAAATCCTTTTTTTTTTTTTTTATTTATTCAATAGACTAACATAACATTGCCTTCAGTGTACACTTTTTATCAGTTAATTTATTCCCTGGAAATCAAACCCATGACTTTGCTGGCACTATGCTCTACTGAAAGCAATGGTGTAATTAGATGGATTGAATCAATAAATCGAAGACAGAATTTACTTGGTATATAAATAATTTTTTGTTGCTCTAATAATTGTCAGGGCTGATCAGTTGCTATGAGGTAAATGATAAATATCACTAGAAAATGAGCTCAGCTCATAAAATGTGAGTGATTTCTGGATTGCAGCCACTTAAAGGCTGTAGATGTATGAAATCAGGTAAAATAAGTAAAAAACACTAAAAGTACAGCAGACAACTGCTTTATAGTACATGTAAGCTTATCTGTTGTGTGTATATGCATTTTATATATATATATATATATATATATTATTATTATTATTATTATTTTTTATTTTATTTTTTTTTTTTTTTCGATCCAAAGTACAGCAAAAACAGTACATTTTTAAATTATTATGAAGGTTAAATAACAGTTTTCTTTGAATACATTTTAAAATGTAATTTATTCCTGTTATCAAACAAATTTTCAGCATCATTACTCCAGTATTCAGTGTCACATGATCCTTCAGAAATTATTATAATATGCTGAAACAATATTATCAATACTTAAAACAGCTGAGTACATTTTTTCAGGATAATTAGAAAGATTCAAAGATCAGCGTTTATCTGAAATAATAAAAAGCTTTTACATTATACACTATACCATTCAAAAGCTTGGATTGAGAATTTAATACTTTTATTTTGCAAGGATGCAGCAAGGATGCCTTTAGTTGATCAAAAGTGATGATAAACACATTTATAATGTTACAAAATATTTCTATTTCAGATAAATGCTGTTCTTCTGAACTTTCTATTCATCAAAGAAACTTGAAATAATAAATGATTTTTGAGCAGCAAATCCGAATATTGGAATGATCATGTGACTGGAGTAATGATGCTAAAAATTCAGCTTTGAAATCACAGGAATAAATTACATTTTAAATTATATTCAAATAGAAAACAGTTATTTTAAGTAGTAAATTTATTTCGAAATTGTGCTGTTTTTGCAGTATTTTGCATCAAATAGAACATTAAAAATCTTACTGTTCAAAAACTTTTGACTGGTAGTGTATGTGTGTATATATTTTCTAACATAAGTTTAAATGTTTAAGTCAGTAAGATTTTTTTTTTTTAAATAAATTAATACACCATAATTGGATTAAAAGTGTCAATAAAGACTTAGATTTTTTTAAAAAAAAAATTAATAAATGCTGTTTTTCAGCATTTATAATTTTCAAAGAATCCGGAAAAAAAAGTTTTCACAAAGATATTAAGCAACACAACTGTGGTAATAAGAAATGTTTCTTAAGCAGCAAATCAGCATATTAAAATAATTTATGAGGTATCGTATGACACTGGAGATGGAGTAATGGCTGCTTTTAACTGTCTTTTTGATTTAAAAAGAATTGGAGACTTCTCTCAAAAACAAAAATCTTCTGGATCCTAATCATAGTGTATGTATATATGCTAATATATACGTACACACATGTATTTACATCTCAAAATTTCCAGTCTTTTTTTTTTTTTAAATATTATAGTTGCACTGAGATTTAACTCCTTACCCTGCAGTTATACAGTAGAAAGATGTGAATGTATACAGATTTAATTGGTTCTGGCCATTTACATCTCTTTCTTCACTTTCCTTGTGTCTCTTTGTCCTCCTTGCAGCCCAGCGCTCAGCACAGGAGCTGCCCCTCGTGGATAAACAGAGCATGGAAAGCTGTGCCGCCTCAGGGGGGGAACAGATGCTTCTCAGCGGGCACAACTTCCAGCCCGACTCCAAGGTGGTGTTTGTGGAGCGAGCACAAGGTAGGGAACGTGGAGCTGTGATTGTGTGTGTGTGTGTGTGTGTGTGTGTGTGTGTGTGTGTGTAGTAATAGGAATTGTTTTGAAATTGCCTCTCTTTTGGGAGGTTTCTGAAGGTAATGCTTTAGGGACAAAAGCTGAATCCCAATTCACATACTTCCCATAAGTACAAGGATATACGTAATGCTGACGATGGTTAATAACATAGTTTTAAGTGTGATGCAAACCTGTACAGGAGCATTGGGTTATAATTAGGCCCACAAGGAATCTCTGTGTCATTCGCAAAAGTACATCTCCCACCCTTTGCATGTTAATTAAATATTTTTGGTTATTGATTATGCCAATATGCGTCTAGAACGCTTAGTTCTGTTTAACCCATCACTTTTGACCATAAACTATTTCGCAGATTGTCTCCCTAAAAATAAAAACAGACTCTGTCTAAGCCTGGTCATAATATTATGTTTCAATAGTGCAACCATCGCAAACCATTCCTCTTGCAAAGTTCTAGGGGATCTGGAGAATATTAAGCCAGGAAGCATGTGTGGGTGCCATCTGGACACATTTGGCGTGCTGTTTTCAATGTGCTATCATTTGGGATGTATCCTAACTTTGCGTACTCTATTGGACTGATAGTAAGCAAACTGGGATTGAGGCAAACACTGCTCAGTTGCAGTTTCAATGTGTCATTTCTGGGACAAAGGAAAAGAAAACAAAAATAATGACTTTATTCATCAATTTTTTCTCTTCTGTGTCAGACGACGCATGCATGAATGAAGTTGTTATTTTTGTTTTACATTTACATTTATTCATTTAGCAGACGCTTTTGTCCAAAGCAATTTTTTTTTTCCCCATCCAGTGCTGGGTAGTAAATAATTACTTGTAATCTGGATTATGTAATCAGATTCCAAAATTGTTGTACTTGTAATTAGATTATATTACATTTTAAAAAGCTCTTAATCAGATTACAGTTGCTTACAAGTCCCCCTGAGACTTAAAATGAATATTTTAATAATTTACAACACATTTGCATGTTTTCTGATGTCGGATAATGGTCATATGTGACCCTGGACCACAAAACCAGTCATAAGTAGCATGGGTGTATTTGTAGCAGTAGCCAAAATACATTGTATGGGTCAAAAGTATTGATTTCATTAGGATATTAAGTAAAGATCATGTTCCATGAAAATATTTTTTTGAATTTCCTAGCGTAAATATATCAAAACTTAATTTTTGATTAGTAATATGCATTAAGAACTTCATTGGACAATTTTTTTCTTCAGATTTTTTTTACCTTGAGATGTTCAAATAGTTGTATCTCATTGTCCTAACAAACCATACATCAATAGAAAGCGTATTTATTCAGCTTTCTGAATTTCAATAAATTGACCCTTATAACTGGTTTTGTGGTCCAGGATTATATATTGACATGCAGGAAAACAAATAAAATTTCAATTGCTTAAATTTGGTATTTATTTTAAAATAACTTATTCGTTTTAATTTTACATTTTTATATTTTTATTAATTATTAGCGTTTCATCAACTCACAAACACATTTCTTTCACTTACTGCTAAAAAAAAAGAGTAATGTAATGTTCAATGCAATTTTTTCTAACAATAATCCCATTTAGTGCTAGCTCAGAAGTAATCTAAAAGTAATCCAGATGTAATCAGAATACATTACCTGAAATAAGTAATCTAGATTACATTACTAACTACAATTTTCATCATCAGCAACAGACTACAATTTGTAAGTATCTACCCAGTGCTGATCCCGCCCCTAAATTATCCCATTGGTTGAACCAAAATTGTCTTGTGCTGCTTGTGTTTAGCTTGTTTGTGTCATGCAAAGTCATTATTGCACTTGTGTAATATTATTTCATTTGAAACTGGTGTGAGGTTTACAAATGGTTCAAAAAATATTAAGCAGCACAGCTGTTTTCAACATTGATAATAATAAGAAATGTTCTCAGTTTCCCAAACACTCTCCCATCTTCCATTGTGTGGATGAACACTTAATCCTATCCTAAATATTTCCATTTGATTGAGCCAATATTGTCGTGCTGCTCAAACAAAAATATTGCAAGTCTTTTTGATGCCACTAGCACACACTGCATCTTCCTGTCTATTGGCCAATAGAAGTAAAGGGATCCAATTTGAATATCTGCCTGGGCTTGACACAATGGCTTATCTCTCTTGTTATTGTCATGAGCGTCAGTGTTTACTCATTAGTGCTTTTATACTGAGACTGTCCCAGATAGTATGTGTGGAAAAGTCCTGCTTTGTTCTTAAACTCCTGTCTTCAGTAGTGTGAATATGTGTGTGTATGCTTTCCTCCAGAAAAACCCTCCTACCACTCCCTCCATCCCTCCTTCTTCCCCTCTCTGCCGTCAAAATATCCCTCCCAATGCCAGAGTGCCACATGTGGAGCACATTAATGCGCTGTATTTTTAACCCAACAGATTTACATTTCCAGAACTTTCCATTGCCTGTGCTGCCCAGGAATGGAGCCCAAATAGAGAGAGAGAGTGTAGTCTGGGTTGTCCCTTGTGTCTGGGCGTTTGTTTTGATTTTTTTGTCTGTCTTTATTCAGGTCTCTCTCTCCTTTTTCCATATGGAAAATAGAAGCAGTAGCCCTTGACCGTTGATACCTGAGATTTACAAACAGTCATTTCCTTGATGAGATTGTTAAAAAAAAAAGACAGGAGGTGCAGACAAGGCCAAGGCCGAGTAATGTAAACATGCTGGGTATTTAGCGATCCATAACAAAAAGCTGAAGGAAATGGCCTCATTGTTTTACCTGTGAAGAAGGGAACTCTGGGAAATGAAGCTGCTGAAATGTATTCAAGCTGTCGAATGATATCGAACCTCTTTCTGATATAGTAAGCAATTCTCTCTCTTCCTCTCTATGCATCTTTCTAGATGAAATTATAATTTTAATTATAATTTTAGTTTTAAAGTGATGGATGGATGGATGGAGATGGAAAGAAGTTGTTGTGGATTAACTAATGAATGAGAATTTGTTTTAATTACAGCATCACTAACGTGGTGTCTAACCCAGAGGCATTTTTGGTTTGTGCACATATGTGCGTGGGTGTTTGTGTAAAGGAGAGATAGAGAGGGCATGTGTGTGCTTGCCGACAGAAGGGTGTGTGCTCTTGTTTTTGAGAAGGGTTTCCCCGTGTCTGGCATCTGTTGTGGATTCTTGGGCACTCCTCACATGGAAACACCCCTGAGCCAGCCCACCATTGGCATCAGCAGCGCTCATGCTCTCCCTCTGTCCAGTTTTCTAAAGACAAATCTTTTCCACTATCATTTTTCATGAGCTTGGTCACATGCTCCCACTTCATTGCCTTATAACTTATTCCCCTGTATTTGCATTTAACATCATCTATAAAACTTTGGCTTCTTTAATACTGGGAAACACTGGGCTTTTAGGAAGGCAACGAGGCAGTTCAGCCTCTGTGTTGGTTTTTTTGATGGGATGCCTTCACGTGTTAAAGCATATTAGAAACTTATTAGTTCTAGTATCGTAATTTTTAAAGGTATAGTTACTCATCCTCACGTTGTTCCAAACCTCTATAACTTTCTTTCTCACGTGGGACACAAAAAGGTCTATCTTTTTTATTTATTTATTTATTTTTAGAAAATATACATGTAATACAAGTGTATGAGTATCCAGAATAAAACAAAAACCATAGAAATGGTCCAAACAACTAGCACACTATATTCAGAGTTTAATACAATTGCAATTGTGTGAGGAGCAGACCAAATTTTTGATGCATGGCCAAGATATACTTGAACAATTTACCTTTGTGTTTTATAGAAGAATGAAAGTCATACTGATTTGGATCAACTTGAGGGTGAGTAAAAATGGCAGAAATTAAATTTTTGGGTGAACTGTTCCTTTAGATGATTGTTAGATGCATATTTTTGCAAGATGATAAACATCCTAACTGTTAATGAAAAGGTGTTAAAGTGAATCTGAGATCTGCAGTGCCGCGTAGTCCTTCTCTGCGGGTTCAATCTCAAAGGAATGGGTTGTTTTTGTTATGAGTAAAGAGGGGGCTCCCACAACGTGACTCACACACAGGGAATCCCTCTGTCTCTCTCTCCCTCTTTCTGACCATTGCTTCCTCTCAGCTGCAACGTGACTTCATGCACTCTTTTCTCATCTGTACTTGGAGCGTGTCTTTTATGGAAAGTCATAGACAGCAACTAATAGGCAAAGGGAGAGGAAAAATACTGAGACTGAGAGACAGCAAGACGTGTAGAGAAATCGTTTAAAACTCACTGGTGATTGAAAGTAAAGCTGAATGTTCAAATGGAATTATTGTAATTGTTACTAGAATAGAATAGAATAGAATAGAATAGAATAGAATAGAATAGAATAGTAATGTCAAACTTTGAATGTCAACTTGACAGAGCCTTGTTTGAAAGCTGGAAAGTAGGTGGATGGATGGATGGATGGATGGATGGATGGAGGGATGGATACTATGGGTGGATGGATGGATCCTATAGATGAATGGATGGAAGGAATACTATAAATGGGTGAATGGATACTATAGATGGATGAATGGATAGATGCTATAAATAGATGCATGGATGGATGCTATAGTTGGTTGGATGGAAGGATAGATGCTATAAATGGATGCTGTAGATGGATGGATGGATGGGTGGGTGGATGGATAATATAAATGGGTGAACGGATACTATAGATGGATGAATGGATGGATACTATAGATGGATGGCTGGATGGGTGCTAAAAATGGATGGATATTATAAATGGGTAAATGGATACTATAGAGATGGATGGATGGATTGATGGATACTGTAGATGGCTGGGTGGATGGATAGATGCTATGGATGGTTGGATGGGCGGATGGATGCTATAAATGGATGCATGGGTACTGTAGATCGAATGGACGGATGACACTGGACAGATAGATACTATAGATGGGTGAATGTATACTATAAACAGATGAATGGATAGATATTATAGATTGTTGGTGGATGGATGGATGCTCTAAATGGATGCTATGGATGGATGGATATGGATTGAATGGATGGATACTATACATAGGTGGATGTATACTAAAAACAGATGGATGGATAGATACTTATAGATTGTTGGTGGATGGATGCTAAAAGTGGATTAATGGATACTATAGATGAATGAATAGATGGATGGATGCTATAATTGGATGGATGGATACTATAGATGAGTGGATGGATGGATGACACTTGATGGATGAATACTATAGATGGACAGATGGATACTATAGATGTATGCATGATACTGTAGATGGATGAATGAATGGATACTATAAATTGATGGATGGATACTATAGATGGTTGGATGGATGGATACTATGGATGGATGGATGCTGTAAATGGATGGATGGATACTATAGATCAGTGTTCACAAACTTAATTCCTGGAGGACCACAGCTCTGCACAGTTTAGCTCCAATCCTAATCAAACACACCTGATCCAGCTAATCGAGATCTTCAGGATTACTACAAACTTCCAAGTAGGTGTAAATTGGACCTGGTTCGAGCTGAACTCTGCAGAACTGCGGCCCTCTAGGAATTGAGTTTGAGACCACTGCTATAGATGGATGAATGGATGGATACTATAAATTGATGAATAGATACTATAGTTGCTTGAATGGATGCGATGGATGGATGGATACTACTGTATACATGGATGGATACTGTAGATGGAAGGGTGCTATAAATGGATGGGTGGATACCATAAATGGATGGATGATACTGTAGATGGATGGATGTATGATACTATAGATGGATGGTTGCTGTAAATGGATGATGGATACTATAGATGGTTGGATGGATAGATTCTGTAGATCAGGGGTGCTCAACTCTGGCCCGTGAGATCCATTTTCCTGCAGAGTTTAGCTTCAACCTTGATCAAACTCATCAGCCTGTAACTTTCTAGTGATCCTAAAGACCTTGATTAACTTGTTCAGGTGTGTTAGATTAGGGTTGTAGCTGAACTCTGCAGGAAAATGGATCTCGCGGGCCAGGGTTGAGAACCCCTGCTGTAGATAAATGGATGCTATAGGAGGTTGATTGGATGGATGGATAATGTAAATGGATGGATAGATGCTGTGGATGGACAGATGGATACTATGGACGGATGCTGTAAATGGATGGATGAATACTATAGAAGATTGGATGGATGGATACTATAGGATAGAGGTCTCAAACTCAATTCCTGGAGGGCCGCAGCTCTGCAGAGTTTAGCTCCAACCCACCCCACTTCACACCTGCTTGGAAGTTTGTAGTAATCCTGAAGATCTTGATTAGCTGGATCAGGTGTGTTTTTAGGGTTGGAGCTAAACTGTGCAGAGCTGTGGCCCTCCAGGAATTGAGTTTGAGACCAGTGCTATAGGAGGTGATAGATAGATAGATAGATAGATAGATAGATAGATTTGTTCCCTTTTTTTGGCTTTGTATAAATGTGTCTGCTGAACTGATCTGGGCCGTCCATATCAGAGTCATGTATGATTAATATGAGTATGTTACTAATCTGAGTTGTCTGTCTGGTCTAGACATCACAGCATAGTCAGACATCTCAAAGAAATCTTAATTTTGGCACACGCTGATGACTAAAGATAAGACATCTCCTTTTTGTTCTCTGTAGACGTGGACAGAGGGGAAGAGGGAGAGAGAAGAATGTCTCAACTTTAAAGTTCTTTAAGTTGGCATCCTCAGATGCATATCAGGTTAATATTGTTGGAGAGCTCACAGTGTCAGTGGTGGAGCAGCGTGTTGACTTTGTATGCAAATTCGTAACAACAGAACTTGTTTTTGTTATCTTTATTTGACACTCGCCAGGCCTGTGATCTATAGTGGTTCCTGTTCGAATCGAAAATTTTTCCATTGACTGGAAAAGGTCTATGTGTTTGTGTGCGAGTGCTCGGGCCAGATGTGTTACAGTTAATATGTGCGTGTGGGTGTGTTACGGAACAGTGGGGATTCCTAACAGAAGGAAAAATAGAGGGCAAAAAAAAAAAGAGAGAGAAAGAAAGAGGCAGACACAAAGAAACTCCCTCATGAGAGAGGAACGTTTTTACATCTGGACTCACTGGACTTCACTGCCTGCCCAGCTGCAAAACCACTTAAAATTCTTTTTCCCCACTTTCTTTGTGCATTGGTCTGTGAGTGCATATGATAATGCCATGGCACTGTGCTTTGACCTGGAGCATCTTATTCTTACTCTTTAGATTAAGTTATCCAGGTACAGACCTGTGTGTATGAGTCAGTCTTCATTAGAACAGTTAGTTGACTTAGATCTGTCTGCAGTCATGGGTGGTTCCAGACAGTGCAGGTGAATATTGGTCTCGACTTTTGTCCATATAAACCTTTTCGATGATTTTCTTTGCACCTAATCATATGTTAAACAGGCAGATGGTAGTGAGATTACACACTTTAAATGCATCAGTACTCAATATTGCTTAAGACTTAAGTATCTGGAAACGCCAGACTGATGCCAAAATTAGCAAAAATGAAACAAAAGAATTACAAATTGCAGCAGTCATTTAAAATCCACATGCAAGAACTTGTGTGTGTCTGTTTGCAGCTTCATCAGATATCTTGTGAGGTGTGTGCACCAGTGCTTCAAATCCACAGCAACAGCAGTGCAAGTATTGTCTAATATGCAAACAAATGACTCTTATGAACTGATTATTTTCAGTGGAACAGTCACAAAAAGGTCTTGAACTAATTTGTGAGTTTGATTAAGTTTGAATCATTCTCACTGATTCATTGAATTGTTTGGAGCTGCTACTGAGAACAGCTCACTCACCGAACTGAGTCATTTTTACTGAAATAATAAGTGATTTTGAGTAAAACAGTTGAAGCAATGATTCAGTGACTCACACAAGGCAGCCATTCACCATTTACTAGAGTAAAAATGTAATTTGCAGAAAGACTCTGGTAATCTGGCAACTCAACAGACTGTTGATTTTAAATATATATTTTATCATTCATTTCAAGTTTATCTAATTTAAAAAGTGTTGTCAAACGATTAATCGCATCCAAAAATAAAAGCGTATGTTTACATACTATGTGTGTGTGTACTGTTTATATTTATTATAAATATACACTAGGGCTGTCAAACGATCGTGATTAATCGCATACAAAATAAAAGTTTGAGTTTGCCTAATGTGTGAGTACTGTGTGTAATTATTATGTATATATAAATACACACAAATTAATGTATATATTTAAGATTTTTTAAAAATATACACGTGTGTGTGTGTGTGTGTGTGTTTACTATACACAATAAATATTCACAGTATTTTATTTTGGATGTGATTAATCGCGATTAATCGCTTTACAGCCCTAAATTTAATCGTAGCCATAGATCATAACAAAAACAACAGTTTTGAATGAATTCTGTCATGGTTTTTAAAAAAAGTTATTTTACTTACTCTCCTTCAGTTTAAGTCTAAGCGTGTTTTATTTTATTTTAATTTTATGTTATTTAGTTTTGTTTTGTTTTTGGCGTTCTCTTCTTTATTTTTTTATTTATTTTTTTTTTTATCATCCACCTGTCAAAAATCTGAAGGGTTATTCAAATCCCTAACCTTCCCTATTAGCAAAAGTAATAGGAATGCTCGCCTTAACAAGCACTGCTAATAATGTTGCAAGTTTCTATGGATCTTCTGTTTGAGATGAGTTTGTTCTAGAAAAGCTCGGTGAATGAAAATCTCATGCGGGAGTCCGCCTTTCACACTTCAGAACAATAACCTCCGTGTGAAGGAGCCCTGAGGTTTGGCTTGTCCTCAACAACCCTCGGCAACAATGGCGCACTCTCACAAACAAACCAATCGTGGCCACAAGCCTCAGGGAATCCCTGCATTGTCTCCTCATTAAGGAGCAACAAAAAAATAATATTAGACATTCATAAACAGACCATCCACAACAATGGGCTGGCAGAGTGTGGTGCCTTTTATTGTTTTTCATTTAAACGCAATGAAAATTGCTATTTTTCAAGCACATTGTAGCGTTTTAACGTGGCATGGAAGAGCAGCGCTCCTCGCCTGAAGACTGCACAGCTGCTGTTCATTAGCACGTTCTGGAAAACTGGCTCGCTTGAGCATCTACAATTAGGGTCATCCCAGCCTGAGCTCCCCTTTCTCTCTCGTGCCATACGCTGATCCCTTTTGCCCAGAGGAGGAGGGGGAGTCGCTCTCTGCTGTAGCTCAGGGAGGACAAGGGAGTCTATTCACAACGCTGTGGCGAGCAGGTCTGCGTTGCCGCATCTGTGTGTGTTTACAGTACAACAGTCTGAGGGAGGCTTTTGGACGCGCACTACCACCACCAGCACCACCCAGCTCCCTGACTGCATACTACCCCGACCGCCCGGGGCACTAAGATTTCTTTCTTTGTGGCCCACCCTAATCAACAACACAACAGGCCTTTTGATTCTGAACTGGGCTTAGAAGGAGTTTGGCAAGAACAAGCTGATCCAGAAACAGTTTTTGGCTTTTGAAGTTTTTGAGCTGTATTTGCTGAGACAAGCATCACTAGCTATTGGTAATACTCTTTACCTAATACTTAAAGGGATAGTTCACCCAAAAATGAAAATTTTGTCATTAATTATTCACCCTCATGTCATTCCAAACCCGTACTATCTTCGGAGTGCAAATGAAGATATTCTTAATTTGCTTTTTGACCCTGCGTAGACAGCAACGCAACTACTAGGCCAAGAAAGGTAGTAAAAACATTGTTAAAATAGTCCATGTGACATCAGTGATTCAACCATAATGTTATGAAGCAGCGAGAAAACCGAGGCAAAGAAAACATAATTGACTTTTATTCAACAATTTCTTCTCTTTGCCTCGAAGACTGACACGGAAGAGAAGAAATTGTTATTTGTTATTAGACAATTTTTTGTTTAATTGTTATTTAAGTCATTATTTTTGTTTTATTTTGCGTAAAAAAATATTCCTGTAGTTTCATAAAGTTAGTATTGAACCACTGATGTCACAATGACTATTTTAATGAATGTCCTTACTACCTTTCTTGGCCTTGAACATGTCAGTTGTGTTGCTGTCTATATAGGGTCAGAAAGCTCCTGAATTTCATTAAAAAAAAACAAACAAACATAATTTGTGTTCCAAAGATGAATGAAGGTCGTACGGGTTTGGAATGACACAAGGATGTGTAATTAATGACAGAATTTTCATTTTGGGGTGAACCAGAAACCCAAAACTCATTATTTGCACATTACCATGCCTTTCCAAACCTGTTATGAGATTTTTTCTTCTGTAGAACACAAACAATGCTATTTTGAAAAGTCTCAGTGTTTTTTCCTTCTTTTTTTTTTTTTTTTTGTTTTTCATACTGTGAACATCATTGGGGTCCAATGTTGTTTTGGACTCTGCGTGATGTTCATCATAACATTGATACATTCTTCAAAATATCAGTCATACAAGTTTGGAACAACATGAGGGTGAGTAAATGATGACATTGTTTTAGTTTTTGGGTAAACGGTGCCTTTTAGTAGTGAGTGGATAGTTCAACTAAAAAAAAATGAAAATTCTGTCATCATTGACTCACTCTCAAGTTGTTACAAACCTGTATGAGTGTCTTTCTTCTGTTTGAAACAACTTGAGGGCGAGTAAATGATGACAAAATTTTCATTTTTGGGTTCACTATCCCTTCCTGAAAGAACCACTTTTTAAATTTTAAAAATCTAAAGAATCTTTTCTGCATTTGAAAAGTTTCATAGATGTTCAAGGTTCTTCATAGAACCACTGATGCCAATAAAGAACCTTTTTTTTTAAGATTGTAGAGACTCAGGGTGGGTATTTTTGCCTTGAAGTAGTAAGCAACCACACTAGCAGTGACATAGAAATGGCTGAAAACCACATGAATGTCTTGGCAATTGCATAGCAACACCCTGGCAAGCACCCATAAGCGGCAGTTTTTCTATACATGTAACCACATGTAAAATCTAGTTAGAGTTTGGTATTTGAAATATGTCAGGTTGACCTTAGCTTGCTAGAAAAATAGCACAGGATATTTATTGTCAATGGACTTGTTTGCTTCTCTCTGAGCAAGTATTCTGATATGACGTGGTTAGTGGCTGAGTCTTAGGCAAGAGGATTTTCTGAGCACCTTGTCAAGATGAAGTACAGCGTGTCCTCATCAGTTCTCCAGCACGGAGAGTGGGCAGGTATTCCACTCACATGGCTCGGGCGGAGTAGAGAAGAGGGCTCTTATGACCGCAAGCTCCACAGTCCTGCACTAGCACTTAAGGACGTCCCACTGGAGGGGGAAGGCTTGGAGAAAAGGTTTAACCTTTGCAGAGATGAGGAGAGCGAGAGAAAGGCTGGGGAACAGAGTGACTGAAGATTGTGAAAGAGAAAATGTTATTTACAGAGAATTAGAGCTGCAGTGACTAATCAATAATAATGGATTTGTTATTAAGTAAAACTTGTATTTTTTCACTGAGCTTGTTGCAGTGCATTCTGGGATTGTTTTCTCTGCAAACGCCATGTCATGCTGCCTTATTAGTTGTATTGGACTGAAATTGATTCTTCAGTTGAATATAGTATTTCTTCAGTTAATCAGACATTACACATCTTTCCCAACAATCTACAAATTGACGTTTATATAATTATGCAATAATATGCAATAATGTATTTTGGATATATAATTTTTCTGATTTTTTTTTTTTTTTTTTTTTTTTTTTTTGCCTGGAACTACATTATCCATGCCTTTCACTGAAAATAATTGTGCATCGTTTGTCAGTCAGATTCAAGCCTCCGTAGTGTGTACAACAGTTCTTTCTGGTCCTTGAATCTGATTGGCTGAGAGGAGTGCGATATTCTAGTGATATCTGAACGTTTCACAGTTTGTATCACTCCACTTGCAGTATTTCTAGCAGCGAGTGTCATGGTGGATGCTCAAATCACTACAATTTTATAAATATTATTGTTTTTGTGTTAATGTGGAATGTAGTTTTAAGAGTTTTTATGCAAAATGTAGTTTTTAGAGTTTTTATGTGAGAATGTACTTGTTTAGATTTTAAATGTGCGGTTTGTTAATATGCAAATATCTATTTGAAAATTTGCTTCGATGTTTTCGGAGATGTGAGCTTCAGTGCTTTCAATGCTCATGAACCCGCCAAGAGCAGCGTTACCTCGACCAGATCTTTTGGAATTGATGTCTTTAGAGTGGTGGGATGTGGGATGGCATTACTAACAGTGTTATTTTTTTCAGTAATGAGTAATCAAAAAATTACTTTTTCCCCCTTTACAACACTATTACCGTTACTGACTATAAAATGCGGCATTGCTATAATTTATTATAATATTATTAAAATGTTATTTTTCAGTTCATCTGAATGGATGCGCAGCATACCTGTATTTGACCGTAAACTCTAGAGTGACGGTACACGACTAGCTGTCACTTTGTCTCACACACACGCAAAGAAAGATACAGAGCGAGAGAGTCTCATATACCATGCAGAATTGACATGCTACATGTAAACAATATTCTTTGCTGTATTTTCCTGTCAAAATAACAGAGTTTCTTTGGAAGAAACTTTTAAGCTTTTAAGAATTGCTGGTTTCTCCGGTAGAAGGCGGAACTCAAGTGCAAACGGCAATCTCATTGGCTGGCGCTCACCTATTATCACCTCGGTTTTGATTTAAGCAGATCAGTTCAAACGAACGCAGACAATGTGATTAATATTCACGAACCCAGCAGCTCTTTAATCCTCAGTGCATTTTATATTGTTATTAGTAGCAGAATAATAGTAGTTTTATTATCTTTTCAGTATTGTTTTTAGTTTTTCCTCCTTTTTATATAGAAACATGAAATTACAAACAATATCTTAGGCACCGCCACCAGTCCTGAGTTTAGTCAGTATTACAAATATGCATTCATACATGATTATTCTGAAGATCTAATTACTAAAGTTTAATGCTAAATTATAATAATGTCATATTATAATGCTTGATTGACTAATGCCAAGTGTTTTTATTTAAAAAAACTGTGCCATTCAGCTTAATATATCTGGTAGTCATTTCGTCTAAATTTCATTAATTTAACATATTTAATATTATGGGCATCCAAGTTGTTTGACATATTTGAACATTTTTTTTTAAATGGCAATTTCCTGGCAATTAGTTACTTTTATAATGATGTAACTAACACAGTTACTATTTGTAAAAAAAGTAACTAGTAACTATAACTAATTACTTTTTTAAAGTAACATGCCTATAACATTATCTGTCTGTTGCTGTTTGGTCAATTTGTTGGACCCTTGCTGAATAAATTATATTCATTATTTCCAAAAAAGCTTACTGACTCCAAATTTTTGAATTGTAATATATAAGTCATTTATAAACATAAGGAGCAAAATCACTGTAGATGGATAGATTTGACCGTAATATATTTGGCTGCTGACTCTGCTTACGCCAGCAGTGCTAACTTCGTGGAACTGATCTGAAAAAGAGCAGGAACAAAAGAGAGAGCAGGAGACAGTGGGAATGGAGGTTCCCTCTAGCATCACATTACCTTCCAGCAGTAATGACAGACCGTTTCACCACATCACAGACCGCAGCGCGACTAGCCAGGGATGCCCTCACTGTCTGCCCACGAAAACTAGACCCCACTGTCTAAGCTTTCTTTTTAAACGCAATCAAAATAGTCTCAGCATTCCATCTTTAAAGTCTGAATAATACGTCTGGAATAGTTTGAGAACCTCTAATGGAAAATGACGGCCGATGCCAGATTCGTCGCAATCAGACGTCGCTCCAGTATTGTTAGCACGCTTCTAAATTCTGATCTATTCATCGCATATGCTGTTGAGTAACTTTAGAAGAACTTGACAAGTCATTTGTCTTGAAATTTGACCAGCAATTTGTCTGACTCGAAGCTTGGGACCTCATATAAATATTTCAAAGAGGTGAGAACAATACATTTGATCTTTCTCCGTGGTATAAATAAAGCACTCAATGTCTAGAAATACAGTCTACTGGGTCTGCTGGAGCATATTTGTCATAGAAAATTATCATGGAAAACCAATAGAGTCTTTTCCACCGCATTCTGTTTAAACCCAGGAGCGTCATCAGTGTGAAATGTATGATAGCGATATGCAATTATGTAAAATTATGACAGCGGACGAGCCAATGGAAAGTTTAAAAAGATGCGTCGTCTATTGTTTGAAATAAAATTAGAAGAATTCCCTTTGAATTTCTTCTGCTTGCTTGCTTTTCTCCTATTCCATCTTAGACACAATGATGCTTTATATTTTCGTGTGTGCGTCTGTGGTTTGCCCTAGCGGGTCGCTGCTGTGACCAAACTACCCTGCGGTTTTCTCCTGCTTTTACGGCCTAAGTAAAAGCGTCTTTTCAGTGATGTCTTAACTAAAAATAGCAAACGAAACCTTAATATGTCTTTTGTTCCCCAACGTTTGTGTGGGAAAGCCTGTTTGTGTCGAGAAACCGGAGGCTCAAAATAGTTAAATAAAACTTTTTATAATAAGGAGAAAATAAGCCAGAGATTGGCATTCGAGAGAAAGGACTGACGAGAGTCTGTGACGTGTAAGCGCACCGCACGCTCTTTAGCCAAACAGCCGCTGCTCATTATCTGAAGCAGAGTTTACCAGGCCTTTTATTGGACCCTTCAGACACTATTTGTCATGAGTTGCGAGATTCCACAAGGGGCTGATGTAAGCGACTAGTCCCCCCATAGCAAAAGCACGTCACACGCACACACACTTCTTGGCTCTGGTAAGATCATTAGGATTGCATCAGCCCCCCATCTGCCCAAGCGGGTCAGAGGCAGACAGGACATGATGTAATCCCAAGGCTGACTGCAGTATGGCGATAGCTCTAGAAAGACTTTTGGGATCTCTGCCTTTTTAATCTTATACTGAGGTTGTCTGCCGCAGTGAGTCTCACTGGTTTTGCTTCAGGACACAGATTTTACATTGGGTGTTGAGTGGTGACTCAACTTTCCCATATACTGAGGGTTGTTTTTTTTTTATTATGTAGTTCATTTGTTGTTCATATTATATACCACAAAAGCAGTCATAAGTAGCAGGGATATATTTGTACAGTAGCCAACAATACATTGTATGGGTCAAAATTATAAATTTTTCTTTTATGCCAAAAATCATTAGGATATTAAGTGAAGATCATGTTCCATGAAGATACTTTGTAAATTTCCTAACGTGAATATATCAAAACGTAATTTTTGGTTTGATAAGAACTTCATTTGGACAACTTTAAAAGTGATTTTCTTTAATATTATTTAGTTTTTTTTTAATATTATTATTTTTTTCAAATGTTTTTGCACCCTCAGATTCCAGATTTTCAAATATGTATGTACATGAACAAGAACTACGTATGCCCACCAAATGTACAAACATTTTATGACTAGCTAAATAGGAAAAATATGGAAAAATATTTTATTAGTATAAACCATATTACATACTGACCTATTAAGTGACACCACTTTACACCAAAAATTTATAATCATACAAAAAACTTTTTTTTTTGTTTTCATCCTTTTAAAACTTGATAGATCTTTTATTTATATATGCCAACTATGCAGTTATATGGTTGATTATAATGTTAAATAGAATTTAAAATTATTATTAAATTACTGATAAATTCTTATCATTTATGCTCATTTTGCTTTTTTCAGTTTAGCAAACACTCATCATTGTATGATAAAATAGATTTTTTTTGTATATTAAAAATTCAGTTGAATTTAGAATTGAAGCTCTGTGGTGTTTTCCTTTGCATATGTGAGGTGAATCTTAATGATATGCTATAAATTTGTGCTCTTTTTTATTTATTATTTGCAGATGGCCATCACATATGGGAAATGGAGGCCAAAGTCAACAGAGAATCATCCAAATCTGTAAGTCTGCCATTTTTCACCTTTTTTATGAGTAAAAAGCAAGCAGGTTGAAATCCAGAGAATTATATTAATTAAATAATACAAATATGTGCATAAAGAGTTTAAAAGTAAGATCTTGTGTTGTTGTATTGTTTGTGTTTGAAGCAAACAGGTTGTTTTTTGTGTCTAAAGCGGATATAATGTACGTGTTGAGCCCTACTCTCTGCTCTCGGGAGAAAACACACACACACACAACACTTGCACACGCAAACCTGCTCCTTGTTTTCTCTATGGAAGATTCTTTCTGTGAGAGCTCAGGGACCACAGTTTAGACTCTGGGATTAGACAGTGTTTGTGTGTGAAACACTGCACCTGCTCCCCACACCACACACACTTGTTAGGTAGCACATGTCTGTCTGTAGAACTCAGACATGTTGGAAGAGACCCATTCTAAAGGTCTTAACCATCAGTATTGTCCAGCTAAGAAACATAGACTTTGTTTAAACAGAGTTGCGGAATGTGATAGAATGGTTTAATCAAAGGCAAAGTAACCAGCCTTTTGGCATTTTATTTGTCGCTTCTCGTAAAGAGAATGTGTAATTGCGTAGTGACTCTTTAATTGCTTCTCGGCAGAACTTTCAACTGCGACTTTGGGTCCCGTTATCAGAAAATGAGCTAGCTGAAATTCCTTCATATTTACTGCAAATTTTTATTAGCTTCTGTCTAAGCTCATGTGTTCATGATAAAATGAAGAGAGCTCTATGGCTGTCATATATTTTTTTTTAGGATGAATTAATGTTTGTTTCTTCCCTGCGTGAGCCAAAAGCTCCCTGAAAGCTAGCCTTTGTCTGGTGTCTCTTGGTTCATAACTTTATGAGAGCCTCCACGCCTGGTTTCAATGCTCAGCGAGTGAATGGGGACCATCTGTTTGAATGGAGCATTAATGTGTTAGACAATTTTTTACAAGGACGCCTTTGATTTCTGCCCCTCCCTGCCCTGCTGTGTGTGTATATGTATATTTATTTAATGCGAACCATTTTCTCACACAGTCTAAACCACATGGCTCTTTGAGTTTGGTAAGCTGGCTTAAAGTTTTGGAAGGGATATGTTAGTCTTTTCACAATTGACACATTCATCTGCAAATCCAGAAGATAAAGCGTGATCTTCGTTAAAGTCACATTATATTTTCATAGAAACACCAACATTTGAAATTTATTGCTAGAATGTGATGTTTGTATGCAGATGCAGAGCTTGACTATTCGGTCGGTTGTGATTAGGTGCAAGCTCTGGAAAATTCACAGAGGGAAATTAAGGGCTTAAGTTGTCCAATTGCATTTTTAAAATAATATTGTGAAATAGAATTATTGTTTTCTGTTTTATTATATTTTAACATGTAATTTATTCCTGTGATGGCAAAGCTGAATTTTCTGCATCATTGCTCCAGTCTTTAGAGTCACATGATCCTTCAGAAATCATTCTAATGTGCTGATTATTACCAATGTTGAAAGCACAATATTTTTGTGGAAAGTTATATTATGTTCAGGATTCTTTAATGAATAGAAAGTTCAAAAGAACAGCATTTATTGCCATTAACAGTGTAAAAGTCCTTACTGTCACTTTTGGTTGATTTAATGCATCCTTTAAAGCATCCTTGCTGAATAAAAGTGTTAAAAAACACACTTACCCCAAACTTTTAAATAGTAGAATGCATGTGCATTAACTGAACCAGTCTAAAAAATATTTTTAGAATGATTTATGTTACCATTTTGAGATTTTAGTGCTATTTTGTAACATGAAATGTCATCTTTGTCACAGTCTTTTTCAAGTAAAGTAGATAAAAAACTGTAGGCCTTTTACCTACAAAAAGCTTCTTTTGGGCGTAACCAATATGAAGCTGCCAAATGACCTGAATAGCCTTAATTTTTTCATTGAATATGCTGTTTCACTGATACGTCACATTACAAAAGTAAAATGAGTTGTGAAAGACAGTTCATGTTGGATTTATAGGTACATGGGTGTGTTGTTGCCATTTTAACACATTTAAATACTTTTTACTGAAGTAAATCTGCATTTTGTTGGAGTTTGCTGTGGGCCAAGGGCCCCGAGCACAGCTGCGAATCAGACTAATGGATGAAATTCTCTCTAACACAATGTGCTTGGTCTGGCTTTGCTCTGCGGCTAAGGCGATGTGCTAATATAAATAGTCGGGGAGCTCACCTGCACATGCTTCTAAAACCTGCGCAGAAGACTGATGACTTCCTCTCTGGCTACTGTACAGCGCCTCCATCAATCTCCCCTCAGCCACACAGGGTTCATCTCAGGGTGGAGGAAAAGAGGTTGGGGGGAGATAGACAGTTTGACACTCCCAGCACCTTTCTCATACTGTAGTTATAATTGCAGACGGCTTAGCGGTCAAAAGTTCAGTGGTGTCTGGAGACAGAGAGGGGAGAAGCGCTGGGGAAATAAACTGTCTGGACGGAGTCCCCGGACACTCTCTCATTCAGGGTGAGAAACGCAAAAATAACACTGTCTGCTGCATGCAGTTTGGTTTGTCTGAACCTCATCTGCTCCAAGCTGTTGGATGGAGCATTTGGTGTGAGGTTGAATAACGGAGATGGTGTTGTTAGGGTTTTTTGTATCTAGAAACTGTTTTCATTAAAATTGTGTTAAAATATTTTCCGTACATAATCTTGAGGACTACAAGAAATAACCCACACAGTGGCTCTGTGGTGTTATAAAAACATTGTTTTGGTTGTTTGAGCATCCTGACCGGCCTACCACAGCAACATTGTTCATTTATTTGGCCAGAGGAGAACTGGTTCCCCAATAAAGTGCTTTTTTCCCATTTCTGTCACTCTATGGAGTTTGGGTTTCTTGCCAATGACGTGCTTAGTTGGGGTTCAAAAGAAATGTAATCTTACATAATTTTATCAGTTTGACAGCAATGATACTAGGTAGTATCAAATAATGCCACTGTATTGTCTAAGTGCTTGATAACTGAATCGAATTTGTTCGTAATAGAATCAACATTGGAACTGATTTGAGTTGAATTATGACACTACTGATTTCAGTTGAGCTGCTTATCGCTGACTTGAGCTTGTTTCATAATTGATAAACTTTATAAAACTGACCTGAACTGCAGTTATAAAACTGAACTGAATCAACACTGAGCTGGAAATGACACTGTTGTTGTTAATAGAGCTACTTCATAGCTAAATCAGATTTGTTCATACTTGACAAATTTTGCAACATTGACACTGTTATTGAACTGAATTGAATCAACACTGAACTCACTCGAGCTGAATAACAACGCTACTGTCTTCAGTTGAGCTGAATTTAACTTGTTTCATAATTGATAAACTTTACACAGTTATTGAACTGAACTGAATCAACACTAAATTGAAAATGTCACTGTGGTCTACGGTAGTTATTTTATAGCTAAATAGAATTTGTTCATAATTGACAAATTTTGCAACATCGACACTGTTATAGAACTGAAATTAATCAATATTAAACTCACTGGTACTTGCTAGACAGTACTTGCTTCAGTTGAGCTGAATTGAACTTAAGCTAAATTAAACTTGTTTCATTATTGGTGAACTTAACAGCTATAAAACTGAACTGAATCAACACTGAACTGAAAATGACACTATTGTCTTCTGTAGTGCTATTTTGTAGCTGAACTAAATTTGTTCATAATTGGTAAATTTTACAACATCAACACTGCTATTGGATTGAATTGAAGCAACATTGAACTCTCTGGAGCTGAATAACAACGCTACTGTCTTCAGTTGAGCTCAATTTAACTTGTTTCATAATTGATAAACTTTACACAGTTATTGAACTGAACTGAATCAACACTAAATTGAAAATGTCACTGTGGTCTACGATAGTTACTTTATAACTGAACTGAACTTGTTGATCTGAATTGAACTTGTTTTGTAATTGATGAACTTTAAAGTTATTAAACTGAACTGCATCAACACTGAACTGAAAATAAGACTATTGTCTTCGATAGAGCTACTTTATGCTTGAATCAAATTTGCTCATAATTCACAAATTTTACAACATTGACACTGTTATTGAACTGAATTGAATCAACATTGAGCTCACTCGAGCTGAATAACAACACTACTGTCTTCAGTTGAGCTGAACTGAACTTGTTTCATAACTGATCAACTTTACACAGATATTGAACTGAACTGAATCAACACGGAACTGAAAATGAGACTATTGTCTTCGATGGACCTACTTTATAGCTGAATCGAATTTGCTTATAATTGACAAATTTTGCAACATTGAACCTTATTGAACTGAGTTGAATCAACATAGAACTGACTTGACTTGAATAATAACAGTACTGTCTTTAGTTGAGCTGAACTGAACTTGTTGAGCTGAATTGAACTTGTTTCATAATTGATGAACTTTACACAGTAATTGCACTGAACTGACTAGAGTTAAATAAGGACACTACTGTTTTGTTAGAACTATATAAAGCGCTATATAAATAAAGGTGACTTAAAGTTGGCTCAACCTTTTCAATCTCAGTTCATTTTGAATTTCAGGTGGCTTTGCTTGTGGAAGTCCCACCATACCGGAACCAAAGAATATCCAGTCCAGTTCAAGTGAATTTCTATGTGTGCAATGGCAAGCGGAAGAGAAGCCAGTACCAGCGTTTCACATACCTGCCCACAAACGGTAAAAAAACAATCCTTTTACTTTAATTCACACACCCTTGTTTATTTCCAATCTGTGACTGAATTAATTCAGAAGAAATTTTGAAGCCTTTTTAGTGGATGGAATTGTGGCTAGTTTTTTTTTTCTCTTTGTTAAAATCATTTCCATAAAATTTGTTCTTTTCCATACCTGCTCCGGGAGCAGTGGAAGGGCAGTGACAGGGTGGGGTCCAGTATGTGAATGCTATTATTCAAATCCAGACTGGTTGCCAGGTGAAATAAAAAAAAATGACTTGACATCTGAAAAGTCCTAACCACCGCTAATTCCCTCAGGCCCAGTGTGCGTAACCAGTGGGTGGTTCAAAGGCTTGAGTCAGTCCCAGCTTGTCCCAACCCTGTCTCCTGAAGTGTGGGCACTGCAACTGTAGGCCGTCCCACTCATACTGCACTACAGTCTTTTTTTAGACTGGACGCTTTAAAGATGATGCAGTGTATCTGTCCAGCATATTTTATGAATAATTGTCTTTTAGTGCAGAGATCTTTAGGCCAGAGCAGTCTTCAGGTTGTGGCCAAGGACCCCTAAAATAATAATTTGTATTATTACTTTATTATTTTTTTTAAATAATTAATTATTAAATACAATTATTATTGAATTATTATTATTATTTACTTTTTTATTCAGTTATAATTAGCAGATCCCTTTCAGAACTGTTGCAGACACTTGTATTTATTTATTTATTTATTTATTTATTTTATATATACAAGTCTTAAATTACATGTTAAGAGTTATTATGAATCATGATAAGGTCTGTTTATTTGATTTCATATTAACACAGAATGACAAATGGCTCCTGATGAGTATAATGAGTCTCTAAGGTTCTGTGGTAGGTGTTAAAAATCTGAATCATCTGGCTTTTGAGGTTAAACATGAGGCGGAGTGACAGATATCTGCCTGCATCTGAAGTCATGTGCTAGAAGCCTCATTTCCCCTTTCAGGGCTTAAAATAGGTGTCTAGGCTCTATTTTAATCTTGTGGTCGGTCTGGGCGGCACAGAGAGTTCCCCTTTTTCTTAGTATTGTTGACAGAATGCAAAATAAAACTTTAGGGCTTCTGTGGAGGCATGTTGGTGTGAGGGATGTCTCATCGCCGAAGAAAAATAAACCGCTGCTGACAGTCTGTTGAGAAATGCAGCCAGAAGTTAAAAGGTGAAAAATGTAACGTCATGAGGATGAAGAGTTTGTCAACAACAGATGAATTCTTTCCAGTAGCTCAACATCTGTTCACCAGAATCATGTACACCAAGAAACAAGTCGTGTCATTATCAGTCTTTTTAATGCATTCAAAATGGATGTTGAAAACAGAAATACATATGGCTATACAGTATGACTATTTGAAATTTGCTTGCAATGGTGTATTTTTAGTGTGTGTGTGTGTGTGTATGTATATGCATATATTAGAAATTTTAGATATTACATTTGATCAAGTATCCAATTGGCTTATATTTATGTGACAGCCATGATTTGCTATTTGCTAGTCAGTTGCAGATGGTATTAAGGGGAGGGACATTCTCATTCTAGAGCATCTGATTGGACAAAAATTGGTTGTCAGTATTTTAGGGTTTAATCTAAACAAATAAACCAATAAAATATTAATTTGCTAAAAGTTAATTTTGTATATGCTATAGTATATCCTATACATGACCTCAAAACTAAAAGACTAAAAGCCACAGTACAATTTTTTTCTTTTTTTTTCTTCAAGTCACAAAGTCTCTTTGCTACTGTATATGTCAAAAATGGGCAGCCCTACTGTTTGAACTCCGTGCACTCGATATGTACGATCTGCTGATCTGTTTCTAATTCAGTCTCAGTCCAGTTCTTAGCCCAGTTGCAATTTGGCTCGATTAAACCTGAGATCCCATCTTAAAATGACACTCTCAATCTTCTATTGAGAGAAGAATGCAGTTTTTTTTTTTTGCTTGATGAGGAGCTTTATTTTTTTCTTTTGGTAGAGCTATGGATGTGAAGCTACTGTAGCAGTAAAATATTTCATAATGCACGCTTATATGGTATTAGCACTGGGGGCAGATCCAAAAAAAATAGCCCTTTTATTTTCGAAAGCAGCTGGAAGGCTCTTGTGGTGATGATTCATCCCTTTTTTCCCTCTTTCTTTAAATATTTTCAGTTGGGCGGGAGCGCGTAGCCTCAGACACATAGTCTCATTGATGAGAATGTTTGTTTCGCTGTGGGTATCCTAGCCACAAACCCACTCACTCGAGCTAGCTCGCATAAAGTCACATGAACCCGGAACGTGTGTTTATTCGTTTTCTCCTTTCTCCCGTTTTCTTCATCTGATCTTTCTCTTTGCTCTCTTATTTCCCCTTCGCCTCCCCAGTTCCAACCATAAAAACAGAGCCGCATGACGACTACGACCTCCCCCAGGTATGTGCGCCGCTCCATCCCGCCGGGTTGGCGCTGCATCCGAAGCCCTACTACAGCCCCCCGGCGATGACCCCCATGATGCCCTCAGAACTAAGGCCTTGTGTCACGGGCTCATTCGCATCGAGCCCTCAGAGACTGGTGGCAAAGCCCACCTCACTGTCCTGCTCGTCCTCCCCCAGCACCAGCCCCAAACTACAGGATCTTTCCCCGCCTCACCTCCCCACTAAGTGCCTATCAGCAGGATCGAACCTGGGCCCCCAGTCTCCCACTGTCCCACACGTCTCCACCATCCAGCCCACGCCCGGACGCTACCCGCAGTCCATCCTCTACCCAACAGGAAGCGCTGCATCCTCTCCAGGGTCCCATCCTTCCACCCCAAACTCTGCACCAGAACTCCCCTTCACTCCCAGCCACAGTCTGACCCAATCGCAGGCCACCAGCGAGGCCTCTGCGTTAGCAGCTCAGATAACCAAAGGACCGGTGAGGAGCGTGTCCTCCCCCCTCCTACAGGAGGAGGGAGACGCCCCCGCCATGCTGGCTGTCAGCATCAAGCAGGAACCACAGGAACTGGATCAAATGTACCTAGATGATGGTAAGTGACAGCGCAATATTCCAGCGAAATTTAGTGACCGTGTGCATCGTAGTCTGGTGATGTAATGCCCAACAGATGTTTCTAATTGCTTGATGTTTTTGCCTGAGTGCTCCCTCACAAAATTAAGATCCAACGCAGCGCTAACCGTACCGCCACAACGACAGCGGCCCTGTTCCATGATGTTTAATATATCGAGAACGCAAGTTAAATTAACTGGAAACTTAATGAATGACTTCATCGCTTTCCCTTTAACTTTTGTGTTAAATTTTAAGCATCTGTGGAAGAAATGTTTAACAGATGGAAGAATTTTCATATTAGATCTGTCTATTAAATCATAAAAGCTAATAGATAATGGTTTTCTGGTTGTAGCCAGATCTTTGACTAAATGGCAAGAAGTCCACATCGTAGCTTATTCTGGCCCAGAACTGAGTGACATGTAAAGCGACCAATTACAGTTTGTCAGTTTTCACTTAAGGCCAATTATCCACATCAGACAAAATTCAAACAAAGCGTCAAACAAATATAGAGAACAAATGCTACCTTTTAAAAGTTTGGGGGTGGTAAGGTTTTTGAAAGAAGTCTCTTATGCTCACCTAGAGTGTATTATTTAGGGCTGCCCTTGACTAAAGATTTTTCTGGTCGACTAGTAGTCATTCATTTTAAGCATTAGTCAACTATAGTCGGCAGGTTTGTTAATAAACCATATAAATCATAATAAAGTGCGTTTAATTGCCTGCATAGCCTAATAAGCGATCAAGCGCACGCTTGCCACAGCACACCGGAAGATATAATATTTATGAATGTGTCAGGGAAAAACAGCAAGGAGACTGCATTAACGTTTTAATAATTTATTTTATTTTAATTTATTATAATCTAGTGCTTTCTTTGTTTCTGGCCTAAGAGATGAAGTCGGCGACACTGTATGCATGTTTCATACAGATTATATAATCTGAAAATATTTTTTTTCCAATTTAATTGGTTCATTTTAAAAATAGATATTTTACTCTCTATATTTTTCATGTCTGTAAGGCAAGTATACACAGTTTCGAAGTTTCGCGCTCAAGTTCACAGAGACCGAGACAGCACAAAGCTGATCCTGTTTGCTTCAATTATTTTACAAAAGCACATTTTGTTGTTATTGTAAGTGCACACAAATAAACATAGTCTACACAGATTTGAAAGATGTATTACTCTTATCCGTATGACCAACAATGGTATTTTAAGAACAAGTGACTGCACCGACGCCTCCATCCATCGTGGATTGTGCGCTATGTACAGCTTCCACGCTCCGCACAGACACTTCAATAGTGCACATTTTTCTAGGGTAACATTAGATTGAGCAACCATGTAAAGTTGCTATTACTTACATATTTTAGGTGATAAGACATATTTGAGGTCGATGAATGATAGGTGAGCATTTGGATGTCCTGCCAGATGTACTATATTACCACATAGACCAGCAGTTAACAATCTGTTCGTCACGTCCTTTGGATTTTTCTTCTGCGACTAAGCAACTAATAAAATTTTGGTTGACCAAGCCTCTTCTCGTCGACTAATGGTTAAAACATTATTGCACTTCAAAATAACTTTTCTATTTTAACATATATTTAAAAATCTTTAAAAAGTTTAAAAATCTTTATTTTTATCTCTCTGTATTTTATCTGAATTTTTATCTTCATAGCCATGACTTTATAAAGACTTTAAACATTTAAATCCTATTTTGAGTATCTTGGACGACAATTTTTGTATTAAGCTGAATATCCCGTAAGTGCAGCAGTTAGTTCAACACGATACCCAAGTAGCACCCTTTGCATACTTATTTAACCTGGCAAATCCAGTGAATATTTTGCCCTTGTAAACACAACTTTCTTTTTCCAGACCTACTTATTAAATAACCCTGTGTGCCCTGACTCTGGGAAGTTGTGTAATGTCAGCCAATCAGATTAGAGCTTGCCAAACTGAAAAAGTACTGTGCAGTTTTGTATGTAATATGCATCAGGCAGTCTCTGCCTGGTTTGTGGGTGTACCGACACCGAGACTAATGGCTCTCTAGTGTATTCGCAGAGACCCAAACTTTATTGGTAATGAAAAGATCTGCTGAAACATCACATGGTGCTTCAGACCCAACAGGAGGTCACTTTTCAGCAGTGTCATTAAGTTTGTATCATGGGACTATACAAATAGTCTGGACCCCATTCAGCCTGCAGCTTTTCAGCACTATAGAACACATGAATGGGCCATCAGTATTGTCTTCCTTCAGCCCTAAGAACACTTTTGTGTGTGTAAAACTCGTATAATGCTAACTTAGTTAAGGAAATCATCTTGAATCATTCTGCTAGCAATCTAAGATCCTTCTTGAAGTTTAAAAAAGATGTCGGATAGTGGATTACAGATGCCATAGCGGTTTCCTTAAGTTCCAGACGAGGCTTAAGTCTTCATATGTTTGAGCGGTTGAAATATAGTCCATACCGCTCAAACTAAGCGGAAACATGGACAAGTAGTTATGCATGGAGTGAGAGCGGGATTTTTTTATGGGTTTGCTTGTCAAAATTATTACCTGTCATTTCTCCCCTGGCAAAATATAACACGTTTTACCAAGCGCTAACACGGCTTCCCGTGTCATTATAAGTTCGGATTGCATTTCTTCTAGATTGCAGCTGTAATGGACTCTGTCAGGTGTGGCATTCGCTGAGCTTGTCAGCCACTCTCATTAATTTGATTTGAAACAGAGGCACTTTTCTACAAGCACAAAACGCTCCTCCATCATGCAAGGCTGTCTAGCATCAAGGTTCTCTGACGCTTCAGCTGTCTTATTATCATTTGAAGATGTTCTTTATTTGTTATCATATACTTGAGTAAGCTGTCGGGTGTGATGAAGGTACGTTCAAACTTCACTACCAACCGCTTAACCAGTACTTCAGTCTTCATTTACTGCTCACTGTTTCCTCTGATACGCTCCTTCTGTTGTTTTCCTTTGCTTCTTGAGGAGGGGTTACAAACCCTTTTACTCATGGAAACTCTTACAAAAGCTGGCTGTGAGCCTGGCTCCTGGCCTTCACCAGCCATAAGCTTTGAGGGGCCTCACTGCAATAAAGCACACTGACTTGGCCGCTGCCGACGCAAGCCTGTGGCTTGAGCGCTGCCAGGAAGCGCAATCCAGCTTGGCCCGAGCCAAAGCAGTAGATCCTGCAGTAAAGGAGGGGGTCACTACGGGAACCGCTCCATCCCACGTGACCCGAGAGCTGGGTTCCCCATAAGAAACCACAACAAACTTTCCAATTTAGTCTGTGGGGCTGTTAAGAAATGCATGTAGGAGTGGTAAGCAGTTTGAACATTAAGAGCATTGAGCAACTGCAGGACTTGTGAAATATATTTAGGCAACGTGGTGATTTTAGAATAATTGTGCTGTTTTGCCAATGCACTGTTTATTTATGACTATAAATAGTGTGAATCAACTTCGGTCGTTGCAAACGTAGAATTTTTTGTGAAACAGCGTTGGACTTTCAAAGTATGTTTTTTTTCTTCCTTTATGTTCCACAAAAGTAAAGGATGACTAAATTTTTGGTCGAACTAACTATCCTTTTAAGTAATCTCATTTGGTGGGAGCTTACATAAGTGTTTGACTAGACAAGATTGGCTAGACGTTGGTAGACACCTCCAAGTCGATGACTAACAGTATCGTAATTTTGCTAATATTGTAGCAGAGGCCAAAAACATCTTGTGGTCTGGTACATGGTCAAGTGAACATAGTTTCTGAGGAAGATATACCCTTGTGACTCAATTATGTTGCTGGTCATTGCGTAGATGAAAAATCCCAGTGTGATTGTGATCCTGACCCGGGGTCTGTTTTTCTTGTCTTCTGCTGATTAAAACAATTAGGACTTCTGGGAGTTTTGCTGCTTGCGGACCCCTTAATGAGGCTAGCAGCGCTGGTGGGATAATTGTTTGGTAGTTCCTTGTTCCCCCGTTGTTTCCTGAAGGTAGAGAGCGGGCCAGGTCTCCGGGCTCTATCACACGGATCCAGCTGCCGCTTTTCCTGATCCAGCAGGAAGCAGGTTCTTGGATTACCTCACATCCACATATTCACTTCCCAGTTAGAGTCACAACAGCAACCCCAGAGATACGAGACCTTTATATCAAAGTTCAAAAGGTACGTTAGTCAAAATAAATGGTGTATATACAAAAGAAATATTATTAGTTTATGAACTAATGGAAGGCCTTCAGGTCTTAATTTAGTCTGAAAGATAAAGGTAAAATGTTCAGTTGGTTACTAAATTGGTCATTGGCTGTAATCATAAAGAATTTGGAACATTTTTTTTTTAAAAGTCAGAATCACTGAATGGAATGGAACATGGAATTGACTCCAGATGGCTCATGCCATACTTTCCTAAAGGCTGGAATACACTACACGACTTTTAAAATCTGAACAGATTTTTAAAACGCTAGACATCATACTTTATAATAGTCAAAGAGGGAAAACTGGCTGTCGTACACTAAACGACAGAGGATCAAACGCTAACAGGTTTTAATGCCGTTCCGATCACAACAGACGTGTGAAAAATGAAAACAATAGCTGTTCTAAAATCAACTCAAATTATCAAACATGTTTAATCTCCTCCGACTGGATGGAATCAAAGTCTGAAGAGTCTGTGACCATCATACACTATGCAATTTTTTTTTTTTTTTTTTTTGTCAACTCAAATCTACCGACTGGATCTGATTTTCAAAAACTAGCTACAACTTCTCCAGACAGTACATCAGGGTAAAATTTGAATGTTTTTGTTTTAAATGTTTACCTTTTAATTTAAGTTACTTTGCATTCAAGTGGAAGATTCTGTATACATTTTATCAATTCATGCTAGTATTATTTCAGCATTGTTTACATACTTTTAGAAGTTTATTTTTTATAAGCTTTTTTTGTACTTTGAGTTTTCATTTTGATTCGTTTTGATTATATTTGTATATTTTTATTGTTTTATATTACCAATTAGGGTTAATTTATTTTTATTTCAGTTATATTTTTTTAGTTTATGTCCAGTTACTAATTTTAGTACTTCAACTTACACTTATTTTAGTTGCAAAACATTATCTTGAATTATTTTTATTTATTTTTAAACTTTTCAACTAATATTTGTTTTATTTTAGACTTATTAATTCATGCTGGTGTTATTTCATCATTATTTATAAACTTTTAGAATTTTTATTTTTTAAGCTTTTATACGTTTTTATACTTTTAGTTTTCATTTTAATTTTAGTTATATTTTTTAAGAATTTTGTTATTTTTTATGTTACTTTTTAGGATTCATTTATTTTTATTTCAGTTATAGTTTTTAAGTTTTAGGGGTTTTTTTATGTCCAGTTACTAATTTTAGTACATCTCTAATTTTCATTTATTTTTAAACTTTTCGTCTAATATTTGTTTTATTTTAGATTTATCAATTCATGCTGGTGTTATTTCATCATTATTTATAAACTTTTAGAATTTTTATTTTTTAAGCTTTTATAAGTTTTTATACTTTCAGTTTTCATTTTAATTTTAGTTATATTTTTTAAGAATTTTGTTATTTTTTTATGTTACTTTTTAGGATTCATTTATTTTTATTTCAGTTATAGTTTTTAAGTTTTAGGGTTTTTTTTATGTCCAGTTACTAATTTTAGTACATCTCTAATTTTCATTTATTTTTAAACTTTTCGTCTAATATTTGTTTTATTTGTTTCAGATTTATCAATTCATGCCAGTGTTATTTCAGGATTATTTACAAACTTTCAGAATTTTTATTTTTTAAGCTTTTATAAGTTTTTATACTCTCAGTTTTCATTTTAATTTTAGTTATATTTTTTAAGAATCAAGTTATTTTTTATGTTACTATTTAGGATTTATTTATTTTTATTTTGTTGAGGTTAAGTTTTAGGGTTTTTTTTTTTTTTATGTCCAGTTACTGATTTTAGTACGTCAACTTGTGCTTATTTCAGCTGCAAAACCAACATCTCTAATTTTCATTTATTTTTAAATGTTTGATCTAATATTTGTTTTATTTCAGATTGATCAATTTAAGCTTTTATAAGTTTATAATAAAAAAAAAAATGCTGGGTTGTTTCGGCCCAACTTTGGGTCAAATATGAACTAACTCTACTTTTCGGTTAAAAATTTAATTGAAAAATTTAACCCAACAGTTGGGTTAGTCTATATTTAACCGTAAGTTAGATTGAAACATTGATGCATCTTAAGAGTGAATTTACTAATTTTAGCTTTTCAACTTATGTCTTCAACTTATTTGCAACTTATGTCAGTTGCAAAACCAACATTTCATTTAGTTTTAAGGCTTTTCATCTATTATTTGTATTAAAGTTGAACAAAAATGTTTTTTGATAGGTTTAGTTTAAGTTAACGATTAAAACCCTGGTTCTTGCATTCCCTGGGATGAACCCAAGATTTTGGCTTGCTAGCACCATGCTCATTTGTTGGAGATGTTGTTTTAAAAATAGTCTACAGTTTTTAATGTGCTAAATGGTCTAGAATTTTTAATGCGTTATTGAATTGAAAATGGCGTCTAACGTCCAGCTATCTTTTTCCAACCAAAGGGCTAATAAAAACTGGCTAATGCATTGATTCATGAACACCATCTCTGTTGCACTCTATAAACTCTGTCCATGCATCATCTTTACTCTGAATCATTTATCACGTGTTGAAATACTTCTTGAGTCATGCTAAGCTTATCGGGTTATGAAGGGTAAGTCTGGACTATTCTTTGCCAACTCAAAGTCGAAAACGCTTGTTAGTTTGATACAAAGCCCTGAGCAGTGTCTCATATTTCAGCTATTATTGTCTGTCCAGTCACTTATCACTAGTTGGAGTCCTTTCATTAGACTCCTCATTCGAAATGTGGCAGCAAATTGAGATGTATCCTATGGCAACTGCCAACGGTTTTCTTTTCAAGCCAAAAGCAGGATCGCAGTACATGAGTCACTAACTGCTATCCTTAGCCAAAACCCCAAACCAAAATTGTTGACCAACAGAGACTTGAAAACAATCAAAGTTTCCTTGGTCTTTTCAAAATGTTAGTGCATGTGTCAACACCTACTGAGGCCGTCTTTATTTACCATGAGCACTCTGAACAAGATGAAACCTCTTCAAATGCAAGTTGTCATCTTGGCTCAAAATAACAGAGTCCCTAGAGTCTCTCCGTTCAACACAAATATCTTGATTGCTTTGGATATGTTCGCATTTCTCTTTGTACTCTCTCTTTGTGGCATGCTCTTGAGCATGAATTCACGAATAATCAGTGTGTCCTGTTATTCACGCCAAGGAGACACACAGTTTAAATGGATTTGGATGATCAGGTCAATGTAAGGTGAAGCCTCAGGAGAGCTGTGAACATACTCAGAGTTATGCTGCTTGCACTGAAACTGGTGCAGTTCAAACACGTGGCGAATGCTGAAAGTGTTAGTAGACGCTTCGTCATCACAGCAAGGGTTACTGAATCGAGACACAATAGGTCATGGTTAACTTTCCAGTAATATTACCAATGAAAAACCTATTATCTTATAGAAGTTCTGCTGATTTACTTCCATTCGGAGTTTTGATTGGCTGAATATCATCCCATCGTTTGTATTACTCCACTTGTCTGTGTTTGTGCCAGACTGTCAGTCTGCATTAATGGTAGGGATTCACTCATTCAGACACAGTGACTGAAGAATCACTGAATCATTTAGAAATGAACAAACAACTGCCTTTATGAGTGTTCATTCATTTATTTACCTGAAAAGAGAAAACAACAACACTGATTTATTCAGCATTTGTGAGCCTGCACCACAAAAAGTAGCATAAGTAGTACAGGTATATTTGTAGCAATAGCCAACAATACATTGTTTGGGTCAAAATTATCGATTTTTCTTTCATGCCAAAAATCATTAGGATATTAAATAGAGATCATGTTCCATAAACTTAATTTTTGATTAGTAAAATGCATTGCTAAGAACCTTACTAAAGTCGATTTTCTCCATATTTTGATTTTTTTGCACCCTCAGATTTTAGATTTTCAGATAGCTGTATCTCAGCCAAATAATGTCCTGTCCTGACAAACCATACATCAATGTATAAATCTCAGTTTCAGACAATTTACCTTTATGACACCGTTCAAAGGTTCGGTGTCGGCAAGATCTTTTATGGAATTATGGAATTTATGGATTTTATGGAGTTAATGCTTTTATTAGTAGCTCTTTATTTTAGGCACCAATTCTCACTATTAACTAGTTGCTGCATGACCATATTTTAGATCCCTCAATCCACCCCATACCTAAACTTAACAACTACCTTACTAACTATCAATAAGCAAGTTTAATGAGGCAAAAATCATAGTTAAAAGTAAATATATGTTCCCTAATCTGAAGTGTTGCCCTTTTATTTTGCAAAGATAGAGTAAAATAATCATAATGTTACAAAACATTTCTATTTCATAAAAATATTGTTGTATAAATGTATTTAGATATTTCATATAAACTCAGCTTTGCCATCACAGGATTAAGTTACATTTTAAAATATAATAAAATAGAAAATAGTTCTTAAATAGCACCCCAAATGGTGATTAGTTGATTGATGTGATTTAGTGAGTGTTTGAAATTTTGTCGTGCGTTCGTATTCAATATTTATTTTACTTGTAGTGCTTTGGGTTTTACATTTTTATTCTTAGATCTTTTTCCACTACAAAGTGTGTGTACTGCTCATTCAGTAGTCTTTTAGACTCGAAAAGATGCTATCGCTAACGTCCAGCTCACCGTAAATCACGCGAATAAAATTTTATTGCACGTGTGCAGTCGTGCAGGTATTTCTTCCCAACCTCCTCTGTTTTGACAGTTGGGAACCCAGTGATTCAAGAGACCTGCGTTTTAATGTCCAAACTCCCATGGCAGTTGTCAGTGCTCGCCAAATTTTTCAAGAAGACGTATTGGCGTAATTTACTCCCAACTGTCAAAGGTCCCTAATTGCTTCAGCATGGAGTGGTGTTTGTGTGGCACGTCCATGTGTGAGTTTCTCCCCATAATTCAGCCAATCTTATTGATTCATTTCCTGTTCACATATTAGTGCTACTCAATCAGAACGCTACTGGCAGTAGCGTATCATATGGGCTTATGCCCAAGTGAATATGAAATCTTAAGGGATTTTAATATTTATAAGGCTGTGAAAGATATCCCTCCAGATTTCAGTGGTTAGAGTTCTGGTATTTTGAGGTAAGTTTAAGTGCAGTTTTTAATGTTTTGTCAGCTGAAAGTTCCCAATTTTTTTTACGGATGTTGATGATGGTGTAAGGTGTTTCCGAGTAACGGTTCTTTTAGTCTTTAGAGAATGATCCTATGTCAGTTTGGAGAAAAAGTGAAACCAGGAGCCTGGGAAGAGGCCGTGTCAGGCCGAGGTCAGGTAGGCTGGGTGTGCCGCGCCTCATAAGGAGATGAAAGACGGATTCGGATTCATTGTTTAGAGGGAACGTCAGCATTCCGGACGACTTCTCCGTCCCCTAGGCAGTTTTGCAGTGGGAGCGTGAAGGCCATGGTTCATTTGCAGGGAATTCCTCAGCAGGCTTCCTGGTCTTGGCCGGGAGCGACACTTGAGGGGAGGAAATCCACCGCCTTCAGGCCACATGTGTCTACTAAAACTCTCTCTTTTTGTGCCACAGCCCTTAGATTTTTGGGATTTTAAGGCTTACGTGATTTTTTTTAAAGGTCGTATAAGGACTTGGGTGTAGCGTCTCTTCACTAGTACAAACTAGTGGTCAACCAAAATGGATTTTCACAGTTTCCACTAAACGGAAATGGGAGAAATTATAGAAATTAATACTTTTATTTAGCAAGGATGCTTTAAATTTATTAAAAGTGACATTTATGTTACAAAAGATGTATTTTCTAAAATTCTATGCGGTTTTCAACATAATAATAATAAAAAGTGTTTTTTGAACAGCAAATCAGAATATTAGAATGATGAAGTAATGATGCTAAAAATTCAGCTTTTGAAAATATATTCAAATAAAACGTTATTTAAAATAGTAAAAATATAGCAAAAATGTTATAGTTCTTGCTGTACTTTGGATCAAATAAATGCAGGCTTGGTGAGCAGAAGAGACTTCTTTAAAAAAAATTAATTAATTAAAATCTTACTGTTCAATAACTTTCAACTGGAAGTGTATTTTTGATTAAATAAATTCAGTCTTGATGAGCAGTTTTCAAAAACTGTATTTGCACTATAAAATTTAAGTATCTAAAATACAGGGTGGTGATAATGCTGATATGTTATAAATAATTCAATTTAAGAATTGCAAATGAGGTGTAAATTACACTATTTGAAATGAAAAACACTAATTTTACACAAAATACACAAAAATTAGGCCTAAAAATAAAGATGTTGTAACTGACACAAGACTTTCAGTGTGAATAATCTTAAAAAGAACAAAAATATTCCAATTCATTGGCCTATCACTAATATAAACCATGCAAAACACAAAACTGGTTATTAATGTATAGATTGCCATTAAATTTGTGGTCAAGGAAACAACAACTTTTTTGATGCCATTTCAAAAATGCAGAATTCTTCTTTGAGGATATTCCTCACCGCAAATGAGAAAAACACACACGGCTTGTCTAATAGTTATCAAATGCTTCCTGCAGGTGCTTACGTCCATGCTAAAGAATTCAAAGGCCAGCTAAAGCGGTCTGTGCCGATCGTAAGGGAAGAGGAATGTGCTGTTTTGAAACAGATAGAGCAACCGATACGGTTGCCTATCTACGTCCCTCAGAGGATTTGAGAGCCGTTAGCAGAGAAACGCGAAAGCGAATCACTTTTCTCAGAGCTAAAAGGCTCAAATGTTTTGCAATATGCCCGTCGAAGCCTTGAAAACTGAAATACAGACATTTAGGGAAGGGTAATGTGCTGTGTGTCATACAATGCTCCCTATGGGCCCGAGAGTAAGATAATACGTCTGCCGCTAATATGCTAACATGCTAACTTTAAGAGGCAGTCTCATCCGGTTTCCCCTGCTATCACACAGCAAGTGAGTGCCAGGCTGTTTGTATAGCCCGAAGCCATGCTAAGTCACTTCCCATGCTCGGGCCAAAGAACACAGCTGACAGAAGGAGCCAGGGTCCTAGTGTGTGGGAAAAAAGCAATGACAGATAGAGGGCAGGAAGACAGCAGACAGCTGGAGTTGCACGGACCTCCGTAAGAGGGCATGAGATCTTCTGATCCTCCTTCCTCTCAGTCTCAGGGAAGAGATTTAATTACTTTTATTCATAGTTATATTGACTGTTTTGTTGTGTCCTTGGAGCACAAATTCAGATGTTTTTGATGAAATCCAAGTGCTTTCTGACCCTGCATAGACAGCAACGCATAAACCACATTCAAGGCCCAGGAAGGTAGTAAAGACATTGTTAAACTTGGAAATGAAGAAATTGTTAAATAAAGTCGTTATTTTTGTTTTCTTTGCGCACAAAAAGTATTCTTGTAGCTTTGTAACATTACGGTTGAACCTCTGATGTCACATGGACTATTTTATTGATGTTCTTACTACCTTTCTGGGCCTTAAATGTGTCAGATTTATTTATTAAAAATATCTTAATTTGTGTTCTAAAATTAAACGAGGTCTCAGATGTCTCAGTGACAGTGAAAACTGTGCGAATATGAAAAAATATTTAGGAGCACCAGTGCGACTGACCCGATCAACATAATTGTATGTGCGCTGAGGGGAGCTACAAATGTTTACACTTGTTTTCGCAACATTGAGTTATGTATCACAGACATATTGCACAAATCCTTTTATAAACAAAGTGTAGAGAGAGTGTGAATAAGAGATTCATTGTGCAGTGTAGAGAGTTTTGTTGATTATAATGGAACTTTGTGAGATGGTGATGAACTAAGATGAGTGACAGCTTTTAATGATTTTTAAGGGAGTTTGTAAATGAGATGTTGGTTTAATACAACAGTTAAATAAACAACAAGCTAATATTAAGTGACTTACATTGTCTGACTATAACATAATTGCCTGATTTTGCTCTATTTTGTCGTCAAAAATAGTTTAAAACAAGTCACAACTGAGCCGCTGCACATCTCCATTCAAACAGTGTTTTATTTATGAATGAACGTGCGTTTTAAAACGAATCTAGTGAATCAATTCAATTTCCCATTCATAAAGACAGTCACTTGCCTTATTCCGAAATGAATCAGACGTTCAAACGAATCAAATGAATGAATGATTCAGTGATTAAATCAGTGACTTACTGCCACCTACTGGCAGTTTAGTTTCATTTTTAAAGTATCTTTTCAGTTATATAAATCATTTAATATTTCTGTATTCAAAATGATATATTTAAAACATTGATCTCAACGTGAATTTATGAATTTGACTGCACGCATGCCACCTCTGAGCCTCATTAAACATATTAAAATACACCTACAAGCCACTTTTGTGATCATCTGCTCCACCTCTGTAGTACAAATATTGTTAATACAGATTTAATTTGATTGATAACTTTTTCTTATTCTATACTTGTTCTCATTAGAAATTTTAAAAAGCTTACAAAATATAATTAAAAAACGCATAAAAGATGACATGCTTTTTATAAAGTTAGAAAAATCCCATTACAAAGGTAAAAACAAGAGTCAAATTTTTTGATTATTGATTAGAAGGTGATCCTGAAAATGTTTAAGTTGGGAGCACAAGCGCTTCTAAAAAGAAAAGTATGCGTAGAGCCCTGACAGTATGCTGTTGTCAGGGCATACAAACTGTTTAAACATTGTAAAAGTGCATTTAGCAATATTTTCCTGTGGTGATACAGTTTCTAATGTAGATGAATTGCTTGTTTTGGGTGTATCCTAAAAGTAACATGATTTCCCTTTGTTTTCACAGTTAACGAAATCATAAGGAACGATCTCTCCAGCATCTCCGTTCACAGCCACGCATAGCAGCCGAAGGTCCCTCTGAGAAGACCACGGCAATCATGAACTCTTCAGCATACCGAATTTCTGACAGAAGATCCGAATCAGCAAGACCTGACTCTGATAACACCGATTCAACAAACAAACCCTATGCACTCAGAGTTCCACTTCATATGAGGCCATCAGAACTCACCGAACCTTGCTTGTTTTATTTCCACGGGGGGGGACTGAAAACCAGCCTAAAAGCACAGAAAAAAAACAACAAAAAAACAAGTGCACTTCATTTCAGAATTTATCAGCACATCCTGCCGAAATGGAGCGCTTGTGCTATTGCGGACCAAGTTGTCTCCCTTTTGCGTTTGTCCTATTTACTCTCTTGTACTCGATGTAGCTTTTTAAATTATTACCGTAAGTGCAGTTTGACGTCTTTTTCATGTAATTTTCTAAAAAAAAAAAAAAAAAAAAAAAAAAAAAAAAAAAGAACATTCGGGTCTGGTCACGAATCAGTAACTTTGCAGGCCAAAAACCAGATGTGCAGTTGACGCATGCACAATTCTAAATTATATCCTAAACTTTTTATTTTTGCTTTGGATGCATGCATATGTGAATGCAGGTGTGCACGTCTGAGCGCTCATTTTGTCTATTTGTGTTTTTGTTACATTTCATCATCCAATGGCACAAATACGAGTGGTTAAATGAAGTATCTGTTCCTCATGAAGAAAACATTGACGACTGATTGCCTTCGTGGTTTGAATATCATTTTGAAGCCTTGACCTTTTTGTAAGCCCGAACGGCCTTATTGATTTGCCTTAAGCTTATGCCAAATTGTCGTTTTGTTCATCATTTGACAGCAGATGTCTGTGCTTATGTCTGAATAGCCATTCCAATGTTTATAGCTTTTGTAATATCAGGTATGATATGTACTTGTTAACTGGAATTTCTATGAATTAGAATAGAATAGAACATAGAATAGAATTATTTATTTGGAGTGAGCTGGAATTAATCAAACGCAAGCCATAAGGGAAGTATAGCAATTAATTCCCTTTACGGTCACATTTGGTAGCAACTTTGTGACCGGAGAATGACTGGACTGGCATTTGTTAACCATCCAATATTATTCTAGCAATTTTTCAAGGCAAGATAATGGTTTCAGATTAGGCTACGCTCTCTCGAACTGCCTCTGAACAGCTGAATATATGTTTCACTATAACTGCCTCTATGACCTGATGGTTTACTGCACTGTGCCTTAAAGTGTTTATTAAGCAGGAATACTTTTATATGTATTTGTCCTCTCTAATTATAAACGTAATGCATGTTTCTCAGCATATAATGAGATTTTCGTACAGGGGTTTTTACTGCCTGTACATTGTATCCTGTCTGTAGGTTGTTAGGTAATGTATGCACTTTAATTTGTATTTTTCTGTACTGGGATCTCAGAAATACCACATATTGTTTTGTTGTTGTTGTTGTTCGCTCTTGACAATCAGACCTAACGTGATATATTCTTCCGCAAGGTATCAATGACAACAACAGATTGTTTTTCTTGCAAGTATATGTATTCAATTTACCCATGCTAGTCACATTTCTACGGTGCATTTACATTTCAGTACCAAAATATGCACAATAAATTCATGCTTTGTTGGCTCTTTTAGAAGTGTGTAGTTGAATGGTGTATAAATATGCATATAAACATATAGAAAGTACTAGGGCTGTCACAATGTCTGTTTCAGTAACTAAAAGGTATATACTGTATAACAACTTGTTAAAAAAAATTAATTTGGAGGACTAAATAGCAGTGAATTTAATCTTCCAAAGCAAGGTTTCAATATTATTGGGTTGTAGCTGTTGGGTAACAATTAAACAAAATAAAAGCACATGGACATACATTAAGCCATATATGATGAAGGAAGATTTTATCTGAAAGGTGTCCTCAATATTTTGAAATGTCAGGTTAAGCAAGTTGTCACATGTTTTTAAATGTTTTTAAATTTACAATTTATTAACTGCTTTTTTGTTACCCAAAGGATTTTGTTTGAAATATCTATTATTTAGAATTTTACTGTTTAAAGCAACTGTATTGTGATTTTGTTTTTTTTTTTTTTTTTTTTTTTAACCATGACATATGTGACCCTGGACCACAAAACCAGTCATAAGTAGCACGGTATATTTGTAGCAATAGCCAACAATGCATTGTATGGGTCAAAATTGTCGATTTTTCTTTTATGCCAAAAATCATTAGGATATTAAATAAAGATATTTGTAAATTTCCTATGGGCAGTATATCAAAACTTATTTTTTTTTTATAAATAATATGCATTGCTAAGAATTTCATTTGGACAACTTTAAAGGTGATTTTCAATTTTTTTTTTTTTTTGTATCTCAGTTAAATATTATCAGTTGTATCTTAGCTAAATATTGTCCTATCCCAACAAACCATACATCAGTTGAAAACTTATTTATTCAGCTTTTAGATGATGTATAAATCTCAAATGGTTTTGTGCTCCAGGGTCACATATTACTTTCAAAATCTGATGGTACACTGACTTCTAATAAGGCAAATGACTCATCTTTCTTTCTCACACAAACGTCTTTTCTGGGAATATGTAAGTTTGTTGAACGGTTATGAAATTCTGTGAAAAGAGCAGATTGCTTTGCTTCAGCAACAAATGCACATGTACAGCTATACACTATAATTATTGTTTGTATAATTATTGTTTGTAGTACTTTTTGTAGACTCTAAAAGGATCATTTACCCAAAAATGAAAATTACCTCATGAATTACTTACCTTTAAGCCATTCTAGGTGTAAGATCAATTTTCTTGGACTTCAAAATCTATTGCCATAATAAAGCTTTGAAGAACCAAAACATTTTTTAATATAACTCCAATTGTATTTGTCTGAAAGATGAATCATAATTCATAATTCTTAATTCATAAATCTTAATTCATCTTTCAGACAAATACAATTGGAGTTATATTAAAAAATGTTTTGGCTCTTCAAAGCTTTATTATTGCAATAGATTTTGAAGTCCAAGAACATTGTGTCCATCCATCATAAAAAGTACTCCACACAACTCTGGGGGGTTAATAAAGGCCTTCTGAAGTGAATCGATGCATTTTTGTTAGAGAAAGTTTTAAATATGAGTATTTTTTGTCTTACAAAAACACACTGATTCGCTTCAGAAGGTCTGCATTTACCCCAAGAGCCATTTGGAGCACTTATGATGGATGTATGCACTTTTATTGGACTTCGAAATCTTAAACCCCATTCACTGCCATTATAAAGAACCAGGACATTTTTAATATAACTATTTAATAATAATTGTATTTGTCTGAAAGAAGAAGGTCATAAACATTAACGATGGCTTGAGGGTGAGTAAGTCATGGGGCAATTTTCATATTTTGTGTAAACTATACCTTTAAGGCATGAATATCCTATCCTGCTTCTGAAAGACCAACTTTTTGCAAAGATTTACCTCACTGAGCTACAAATTACTCCAAGACACTTACCTGGAAGCTTCTTGATTGGCTGGTTCAGGTGTGTTTAATTAGGTTTGGACTTCTAGGCCTTCTAGGAACTTGACTAGACAGCTCTGCTTTACGGTATGTGTCCATCAACCTTTATTTTTAATGTAAGAGCGGTTGCAAGCAGCCATTTGTAACGTCAGTGTGCGAGGCAGTGTCATTCACTTCCGGTTATTTGAGCTGTACAAAAAAAGGCCTCTTATGCTGCATGATATTGCAAACTGGTATTTATTATCATATTTTAATTAATCAAGCATTCATAAACACTGGTTTTTAGCGCAAATTGTTTTACAATTTACTGCGCTTTGTTATTATACTTATTTACATATAGCGGCTAATGAATCGCAGTCTTGCACATTCACAGAAAATAGCTTGTTTTTAAGTTGCTAAATCAAATGAACACATAAAACTGGCTTTCAAGAATAAGCCCACATATTCACTGGAGTTAAAAGTGTGACAGCTAGCCCCGGTCTATCTTATAATCGTGAGAAGACTGCTAATAATTAATGTTAAGGTTTGCATCGAAAGACTTCAAGATGTTTCTTATTGCTCCTAAAAATCATAGAGAATAAAAAACGGATTTGATTTATCTGACAAGTCTTTTGTCCAAACTTTTAAGGAGTATAAAATCCTGACCTAATGTTCCGTTTTACCGATCTAGTTTCAACCCTAGTCACAACGGCTCATTAAAAATGCGGCGGTATGGTCTGAAACAGAATCGTGAAAAATGCGCAAGATCTCTTCCCCATGTGCACAGGAGAGCTGAACTTCCAGAGTAGTAACTAATGGATCAAAGTAGAAGCAGCTGTTGTATCCAGGCTTTGAGCCAAGCACCCTGTGACACCTGCCAGGCAGAGAGGAATATTTTCCATGGGTTTGAATCCCTGGTCACACAACCATGGTGACAACGCACAGTCAGGGTGGGGTGGATCATCAAAGCCAGTGCCCAGAAATAGCTGCTCTATTAGTAGCCTGCCTGGGTGAGGATTGTTAGAGAGCCAAGACGACGAGCGGCCTGCGCTAACGGTCATAGCTATCATTGTGTGAAAACTGGCCTGTCGAGTGAAGAGCAGTGAGTCTGAACTCCCTCCACATCATAATACGTATAGGCTAACTGTCGTCCTCCCATTATCCTCTCTCCCTTCATACTGCCATCGCTGGATTAAAGCAAGATGGTGGCGGTTCTGTCCAGACTGTTGTCATCTGTAGTCGTTTATTAGAATATCAGCAGTTAAAAAGCAGAGGAGACTTAAGACTATGAGTTTTCTTAAAATTGAAATGAAATAAATCTATAAGACTGCAGAATCCGTGCCTTAGCATAATGAAAAGAGACTAATATAAGTGGCTCTCAAACTTTCTAACTTCAAGGCCCCACATTGTCAAAGTCAATAGAGGCCACCCTGCAAAGGCTGTTTTTTTTTTCTTCTACTGGTAAAATTACAGAAATATGAGCTTGTTTTCCAGTTGTTGTTTTTTAACAGAAACTAGGGCAGTTAATATGTTCATGTAGAATCATTAACAATTAACTTTTTTTTCAAAGGAAAGAAACCTAAACAAGTGCTGTTGTCTTGATGCATATATGTGTGTGTGTGTGTGTGTATATATATATATATATATATTTATATATATGCATCAAGACAACAGCACTTATATATAAATATATATATATATATATATAAATATATATATATATATATATAAAATTTGTACAAACCCAACTATCATTTCAGACCCTAATTGTTGAGGGGACAAATTAAACCTTCATCCTTATAGAAAATCCAGTGCATGTGTCACATAAATTTTCATATAAATTTTATCAGATTTTGCTGATAAAAAAAAATAATGTAAGGACATTCTAAGAGCCAAAAAAAAGTAGTTTACTGAGGTCACCAGGTCAAACTGCTCCTGTGTGAGGACCAATCTAAATTAATTATATTCACTGTAGACCGTTACCGCCTCCTAGTGGACATTTGATGATTCTGGCAAATCTTGTATTGAAAATACTCTAATGTAATCATGATAGGGATGTTCAAAACAAAAAATGGACAAGAATGTAAATTATTAAATAAATAAATCAACATAAAACACTTAACAAACATTGTTAATACACTGCCATTCAGAAGGGATCAGTAAGATTTTTAATGTTCTTAAAGATGTTTTTTTTGCTCATCAAGGCTGCATTTTTTTAATTAAAAAAACAGAAAAAAACAGTAATGTTGTGAAACAATATTGCAGTTTAAAATAACGGTTTTCTGTTTAAAATGTAATTTATTCCTGTGACGCAAAGCTGAATTTTCAGCAACATTACTCCAGTCTTCAGTGTCACATGATCCTTCAGAACTCAATTTAATATGCTGATTTATTATCAATGTTGGAAACTGTTGTGCTGATTAATATATGTATACATTACTGTGACACTTTTAAAAGAACAACATTTATTCAAAATAGAAATGTCTTTTTTTAACAGTATACACTACTGTTCAAAATTTGGGGGTCTGTTTATTTATTTTATTTTTTTCAGTAAATTAATATTTTTATTCAGCAAAGATGTGTTAAATTGATTAAAAAAAAAGTGATAATAAAGACTTACATTGTTACACTGTTATTCTTTTTTGAATAAATGCCGTTCTTATTCTATTAATCAGAGAATCCTGAAAAAGGTATCACAGGTTCCAAAAAAAAAAAAAACAGTAAGCAGCACAACAGTTTCCAACATTGATCATAAATCAGCATATTATATTGATTTCTGAAGGATTATGACATTGACGACTAGAATTACGATGAAAATTCAGCTTTGCATCACAGAACTAATTTAAATTTTAAATTATATTAAAAATAGTTATTTAAAATTGCAATAATATCTAACAATATTACTGTTTTTTCCTGCATTTTTGATCAAATAAATGCAGCTTTGGTTTTACTTTAAAAAAACTATTAAAAAAATGGCAGTGTATATGTAATAAAACATCTGCACAGTATACAAAATAATCAACATTAAAAAAGATTTTTCACATTAATTCAAATATTTTTATATTAATTTTAAACAAATTTTTGACTTTTTTTTGTTGTTGTTGTTGTTTGTTTGTTTGTTTGTTTTTTACATATGATCCACAATTAAGAATTAACAGTAATAATATGATAATAAATTTGGTAACACTTTAGAATAACATTAGTTAACATGAACTAAGAATGAACAATACTTCTACAGCATTTATTATTCTTACTTAATGTTAATTTTAGCATTTAATAATGCATTATTAAAATCACAAGTGTTTGTTAACATTAGTTAATGCACTGTGAACTAACTATGAATGACTATATTTTTATTTAATTAACATTAACAATGATTAATAAATAGTGTATTAAATGTATTGTTCATTGTTCGTTCACGTTAGTTAATACATTAACTAATGTTAACTAATGACACCTTATTGTAAAGTGTTACCATAAATTTGAATACTATTTACAGAACCCGTATCTCATAGACAACTACTGTTACACGGGTCACCTGAGGTGAAAAAGTCATATATATTGACCAGAGGAAACATAGTAACTGCCCCCAACATTGAGCCCAGCTGCACTACAGCTCCACACCACACAAGAGCGCTGTGGCCTTCATCTCGTAGGATGACGGCAACAATCACCTTTACATACGATAGAGTGAAGATAAAAAAGAACCACGCCAACACCTGAAAACACAGGATTACTCAGTGTGAATATACAAAAAGAAACAATAGATCAAGCATCTTCTATTAGAAATAAACACAAACTGGTCCAGATACTCACAATAATGACAGCTCCAGAGGTCTCATTAACTAGCAGTGGACATGGACTCAACACAGCCATGGCCATAATGTGAACTCCAATAAGAGAGCCAATGGAAGTGAGAACTCCCATCAACACTAAAGACCTGTTCAAAATGCAACAAAGTGTTGAGAAGTAGTAAGTTAAGTCAGAAAATGAAATAGTTATTTTTCTTGATGTAGCTCACCTTTGGGTGTAAAACATGCTGATGAAACAAGCTACAGGATTGGCTACATTCGCCATAGTGGCTGACCAGTGATATGCCTGGTCTCCATATGGTAAACATGAGTACGACTGCACCGATGGCAAACCGGTATTGGTCAGAGCGGTCACCCATGCTAGGATAACGTAGATGTACATCACTTGCATCCACGTGTACATCCCTGTCCCAAACATGCTCCTGGGTTTCTGACTAGACTTTTGAGAACGCATCATTGGTTTCTGTTCAGATTTCTTGTGTTTCCAGCGTGATATAGAATCTCCATTTCCGTTTATGTTATTGGGACGCTCTCGAGCCACAGCAGGATGGTAGTTCAAAAGTAAGAACGCCACCAAACAAACCACCATCATAGCCGTCAGGAAGAAAAAATAGGCTTCAACTGAAAAATTAGCTGGTTGGTAGTTTGGCACGAGATAGTTAGTGTCTCCTTCAGATCTGTTAAGATGTGTTTCGTTGGATCTCAGGATTTGAGATGCATTGATGCATTCCATTACACCTACACCTTGAACCATCGCCACTAAAGCTGGAACAAGTCCACTCAGGCCTTCTCCAACATAATACGTCATGAGATACTCCGCTTTGAGCTGCGTCATGAAGGGAAGAAATGTCACCGAAGAGGTGCAGTCCACTATTGAGATGAAGAAGATGAGGAGCAGGAGAGGAACGCTGCGCTTTACACCTTGCACCACTACGGTCTCACTCCAGAAGAAAGCTAGGAAAAGACTTGCCAGTATTCCAAAACCAACAATAAAATAGATAACCACAGTCTCATTAAGCATTCCTGGGCGGAAGCGGTGCATTAATGTGACAAACAGAGGTGCGACGTTGGCCAGTTGGACAATAACGGAGATGTAGGAGGGGAGATACCAGCCCTCAGGTACCTGTGGAACAATTAGAGGAAGCTCCACCCACAAACCACAGATGGTGACCCAGGAGCCCATGCCAAAAAGGCCAGCCAAAACATGGGTGAGGATAGACATGGCCGTGGTGATTTAAATCAGTGGCCCTCAAATTTCCTTAATGTCTTCAAAAAGGAAAAAAATGATGAGTGCAGTTAGTAACCAAGAGAATATCTTTCGAAGACAGACATTAGAGATGATACACTTTATTTTTAAATTCCAAATTTGGTGCTGTCAAGTTTATTTATTCAGCTGAGCAAGTTGTTTAATCCAGGGGCGCTCCAGGAGATTGACCCTTCAGTCAGTGCACTTTCATTTTGGATAAGAAACATCTGCTAATATGAAGTTATTCAGTAACATCTGCAGTAACTGGAGCATTGTGTTTACTAATACTTTGATGCCGCGCCAATGTATTTTGAGAACAAAGTCAGGAAGATTGTGCTTATTTGCAAAAAGCCTATCAAAGTACAAATCAGAGTGCACCTAGCAAGGGGGTTTGTATGGACCTTAGTTAAGATCATGAAAATTGGCCAGACTTGTGTAAAACTGTCACAAATTTAAGCTTTCATTGTATAGGAATGTACAAAGAAAATGTGTATATTTTATGAACTACTGGGCATGATTAATATTTTAAAGTTTATTTTTAATCACCTTTCGACTATTAGCAGTTCCTCTAAAATAGTCTAAAAACATGAATGAAAAATGAAGTAAAAATAAACCATGTAGTGATTAACACGTGTATTATATATTTTTTTACGGATTATGTAAGTAGAAAAATCATGCTTGCAATTTTACGCTTAATATTTAACTATAGGAATGAGTGTATAAATAAACACCAGTCAAGTTTTTGGACAGTAAGATTTTTAATGTCTTTTAAAGAAATCTCTTCTGCTCACCAAGCCTGCATTTATTTGATCCAAAGTACAGCAAAACTGTAAAATTCTGAAATATTTTTATTATTTAAAATAACTTTTCTATTTAAATATTAAATTACTCAGTTCACATGATCCTTCAGAAATCATTCTAATATTCTGATTTGCTCAGAAACTAATATTATTATTATTATGTTGAAAATAGCTGAGTAGATTTTTTTTTCAGGTTTCTTTGATGGACAGAAAGTTCAAAAGAACAGCATTTATCAGAAATAGAAATCTTTTGTAACATTATAAATGTCTTTATCATCACTTTTGATTAATTTAAAAAATCCTTGCTAAGTACTAATAATTTGTCCCTCAAATATATATACATACTGACCACAAGCTTTTGAATGGTATTATGAACGAATGGTGTATTATGTTACAAAAGCTTTTTATTTAAGATAAATGTTGATCTTTGGATCTTTCTATTCATCAAGGAATCCTAAAAAAATTACTAAAATTAAAAAAAAATATATATATATATATATATATAAATAATATATATATATAACGTTATATATATTCAAGAGAAAACAGACGAAAATGTTTGCGTTCTTTCCCCAAGACGTATGAAGAAGCGATGTTTCTACAAGCCAAAAATGCATCCAACACAATAAGAACTTTTAAAAAGCCGCAAATTGAAATTTTTTTCATTATTTGTTTCGTGTTTTAATGAACTTGAGCACTATTGTGGAATCTGTGGATGAAAACACGGTAATAGCTGGCCTGCTCAACATCCCAGCTATGCTGCTCGGCAACATGAATAATTAATACAGTTTAGTTTATGCAGTTATTATTTCACTGTTTCATCTGTTGTATGTTACTATTAGTTATTTGTCATTTGGTGACCACTGAAAGCTCAGCTATTACTTAATATACTGTTTTTGTCATCGTCATTGTGGATGGATTGATAAATTATTAGTTCTGTGTCCGTCAGAGTTAATGGATATGATAATTTAGTTATAGTATGCAGAATAACAAACGGTGCCTCGAATAGATTAAAACTGTTATCATCGTGTGCCTCTTGGCGTGAATTGACGTGCACAATTAATCTGCCATTTACTTTTTGTCTCCTATGTTATATTAAACAGCCCTTTTATAAAGTACAGTGCGGTTATATAAGACGTAATTACGCAATTATCAACAAACATACTGATCACACATATTACCTAGCATGCAACGTTTGACAAATGCATTTATAAATACATTTATAAGTAAAAATAATAATAAAACAAAAAAATGAAAAATGATTGGTATATGTGACAACTGGTACTCACATGATCTGAGGCTGATCATATGGAGACAAAGTCACGTACAATGACAGAAATGGTATATATACTCTGCGTGAGTGGGTGTGTCTATTCTAGCCAACCATTGCACCTGTCTGTTGATGTTTTATCAAGGAAAAAAACCAACCAAACAAAATTGTGTAATTTGTCGATCATTTATTATAATGCCAGTATATAAGTCAGAAAAAACATTAATCATAAATTCATTAAAACTACGATATTAAGATTTGTATTTTTGTATAAAAACATAATTAATAAGAGCTGTTTCCTTACGTGCATTCTGGCAGGACATGCAACAAAATTTTCCTTTGCTAAGCAGACCAATCACAGTTTCAGTGAAAGTTTAACTATAACCATAATGTTATGTAAGAATGTAGTAAAAAAGTGACTTAATACAACTGCCGACGACAGTAAAAATAAAAAAAGACTTGTGGACTAGTAGTTAATGTTTATATTTCTATAGTTTATAGGTCAGTTTTTAGAGTTTTATTTATTTTTGTTTATTTAAAAGAATAAACTCCACAACTGTTTTTATACCACATTATACCACATTTCTCTGTTGTCACATGAACCATTTATTTATTTACAGAGCTCTGAGATCTTACAACAGCACATAAAAAGTGCATATGAACATATTTAAAACAGCATATAATAGTTAGATGCCATATAATATTTTCAGCCTCATTGCCTTTTAAATATAAAGATTTTCTTGTCACATCTTCATTGACAAAGTATCAAGTAATTAACAGTTTAAATAAAGGCTTCAATTAGAGACATCAGGAATGCAGTTAATGCTCAACACAAATCTCCAGCTCTCATAAAAGTAAATCTGATTTAAGCCCAGTTTGTAAAGTATAATGCCTAAATGCCTAAAATTACACAAAACACAATTTTGATAATTGTAACAAAAGTAAGTGCAAGATAACAGCAGCTGCAAAAATTACATTAACCTTAATTAAAATACTGGCCTCACAAATAATCAAATCAAAAAGGTAAAAACATGGCAGCTTCACACATGGCAGATATGACAGACTCTGTATATACATTAAAACTAAACGTTTGCAGATAAACAAAAACATTTTTTGCTTGTGGTCACCAAAAAAATATTTCATCTTGGAGTCATAGAAAGCATAGTTTTTCCAGTTAGGAACAATATAAACTTACCTGATTTGCATGTATCAACAATGACTAGCTTGCTGTTGGGAATAAACAAAATACTGTGTATAATACTACACATTGAAGCATATAATTTTACTCACTGGATAGTGTGTATTGTAGTTATAGATTGCTGACTTTTGATTTCTGGACTAAACAATTGCTGACATGCTGATACTGAGGTTTTCCATTATGAAATCAGACTCGCTCTGAATGAAAACATGAAAAACTGCATGAAAACGCTTCTCACTTAATCTAGATTAAGGTCAAGGTGTTCACACACACATTCAAAGTGACTATATATCAACTGCATATTCTTTACATTCTCAAAGATATGCAATGTGATCAAGTGCGAGTTCTTTTTGCATTGACATTAACTTGAAATGTCCTGTGAAGGCATCATTTTACCTGATTAGATTCACACCTAAAGCGATACCTGTTGTATAAAGGCACAGGGTGAATGTAAAATTGAGTTCTGTAATATTAACTGCAGCTGTCTGTGCAGTCCTGGGCTCGCTGGAAGACCTGATACACACTGACTAAAGGGAACATCAAGAGAGCTCCAATAAGAGAACCGGCCTGGATGAAGACTCCACACCAGAGCAAAGCTGCATGGCCTGCTTCATGAAGCAGAGTCCCAACTACAACCTTCAGGTAGGAGAACAAGCCAGTGAAGATGATCCAGGATATGATCTGAATGAAGAAAGAATTATAGGCTTCTGTTAAATAAACTAAACCTAAAGAGAATTAATGGGTTCTAATATTGTCCATATAGTTTAATAAAATTATTTATACACTAATTATTTATTTACAAATCTTTAGAGATTATATGATAATGAAACATCATGAACACAGTGGGGCGAATTTACTAAACAGTTAAACAGCACCACTTTTGCACGTGGTAGTTCAGTGGTGAAGTAAACAGCGCTTTCAAAATTGAAAGATTTGTTCTTAGTTCCTCTTCCACTCAGTAATGACATACAGTTACTAACCACTAGAGCAACTCCAGATTGACTTCCTAAAAGTGGTGGACAGGGACTCAGCGCAGCCAAGGCCATGAGATAGGCAGCAAAAATACCGCCTCCTAGTGACATCATACCAAGGCCAATGCTGGACCTGTAACAAAAACATCAATTTCACTTCAACTAAATTAATAACCCTTACACCATACAATAATATGACAAATTGTACATGAGCATTGTTTAATTCAGAGATGTCCAAACAAAGATGTTCATGTCTTTCTTTCTTTAGTCGAAAAGAAATTAAGGTTTTTGAGGAAAACATTCCAGAATTTTTTTTCCATACAGTTGAAGTCAGAAGTTTACATACACCTTGCAGAATCTGCAAAATGTTAAATATTTTACCAAAAATAAGAGGGATAATACAAAATATGCATGCTATTTTTTAATTTCGTACTAACCTGAATAAGATACTTCACATAAAAGACATTTACATATAGTCCACAAGAGAAAATAATAGTTGAATTTATAAAAATGACCCCATTCAAAAGTTTACATACGCTTGATTCTTAATACTGTGTTGTTACCTGAATGATCCACAGCTGTGTTTTTTTTTTTGTTTAGTGATAGTTATTCATGAGTCCCTTGTTTGTCCTGAACAGTTAAACTACCCGCTGTTCTTCAAAAAAATCCTTCAGGTCCCACAAATTCTTTGTTTTTTCAGCATTTTTGTGTATTTGAATCCTTTTCCAACAACGACTCTATGATTTTGAGATCCATCTTTTCACACTGAAGACAACTGAGGGACTCATATGCAACTATTACAAAAGGTTCAAACACTCACTGATGCTTCAGAAGAAAAAAAAAGCTGTGAATCATAAAGGTAACATCACAGTATTAAGAATCAAGTGTCTGGAAACTTTTGAACGGGGACATTATTATAAATTCAACTCTTATATGTAACTATATGTAAACATCTTTTATGTGAAAAATCTTATTCAGGTCAATACTACATAAAAAATAATAATATGCATTTTGTATGATCCCTCTTATTTTGGTAAAATAATTTACATTTAGTAGATTGTGCAAGGTGTATGTAAACTTTTGAGCTTTTGAATTGTACAGTAAACTTCAGTGGGAGCCAACAGGTTGAAGGTTTAGACTGCAAGTGTTTCAGTGGGCTCTACACAGCCCCAGCTGAGGAATAATGGCCTTATATAGTAAAACAATTGGCCATTTTTGCAAAAAAAATAAAAAAAAAATAAAAATTTCTATACTTTTTAACCACAAATGCTCATCTTGCAGTAGCTCTGCAATGCATGTCTACAACTTCATGCATTAAGTAATCACATTGGAAAGGTCACGTGTGGTTAGTTCTTCATCTGTGTACTCCAGATCAAAAAGAAAGGGCAGGGCGAAAAATTCCATCTCATTTTTTCCCCCAACTTCATAATCGTCCGACACTGTTGTTTTACTTTATTTTTGTAAAGGGCGTTTGACTTTTTTTTGCACATTCTCTGGGTCTGTACTTCCGCCTACATTACACGTGGTTTTTCATGGATGTAGGGCTAGTGCAAGATAAGCATTTGGGGTTCAAAATTTTTATATTTTTTTAATAACCAATCGCTTTGCTAGATAAGACCTTTGTTCCTCGGCTGGGATTGTGTAGAGCCCTTTGAAGCTGCATTGAAACTGCAGCTTAGACCCGCTGATCCTCATTGAAGTCCACTATATGGAGAAAAATCCTGAAATGTTTTCCTCAAAAACCTTAATTTCTTTTTGAGTGAAGAAAGAAAGACATGAACATCTTGGATGACACAGGGGCAAGTAAATTATCAGAAAATTTTAATTCTGGATTGAACTAATCCTTTAACTGGACCATTAAGCGTCAAGAACTTTAACTCACTTACCTAAGTAGGACAAACATGGCCACAAAGCAGGCCAGAGGGTTTGCAATGTTGCCCAAGACGACAGAGAGGTGAAAGGTCATGGTGCCATAAGGCAGACAGGAGAAACTCTGCACGGACGGCAACACACCGTTAGTCAAAGCATTGGATATTCCCAGCAACAGGAGGAGGTATATATTGCGTGACGTCCAGAAAGCCACAACAGGTGCTTGTTTTTCAACTTCAACTTGTTCCTCAGAAACTGGAGAACCTCCATTTTGTAAAGGGTGTGTCTCTTCCTCCATTTTCACCGTTTCCTGTTCAGTCTTTGGAACTTCCTCTGCCACTGTCTGGGTGATCACTCTGTATGTCAGAGCCAGGAAAGAGAGGGCCGAAATTGCCAGCATCACACACAAAAACCAGAAGAAGTTTTGGGCTGGGAAGTTCTCTTTGAGATAGCGGGGCTTTGTGCCGTTGACCGTCTCAATGCACTCTAGTTTCCCTACACCCTGGCCCAAAGCAACCACACAGGGAAACAGTGCACAAAGACCCTGTCCCACAAAGAACGTTCGGATGTATTGCGCAGGGTAACGGAACATAAAGGGTAAGAAGGTGACGTTGGAAGTGCAGCAGACAAATGACAGGATAAACGTAAGCAGCAGGAACGGGATAGACCTTGGCTCTCCAGCGACTGTGACCACCTGGGACCAAAAGAGAGCAAGAAATGCAGCTGCAACCACCGCTAGCACTTGTATGATGTGGATAACCTTGCGTTCATTCAGCCATCCTGGAGCAAAGTGGTGGGTTAAAGTCACAGCCACTGGACCCAAATTCCCGAACGCAATCAGCACTGAAAGATAGGCTGGCAAGTTCCACCCTGTAAAGAAAGGACACGTTTTATCTATTGGGTACAGCTGTGGCATATGTTAATGTTGTATTAAAACAAGTTATGTTCTTAAAACACTATTTACCTTCAGGTAGAACACCTACAACAATGGGCAACTCAACCCATAATGAGTTCACAGGGATCCATGAGCCCATTCCAAACAGGGCCACCAGAATGTGTGAAACGATGGCATGATTCCACCATGTATCTGCCATTTATATGTCTAAGAAAAGGGCACAGGTGAGTTAGAGCATCCATGTTTTGCACATAATACACCTACTGTACAGTTAAAGTCAAAAGTTTACATACACCTTGCAGAATCTGCAATATGTTAATTATTTAACCAAAATAAGAGGGATTATACGAAATGCATGTTATTTTTTAATAAATAATATATTTCTCATAAAAGACATTTACATATAGACTACAAGAGAAAAGAATAATAATAATAATAATAATAGTTTATAAAAATGACCCTTTTCAAAAGTTTACATACACTTGATTCTTAATACTGTATTGTTACTTGAAAGATCTACAGCTGGTTTTTGTTTGTTTGTTTGTTTTTGTTTGTTTAGTGATGGTTGTTCATGAGTCCCTTGTTTGTCCTGAACAGTTAAACTGCCTGCTGTTCTTTAGAAAAATCCTTCAGGTCCCACAATTTTTTTGGTTTTTCAGCATTTTTGTGTATTTGAACCATTTCCAACAATGACTGTATGATTTTGACATTCATCTTTTTACACTGTTTATGACCTTACTACGAAAAAAAAACAAAACAAAAAAAACGGGTTACCGCGTTTATATGACCATGTGCATTAAGCATAATCGGCTTAAGAAGGTGCATGTAAACGCACTCGTTGGAAAGTTCAAATACACTAAAAATGTTGAAAAACCAAAGAATTTGTGGGACCTGAAGGATTTTTCTGAAGAACAGCAGGCAGTTGAACTCACTAAACAAAAAAAAAAGCTTTGGATCATTCAGGTAACAACACAGTATTAAGAATCAAGTGTATGTAAACATTTGAACTGGGTAATTTTTATAAATTAAAATATTATTTTCTCTTCTGGACTACATATGTAATCATCTTTTATGTGAAATATCTTACTCAGGTCAGTACTAAATAAAAAATAACATGCATTTTATATGATCCTTCTTATTTTGGTAAACTATTTTTGCAGATTCTGCAAGGTGTATGTAGACTTTTGACTTTAACTGTATATCTTGTGGCTGTATTGAAAGAATAGAATAGTCAAAGTAAGTTGCTTCCTCGTATTAAATTATCAGTGTTCACTTATATACAGCAAACAGATATATGGAATATACAATATATACCAAGTGTAATTGCTGTTTAAAATATATGTATGTATGTGTGTGTATATATATATATATATATATATGTATATGTGTGTATGTATGTATGTATCTATGTATGTATGTATGTATGTATATATATATATAAATAAATAAATGCTTTCTGATTTAATTTCCAGTTTTTATATTTTAAAATAGCTCTGCCTAAATGAATAGTACTCGGCAAGCAACAGAGAAAAATGTGAGATGTTGCAGGACATTATTGATGATAGTAGTAGTAACATTGTTATTTAATAAATGTCAGGACAAGTAGGTTGCTACAAACTTTTTTATTGTGTAATACAACTTATGTAAAAAACAAAAATATAAAAAAAAATTAACTAATTAACTATTTTAATACTAATAAAAGTGTAGTAGTCTAACAAGCTTGTTAGTAACAAAATAACAAAGATCTTTACCATATATGAAAAAAAAAAACAACAACAATAAACTAATGCAAGTTGGATGTATTCAACATTTTCATCAGGTTAAAGCAAAATCAGAGAAACTCAAAGTTGTTCCTGTAACAAGGGCCAAAAACCTTTTTATTCTTTATATCAATACTCCTTTGTGGAGTTTGCTGACCAGTGGCTGTGCTTTGAGGGTCTGGGGATGATGTTTCAGTGCAGGTCTCTTCAAACACATTTTCAGATGGTGATGCGACTATAATTCTCTCATTTGGCAAGACGTCCTTCAGTGTAGTAACCATGTCAGTCAAAGAGAACCCAATGTGGTTTAGCTTTTTGTCTCTGGAGCCCAAGATGCTCTTTTGGTAGTTCAGCTCACAGCGAATGACCTCGCGTATATGCGCATGGCTCGAACCTTCAAGTTTTGTGAGCAATCGTTCAACATCTTGCTTGCTTTTACATGGGCCACCAAATTTTGAAACAGCTCCGACAATCATTTTCCTGTAAATGTGATCCTGAGCTTTTTGCTTTAATCTAGACACCTTAATTTTTTTGGCAGCATTCAGATTTGCTCCATCAAGAATGGAGTAGCGTTTTTGACTGGTTTTGGAAGGGGATAACATGACAACTGATGATGTAGGTTCATCTGTTGCTTCTTGGGATGCAGGTTCTTTTTCTGCATGTTTGGCAATGGAACCCTCTGTCCGACCAAGAGTTTTATCAGGCCTGTTCTTTTCATAAGGGTACGCATGACCGAAGGGGTACTCACCCATCAGCTGTGAAAAGGTGCAGTTTGCCATTTGAATGGCTATATCCGAAGGCAGATCTTTGCAGTGTTCGCCACCAGGTAGGAAATCTTTAAGACTGTCCTCTAGTACAGCTGCGAGGGCTTTCATCATCCTCTGTAAACAAGCTTTTATCAGAGTACCAAACTGGTTCTCCGCATTATCATGGCAAAATCTGAACACTCCTTTGAAAGTCCCCTCTTGCATTGGAACTTGTAAGAAGACATTCAAAAAGGCTTCTGGTTGCAAAAGGCAACTTGCATCTTGCGACCATTCCAAGAGCTTTTCGTACAAGCAAAGGATGTACCTACTAAAAAGAGGATATTCTCCATCGCTCTTCAGAAGCTGCCAAAAGGGTCCCAAGACTTTAAGGTAGACAACAGCAACCACACAGACCAGTGCCTGCAAGGCTTCGTCGTTTGCGTCAGCATTGACACTTTCCAACAGGATATTCGAGTTGTCGTTCAGAAGCTGCAGGTCAGTAACAAACAGAGCAACATCTTCATGATGGTGAATGAGTCCAGCAGCTGCTTCAAAGTAGTTAATGATACGATTTGACCTATAAACAGGCAGCCGGGAAGGGTTTTTTCTTTCAAGGCAAAAAGCAAGCCAGTGCCTGCGGTAATTTGGGTTGGTCTCCTCGCTTGGACACAGCATTTCGGAAGCCATGTGAATGTAACGGGTCACAGCGCTCTCATCGAAGTTCAGAAAGCTCTGAAATCTGGGGTGTTTGTCACGTCCAAGTTTCTCTCCTGTGGTGTTCATGATATCTTTTTCAAAAGTCATCATTTGCTGTTCAATTACATCAATAAGTTCGAAAAGGAACTGGCAGATGTAACGCAGGAAATTCAAAGGTGGCACTAGTGGATGGGTGCTTCCTTTGACTTTGTCATCCAGGGTTCTAAGGTTAGCGTCTTCCTTTAACATGGCCGAGAAGTGATTTTGAAGCAGATCCATTGAAACCACCTTGGCAGCGTCATTCTTTCCTCCATAAATGTCTGCAATCTTTTGCCAGGACAGCACAGAAATATCAAGAAGAGTTACATTGTCACCCGTGTCAGTTTTTGCGTCTCGTTCCGCATCTTCCAGTGGCTGTGTCTGTGTTTGATGGCTTTGTGATACCTGTTCCCTTTTTACACTGACCGCATGGGGAATCTGCTTGGGTTCCCGATGAGTTTTCTCAGTCACATCTGTCTGCGAAATACCGAAGGGCTCGTCTTCCTCCTTAAACACAGAGGTAGGCTTATGCCTGGAAATGCGGCGTTTCTTCTTCAGATGTGCTTTGACCATTGCCACCCTCCTGTATTCAATATCATCAACATCAGCTTCAGGAGCAAGATCAAACGGACTCTGAAGAAATTCATCCAGCAATCCACGGCTCCTCTTTCGGCTCCTTTGATTGTTGCGGTACTGTATTCTGAAATTCTTGAGACTTGACCGTAAGAACCTGTAGGCTCTTTGAATCTTGCCATCACTACAAAATAAAGGCTCAAAGTTACGAATCCAGGACACCAGGACGACCGGGTCTAATTTCTCTCGTGAAATAAAATTAGTCAATTCGAGAATTAAACCGTTTGTGAGAGCAGTTAATTTTGCACGACCAGAAAAGTCTGACATTTCAAGTAAATCTCTTCTTCCGATTCCGATACTATCACATATAGGTCCAACAAATTCAAAGTTAACATCCGACTCAAGAAAGTTCTCCCTGGCATCTCCGGTTAAGCTCAAAGCTGTCGTGGTGTTTCTCTCAATCAAGCTTCGGAAATCAGCAGACTGAAACATTGGGACAATCTTTTGGAGCCACTGTATTAAATCAACCCATGAAACATCTTGCTCCTCTCTCATCAGCCCAATCTGAACCAACATGCGAATCTTCCAGGGCTTTTCATCCAGCTCCAGCAGTTCTCCGTAATGAGCACCAAGGTAGTCATCAACAAGCTTGGAGTAAAAATCATCCTCTGCAAGACATAGTTTTCAAATGTAAGCGAGCAGATACTTTTCAAAACTTGTTAGTTTAAATTGTAAATCAATGAAAACAAAACAAAAAGTAGTACTCACTGAGCTCAGCAGCAATGGTCTTAGCACTTGCACTAGAGGAACCAAAGTCTTGCAGGTCCTCCATAGTTGAAGTGGTTGGCTTGTTTTTTTTAAACCATCTGGTGGGGCACGCTTCCAAATAAAGGCCAGATAAATGTTTTAGTAATAACGACCAGAGAATGGTAGTCCACAGCTGATCTTAACCGTGCAACAGTGATTATCCCTCAGGTTATTTTTTTATCTTACCTGCCTGACACTGCAAAATAAAACACTCATCTTCTGCTTTTGCAGTCTTTAGATTTACAAGACACATCTTTTGGTATACATTACATTATTAAGTTTCCTTAAAAACATACCTTGGTATATTTATGGCAAAATATTACAATCAGTTCTGACAAATATAAACAATATGATACAACTATGGTAGCTTGGTATTAACCAATGCTGTCATCAGAAAAGATTTGTAATATATATTGTAAGGTTTATGAATTATGTGTTATGATTACTTGTTGCTCATGTCACACAAGAGCACAATAAACTGAATGCATTCATGGGATAAAAATAAGAATGGTGCAAAAGGTCAGTTGCATCGCTGCTAGCATAACTAACACAAATCAAGGTCACATATTCTGTCAACTCGGCGAGTTATGTATTATCCTTGAGTAATCAGGGAACAAAATGTTCACGCCCTATTTGCGCACGCGTCTGATTTTGTAGCAAAGAGGATGTATTGCTACTATTGACTAAATATCTATTTTGGTTTTACTGTAAAAAAAAATAAAAAAGTTTTAGGGCTGAAAACTAGAATATATGTTTTCATTCCTCGTGTTTTGTCCTCTCTAGCCCGCGAAAATCCGTCAGTGCACCATATCGTGAAGTTTGAAAACATGCTGTCTGTTGAATTGCTATTGCTGTGGGAGATTACCATTGATAAGATGTTAAAGCAATGCTATGTAGCCCACATATTTAAAATTTAAATTAGCATTCATTAAAAAACCGTACATGTTTTCATGTATTTACATGAACGGTAATGTTTAAGTACCAAAATGTACTCACCGACTTATTGTTCAGTTGTAGATGTAGGTGTGCTGTGCAGCGTCTTTTTCTCTTTGGACCCTTTGCAGTGTGTGGAGAGAGTCGGGCATTCCGATTCAGCAATAATTTTAATAAAACAGAGGAGCGTCCACTCTACATCATAGACTTCCCTGTTGAGTCACGTGTGCATCTGAGGAGTCTTTGATTGGATATACGCTTTGCATTCTTTTTAGATAAAACGGCCTATGCTAGTCCGCCTCGCTTTAGCGAATCGAGTACAAAGAGCCGGATCAAAAACGGTTCAGTGATTCTTTTGCGTCACTACGTTATTGCGTCATCACATCGACCTTAATCCTAGCTCTAGTGCAGTGTGTATCTTAATATATATATACCTGTGAATTTTGTGGTCAGTAAAAAGAAACTATTTTACATTTTTTTATTTTTTCATTGTATTTACTCACGATTATTTTGGAAGAATTTTGAATTCTATAATAACAGAAAAATTGAGTGTATGATAGAAATTTATACAAAAAACAAAAATTTTGAATTGTAAAGAACAACGTATTATACATTTGTTTATTTTATTAGAAAAATACCACATACGTAAGAAAAAGTGGGCTCATGTAGTCCAAATTGTTCCCATTTTATAAATGATTTTATATGTAAATCTCTTGGAACAAACAAAAATGCACTGAAAACAGATTGTAATGCTCTGAAAGCATTGAAATGTATGTAATTTTCTTTCTTCCTCTTTCTCTTTTCTTCTTTTTCTCTGGTATAATGTTAATTTGATCATAAATATGTAATACCTCTTGTTCTTGTGGCATTGAATTAATAACGGAACATGTGTATAGAATATTTTTGTATTCTTATAATGAATAACTAAATGATCTCTCCGAACTGTTTCGATACAATGTAGGCACCTGTTCGCTATAGGTTTTCATTTCTATGCATTTTCATTGTTTATTGAATTTCAGGTCCCAGTTTTGTTGCAGCATAAAACTTGAAGTCTATTGTAACGCTAATATAAAAATGTTTTTTTTTTTTTTTTTTTTTTTTTTTTTTTTTTTTAAACAAGAAAAAAAGAAAGAAAAAAAGAAAAAAAAAATCTTGGATCAATAATGTTGACTCGTTAACCCGATTCAGTCTGAGTTGTGAACAAATCGTTCATTCGGAGTCGCGAATGAAAGATTCAGACCTCATTTGTGAACCAGTTCAACCGAATTATTAACAAAATTAGATTCAGAAGATTTTGTTGACGAATCGGACATGTTAGCCGTTGTTTAAGAAGTTTGACCAACAAAACAAACAACGTATATGTCTCATTTGAAAAATAACAGCATTTAGTTATATCCACATTAGCATGCAGAAAAATATTTGTTATAATAATTTATTTTACGAAGAACTGTACTGTGTGCTCTTGTGTTATTGCCTCCTTAATTTTATTGCTTGTTTTCCTAATAATAAATGTAACTATAAATCTTATACAAAAAGTTACTTCTCCAACGAGAATGGGCAGGTTGGGCAGAGTCTCACGAAAGCGGATGTGACGACATACGTTGACTAAAGAAAGCGCATCATGGGGCTCGGATAACAACAACAAAGGAGTAAAACGTACCGTCTTGCGATTATGTTTCGGTAATGGTGCTACAAATGCAAAATTAATTTGCACCATTGTTCAGTTTTTTTTAGCAAAGACCTGAGAAACTGCTGCTGTTGAATTTGTCTGCAGCAATGCATAAAGAGAAGCGATTTTAAAGTTTCAGTCAGCTATCTCGTCGTGCTTTTGCCAATTTTATATGTTTTGTTTACAGTCTCATTCATGACCTTTTTTAAATTCAGCGAGGAGATTTTTAGGGACCAGTAGTAGAAGAAATGGAAAGCACAATAATGGAGGTAACCAACTCAAATACAGAGCCAGAGTCAATCCAGGCTCCTACTGCAGAAATGTCTACTAGTCCATCCAGCACAGCTGGGACATCCCAGACTGCACCTGCAAAAGGAAAAAGACTTTTGAAAAGAAAAACAGATTCCCTTACAGATGTCAAAAGCAAGAAAAAGAAAAAAACAGTGAAACGAACTATAAGACCAAATTACACCGTCCAGGAAGGAGAGGACATGCTTTTGATTATATCAAATATAAATAGTGGTGACAGCATATGGAAGCCCAAGCGGAAGGGATCTAAGAAAAAGAAGGTTAACGCAAAAGGCAAGGGTAAAGCCTCTGCTAACAAAACTAAAAGAGCACCAGTAAAAGTGAAAATCCCTAAAGTCACAGAGGAAACTATTGATAAAAATGTTGATTTGGAGAGTGGTAATGAAGATGGCTTTGACCGCTGGGGTCAGAGTTTGCCAATAGAGGTCCTGGTGAAAATCTTCCAGTTTGCAGTTCTCCAGGATGGAGCCGTACCTTTTCTGTGCAGGTGAGAGACATACTCTGTATTTGTGCTATTCAGTTTCTGTCCAACCTTGCTACAAATACTATATTTGCTTTATGTTCATTTGTTTTCTCTTTTTAAAGGGTTGGCAGAGTTTGCCGTCTATGGAATGGAGCTGCATCCTCTCCTATCCTGTGGCGCAGTGTGTCAATTGGCTACTGCTGGATTGAACCCGGTAAGAGTCAATTACCTGGGACAGAACAGAAGATTAGGAACACTATAGACTGGCTAGCAGAAAACAGGTCAGTGGTTGAACCAAACAACAGTATATTTTAACTGGAAGAACGTATGAAGACATATAAATCTTTTCAATGTGAGATAATGCATGGCAAAGCCATATCTATGCAACATGGCTAAGTTTTGTTGTGTCCATTTCCTGCAGATTGTCTCAGTTGAGAGAGTTCTCTCTTTGCCACTGGAAAAAACACGCTGATTATGTAATCCAGGTAATAATCCATCTGCTGTGAAGTTGTGGGACTGGTATCTGAATCTGTTTCTGATAAACTGTTTCTTTGCTTTGTTTTTCTAGAGAGTTTCACAATCATGCACCAATCTTCATTCTCTCAAGCTGTCTTATTGCACGGGAATGACAGAAACAGCCTTTCAAAACCTTGGCACTCACTGTCGATCATTAGAGAATATAAATTTGCAACACTCAGAGGTTTGTATGCAAACTGTTTACTTAGATTTAAAGGGACAGTTACCTAAAAATGAGCATTTATTATTAATTTTATTCACCCTTATGTCATTCCAAATGTGTAAGACCTTCGTTCATTTTTGGAACACCAATTAAGATATTTTTGATGAATTCCGAGAGCTTTCTGACCCTGCATAGACAGCAACGCAACTGACACATTCATGGCCCAGAAAGGTAGTAAGGACCTTGTTAAACACAGAAGAGAAGAAATTGTTAAATGAAGTTTGTTATTTTTGTTTTCATTGCGCACAAAAATTATTCTCATAGCTTCATAACATTACAGTTGAACCACTGATGTCACATGGACTATTTTAACAATGTCCTTAGTACCTTTCTGGGCCTTGAACGGCCTTAGCTGTGTTACTGTATGCAGGGCCAGAAACTCTCCATTTTCATTGTTCCGAAGAACAAAGTTCTTACGGCAGGGCTCTCAAGTTTTGGAAAAAGTTTGGAGTGAGATTTTATCTGTTGGGGAGGAGCCACTCAAATATTTGCAGCAGCGGCCCCTCGGCCCCATGCAAATCTCTCCAGTTTTTGCTAGAAGTTCAACTATCTATTGTTTATAATTGACCAGCACAAAATAAAAAAATATAACAACTGGCAGATCTGATAAAAGTCAAATTCATAAAAATAAAATGTTTTAAATGTTTGAAAAATGCAGATGTATCAAAAGTAAAAATAAATTTGGCCCCAAACGAGCAAACTAAACAGCAGTGCTCAATGCACATACTGTAAACATACAGGAGGATTGCAGAACTTGCCCTGAGCATGTATGTCAATCTGTGTGTGTGTCTGTGAAAGAGAGAGGGTATATATTTCAGCTTACGAATGTCATTTTGTATTTCAAGTTTATTGCACATTTTGATGCCTTGATGACAGTGGTAGGGGCTCAAACTTAGCTAGAGTAACTAGTTACATGTAATGGAATTATGTAATGTAATTAAAAACAAAAATGAACTAATCTGTTACAGTTACTGAGAAATAACGAATATAGTTAAATTACAGTTTAATTTTACAGTTTGTGTACAATTACAAAGTCGGTTACATGTGAATATTTTGACTGATGTATTTCCCAAATTGCATTGACTGCTTTAAAATATGAGACACCAATGTTTCAGGAGTTTGGGACACAAAATAGGACACATGCTTATTCAATAACTGAATTATTTCATATTTGGGTGTATGTATATGCTTTATTTTTTAAGATTAACTGTATCATAGCTATTAAACTATATCTTATGATTTTAAATCTGTATTTAACCTCATGATCTCAAAGTAAAAAGAGGTACTAAAGATTTTGTGGTGGCTGTGCTTTAAAATTAAATTATTATAATCTTAATTCAAGTGATATAAAGATTTTGTAAATTTGACAGTAATTAGTGTTGAGTGCTACTGTAAGGTTAAACCTGCTTGCTTTAAAAGTTTCAAAAGGATTAACATTTGAAAATATTCGTTAGAAATTTAGAAAAGTAATCAAATGTAATGTTACATTATCTCTAAACCAATTGAAATAGTTACACTACTTATTACATTTTAAATAGGGAAATTTAGTCTATAGCCTATTATAGCATATTTCCAAAATAACCTACCCAACAATGTTGATACATTTGTGTTTTGAAATATATAAAACAATTTATTTTATTTGGATGAATTTGTCTTTTTTAGCAGATTTACCAATTATCTAGTCCTTTCCTTAATTTCAGGTAGCCCACAATTAGTTAAAGCTGTTGAAGAACTAATAATTTAGCTCGAATTTGGCTATATTCCCCAACATCAGCTGTCACTATCTTTGATCACAGGCAAGTAATTTTGTCTAGGAATCGTAAATCGTAAAAAAAAAAAAAAAAAAAAAAAACCTGCTGCATTTATTTATATAATATAATGGCAACGTCCGCTCCGAGACCGCAACGCGACCACCGCCTCAACTCATCGTTGCGGGGCACCGCTGGCCTTGTCCCGTGTGTGCGCGTCTACGTTGCCTAGTGACGAACGTGATTGTAGCGGGATCACGTAAAAACAGCAAATTCTAATTTCTTGGCTGGTAGGTGGCATTTAACTCGAAGACAGCTATGAACATTTAACAAGACAGTTTTGAACTCAGCAGAGAACTTCTCTCTGCAAAGCCTGCACCTCGTCCATTAACATTATATAGCGGGACAAGTTATCCCTTCTCAGCGTGAGAAATACAAGGTGTGGCGTGAGAGCGTGTGAACTGGTTGAAATGCGTGTGTCTCACGGTGAATGCGTGAGACTTGAGAGCCCTGGTTCTTACGGGTTTGGAACTACATGAGGGCGAGTAATTGATGACAGAATTTTTCAAGGGGTTTTGGAATGACATGAGAGGGAAGTAAATGATTTCTTTTTAATGTTAACTTTTCCTTTAAGAATGTTAAGTATTGCCACACACATTATTTGACACAGCATGTTTCACAGGTTCACTACAGGCTACCTCTTATACCCGTTTCCTTCTTTCTTTCTTTTTTTAATACAGTTTAATGTTGATGGTCTGGTGTCCTTCCTTGAGGCATATGGCAACCAAATAAAGAACATTTACTTCACACACAGCACAAAGAGTGACAAACTGCTCAGTGCTTTGTCTGTAAGTTGGTATTAATCTTTTGTTTTATGTATTGATTCTAAACGAAGGGTTTTGTTTTGTTTTGTTTTTAAAACAGAGTTCAAAGTAACTTGCACATTTAATCCAAGAAAGCAGTGGCAGTGGAAACCTATATAAACCCCTCCTTACCTCAGTTCTCTTACAGTTCTTCTGGTATCCCACTGTTTTCTCTGATTCAGCTAGGGAAATCCTGGGGGCGTATGTGTTCGGGCCACATCTCAAGCCAAATATATTTACTTCCTCTGCCATTTAAAGATTATATAAACTTTCAAATATATTATAAAATGTCTTTGTTCTATAAGCGTATGTGAACTTGTGAACTGTATGTCTGTTTGATTCTGATGATGCACATGTCTCTGAAATTAAAGAAAGGTTGCTGTCCTGAACTCAGGCTGCTGGAGATCAATACTAAATTAGATGGAGGATACTGCCAGCTTCCCATCTGTATTCAGGCTTTGCAGATTGGATGCCCTAAACTTCAGGTATTATCCTAAAATGTGCTGTGATCATCATGGACAATTGCATAGCAATTGCATAGCTGTCTTTTTTTTATTGCACAGTTACTGTTTGAAATTTTAATTTTTGCACACACTTCTGTAAGTGTTATTAATGGCAACATATTCAAGAATGAGAATTGATAGTCTGCTACAAATATAAAGCATTTCAGTCACAATTTTTTTCTTTTCTTTTCAATTATTTTTCAATTTAGACATTTAGGTTAATGAATGTCACTCCAGTTCCTAAAATGATCCGGAACACACCCAGTACAACTTCTGGTTTTCCCATGCTAGAGGAGTTGTGCATTGCTACTTCCTCTCACTCTTTCATGACTGACAGTGACCTGAACAATGTGCTCCACGGCTCCCCCCCACCTGCGTGTGCTGGACCTACGTGGTGGCTCCCGCATCACAGCCACTGGTCTCTATGCTCTGCCTTGTGAGAGTAAGTCTTGGTTTTAAAATTAGAAGAATGTGAACATTGATGGATGTGCCGCACACAGTACTGAAAATGCAATGTAAACTACTCCCATATGAACATCAAATTGTTTGATGTACTTTCCCTCATTTTATTCTGATAATTTAAAGTAGGGAAGAATCTCATCATAACTATAAATTTTCCCTTAATTTGCTGCTTTGTCTTGTGTAGGACTGGAGTGTCTATATTGGGGCCTGTACTTCAACAGCAATACCATGGTAGCATCCAAGAAAGGCATACACATGCTTGCCCACAAATGGAGCGGCACCCTCAGGGAGCTTGATTTGGCCAACCAGCCATTTTCAGAAGAGGACATGGAGATTGCCATGGGCCATCTTGCACATGGTGCTGGAGTCGATTTGTTTCGCTCCCTGAACCTCAGTGGTACTAAAATCACTTCATCTGCACTCAGGTAATGATTACCTTTGTAGCTCTGCACGTACATTATAGTTTTTGCCAAAAGATTCATGACCCATTCAAATTTGGACATGTGTTTGCAAATATACAGTAATAGAAAGTACAGGTATTTTCAGGTGTTTTACCATTTTTAATGTTTCATAGGTTACTAATAAGCCAGTCACCAGCACTGAAGTACTTGAATCTGTCTTCTTGCCGGTATCTGCCCAGAGGACTCAAACGAGTATATCATGGTCAAGAAGACATTCAGCTGCTACTGGACAAGTTAGATTAAACATGTATGTATTGCAGGAACTCTTGATATTTATTCAGTTATTTTCAAAGTGTACAGAATTTAATTTCTCCTTTTGGATTTGTATATAAAGATCAGGCTACTTTTTCACTTCATGTCAGAATTGCAAATACAATTTTTTAAATATATTTTTTAAATATTTACTACACTAATCTGCAACCATTTTTGTCATGTTCATGTGCTGGTATGCAATAATATTGAATATTGTGACTTTCTAACAGTTTAAACAAGCCATGTTCAGCAAAACACAGTCTTTAGAATGAAAGAGATTACTGTCTTGAAAATGATCAAATAAAGTGATATATTGCAACTGTGTCTTTATTTGAATTGTTTTGAATACAAAGCAAAAAAGCATGAATTAATGAGACGAAATAAAAAATTTAACAGTTCACTACATTAAAAAAAAAAGCATTTACATATTTTGAGCTTTTACTGATGCTTCTATTTGTCAGTTAAAAAATGCAAAACTAAAAATGTATGTTATATAATGCAGTGCTAAATGAAAAAGTTTGTTGGCTGATATACATTCACAGATTCGTATTAGGCATAAGTAGGAACAGAACAGTGTGATTTTAGTTAATTAAGTAAGAAAAAATTGCATGGCATTTTGCATTCAGTCTTAGACCTACTTTTTTAAAGCAAGCAGACTCAAACCAGTCTTTGGGTCTTTAATACACCGTTCCACAAGCTGCAAGTATGTGAGGTTCTCCTGTGTGTTGGGATCAAAGAAACCTTTGGTGTCATCATCTGGATCAGAGAGGATCTCGTTCATCTCTTCATCAAAATAACCTCTTTGGTAAGCCACCTCTACAGGAACACGATGGCTGTGCACAGGATCAATGATGCCCCCGGTGGCGATTTGAGCTTCTAACAGACGAATTCCATGGTCCTTGACGATCAGATCTTTTTTCAAGGCCTGGAACAAGGAGATTATGCTCCCTGTGTTGGGGTCCGTGTAACCAGTGACTGCCCGTTCTGCAGAGAGCAGTTTGTTTTTCCATTCTGCCCCAACAAGTCCTTCAGCCACCGCCTGCTCTACTGACAGCATTTTATTCTTCACTGGGTCAATCATAAATCCAGTGGCAGCCTGGGCTTCAAGCAGAACCAGAGATGTTCCAGGTGTCAGAAGTCCCTTATTTTTGGCTTCAGAGATGCTCATGGTCTGTTTGGTAGACTGCACAAATACACCAGCGATGCTATTCGTTCCTTTCAGGTACTTTCGCACAGAATCCATTTGACTTACATGATCAACTGTGACTTTTCCAGAAGTTAGGTCTTTGTAAATTTTCTCATCAATGACTTTGCCTTGCAGCAAGTCATCAGCACTCACATCCTTTCTGATACCTTGAAATTTTTGCATTTGGGTTGTCTCTGTTGTTGTAGTTGTTGTTGTAATGGTTTGGGTGCTTGTTACAGATTTCTGTGGTACCAATGTCAGAACTATTTCTAGGAACTTTTCAATAGTTATTGTACCCGATTTAAATTGCTCCACCAGTTCTCTCCTCTTTTCTTCCGATATGTAATTTGAGTACAGCAGATCCCAGAGAGTCACCAGCTGTCCTTGGAATTTACCTCCTGCTTTCGTTGTGGTTGTAGACTTAAGGATATTCTTTGTATGTTCATCAATGAAGAAGTAGTATTCGCCCTTTTTCGCAATCACAAGAAGGCTCAGGCCAGTGTTGGGGTCTCTAACACACCGTTCCACAAGCTGCAAGTATGTGAGGTTCTCCTGTGTGTTAGGATCAAAGAAACCTTTGGTGTCATCATCTGGATCAGAGAGGATCTCGTTCATCTCTTCATCAAAATAACCTTTTTGGTAAGCCACCTCCACAGGAACACGATGGCTGTGCACAGGATCAATGATGCCCCCGGTGGCGATTTGAGCTTCTAACAGACGAATACCATGGTCCTTGACGATCAGATCTTTTTTCAAGGCCTGGAACAAGGAGATTATGCTCCCTGTGTTGGGGTCCGTGTAACCAGTGACTGCCCGTTCTGCAGAGAGCAGTTTGTTTTTCCATTCTGCCCCAACAAGTCCTTCAGCCACCGCCTGCTCTACTGACAGCATTTTATTCTTCACTGGGTCAATCATAAATCCAGTGGCAGCCTGGGCTTCAAGCAGAATCAGAGATGTTCCAGGTGTCAGAAGTCCCTTATTTTTGGCTTCAGAGATGCTCATGGTCTGTTTGGTAGACTGCACAAATACACCAGCGATGCTATTCGTTCCTTTCAGGTACTTTCGCACAGAATCCATTTGACTTACATGATCAACTGTGACTTTTCCAGAAGTTAGGTCTTTGTAAATTTTCTCATCAATGACCTTGCCTTGCAGCAAGTCATCAGCACTCACATCCTTTCTGATACCTTGAAATTTTTGCATTTGGGTTGTCTCTGTTGTAGTTGTTGTAATGGTTTGGGTGCTTGTTACAGATTTCTGTGGTACCAATGTCAGAACTATTTCTAGGAACTTTTCAATAGTTATTGTACCCGATTTAAATTGCTCCACCAGTTCTCTCCTCTTTTCTTCCGATATGTAATTTGAGTACAGCAGATCCCAGAGAGTCACCAGCTGTCCTTGGAATTTACCTCCTGCTTTCGTTGTGGTTGTAGACTTAAGGATATTCTTTGTATGTTCATCAATGAAGAAGTAGTATTCGCCCTTTTTCGCAATCACAAGAAGGCTCAGGCCAGTGTTGGGGTCTCTAACACACCGTTCCACAAGCTGCAAGTATGTGAGGTTCTCCTGTGTGTTAGGATCAAAGAAACCTTTGGTGTCATCATCTGGATCAGAGAGGATCTCGTTCATCTCTTCATCAAAATAACCTTTTTGGTAAGCCACCTCCACAGGAACACGATGGCTGTGCACAGGATCAATGATGCCCCCGGTGGCGATTTGAGCTTCTAACAGACGAATACCATGGTCCTTGACGATCAGATCTTTTTTCAAGGCCTGGAACAAGGAGATTATGCTCCCTGTGTTGGGGTCCGTGTAACCAGTGACTGCCCGTTCTGCAGAGAGCAGTTTGTTTTTCCATTCTGCCCCAACAAGTCCTTCAGCCACCGCCTGCTCTACTGACAGCATTTTATTCTTCACTGGGTCAATCATAAATCCAGTGGCAGCCTGGGCTTCAAGCAGAATCAGAGATGTTCCAGGTGTCAGAAGTCCCTTATTTTTGGCTTCAGAGATGCTCATGGTCTGTTTGGTAGACTGCACAAATACACCAGCGATGCTATTCGTTCCTTTCAGGTACTTTCGCACAGAATCCATTTGACTTACATGATCAACTGTGACTTTTCCAGAAGTTAGGTCTTTGTAAATTTTCTCATCAATGACCTTGCCTTGCAGCAAGTCATCAGCACTCACATCCTTTCTGATACCTTGAAATTTTTGCATTTGGGTTGTCTCTGTTGTAGTTGTTGTAATGGTTTGGGTGCTTGTTACAGATTTCTGTGGTACCAATGTCAGAACTATTTCTAGGAACTTTTCAATAGTTATTGTGTACCCGATTTAAATTGCTCCACCAGTTCTCTCCTCTTTTCTTCCGATATGTAATTTGAGTACAGCAGATCCCAGAGAGTCACCAGCTGTCCTTGGAATTTACCTCCTGCTTTCGTTGTGGTTGTAGACTTAAGGATATTCTTTGTATGTTCATCAATGAAGAAGTAGTATTCGCCCTTTTTCGCAATCACAAGAAGGCTCAGGCCAGTGTTGGGGTCTCTAACACACCGTTCCACAAGCTGCAAGTATGTGAGGTTCTCCTGTGTGTTAGGATCAAAGAAACCTTTGGTGTCATCATCTGGATCAGAGAGGATCTCGTTCATCTCTTCATCAAAATAACCTTTTTGGTAAGCCACCTCCACAGGAACACGATGGCTGTGCACAGGATCAATGATGCCCCCGGTGGCGATTTGAGCTTCTAACAGACGAATACCATGGTCCTTGACGATCAGATCTTTTTTCAAGGCCTGGAACAAGGAGATTATGCTCCCTGTGTTGGGGTCCGTGTAACCAGTGACTGCCCGTTCTGCAGAGAGCAGTTTGTTTTTCCATTCTGCCCCAACAAGTCCTTCAGCCACCGCCTGCTCTACTGACAGCATTTTATTCTTCACTGGGTCAATCATAAATCCAGTGGCAGCCTGGGCTTCAAGCAGAACCAGAGATGTTCCAGGTGTCAGAAGTCCCTTATTTTTGGCTTCAGAGATGCTCATGGTCTGTTTGGTAGACTGCACAAATACACCAGCGATGCTATTCGTTCCTTTCAGGTACTTTCGCACAGAATCCATTTGACTTACATGATCAACTGTGACTTTTCCAGAAGTTAGGTCTTTGTAAATTTTCTCATCAATGACCTTGCCTTGCAGCAAGTCATCAGCACTCACATCCTTTCTGATACCTTGAAATTTTTGCATTTGGGTTGTCTCTGTTGTAGTTGTAGTTGTTGTAATGGTTTGGGTGCTTGTTACAGATTTCTGTTGTACCAATGTCAGAACTATTTCTAGGAACTTTTCAAGTTATTGTACCCGATTTAAATTGCTCCACCAGTTCTCTCCTCTTTTCTTCCGATATGTAATTTGAGTACAGCAGATCCCAGAGAGTCACCAGCTGTCCTTGGAATTTACCTCCTGCTTTCGTTGTGGTTGTAGACTTAAGGATATTCTTTGTATGTTCATCAATGAAGAAGTAGTATTCGCCCTTTTTCGCAATCACAAGAAGGCTCAGGCCAGTGTTGGGGTCTCTAACACACCGTTCCACAAGCTGCAAGTATGTGAGGTTCTCCTGTGTGTTAGGATCAAAGAAACCTTTGGTGTCATCATCTGGATCAGAGAGGATCTCGTTCATCTCTTCATCAAAATAACCTTTTTGGTAAGCCACCTCCACAGGAACACGATGGCTGTGCACAGGATCAATGATGCCCCCGGTGGCGATTTGAGCTTCTAACAGACGAATACCATGGTCCTTGACGATCAGATCTTTTTTCAAGGCCTGGAACAAGGAGATTATGCTCCCTGTGTTGGGGTCCGTGTAACCAGTGACTGCCCGTTCTGCAGAGAGCAGTTTGTTTTTCCATTCTGCCCCAACAAGTCCTTCAGCCACCGCCTGCTCTACTGACAGCATTTTATTCTTCACTGGGTCAATCATAAATCCAGTGGCAGCCTGGGCTTCAAGCAGAATCAGAGATGTTCCAGGTGTCAGAAGTCCCTTATTTTTGGCTTCAGAGATGCTCATGGTCTGTTTGGTAGACTGCACAAATACACCAGCGATGCTATTCGTTCCTTTCAGGTACTTTCGCACAGAATCCATTTGACTTACATGATCAACTGTGACTTTTCCAGAAGTTAGGTCTTTGTAAATTTTCTCATCAATGACTTTGCCTTGCAGCAAGTCATCAGCACTCACATCCTTTCTGATACCTTGAAATTTTTGCATTTGGGTTGTCTCTGTTGTAGTTGTTGTAATGGTTTGGGTGCTTGTTACAGATTTCTGTGGTACCAATGTCAGAACTATTTCTAGGAACTTTTCAATAGTTATTGTACCCGATTTAAATTGCTCCACCAGTTCTCTCCTCTTTTCTTCCGATATGTAACTTGAGTACAGCAGATTCCAGAGAGTCACCAGCTGTCCTTGGAATTTACCTCCTGCTTTCGTTGTGGTTGTAGACTTAAGGATATTCTTTGTATGTTCATCAATGAAGAAGTAGTATTCGCCCTTTTTCGCAATCACAAGAAGGCTCAGGCCAGTGTTGGGGTCTCTAACACACCGTTCCACAAGCTGCAAGTATGTGAGGTTCTCCTGTGTGTTAGGATCAAAGAAACCTTTGGTGTCATCATCTGGATCAGAGAGGATCTCGTTCATCTCTTCATCAAAATAACCTCTTTGGTAAGCCACCTCCACAGGAACACGATGGCTGTGCACAGGATCAATGATGCCCCCGGTGGCGATTTGAGCTTCTAACAGACGAATACCATGGTCCTTGACAGTCAGATCTTTTTTCAAGGCCTGGAACAAAGAGATTGTTTTGCCTGTGTAGGGGTCTGTGTACCCAGTGACTGCCCGTTCTGCAGAGAGCAGTTTGCTTTTCCATTCCATCCCCACAACACCTTCAGCCACCGCCTGCTCTACTGAAAGCTTTTTGTTCTTTACTGGGTCAATCATAAAGCCAGTGGCAGCCTGGGCCTCAAGCAAAACCAGAGATGTTCCAGGTGTCAGAAGTCCCTTATTTTTGGCTTCAGAGATGCTCATGGTCTGTTTTTTAGACTGGACATATACACCAGCAATACAGTTTGTTGCCCCAAGGTATTTTTGAATTGATTCCATTTTGTTGATATCTTCATCATCTACTTCATTATTGATAAGCTTACTCATCATTTCCTTTGAGATGATTTTTGCCTCAAATAGCTGACTTGCTGACACTTGTTTTCTCAGACCTTTAAAAGAGTGCCTTTTTGTGGTTACTTCAATTATCATTGCTGTCACCATTTCTGTTATCTCGTCTATTGATAGTTTCTTTTGTTTGTATTGGTCAAGTAGTTCTTTCCTTTTCTTTGCAGATATATACTCTGATTGTAGTACATCCCAAAGTGATACACGTTTATCTGCAAACTTTCCAGCATTGATGATCACTGATTTTTCCTTGAAGAGCCTTACTATTTGATTGTCACTGTAGGTTGAGGTTTCAGCACTCTTTTCAGTAACTGGGAGAAGCAGCAGGCCAGTGATTGAATTCCTTTCACATTTCTTCATGAGTTGATGGTAAGTAAGAGGTTCTTTTGTTTGTGGGTCTGAAAACCCCTTTTCACTATTTCTAGGATTTGCCAGAAGGTCATTTGTCTCATTATTCAGACATCCTTTCATTATTGCCTTCTGAATAGGCAGCCTGTAGCTGCCAATTGGATCAATAATTCCTCCTGTGGCGAGCTGCGCATCTAAGAGGTTCAGTCCTTGTTTTTGAGGAATGAGTCCTTTTTGCATTGCTTCAAATAGGCATATTTGCTCATCTGTGTATGGATCTTTGAAGCCAATGACAGCACGTTCAGCCAGCAGTAAGTGCTCCAATATCTCTGGTCCAATAAGTTGAGCTTTGACAGCCTCTATTACTGTGTGATCTGTGTTTTGAATTGGATCGATAACATATCCAGTTGCTGCCTGAGCCTCAAGCAACAACAGTGCTGCATCGGACGTGAGTAAGCCTTCAGTTTTTGCCATATATAAACTTAGGACTTTTCCTGATGGATGCAGCTTTACTCCAGCAATACTTCCAGTGCCTTTCAAATATCTTTGAACAGATTCAAGTTTAACCACATTTTCAAGTGTCTTCTTACCATCTAGCAGCTCTTTGTAAGCTCTGGTGTCAATGATTCCAGAGTCATGCAGCTGTTGCACAGAAACAGGTTTTCTCAGGCCCATTGTTGTTTGAGAAGTTGCTTCTTGCTGTTCTATTGTTTGAATAGTTTTGGTAACCATGCTGACAATATCCTTGATGCTCATCTTGCCCAAACGATATCCTTCAAAGTACTGCTGCTGCTGTTCATTTGTGAAGTATACAGAATGAATTACCTCCCAAAGAGACAGCGATTTTCCTGAGAAACAGCCAACAGGAATAACAACTTTGTTTTTCTCAAATTCTTTCCTAATCTCGGCATCCGAGAGAAGTTTTTGTGATTTTTCTTGTGTTTTCCCTTTTTCAGTGACTGGAAGAAGGAAAATTCCAGTATCAGAATCTTTGATGCATCTTGCCAACATCTCCATGTAGGTCAGATTTTCTTGTGTGGTGGGATCAAAAAATCCTTTAGTGTCATCAGTTTGATTAGCAAGAATCTCGTTTAGGTCAGCATCAAAATATCCCTTACTGAAAGCAACTTCAAGTGGCAAATGTAGACATGTTACGGGATCGATGATGCCACCTGTAGCAATTTGGGCTTCAAGCAGGCGTATTCCATGTTGCTTTACAATAAGGTCTTTCTTGATAGCTTCGAAAATTGATATTGTCTTGCCAGTGTATGGGTCTTTGTAACCAGTCACTGCCTTCTCAGCAGCCAGGAGTTTTTCATACAACTCTGGAACAATGACTTTCTGCTTCAAGGCCTCCTCAACGGTGAGTTTCTTGTTCTGTATTGGATCGATAATAAAACCAGTAGCAGCCTGTGCTTCAAGAAGACACAAGGCAGTGCCAGGGGTAAGATAGCCCTCTTTTTTGGCTTGGTAGATGCTCATTTTCTGGTTAGACTTCTGTAGCATTACACCTGCTATACAGCTTGTTCCACTAAGGAAGTTCCTCACAGTGCCCATCTCAGTAAGATCTTTGATTGTTAGTTTCCCTTCAAGCACATTTTTGTATGTTTTTTCATCTATTATTCCCAAGTTCTGCAGCTTTAAAATGGAGACTTTTCCCCTGAGACCATCTACACTGAGGTCAGCATTTCTTTGCACTTCTTTGCTCTCAATGATTTCTAAAATAATTGTTATGATTTCTTCAATTGTGATTGTTTTGGACTTGTAACGCTTTAACAGCTCCTGCCTTTTCTCCTCAGACAAATATTCAGAGTTGATGAGATCCCATAGGGTTACTTTCTTGTTGCTGAATCTGCCGTATCTCACAGAGACATGCATGTTTTGAAACGCCTCTTTGGTGCTGTCCCCTATTTTGACTCTCTTGTCGTTCCCTTTGATTGTCAAGAGGCAAAGGCCTGTGCTTTGGTCAGTAACACATCTGGACAAAAGCTGCATATAAGTAAGGTTTTCATGAGTGTTTGGGTCAAAGAAACCTTTTGTGTCATCAGTTGGATCACTAAGAATCTGATTCATTTCTGTATCAAAATATCCTCGTTTATAAGCAATATGAACGGGAATGCGATGGCTGTTTACAGGATCAATAATGCCCCCTGTGGCTATCTGGGCCTCTAGCAGACGTATGCCATGATCTTTCACAATTAAATCTTTCTGCATTGCTTGGAACAATGAGATTTTCTTGCCAGTGTAAGGATCTTGGTAACCTGTCACTGCCCTCTCTGCTGAGCTTAATTTTGCATGAAGATCAGCTCCTACCACTCGTGCCTTTACTGCATCATCTACAGAGAACTTTCGATTAGCAATGGGGTCAATTATGAATCCTGTTGCAGCCTGAGCTTCAAGAAGAATAAGTGATGTTCCTGGCCTCAGAATTCCTTTTTGTCGGGCTTGGTAAATTGACATTATTTGGGAGTCAGGAAGCTGCACACCAGCAATGCTTGGTTTACCCTGTAGGTATGTTTGCACAGATTCATTGTCTGTAACATCTTTTACTGTCTTTTTTCCTTCTCTGAGATCTTCAAGATCATGCTCTGTGATGATGTCAGCCTCTGCAAGCTGGTTTGCGGTTACTTTTTCCCTTATACCTTCGAAAACGACATTAGCTGTTTTCACTGAATGCTCAATGATATCCAGAACTTTGGTGATTATCATTTCAATTGTGAGTGTTTTGTTTCTGTATTGCTGGATAAAGTCTTGCCTTTGCTGTTCAGTGAAATATTCAGACATAAGTAATTCCCAAAGTGAAACAGTCATTCCCATGTATTTTCCACATGTCACTTTTACCTTGACACCCTTGAAGACTTTCTTGATGTCATAGCCAATGAATATGTGATTCAAACTACCAGATGGATCATGAATGGGCAATAATGTGAGTCCTGTAGAGGGGTCAATGACACAACGATCCAGCAGTTGCAGATATGTCAGATTATCTTTTGTGTTTGGGTCAAAGAAACCTGTAGTGTCATCTCCAGGATCCTCAAGGATGGCATTCATTTCCTCGTCGAAGAAGCCACGCTTGTATGCTACATCCACAGGAACTCTGTGACTGTTTATTGGATCGATAATTCCACCAGTTGCAATTTGTGCCTCAAGCAATCGGATCCCATGGTTCTTCACAATCAGTTCCTTCTTCAGAGCTTGAAAAAGAGAAATGGTTTCCCCAGTGTATGGATCCTTGTAACCAGTGACTGCACGTTCTGCTGCGAGCAATTTTGCATGGTACTCTGGCCCTACAAGTTTTTGTTTAATGGCTTCATCTATACTGTATGTCTTGTTTTCAACAGGGTCAATCATGAATCCAGTTGCAGCCTGGGCTTCCAGCAGAATCAAAGCAGAACCAGGCATGATTATTCCTTGTCTCATTGCCTGATAGATGCTCATTTTTTGGTTTGTGGACAGCACAGCTACTCCCCCAATGCTCTTTTTACCTTCTAGATATTCCTTCACTGTTTCCATTAACATCACATCTTGGGTGGTGGTTTTACCCTTATGCAGATTTTCAAATGTCTCTTGGTCAATTATTTTTGATGCCAGAAGCTCAGCGGAGGTTACACCTCTGCGGAGGCCTTTAAATGTGATGTAGATTGGGAACAGCAGCAGACCTGTTTCTGGGGCTATAGTGCATTTCTTTATCAGTGATGCATAGGTGAGATTTTCTTGAGAGTTTGGGTCATAGAATACTTTTAGAGCGTCCACCTGGTCTCGAAAAAGATCTTTGTCATAATGACCTTTTCCATAGGCTTGTTCTTCTGTTAAGTAGCATTTTTCAGTGGGGTCATAGATCCCTTTGGCAGAGATCTGTGCCTCAAGTAATCTAATGCCATATTCTTTTGGGATTACATCTTTCTGCATGGCCTGAAAGAGTGAGATTTGTTGGTTGGTGTATGGATCTGTGTAGCCTGTGATGGCCCGCTCAGCTAACTGAAGTTTCTCTTTCATTTCATGTCCCACAATGGCTTCCTTTACTGCATCTTGTACAGACCATGTCCTGTTTTTAACGGGGTCGATGATTCCTCCTGTTGCAGCTTGAGCTTCTAACAGTGCCAGACATGTTCCTGGCTTCAGCAAGCGCATCTTGAAGGCTTGGTATATTGTAATGGTTTCTTTTGAATGTTCAAGGAACACTCCAGCGACTGGTCCCTGAGAACTGCCGTTTTCCTGAGCTGCCATTTTTTTGTGGATTTCTGTGCACCAGAGTCTGTGGATTACACAGGAATAATTATTAGTCATGCATTCATGCATTTAAAAACCAGTATAACCTGATCATTTAAAGGAGAAGTCCACTTCCAGAACAACAATTTACAGGTAATGTACTCACCCCCTTGTCATCCAAGATGTTCATGTCTTTCTTTCTTCAGTCATAAAGAAATTATGTTTTTTGAGGAAACCATTTCAGGATTTTTCTCCATATAATGGACTGCTATGGTGCCCTGAGTTTGAACTTCCAAAATGCAGTTTAAATGCGGCTTCAAATGATCCCAAATGTGGTTGTAAACAATCCCAGCCGAGGAAGAATGGTCTTATCTAGCAAAACGATCGGTTATTTTCATAATTATAATACAATTTATATACTTTTTAATGTCAAACACTCATCTTGTCTTGCTCTTCCTGACCTCTGTTTTTTTTCCAGTTCATGACAGTTAGGGTATGTCGAAAAACTCCCATCTCATGTTCTCCCTCAACTTCAAAATCACCATATCAGTCTATTTTATGGAGAAAAATCCTGAAATTTTTCCCTCAAAAAACACAATTTTTTTACGACTGAAGAAAGGAAGACATGAACATCTTGGATGACGGGGGTGAGTACATTATTTTGTTTACTGTAAAAAAAAACCAAACACAAAAAAAAGCAAAACTGTACACCACAGAACCTTGTTGAAGCTTGTGTTTGTGCTAACAATGAAAGTACCCTTCACCCCTTTTATGGCTTGTCCTCACAAGAAAAAAATTCTTGAGCATTGCATCATTTGGAAAAGTGTGGAAGTGTTTTTTTTTTTTAAGCATGAACCTTGCAAGCAGTGGAAAACGGGAAATACAGGATTCTTAAGGAATGTCAGGATAAAGAATCAATGACCCAGACAAGTTTTTCGCTTGTCAGTTACGCAATCATGCATAAAAATGTCTCTCTCCCTCCCTCTCTCTCTCAGTAACTAGTATCCATGCGCAATAATATGGATGTACAAACTTTTTGTTGCACAAGTGCATTACGCAATATTATTTGTCATTCACTTAAGCCAGAAGTCACTCTCATACATACTTCCATGTGTATGGAAGAGAATGGCTTTGGACTAGAGTGAGTGACTGAAAATCTCCTAATATGTTAACTATGTTAACGTCAATCAGATTCTAGCTGAGGTTTCTGCTGCAGCTGAAACTGGTACTGTTTCTTCAAGATGAATAATGAAAATTGGATTATAGTCAAATACATTATTTAGCAACTATTAATGGGGTTGCTAGTTAAAACTGTCTGTATTTATTATTAAAATCACTTTAATACTATGTGTAATGCATAAAATAAACACTGAATATATAAGAAGTTGGTTCTTTTTCAGAAAATTTTAGCTCCACTAGACCAATTTTCATATGTCACTATTTTAATGATTTTATAACAAGGATGTGACCTCCTTGTTTAAACACTGAATGTTTTATGCAAATTTTCACCAAGTGATGTTTGCTTAAAATTACATCTTGGTATGAAGTCTCACTGCTGCAGTCAGCCATGAATAGCATTCTTCTACCAAATGGGGGGGCGAGGGTGTTAACCTTACACACACACACAAAGGGCTGCTAATAGCCTCTTTCCTGTCCAAATTCCTTGGATGCAGACAGTGTTCGGTATAAATAAGGACTTCTGAAACCATAAACCAAACTTTTACACTATAATACCTAGTCAAATAGATATTAATAAATATTGAAGTGTTTCAATGCATTCTCTTTTTTTAAATTGAGAATACTTGACAACATACGACTTATTCAGTGTACACTCATTTCATAATGCATACAGGAAGCCTTAATGTACTTCTGTAATTCTGTGGATTGCTTATTTACTTGCCTCACAACTATGTAGTACCTGGCAAAGTTATTTATTGCAACACTGCTGTACTTTGTCAACACCTTGCTTATGTTTTAGCCTTCTTCATTTGAAAGTCACTTTTGAGAAAAATGTCTAAATGCATAATGTAAATGTTTGACCAGTTCTTTAACTATCGAAGAAGTACATGACTTTATATAATCATCCCTGTTCAAAGGTGTCCCAAAACAGCACTGTCTGCAAATATTTGCCAATTCATAAAGCATTTTGCCTTTTTATTGCTAAGAGGTGTGGTCAGGGAAGTGAGCGTATGTTAAACAAAACATGCCAGACATGAGAGTGTGAATTGTGTCACACATTTTAAGTTACCTGAAGATCCTTGCTCTACATTTAGTTAACACTGCTGTTGTTTTAAAATAAATGACAATACAATTACAGAGACAATCTTAAGATTGTTATCTGAGACCACAAAAAGTTTTACAACTACTTGAAATCATTCTTACCTTTTTCAGTGGTTTTTGCCGTAAGTTCCAGTCAGGATCCAGTTAAAGTCCGGTTAAGTCCCCGTTTTCTGCTCACTAAGAATTGATGTAAGTCAAACACTCTGTGGACACAGTGAAAAACTGAGTATTTTTCCTTCCTTTCCTCTGTTAAATATACAGATTAGTCAGAGCCAAACCACACCCTCAGGAACACTCCCCTCTCTTGGTGGAGATAAAATACCTTGCAGCCAAGTGAAGGAATGACCCTCTCCTTAATGTGATGCACATGCACAGGAACCCAAAGCATGCAATAGCAGTAATTAAAACTTAATTCATGTTAACCATATTTTTTAAAGTCAGCAAACACTATAATGTGTGTGTTACTTTAAATAGGGTTACAGGGGGAAAGAACTGACTGTCATTTATTTTTTCCAGTGCTTTCACAATTGCTGGCTGACATTTCAGACAGTGGTAGAGCAAGTTCATGTTCAAACTTATGAAGACCTTTTCTTATGAATGATTTTATCATTGCATTTCACTAGTATTTTCCCAAGTTTGTGCAAGGCTTTGGTTAATCATTTCAAATTAGATAAATATACTACATGAGGTGTCTTATCTCTGTTGTAACAGAAGACATGGTCATTGAATGAGATCCTGTTCGACCTACAGCTTTGAGTTTTGTGGTGCAAATGACTCTGAGTGAGAGGCAAGTACATATAAGCCAGTATTACAGTCCTTCGCGGTATTATCGTGTCATATATGGGAAATAATGCACACCCGATGTGGTGATAGGATTAAATTCTTACACATCTCATCCAACACCTTCTTGCTAATTCCAAAACGCCATTTCAGACATAGCAACAGAAGCTTGAGCCGTTGACAGCAGACTAATGCAGTTAATAAAGTTATTAGAGAAAAAGACAGATTTTAAGCGTGTGTGAATTACCTCAGACTATGCATTTCTCAACAGTGGTTTACCAACAATGTTTCTACTAATAGTGAAACTACAAGTTCATCTTATTCAACAACAGTTGCATAGCTTTTAAGTTGCTGTTTTACTGATAAAATCGCCAGAGCAGCACTAACACGTTTGTGTGTGCGTTTGTAAGGGAGAGAGAGCCAGAGAAATAAGGTATGCTTTCCGTACATAATAAAACGTAACTTTGTGACGACAGCATGGAAATAATTTGGCGTTTAAGGCTATTGTTTACTATATTTATTTGCTTTGTCACTGTCGTTGTGGGTTTTGGTTCTTTTCCTGTTGTGGTCTGTAAGGACCTTTGAAATAATCGGAATCATTTGGCGAAGTGATATGGACATGTAATGCGGTCAAGACCTGCCTGGAACTACTTTTGACGTGCGTTTCATTGAAAATAATTGCACACCTTAGAACATTCATCAGCCAGTCAGATTCAAGCATTCAACAGCGTCATAGTAAGACATTACACCTCGAGACGTCAATCAGATTATATATTTCAAGGAATTCGTACGTTTTTTAAAACACTATTGTAAGTAGGATTAATTTCCTAAGCATCTCATCCAGTGCCCCCCTTGCTATTTCCAAAACATCTTTTTAGACCTAGTAACGGAGTAACGGAGGCTTGAGCCGATAGCAAACTATTGCGGTTATTAAATAAGTTATTAGACAGAGAGAGAGATGAAGCGTGTTAATTAACCTTACCTCTGTGAATCTGTGCGTCTCTGAACAGTGTTCGGCCGCAGCGTCTTTACTAATAGTGTAACTTTTAGTTCATTTTCTTCACAAACAGCACCGTTCTTACCTCGCTTGTGAGAAATGTCATGAGCTATGGTAAGGTATGTGCAAACTGTATGAGTGCATCTGTGAGGGAGAGAGTGGGAGAAATAGAGTGCTTTCCGCACATAATAAAACGTAATTTTGTGTCGTTTTTATCCCACTTTTTATTGTATTTATTTGTTCGGCCAGTGTCATTGTGGTTTCTCCTGTTGTAAGACCTTTGAAATAACTGAAATTGTCCGGCAAAGTGATATGGTCATGTAATGTAGTCAAGAGCTGACTGGAACTATAGACATTTTTCCTGAACGCGGAAGTCATGCCTGACTTTTAACCTGAAGAATGCTTTACATTTCCGGTCTCCAGTGTTTCTTGTCAAATTATCCTATATATTTCGAGTTGATAATCTAATATTAATCCTATTCAAATGTTTTTAAAAAGCACATGGCTCCGTAGCGCCATCACTTTGTAATGTCGCTATGACCGTCATTTGTCAGTTCCTCACTCCTTAAAGTTTAATGAGTGTGTAGATGGCACAAAGCTACCAATGTTAGCTACATTAAAAACAGATGGGCGCTATTTGAATGGGTTCCTATGGAGACCGGAACAGAAGAGCATCCATTCGGAAGTTAGAATTCGTAATGGCTGCGCTCATCGTCTACTCAGGCAAAAGGTCTATATCGCTGTGCATTTCCCTGAAAATAATTGCACACCTTAGAACGTTTGTCAGATTCAAGCATTCAACGGCCCGTAGTACAGCAAGAATTGATTATATTTAAAAAAAAAAAAACATATTTCTAAGGGCATTATATAAAAAGTTTTTTTTAAAAAGCTGAACTTTACAAGCAGATTTCATAAGCATAAATTAATTACTAAAACGTTTTAGAATACATGTTGTAACGGATGCTTGACCTTTTTTCTTTACAAGTTTATTTTAACCTTTAATGTGCAAAATATTTGCATATAACGAATAGGATCATGCTGCAGATTTGATAGAACAGGCAAAGCAGTAATTCTTAAGATTGAAGGCTGAGCATTGCCAAACCCACACCGCCCCTCCCTCCTGTCACTTTCCATTGTCGTAGCCATTACAGGCAACATGCTGTAACTGTTCCAGACTTCTCAAGTATTTTAAATTCCTCATCTTTCAGTGAAGGCGGCTTGGTATGTTGACTCGCCCACAGTGCTGCAGACAAGGTGACTGCAGACTGTATTAGATTGTGTGCTAAGTCTTATCTCTGATTCTTGGTGGGGACACTTTCATTGGGCATAAAATGAGATCCTGCTCTACCTGCCACTCTTGGTTTTGGGCAACATACCTTGAAGAAAGCAACAATTCCAGGTTAGGATGGACAGGCCATTAATTATTGCCATAACTCATCATTAAATTGAGCAAACACAGTACTGCATGTTTCAAGAGAATGCTTGGCTAAATGTGCAGCAGATGTTTTTAGACTTGTTAGGTTGATGAAAAAATGCCAGTTGAATGTCAGTCTATTAAGTAGTCCTGACTAAACAATTTCTGCTCATGTCTATGAGGCATTCATGGGAGTTCGTAATTGTTACAATTCATTTTTAACTAATGTAAACCCTCAGGGAAAATCTGATCTTTTCAACTCTTCTGTCATTATCATTAATTTGCATGTTACGGGAAGGATGTTGTAATTATTTTAGTAGAGGCGCATGGGCAGAGCTCTGCCAATGTCAAAGGTGTGGTTGTTAATGTGTATAATTTAATTCATAGTGCGGTTTGAGAGGCTTGTAGGACTATAGGAACAAGTGTTAAAACTAGTTTCACTGTGTGCCACTTACTTTTGATAGAGATGTTTTTAATAATTGCATACATGTTCAAACAGATCCGCATTTTTGAGATGTCCCATTTGTCTTAGGATGTCATCCCTCCCATATTTATAATGCAGATGCAGTCAACAGGAACTAACAGAGCAACGACCTAAGACTTGGCCAAAAGAAACAAGGTGTGGCAGTTGTACAGTCTGAAGCAGAAATTTTCTTTCCTGGCAAGAAAACAAAAACCTTGATAAGGTTTAGGCCTCATTTGTTATTCATTTTCCACCAAAATAGGCTTTATTTTATTTTATTTGCTTAAGCTGTTTTATATAGCCTACTAATGTTCTGAGTAGATTACTTACAAATTGTAATCCGGAACTGATTCCAAATTACATGACAAAAATTGTAGTTAGTAACATAATCCATTACATTACACAATAATATATAGTATATAAGTATAATAATATAATAATGTAATCCGATTACCTTTAGATTACTTTTGACCTAACTCATTTATCACATTGATTTAAATAATCAATCAAAATAAATAATTATATAATTATATTATATTATTATATAATTACACACATATATATTCCATTTGTTGTGGTTGAGCATGCTCTGTTTCTCCCGCTTTCTCTCCCTTACAAATGCACATACATAGTACAGACACCTTTGAACACACAGCAACATACATGGCACAGAAATGTTTTGTTAGTTCTGCTCTGATGATTTTAATAAAACAGTTTAGCAACTTAAAGCTACATGCCATTTCTCACTAATAATGGCACTGTTCTTGCAGATGATTAACTTGTAGTTTCACTATTAGTAGAGATGAACAGACAGGTCTGTCTAACAACTTCATTACTAACTGCATTAGTCTGGAATCAACGGCTCAAGCTTCCGTTGTTAGGTATAAAATGATGTTTTGGAATTAGCAACAGAGGTGTTGGGTGAGATGTGTAAGAAATTAATCCTGTTTAAAGCCTTTTAAGGGAAAAAAAAACCTGATGAACGTCTTAAAATGCAACATCTGAACAATATTTGAGGTGTGGTAACCATAGTGTGAATGTAATTGACTCCGGTCAGTAGAAAATAATGCACACCCATGGTGTAATAATTCAACAGCCAATCATCAATTATTTCTTACATACATTTACATTGATGTATTTTTCTAGCAATATTTCTGGCAATACAAATCCAAATTAAAAACACAAAATGTGTTATGTAACATAAAAAAATTAAAGTGAGACACTGCAGGCAAAAACACTGTTTTTCATGCACCTGTCAAGTTTGAGATTTTGGGCTTTTTGGTTTTTCATAGTGTTTTTTTTTTTCCAGACTAGTGGAAAGAAAACATCCAAAATACCCTGTTAAGTATTTCTTATATAGCATTTTATCTATTTGTGTCAGTAGATTTAAATTACAATCCATATTTTTAAAGGCTGTTTTCTCAAAATTAGTTTTTTTCTCTTACACTGAGCCGTAAATCACTTCAGTAACACTTACACACACCAAACTTGGAATTTTTATTCCTGTCTATACCATGAAGGATTTTACAGAGGGATTTGTTCATATATAATTTGCTTGATTTTATACATTTTAATCCCCTAAAAAAAAAAAAAAAAAATATATATATATATATATATAGTTATCTGTCTGTTTAAAGTATTTTCAGAATTATGGAGTGAGAAAATGAGATACCAAAAATTCCCTCTGTAAAAACATTTGACTCTAATATGTCAAAAAAATAAAAATAAATAAATAAATAAAATAAATAAATAAATAATAAACAATAATTTTGAAACTGATTTCATCCAGTGTTTAGATTTTTGTAGAAATGTATGCAAATTAGTGCATATTTCATTAAATAACATTTTAACATTTTAGAAAAAAATGTGTGCAAATATCAATATCAACTAAGGTGATAACTATTCTTTTTTTTTTTTTTTTTTTTTTTTTTTTTTTTTTACAGTATTCACCTGCAGTGTCTCACCTTAAAAGATTAATAAAGTAAATACTTCATAAGGTTGCTACATATCTAAAAGAGTTTCAGTCATATCTTCTCTGGAAAACTCTTGAACACAGAAAAGATTGACACAGAAAAAAAAAAAAAAAAAAAAAAACGGATGTTTTTATTATTAAGGCTGCAAACACAGATAACTCAGTTTTTAAAAATTCATGTTTTTCCATTGTGCATTCCAGGTAATCTCAATCAAACTGCAGTTGGGTTATTTTGAAATAAGTAAAAATAACTAAAAGAAATTACAGCTAACTAACACAATAAAACAAAAACACATGATAACATAATAAAAAACCATGATTTTGAACTTTTTTTTTTTTTTTGCAAATGAACTCGTTTACTTATTTACCAAAGTCTTCAGAAACATATTTGTATTGCAGTGAAAGTGTTTTCTGAATGTGTAAATAAATGAGAGTAATCCAAATAATTTAAGACAAAGTTCCAAGCTTAGATCCAGCTGCTGTATTTACTAAAAGCTATAACAAACACTGATTCACCAGCTACTGTATATAGCACTGTGCAACAGCCATGGAGGTGAATTATTAACCTTAGCACTAATTTGCATATCAGGGACTCCAGTGGATCTAAAATAATTGATCCAGTAAGGTGTCTGAGGCTGGAAGTTATTATGAATAGTAACAAATGAAGGCTTGTGACTCTTGCTTCAATAAAGTGACAGTAGAGTGATAATCTACCACAGATCTATCTTTGTTTGGGGGTTGGCTGAAATATTTAACCTCTCTCTCTCCAAGTAAATAAGTAAAAATTTTGATGTATACTGAGAGAGAAAGAGAGAAAGAGCCTCTCTCTCCTGGAAACGCCACCCCAGCACCATTCACCTGGGCCGCCCCAGCAGACTCCAAGCTACGCCCAGGTAGTATTGGAACAGCAGCCACCCTCATCATCAGTTCATGAACTTTCTGTTAGTATTGTGGGAAAACTTTATTCTGCAAATACAATTCTGCTTTCAGGTGTTTTTTCCTGAGGTTTGGAACACAGTGCTAATCTCTGCTATCCTTAAATGTGGAGACTAAACAGGTCCTGATAATTTCAGAGGAATCTGTGTAACCAGTAATTTGGGAAAAGTTTGTTCTTTAATCAACTCTCGGATCTTTCTTAAAGCGGCACAATGTTATCAGCAAATCTCATATTAGCTTCCTCCGTAAGCATTGAACCACTGACCGATATTCACACACTACATACATTAATAAACGAACTTGTACACCAAAGAAAGATGGAAAATATTTGCGTGCTTCATAGATTTTTTAGAACGCTTTTGGCATAATAGGTTGCTCTGTAGAAATCATTCCAAATGACATAGGGGGTAAAATAAATGACTTAATTAAAAACATGTATAACCACAATAAATGTGCAGTAAAATGAGCAAAGAACACAATATTTTCTCAACAACGAGCCTGACTTTATTCAACATATCAGTGAATTGGCAGACCTACGGGTACAATCAGATAGTCCAGGACTACAACTATTTGACACAGAAGTCAAATAGTTACTGTATATAGATGACTTAATAATTCTACAACACCAGACGGTCTTCAGAACAATCAAGACTTTTTACCAGTCAAAAGTTTTTGGACAGTAGGATTTTTAATGTTTTTTTCTCTCTTCTGCTCACCAAGCCTGAACTTATTTGATCCAAAGTACAGCAAAAAAAAAAAACAAACAAACAAAAAAAAAAAACTCACGTTAATATAAATAGTAAAATATTTTTACTATTTAAAATAACTGTTTCCTATTTATTTGTATTTATTTACAAGCTACATTTTCAACATCATTACTCCAGTCTTCAGTGTCACATGATCCTTCAGAAATCATTCTAATATACTGATTTACTCTTCAAGACATTTTTTTCTGTTATCAATGTTATATCAATATATATCAAGATTCTTTGATAAATAGAAAGATCCAAAGATCAGCATTTATCTGAAATAAAAAGCTTTTGTTACATTATATACTATATCAATGAAAAGCTTGGAGTCAGAATATATATTATAAGAAATTATAATATAATATAATATCTGTAAGAAATTATAGAAATGAATACTATTATTTAGCAAAGATTCTTTTAATTTCATCAGAAGACATTTATAATGTTATAAAATATTTCTATTTCAGAGAATATTGGAATGATTTCTGAAGGATATGATTGGAGTACTGATGCTAAAAATTCAGCTTTGAAATCTCAGGAATAAATTACATTTTAAAATATATGCACATAGAAAACAGTTATTTTAAATAGTGAGAATATTTAAAATGTGCCTGTTTTTGCTGTACTTAGCAATAAATAAATGCAGACTTGGTGAGCAGAAGAGACTTCTTTAAAAAACATTCAAAATCTTACTGTGCAAAAACTTTTGACTGGTAGTGTAAGTACAGTCATGATTGGACCCTAGAAGTCAACATCCAAAAAACTAAGATTACGAGATTTCAGAGAAAAAGCTGAAATCTAGAACGTAAACATATATTTACTGTGAACAGCACCACACTTCTGCACGCTTCACAATATAATTATCTTGGTCTGATTTAACACCCTCTGAAAAACGAAATTAAAGCCAGTAGGGCACTGCGCACCATAGAAACGGAATTATTCAAAATAAACAATCCCATCAGAATTCGGACAGATTTTTGATTGTCTCACTGCCTTATTACCTCATATGGAAGTGGGCCCAATGAGTAATACAAACACAAAGATTGGCACAGACATCCTTGAAAAGGTTTACGTGTAGAGTTCTGTCAAAGTACCTTCATGTCTACAGAAACACCTAGCAACGCATGTAGGGAGCGGAACTAAACTTCCCTTAAATCTAATTATTGAAAAAAAAAGTTCTGATTCACTTTGAACTCTAGTTCTTCATTTTTAAGCACTAAGTGTTTAAACAAGTCGTCTTTGTGTAATGGTGTCAGAACTGACTAACAAAGTGTTCAATATCACCGACCCTAAAAAATCTGGAAGAATTAAAAAAAATATGACTGAAGAGAAGGAGACACAAATACAGCATTGGAAAGAACAAACCAAAAACCAATGTCATCTCCAATGTTACTTGGGACTAAATAAAGAGTACAGTCTGGCTAACTATCTTGTCTCGGTCAGGAAAAAAAAAACAGACATTTGCTAAATACAGATCTGGTGATTACCACACTTCCTCCTCCGCTGTGACAAATACGCATCCTTAAAGGATTAGTTCACTTCCAGAACAAAAATTTCCAGATTATTCACTCAACCCAGTGTCATCCAAGATATTCATGTCTGTCCACTTCAGTCAAAAGAAATTAAGGTTTTTGAGGAAAACATTCCAGGATTTTTCTCCATATAGTGGACTTTAATGGGGATCAGCGGGTTGAAGGTCAATGTTGCAGTTTCAATGAAGCTTCAAAGGGCTCTGCACGATCCCAGCCAAGCAATAAGGGTCTTAGCTAGCAAAATGATCTGACATTTTCTAAAAAAGAAAAAGAGAACTGATATACTTTTTAACCACAAATGCTTGTCTTGAACTAGCTCGAACTCACGTCAGTGTTGGGGGTAATGTATTACAAGTAACGTGATACGTGAGTTAGGTAATCAGATTACTTTTTTCAAGTAACTAGTAATGTAACACAACTTTTTAATTTACAAGAGTTACAAGAGTTACTTCTTCAAATGAGTAACACCAGTTACTTTTTTCCCCATTTACTGATTAAAAGCTCTCCTGTCCCCATGTTACTTTAGTAAGATGTTACTTTAATTCTAGAATAAATGTGAACATTAATTCATCTCACTTACAAAAAAACTGATTCGGCATTCCTCAAAATGAATAAAAACAGTGAAATGTAACTCAGAATATGACGCAAACCTGCAATAATTAAATATGTTGAATAAAACAAATATCCTTTATGTATTTGATCCCATTTTATTAACAAGTGTCTTTGCTGCTGACCTTCGATGATCCAATTCAACCATACTAATAAGAAAAAATGACTTAAGATAAACTAACATTTGTTCTTTGTTTTCATTGCAAGCGTGTTGAACTTTATTCTTCTGCGTTCTACTGTACAGATGTGAATTTACTTTTCCTTCAGCCTGAGGCTTTTGGTTTGAAAGGTCTTTTACTTTTTCCAAAAATAGAACTTTTTAAATTAAAAACAAAGAAGCAAGCCCTGCCCAGATTTAAAAAGTAATGCAAACGTAACATAACACATTACTTTCTAAAAAAGGTAACTAACGTGATTAGTTTCTTTTTCAGGGAGTAATACAATATTGTAATGCATTACTTTTAAGTGTAACTTTTCCAAACACTGCCTCACGCATTATGTAATCATGCACGTGTGATGTAGGCGGAGGTCCCGACCCAGTGTTTACAAAGCGAATGTGCAAAGAAAGTCATACACCCTGTACAAAAGATTAAAAGGAAAAATGATGTTGGACAATTTTGATATTGGAGGGGAAAATGAGATGGAGTTTTTCACCCTACCCTACCTTTTTAAACCAAAGTACACAGACAAAGAACTGACCTCGCATTACTTTTTCCAATATAATTATGCAATGCGCATTGCAAAACTAGTGCGAGACAAGCATTTGTGGTTAAAAAGTATAGAATTTTTTTTTTTTTTTTTTTTTTTGAAAATGACCAATTGTTTCATAGATATGACCCTTATTCCTCGGCTGGGATCATGTAGAGCCCTTTGAAGCTGCATTTCAGCACATTGATCCCCACTGAAGTCCAATATATGGAGAAAAATCCTGGAATGCTTTTCTCAAAAACCTCTTTCTTTTCAACTGAAGAAAGAAAGACATGAACATCTTGCATGACATAGCGGTGAGTAAATTATCAGGATTTTTTTTTTTCTGGAAGTGAACTAATCTTTTAAGAGACTAACTGTACAGTCAAATATAGCAGGTTATTCATGAGTTTCAGTCACTACATGAACATGACAAATTTAGAATTTTACTCTTTAGTGCCTCATCATATTTATAAATGCAACAAACTAACATGTCTGCATTAGTAGTACCATTAATGTTTATATAAATATAGTGATGTATATGCATTTTTCTTTTGTTTTCATGTTGTTATGTACATTGCTTTAGCTTTTTACATTTTTTTGTCAAGAAATATTTGCTGAAGTGTAAATATTTGTTTTATACTGTTATTTTTATTACTAGATAAATGTTATTATTTTATTACTCTTGTACCTGTGCATTCAGAAAACAACATTTGTTCACTGCAATGCAAATATGAGCATTTAACAATTGAAAACACACACACACACACACAGGATAATTTTGTATCGTATTTTGCAGTAATAAGGTGCAGCTTTTCTACAGTCACACCCAAATACCTGCCCAAATACCTCCTGTCAAGGAAACTTTCCAAAACAAAACAAAAAGAGTCACTCATGCCAACACAATTATTATGCTATGTGTGCTACTCTGGGTTTTATAGTGTGGAAAGCAATGAAACCATAGAAAGTTTCTGTTTGTCTTTTTCAGCTGTGCGATTTTAAAATATCTCAATAAAGGCATAACTGCTTATTTATTAAGTCTAATGTGGGTATGTAATCACTGTACAGTTTTACAGTTATTTCTGTTAAAGATAATTTGGTTTAATTCAAATAGCAGTTTCCCTGATACTAGTCTTACTCACGGTTTGTACTTACAGCCATTGCATCACATTTTCTTCTCATTGTTCTTGTCTTGACACAAGAATGTCCTGAATAGCAGGAAGTAAAGCGTATGAGAAAGAACATCTTTAATTATGTGATTCAGATTTGTAAGAGAAAACATTTTGCTAAATTATTCCAAATTCTTTAGGGGATGACATGCAATACAAATACTGTGAGATAATTATATTATGATTCTGCTACTGAGGAAACAACACCACCAAACTTTTTTTTTTCAGCATGACAATATGGTATAATTTACAGAGCCATGGCTGCAAACCAAACCTCATCTCCCAGCACCAGTGCATGACCAGTGATTCAATGGAAACAAATTACTATATCCGCAAAAGCTTCTAGAGGTATAAATGCTGTTATAGCATTAATGGGAGTATAAATTCCCTTTCTTTAGAAATGATATCTTCTTGCACATCTGGGTGTGGCGTTCATGCTTTCACATGCTTTAGCTCATTTCGAAGTAGCATTCAAGATATTATCAGTTTCAGAGAAAACTACACAATTCAGTTTATCTAGGGATAAAGACAAGGATGGGAGCTGTTTGGGGTGTGCCAATAATTGCTAATAGTTTGTTGTGAAAAAGTGGTATATGATTTTACATTGTGATTTGCAATGCAACCAAACCTGTTAGTTGCAGACTTTGACTTTGTTATGCAAACAAACACTGACAGTGAGAAGGGAGTTTTGGTAGCGTACGGGTAGAGGTATAGAGCTAAAAGACTTTAGACTTTAATATTTAAGCCAGAAATAATGACTATTGAATTACATCACTAAATAATCAAATGCACACCCAACATGGACATTATTAAATAATCAAAACACACACCCAGCGAGTAAACAATAAATAAGCCAAGCATGTAATTAATTTAGTTTTGATGACAAGATAATTGTCAGCGTTCATTTTTAATTTATTTTGACTCAGTCAGGTATGTTGGTTTCTTGATTCTTATATGCAAATATGGTGGGTTTTTTTTCCCCTTCAGATTTTTTTTTTCAAGCAACTGTCAATCATGGTGTGAAACACCTCCTCAGTGCTACCACATAAATCTCTCATTTCAAATCAGAAGGCTGCAAAAATTGGGTCATAAAATATACGGATGGAATATGAAAAATATATAGATTTATGCAATGCAACCCAAACATGCATACTCTTTCTAGCATTTTCTTCATTAATCTTGTGATTAAAGCCAGTGAGTGTGTGAATAGCTTGAGGGGGTTTCTAACACGTGGCCAGTCCAGAACAAAACCTGTCACATGGAATCACAAACACTCTCTCTCATACCCTGAAGCAAATGTCTCAAATTTAATGGATTTAAAACATTACATAAATGACATAAGAGCCATTCTACAGAATTGGTTCAAAGTCAGAGTTGGAATTGTATAATATCCAAGGTACACTGTATTTTCAGAAAGTTTTGGAATTTTTGTCCTCTCCCCAAATTTGTCACTACCGAAACACAGTAATACATAATTTTAAAGAAGTCCACTTCCAGAATAAAAATTTACATCTAATGTACTTACCCCCTTATCATCCAAAATGTTTGTATCTTTCTTTCTTCAGTCGTAAAGAAATTATGTTTTTTGAGGAAAACATTTCAGGATTTTTCTCCATGTAGTGGACTTCTATGGTGCCCCGAGTTAAAACTTCCAAAATGTAAGTTAGTTTAAATGCGGCTTCAAACAATCCCAAATGCAGTTGTAAACAATCCCAGCCGAGGAAGAAGGGTCTTATTTAGCGAAACGATTGGTTATTTTCATAAAAAAATAATACAATTTATATACTTTTTTTAATGCTAAACGCTCGTCTTATCCTGCTGTGCCTGAACTCTGTTTTCTTCCGGTTCATGACAGTTAGGGTATGTCGAAAAACTCCCATCTCATGTTCTTCCTCAACTTCAAAATCATCCTATATCGCTGTTTTACCTTTTTTTTGGTCTAGGGTTCCTAGGCTAAGATAATTTACAACCGCATTTGGGATCGTTTGAAGCCGCATTTAAACTGCATTTTGGATGTTCAAGCTCGGGGCACCATAGCAGTCCATTATACGGAAAAAATGCTGAAATGTTTTGAAATTTCTTTACGACTGAAGAAAGAAAGACATAAACATTTTGGATGACAAGGGAGTATCTGTAAATTTTTGTTCAGTCCAACGGACTGAAACATACAATGTTTTGGTAGTGACATGAAAAATGTGGGACACCTTTTTTTTTTTTTTTTTTACTTTACAAAGAAAATATAAAATGAATATATATTTTTTAAACTTCACTTTAAAAAAATCTTTTTTTTTTTTTTTAAAAAAAACAATGGAATAAAATGCAAAAATTCAAATTTAGGGGTTAGGGTTTGGGATAGCCACCTCCCAACTGAAAGTACCCACTAAATGATGATTTTATATATATTAAGCTTACTGATATTTTATTGTGGGTTTTAATAGATATAAAAGGATCTTAGTAAACATCTAAAATTTAAATACTTAACTGCTTTTTAAATGTGATTTTTGGTTGTGGGACAACAGTTTGCACCAACTTTGTAGAATGGTCCATATAGACTTATTTAAACCCTGTGTATGCAAGATATAACCAAATTTAATGCTACTTCATTTGGTTTAAATGAGTGTTGCCATTAATGCCATTCTCTGGCATATTTTTCCTGTTTCAGTAATACTTTTTTGTTTTTTCATAAGGATGTGAATAATTAGCAAACAGTTGACAAAAGGGTAAACTGACACTTTACAGCAGATATTTAATGTTTATTTACAACAGGATATTAACATTTCATCTCATGAATACCATACTTAGATCATGCATTCAATATCAGAACAGTTTCAAATATACCTTTTAAGTGCCAAAAAGCTTACTTTAAAAAAGGTTTTGCTGAGTATAACTGCTCATATTGCATCATTTTAATCATGTTAGTAGAACATAATAAGCATAAAATAGGAAAATAGAACTAAAATTGAAATATCATGATTTACAGTACAGTGAAAAAACATCATTGGATTGAAGAGACTGAAGCATATTTTCTTTGTGTGCCTTTGAAATTCAGTCCAAGATTATAATTGTATGACTACAGTTTTAGATATGGCATTATTTGTTAAATTACAGAGACCTTGTTTTTGTAAACATCTACATTCAGTTCAGAGATCAATGTTAAATTACTTGTAATGTTTGTCAGTAGGCCTACATCAATACACCAACACAAAAGTTATCATTAGGCTGTATTGCAACTGATATACAAAATGAACGTACTGTGATTTACACACCAGTGTTTCTAGTACTACACTAAAACACTTCCGATTTAGTGTTCAAATTGACCATTAAGGGTGAATATCAGTTGTCTGATTTCCTCTATAGATCTTTTTAGCGTTTTTAATTCTACTTAACCCAATAAATCTAACAATTTATAAGCAAAGCTGAAAATGGAGCATAAATAAAGGTAGTGGAACATGTCTGTTGGTTGAAAGATCACAATGACTGTGATTCTTTTGAAAAGAGCAATCCATTAAACTCTAAATACACAGGTGGAGCTCAAGTGGCAGTGAAAGGTAGGGAGCCGTTTAGTGATTTAAAACAAAGCAAATTATCATAACAAATGGGGACTTGAATTTAAAGAGGTAGTCTGGGCATATTCAAGATATAATCATATTCTGTAGCAGAAACCTACTGATAAAAATTTATGATACCAAGAGGCTTTCATTTGATAACTGCACAGGGCATGAGTTTTTGAATTGACATTATTGGACATATTAGTTAATATTTAAACTGACATTGTAAAAGAAGGGTGCGACCCAAATGATAACGGCTACTTTGATGCAACAACAAACAATGAAAATCATCAACATTGTTACATAGTATATAATCTGCAATGAGACATAATTATTGTGTTTAGGCTTTTACCCTAATGAGGGTGCACATTACATTTACAAGAAAATTTACGTAGACGTCACACAAGGTTAAGGCGCAAGTGAGATCCCCTTTGAATCAGACGAGGAACCAGAGACAAATTTAGATCGGGATGTGGGCCACTTTTGCCTTTCAATGAAGTTTCATTGTCATCTTTAAAGTAATTTGTGGCAAGGATCTAGTAGGACTGTAGGATTGGTGAATCAATTTTGCTTTATCTAGTAAGACTGCATAGTTCAAAGTTTGTTTTATAGTTTCCAGTAATGAGAAGAGAATGAATTTCTAAAGAACAGTGTCCATGGCAGTGCTGCCAAGATGTGTAACGTTTTGTTTATTGACATGCTCCCAATCATAAATGTTCAAATGGACTTTATTCCGCTCTGCAGATAGTAACAGCTCCTCTCTTTTTTAACCAGGCCGGCTTAAAACATTCAGTGTTAAAATACAACCAAATGTGTACAGATACCCAAAGGGATCTTTACATAAACACACAAAAAAATACAACAAATATCTTTTACATCTCATTTGAAGCATTACCATATCCTCTTCAAGAAATCTAAACATTCTTGAAACTTCAATAATATTCATGTGCCAGTTTACATGGTACATGGCAAAAACATAAGATAATACAAAAAGAGAGGCTATATGTATTTAACACTGCTAATAATTGAAAAACTGAATATGAAAAAATATGAAAATGATTCTGCTATGAATGTTGTGCAGAACGGTTTATGACAATTGTATGCTGTCATGTCAAAATGAAAAGTGAAAGAAAAAAAAAAAAACATCTGTATATTTAACTAAATATATAAAAATGAAATAAAATATTAAAGCTAGTCTTGTATAGCATTATTATTCCCATCATGAAAAAAGCCCATCATGCAGAGCAGGATAAATGTCCTTTTGTGTACATAAATTAAGCAACCAAAGAGGGCTGAGTTTGTGATATTGTGAATATTCTCTTTTCATCATAGCAACAGTTCCTGCCTGATGCTAAAGCTAAAAGGGCTTGCTTTAGCTCATCCATCTGAAGTCCACCATGTGCCCCTGAATCATAACGACGGCCATAGCTAGTGGGGCTGTAAGATGAGGAAAAACCCATGGAGAAACCTGAGCCTGTAGCATCGAAACTTCCCCTTCTAGAGCCTGATCTTGAGCCAGTTCTGGATCCAGACCTAGACCCTGAAGTTGATCCAGAGCCACTGATGCTGTATGGGCTGTAAAGGCCTTTGCTTGACTGAGAGGATGCCTCTAGCAACCTCAGGCCAGATCCTTCCTCGATCATGCTTCTGTCCATGGCGTCTTTGTATGAGATCTTGAGTTTTGTTTTGGGGCAGGTGAGGTATTTTGAATATCCACTGACATCTCTCAGTTTCTGGGCTGTGCGTGCATCTAGAGTGCCCTTCTTGACAGCATCATCCAGTGATACTCTTCCTGAAACATCCGGTTCAATTAAACCACCTGTTAGGTACTGGACCTCAAGGAACCGTTGGCCAGCTTCATAGTAGAGCCAACCCTTCTTTAAGGCTTGAGCGGCGGACATTTTGGTTTTGGTTCTTGGATCTTCAAATCCTTGAAAAGCTTTCTGAGCTAGGTTGATACGATCAACCATGATCTTGTCCACCAGCCCTTTGTTCATTGCATCAGCAACAGAGAATTTCTCTCCAGTGTTTGGGTCAATAATTCCTCCCGTGCATGCTTGTGCTTCTAGTAGTCTTTGACCAGTGATGTTGTCAACTAGATTCCGATGCATAGCCTCTGTAACTGACACCTTTTCCAGAGTATCTGTATCTAAGATTCCAGCTACTGGTCCAGTTTCCTCGGTTGGATCAGTCCAGGTTGTAGCCGGCGTCTTTATGGAAGGAATTGGACTCATGGGATAGGATGAGCTGGATCCAAAGGAAGATGATCGAGATCTGAACCCACTCATATTACCAGAGAGCATGTCTGCAAATTCGGTGATGGAAAGGGTACCGGCACGGTATTGGTCCAAAGAAGACTGGTCTATGAGGCCTTTGGAGATTGCATCATCAATGTCATATTGCCGTCCAGACCTTCTGTCAATGATCATAGACTTGACAACGCCATCTGATGATGAGGTGGTAATTTCTTCCCATTCACACTCTTGCTCTGCAAGCTCAATGTATGTTTGATGGTCAATGAGTCCTTTGCGGTAGGCCTCATACACAGACATTTCTTTTCCTGTTTCTGGATCTACGATGACAACCCTGCGTTTGCGTACTGAGGACTTAGAGGATGTCTTTCTTTCCCGTTTCTTTTCCTTCAGCAGTAAAAGAGAAAGTCCAGTTTCAGGGTCTGTTATGCAGCGCTCCATGAGCTGGAGATAGGTCAAATTCTCCTCTGTGTTTGGATCAAAGAACCCCTTGGTGTCATCAGAGGGATCAGTGAGAATACCATTCATCTCTTCATCAAAGAGACCCCGTTTGTAGGCCATTTCAACAGGCAGTCGATGACTCTCTTCAGGATCAATGATTCCACCAGTGGCTATTTGAGCCTCAAGCAGACGGATGCCATGGTCTTTCAGAATAAGACCTTTCTTCATAGCCTGGAACAGGGAGATCACCTTGCCAGAGTAAGGATCTTTGTAGCCGGTCACAGCTCGTTCAGCAGAGAGGAGCTTATCTTTAAATTCTGGTCCCACGACTCCCATTTTTACAGCTTCACTGACATTCATTTTGAGATTTTTGATTGGATCAATCACATACCCAGTAGCTGCCTGAGCCTCCAGAAGTTCAAAGGCAGTGCCTGGTCTGATCATGTTTTTCTTCATGGCTTGGTAGACTGAAAGTCGATCTTTGGAAGCCTCTACATACACACCTGCAATAGAGCTGATGCCTTCAAGATATTTCTTCAGGTCTTTACTGAGGTCCTCCACAGAAATTGTACCTTCCATGAGTGCCGTGTAGGTTTTCTGATCAATAATTTGAGAGCGCAACAACTCATCTGGGGTGATCTGCTTTCTAAGACCCTTAAACAGAAGTCTCTTGTCTGCAAGAGACAACAATCGTAAGCCACTCTCTTTATCAACTTTGCATCTTTTAAGAAGCAGTGCATAAGGCAGCTTTTCATCTGTTGTAGGATCTGTAAAATGTTTGACATCTCCGCTTGGATCAGATATCCTGTCACTGGTTTCTTTGTTTATGTAACCACGTTGCATGGCGACATCATTTGGGAGGCGGAAGTAGTACTCTGGATCCATGAGGCCACCTGTTGCTGCCTGGGCCTCTAAAAGCTTCAAGGCATAATCCTCAGGAACGAGGTCCTTTTTCATGGCTTGGAATAAAGAAATGACTTTACCGCTGTAGGGATCCTTGTAACCTGTGACTGCTCTTTCAGCAGACAAGAGTTTGTCATGGATCTCTGGGCCAACAAGACCCTTCCGGACGGCCTCATCGACTGTCAACAATTCATCTTTCACAGGGTCAGTGATGAATCCTGTTGCTGCTTGTGCCTCCAACAGATCTATGCCAATGTCAGGTTTTATGAGACCTCTCTTCATGGCTTGGTAGATGCTAACCTTGGCATAGTTATCTGAGAGTATTCCAGCAATGCTGCCTGTTCCAAACAGATACTGCTTCACACTTGGCATCTCCATAACCTCACGGATCGCTTTTCTTGCCTTGTTTGAGCAGGTTGTACATTTCGAGGTCTATAATGCGAGCTCTGTAAAGTTCATCAATAGTAACCCGGCGTCTGATGACATCGCACGACATACTCTGCTCAGTCTTGATGATCTCTCTTTGTTCAATAATTTCAATTATAATGATGACCATTCTCTCTTTTGTGATCTTGCCTGAGCGGTACTGTTCAAGAAGCCTTTGTTTTTCCTCTTCTGGAAGCAAATCTGATTTCATGACCTCCCATAATGTCACTTGTTTGCCTGCAAAGCTCTCATGTGGTATGTCAATTTGAGTGTTAGCCAAGTCCATTTGTGTTTGCTCCTCAGTGTAAACATAGGATTTCTCAGCTTTCTCTGGAGCCTGGGCTTTAGAAAGTGGCAAGAGGACAAGTCCAAACTCTGGGTCAGTCATGCACCTCTCTTTCAACTGTTTGTAGGTGACATTGTCGTCTTTGTTGGGGTCGGTGAAGCCTTTGATGTCATCTGTGGGGTCTTTAAAAGATTTGGCTAATTGTTTGCTGAAGTAGCCACGCTGAATGGCTATATCACTGGGAAGCCGATGGCTATTTACTGGATCAATTATTCCTCCAGTAGCCTCCTGAGCCTCTAGAAGAGGTATGGCATGTTCTCTTAGAACAAGCTGTTTTTGCATTGCTTGAAGAAGAGAGATCTTATTACCTGTGTATGGATCTTTGTAACCAGTAACAGCTTTCTCTGCGGATAACAGTTTTTCATGAAGCTCTGGACCGACAATGCCAGCCTTAACAGCATCATCAACTGTAAATTTCTCATTCCTGATGGGATCAACTATGTAGCCAGTAGCTGCTTGGGCTTCTAGCAGGGATAGACCTGTGTTTGGTGTCAGTAGTTTCTGCTTCATTGCTTGGTAAATGCTTAGTTTTTCCTTGGTATTTTCTAAAAATACTCCACCAACACAATCAGAACCTTGCAAGTAGTGTTTGATGGAGTCACTGACTTCTGCAGGTTTCTTTTTACCTTGTTGGATTTTATCATAGGTGTCTTTGTCAATGATTTTAGATTCAAGCAAGGCACTAGCTGGCACAGGACCTCTGAAACCCTCAAAGATGTCTTGTCTCTTCTTTTCTCTTTCATCCACAGTAGTGATCACAATCTTGATCAGTTTTTCAATAGTGATTTTTCCTGTTCTATACTGCCGAATAAATTCAATCCTTTGTTCTTCTGTGAAATATTCAGAGTTGATAATCTCCCAAATGGTGATTACTCTTCCTTTAAAAAGTCCACTGTGCAACTCAACTGTAGCATGGCTCAAAGCCTCTTTTGTTTGTGCGTCAGAAACTGGTTCCACTTCTTTTGACTTGATTGCCTTTTCTGATAGTGGCAACAATGGAAGACCAGTCTGCTTATCAGTGGTGCATCTTTTCAGCAGTTCAGCATAGGTAACATTTTCTTGTGTGTTGGGTTCAATAAATACTCTACTGGAGTCTGATGGGCTGCTTAGGTTTTGGTTCATCTCCTCATTTAGGTAACCACGTTTATATGCAACTTCTGGAGTGATGCGGTAACTTTTCTCAGGGTCAATAATTCCTCCAGTTGCAAGTTGAGCTTCCAGCAGACGGACACCTTGGTCTTTCTTAATGAGATCTTTTTGCATTGCCTCAAACAAGGATACAGTTTTTCCTGTGTATGGATCTTTGTAACCGCAAATGGCTCTTTCTGCAGACAACAGTTTCTCATGTAGCTCTGGACCAACGACACCACTTTTTACTGCTTCATCAACTGTGAGCTTTTGGTTTTTCACTGGATCAATTATAAAGCCTGTTCCGGCTTGGGCCTCCAGAAGGTTTAGTGCAGGCTCTGTTCCAAGTAAGTCCTTCTTCATGGCTTCGTAGAAAGACATCTTTTCAGAAGTTGACTCAATCTGCACTCCAGCAATACTGTGTGTCCCCTTTAGGGCTTTCTTGACAGGTTCAAGCTCAGACACCTCTTTAAGTGTAGCTTTTCCATTGTGCAATTTGTTGAATAAATCTTTGTTGATAACCTTTGCTTCCAGAAGTTCAGAAGCCGGCACTGAGGATCTCAAACCATCAAATGCAGGTTCCTTCTTGTTCTGCTTGTCCTCCACAACAGTTATCACAATTCTAATAATTTTTTCAACTGTAATTTTGCCTGTCTTGTATTGACAGATAAGATCCTTTCTCTGATCTTCTGTGAAGTACTCAGAGTTTATGACCTCCCAGATGGTGACAGTCTTTCCTTGGAATTTTCCAAATGGAACTGTTAAGTTAGCCTTACTAAACACATCTTTAGTTTCCTCATCGGTATATGTTCTTTCAATTTGGGCTGCTTGTTCTGTGATTGGTAGTAAGGGAATGCCTGTCTCAGGATCTGGTTTGCATTTTGCCAGCAACTCACTGTAAGTGAGGCTATCCTGAGTGTTGGGGTCAATGAATGCTTTTTTATCTGCAGGAGGGCTGGAAAGAATTTTGCTTAGGTCTTCATCAAGCTGACCTTGTGTGCATGCCATTTGAACAGGTACACGGTGGCTATTGACAGGATCAATTATCCCACCAGTTGCATATTGAGAATCAAGAAGTTTAGTGGCCTGGTCCTCTGCGATTAAACCTTTTTTCATTGCTTCAAAGAGTGAGATTGTATCTCCAGTGAATGGATCTTTGAATCCTGTGGCAGCCCGTTCAGCAGATAACAACTTGGTGTGCAGCTCAGGTCCAATCAAGGTATCCTTCACAGCTTCGCTGACAGAGAGTCTTCTGTTTTTAATGGGGTCGATAATGTAACCAGATGCAGCTTGGGCTTCGAGAAGCATCATAGCTGTGCTTTGTGGAATCTTCTTGTCCTTCAAAGCTTGATAGATACTCATTTTCTGGTTGGGTTCAACTATTACACCGCCAATGCAGTCTTTACCTTTTAGGGACATCTTCACCTTGTCATTCTTAGAAAGCTCTTGCACAGTTGCTTTGCCTTTCTTAAGCTTGTCGAATTCTTTTTTGCTGAGCACACCAATCTCATGAAGTCTGCTTGCAGGCACCTTCTCTCTGATTCCATCAAATGCCAGGGGTACTTCTTTTTTCACAGCATCCACATCTGAGCCGTTTAGGACCTTCTTTGTTGTTTCTACCATGGTCATTTGAACCAATTCTTCTTCAGGGACACTGTCAGTTTGGATTTCAATCTCCTTGGTGTGGGATGGCTTCTGTGAACTCTGAAGCTGCTGGAGTTTTTCTCGTAAGTTCTTGTTTTCATCTGCCAGAAGTTTCTCTTGTTCAAGTCTTTTCTTTTCAAGTTCTTGCATTTCTTTTTGCTTGGAACGCATCTCTTCCTCAGCATCCTTTTGCTTTTTGATAGCAGAATCCATGGCAGACTGCAGTTTCTTTTTCTCCTCATCCATTTGCTTCTTCTGACGCTCCTGCTCATCTTTGAGTGCTTCAGCCTTCTTCACTTCATCTTCAAATTGCTTCTCCAGCTTCTTTTTCTCTGCCTCAATAGCTTTTTCTTTCTTCAGCAGTGTCTCTTTTTCTGCCAAGAAAGTTTGCTGGAGGATAGTCTTTTCCTGCTGTAACTGTTCTTGTTGTACATTGGCCATCTGTGATGAAAAGGTATAAAACAATAGTTATTTCAATGCATAACAGTGTACAAGGAAAAATATAGCTGCACAAATCAAATCCAAAATTACATAGTATATAGGTAATTTTACATTTTTATACGCAGTTATATATTTTCTTATATAATTACACCATAACTTGCACCTGTCAGTGTACATTTTAATTAATCTCTCTTGTATGCTGTGGTGTCATATTTATATAGTGTGTTGTGTTCGTGTGTCCTGTGTTTACAGTGATTTCCATTGAAAAGACAATTAGGTAAACACATATTAAAGATATAGTTTACCTACATTAAAAATCTCATTATTTACTCACACCCATTTGTCACAATCCTAACTTCATTGCTTCTGTAGAATACAAAAATATTTTGTAGAATGTTTCAGTTGTTTTTGTCCATATAGTTACAGTAAATGGGTTGCAAAATAAAATTGGACCCCATTGACTTTCATTGTATGGGAAAACACTAATACATTCTTCTAAATGTCTATGAGTTCCACAGAAGAAAGTCATATAGGTTTGGAATGTAAGAAAATTATGATTTTTTTTTTATCTTAGGTGAACTATACCTTTACAATGTATTTACGTAATTGTATTTTCAATGGAAATCACTGTAACCACAGAAACCAAATGAATACAGTAGACTATATAAATGACTTCACTGCATACTGCAATAGAGGTTAATTAAAAGGTACACTAATATCTAACATAATTTAAAATACAGCTAAAATACATTTAGTTCATTGAATAAATAAGTAAATTATAAACATTTTAGTAAAATTACAACACATTATAACGTCCAAGATACAGATATTAAATATTAATAAAACATAAATGGTGAAAAAAATAATAAATATGGGCTGCACAACATACTGTAACAGTATATTAAAAAAAATGCATTTATACTATTCAGTAATTATTTATACTGTATCATGGACATTGTAATGTAAAAAGGGATCAGAACATCTTTGTTCATAACAATTGCCCGCTTTGTTATTACTGTGACAGGCAACATGCAATTTCCATGAACAAAGGTTCAGATGTTGCAGAAACTGTTAATTGTTAATCAAGGGGTTTAAGGATAATATGTAAAACACTAGGCCACTACTACAACATATAACACAATACCTCTTTTGATTGTTTTTGCAAGTCAGCGGCCTCTTTTTTCAGTTTTTCCTTTTCTTTCTCAAGCTCTGCAATTGCTTTGTGCAGATCATCAGCCTCTTTTTTGCTCTGCAGCCTCTGTACTTCTAATTTCTCAACAACAGTATGTTTTTCTGAAGTCTGTTTTTCTGTCTCTTGCAGGCGGGTTTTGATTTCATCTGCTTGTTTCTTGAATTTTTTGGCTTCCTCCTCTGCTTTTGACTGGGCATCACTCAGCTGTGCCACCTTGATCTTCAGTTTCTCAGCCTCTGCGGTAATCTCTAATTGCAGCTTGCGTTCAGCCTCTAAGGATTTCTGGAAACCTTCGGTCTCCTGCTCCAGACGCTGCTGCATCTCCTTTTTGGCCTCCATCAGCTTTTGAGCCTCAACCTGTGCCTGATCTTTCTGTTTCTGGAGCTTTTCAGCTTCGGCCTTTAGTTTTTTTGCCTCCTGAATGGCCTGCTTTTTCTCTTCCAGCATCTTATCAGCAAGTTCCCTCTGTTTGGCGAGATCAGACTCTGCAATTTGTCGTAATCTTGCAGCTTCCTGAGCCTCAATGTTGAGCCGTGCTGCCTCCTCCGCCAACTTTTTCATGTTCTCAGCCTCTTCCTCAAGAAGTTTCTTTGTGTTGTCCTTATCTTTCTTCATAAGCTCTTGGTTCTCCTTTTCAATTTTAAGTTTCAGTTTTAGTAAGTCCTCCATCTGAATCTTGACTTTAGACAGCTCGTCCTCTACTTGAGCCTTCTGCTTCATAGAATCACTGACCTCTTGTTTAAGTCGCTTCAGTTCATCATCAAGGATTGATTTCTGTTTGTCTGTCTCATCAAGTTGCACTTTAACCTTCACTAACTCCTCCTCAACAGAAGACTTCTGCTTCAGGGTCTTTTCTGCAAGCTGTTTGTACTTGGCCATTTCAGCATCAGCCTCTTGTTTTTGTTTCAAAGCAGCAGCTTCTGCCTCAGCCCGTTTTGAAGCTTCCTTTTCAGCTTCCTTCCTCAGTTTTTCAGCATCTTCCTGGGCCTTTGCCTGCTTGGCAGCTTCAGCCTCAGCCTCCTGCTTTTGACGCTCTGCTTCCTCTGCTTTCTTCTGCAGCAAGGCAGCCTCTTTTATAGCCTTGCTTTTAGCCTTTTCCGCATCTTTCGCCAGTTTCTTTGCTTTTTCGAACTCTTCCTTGAGTTTATCCTGAGCCATGCTGTCTTTATTTTGCTGGAGAAGAACATCTTGGGCTTTCTGTTCAGCAGCAGAGCACTTTTGTGCAGCCTCTTTGACCAAAACGACCTGTTTCTCAGCTTCTTTCTCCGCAAGCTCCTTCTGCATTTTGGCATCTTCCGCTATCTTTATAAGACGCTCAACCTCCGCCTGAGCAGCTTTGTGTTGCCTTGCTGCCTCTTCTTCTGCAGCTTGGATTTCTTTTACCTTGGCCTCTGCCTGTTTCCGTTTTTTCTCCTCTTCCAAAGCAAGCTTTCTAAATTTCTCTGCCTCTTCCTCTGCCTTCGCTTTGCTCTTTTGTGTCTCATCTGCAATACCCTTCAGTTTGGTAAGCTCAAGTTCAAGGTCCTGTTTACCAGTTGAAGCCTTTTCGAAATTGAGTTTGAGTATGTGGATCTCCTCCTCCACCACTTTCCTCTGCTTCAAGGTTTCTTCTACGATTTTCTTCTGCCTGTCGAGCTCAGTGTCTGAAGACTTCTTCAGCTGATCAATCTTTTCTTCAATCTCTTGCTTATGCTGTGCCGCTTGATCTTCAAGAACTTTCCTCTGGTAGGCCTCATCTTCGGCTTTTCTCTTTAGACGGTCATTTTCAGCCTCCTTCTCTTTCAAAGCGATCTCAGCCTCGGTTTTTAGACGGGTCGCTTCATTGATAGCTGCTAACTTTTCTTTGAGGATCTTCTCAGCCTCTGTTCTCTGGCGAGCAGCTTCTTCTTCTGCCATCTGCCTCTGCTGCTTTGCTTCTTCTGCAACTGACCTCAGTTTAGTTGCCTCCTCAGCCAGTTCCCTCATCTTGGCGGCCTCGGATTCAAGTAGTTGTTTGCTCTTTTCAGTGGTTGACATAGACTCTTTCTCAGCTTTGAATTTCATCTGCAACAGAACTTCCATCTCCTTCCTAACTCTGACCAGTTCTTCCTCCAGCTCTTTCTTTTGTTTAACAGCAGCATTAACATCATTTTTGAGACGCTGGAGCTCATCATCCAAGACAGTCCTCTGTTGTTCAGCATGCTCAAAATCTGCTCTCAACCGAATAAGCTCTTGCTCTGCTGAAAGCTTCTGTTTAGCAGTTTCTTCAGCCATCTTCCTTTGATTCTCCAGTTCCTTTTCAGCAGTCTCTTTCTGTTTATGGGCGGCCTCCTCAGCTTTTGCTCTCTTCTTTGCCTCCCTTTTGGCCTCCTCCTTCTGTTTCTCTGCCTCCTCCTGAGCTGCAGTTTTCTTATTGGCCTCTTCTTCTGCCTGGAGCCGAAGCCGGAGAGCTTCATTAGCCTTCTGTCTCCATGTCTCTAGCTCTTTCTCTGCCTGCTTTCTCGCCTTATTTGCTTCGGCTTGCTGCTTTTTGAGATGTTCAGCCTCTTCCTGCAGTTGAATGACCATTACCTGCTCATGTTTGAGTGACTCTTCCAGTTTTGCCGTTACTAACAATTGTTTACTCTCAAGCTGGGTGGCTGCAGTCTTCTTAGCCACCTCCTCTACCACTTGAATCTGTCGCTGCTTTTCCAGCTCTGCTTGCTTCAGGTGCCTTTCAGCTTCCTCAGCTTGAAGCTTGAACTTCTCGAGATCCTCAAGGGCCTTCTTCTTCTCTTTGGCAGCCTCCTTTTCTGCCTCTGATTTCAGTTTGAGCTCCTCTTCTGCCTTGCGCTTCTTCTGAGTCTCTTCAGCAACTTGTTTCCGAAGCTTCTCGGCCTCATCCTGCGCTGCCTTTCGAACTTTGTCAGCATCTGCTGCTTTATCCCTGAGCTGCTGAAGCTCTGTTTCAGCAGTGTTTTTTTGTTTCATTGTTGTCTCCAGCTGAATACGGATTATACGGATTTCTTCTTCAATTCTTGTGCGGCTTTGGAGGGCTTCCTCTACCTGTTGAGACTTAGACTTAATTTCCTGCTCCGAAATGCTTTTGAGCTCCTGAAGCTCTCGCTGGATATTGTGCTTCTGCTTCTCAGCATCGACAGCGACATCCTGTCGTTTGCTGACTTCATCTTTCATCTTTGTCTTCAGCTCATTTGCCTCCTGTTCTGCTTTAACAATAGCTTTTGCGTGAGATTCAGCTAACTGCGTTTGTTTGTCTAGTTCGGCCTGCATCTCGGCCAGCTTTTCCTCTCTTCCTCCTTTAGTTTTTCCGCGGCTTTCTGTATTAGTGGAGGTAAATAGTCAGGGAAATAGAGACAAAGGTAAGCATTTAGGAGTTAGATATTACAGACACATGTAAGTACATGGGAATGGACAAAGTTACAGGTAGTTAGGCTAAATAGTTATACTAAATAAAAAACAACATAAGATTTATGAAGGATAATATAAAGTCACAATGTATGGTACACAAAATGAGACACAATCACTTGACAAAACACTACAGCTGGAATACTGAATGGCATCATGCTAATGAGGTGTTATTACTAAATATGGCTTTCAACTACATAAAAACTTGGTGCTGTTTACATATTTAAAATCCTATCTTGTAATTTTGAACACTGAGTAGTTTTATTTTATTTTTAAAAGTTTCATATAAAACGTTTACAGAAGGTGAATTCTTAAATCAAAGATTCCAAATATGGAAATGTTTTTTTTTTTTTTTTTTTTTTATTGTAGAGGGTCACTAAAGAAAAAAAATGTAAAAAGTATATGTAAGGTATTATGCATGCAACAAAATAGCTTAGTGATGCAGCAAAGAAAGAATGATACCATAAGGAGGAAAAAAGAAGAAAAATAGGTCTGATGAATGTGCAACAGTGTAGAATTTGACAAATCCAATAATATATATTAATGCATATATTATTTCATATTTCATTTAACGTATTTCTAAATAATGCAGATGTAATTAACAGGGGGACTGGAAGAGGATGAGCATGCATTTTGTGGACAATTTACCTCTTTAGTGCCCAAACATGACAAACATTCATCATGATAAAGCACTGGCAAGCAGTTTCAAGAAGCAAACAAGAAAATAAAGGTTAGAAAGGAAAATGGAAACCAAAATAGTGCAGAAAACAACTACAGAGGAAGGGGTGACAGTCAGGCTGAAGCATACTATAGAGGAAAAAATCAACAATCAGAGCACAAAGGAATGATGGGTAAGAATGCTGCTTTTAATTTACAAAAGCAACAGACAGAATCCAACCAGGAAATTAAACTAGAGAACAAATGTGGCATCCCTGGTACATCTTGCACCATGCATTAACTTTTATTTTCTGGATGATTTAAGTTTGCTTCAGGCTGAAGGATACCTATACTATCTGAGAGCTCACTATAATGAAAGAAATATTAAAACACCTCCATAGTAGTAAACAGACAATGAGAGACATACATTGTGAAAGAAATGGGATGTGCTGCACCACTAGCGTTAACATTACTGAAGACTTAGGTGAGCACCTCAATCTGTTACTATTTTTATTTTCAGAAATTTTACCTCTAGCACATGGCCAACAATTGCAAATTTCAGTAGTGTGTCACTCTTTAATAACTGTGTCTCGTATGATAAATCCATATTTCATATATCCATACATTCATAAATTGAACTACACAGGGTTAAGTTAGTAAGTTAAAGTTAGTACTAAACAGATTTTGGGTTTTGACACTTACCTCCTCATCCTCTAGACGGCGCTGTGTCTCAATAATAAATTTAATATACTGACTCGAAAGAGTCATCAGCTCACTGTAGCGTGTTCTCAGAGTCACATACTGAAAAATGTTTTTAAAGTTACTCGGCATGTCGAATATCAAATACAATCAAGAAATAAAACTCCAAATATAACACTCTCAGTTACATAGAGAGTATGTAAATTAATGCATTTAACAGAATGAGATTCAAAAGCAAATGGATGTCAGATATTATAGGTACCTCTTGGATAATGTCATCAGATACAGACTCCATTTTGGTCTTCTTCAAAGGGGAAGCAATGGGCTCCACCAGAGCTTTATATGTCACCAGCTGGAGCTCATAGTCCTGGATGAGAACATTCAGTCAGACTGCTACTCATAAGTCATAAATCACAAAACATGCATGCAGAAACATTCACACACACCTTTATGGCATCAATGTATGCTTTAGCATACTTCTGGCACTCATCCACCTTGTCCTTGTTCTTCTCAATCTCCTCAAGAAGTTTCTGTACAGTGCATGGACATGATGTAAATAGCAAGATCAACTACACTCCTGCATGCCATGTACATAGACAGATAGATAGATACCTTCTCCTGGTTCATCTGCTCTTGAAGTGCTTTGCTGCTACCTATAGGCACAGCATGAAGCTTGTCCTGCCTTTGCTTAGCATCTGCTATCCAGCGGATGAGCCAGTCATAGCTCACTCTGTAGGCCTGCATCTGCCTGCTTAGAAGGTCAAGTTCTCTCTGCCTTAGCTCAATCTGAGCGAACACAGCCTGCCAGCGGTCCTTCAGGTTGCCCACCAGCTGCCTGTAGTGCTCCAGGTCTATGTCCCGTTCAGTGTGCAGCTGAGACATCCGGTCGTTCACCGTCGTGGCCCTCTGGAGCTCCTCTTCCAGGCGGTCAAACGTGGGTTGCTTGCCCTCTGCTTCTGAGTGTAGTTTCTAGAGTCAAGAACGAAGGTGAGAACACAAACATGTATCATTCCATCTATATTAGTAACCATAAACAATTATTTCATGCATGAATGTGTTTTTGTGTTATAGAAAATGCACCTGGAGCTGTGCTTGGTTAGCCTCAACGTCTTTCTCGTTAACAGGAACTTTGTTTACATCACGCAGTTGGTTCTCATACTTATTGAGAATGTCTTCAGCTCCTTGTGTGCTGCGGATTACCATGTCAATGGTCTTCAGCCTTTATGGACAAAAGAAATAAGATCAGGTTTATTTAATATGGAAAAATGTAAAAGTCAACTTACTGACCAACAACATTTGATTGGAAGTGTACTGTGTGTGTATATATATATAAAATGGACAACGTAAGACTTGACAGGGTAAGCTAAGTCTTACTTGTCAAGATACACAGAGGAAAGACTGTAGACGTGCTCCATCTTTTTCTGGGTGATGTCTATTTCTGAGCGCAGGACAGGGGCTGAACTGGACTGCTGAGATGTGGCCAGCACTTCTTCACTCTTCTCCACCATCTTATCCAGGTCTTTCTTTATACCCTCCAACTCAGTTTGGACTTTCTGTAGGACGAAACAAGAATACACAAGTATTAAGGCATGAAATAATATATGTGATCCTGGACCACAAAACCTTAAGCAGCATGGGTATATTTGTAGCAATAGCTAAAAATACATTGTATGGGTCAAAATTATTATTTTCTTTTATGCCAAAAATCATTAGGATATTAAGTAAAGATCATGTTTCATGAAGATATTTTGGAATTTAATTAGTAATATGCATTGCTAAGAACTTCATTTGGATAGCTTTAAAGGCGATTTTCTCAATATTTAGATTTTTTTACACACTTAGATTCCAGATTTTCAAATTGTTGTATCTTGACCAAATATTGTCTGATGTATAAATCTCAATTTCAAAAAATTGACCTTTACAACTGGTTTTGTGGTACAGGGTTACATATATTAGGATTTTAGTCAGTGAAAATAAATGTTTTAATGACTGAAGTCGACACGCGTAGGCTCTTCATTTTCTAAAGAGTAAATTCAATGGCATCGTGTTTAAACAGTTATAATGTATATTTAATGCAGTACTTCTGCAGACCTTCTGTTCAGTGGCTCTTTGTGCACAGGCTTTGACAGGATCCTTGTCCATCATCTGTCTGAGGCGGTTCACTGTGCGGCTCTCACAGCCTTCCAGTCTCAGTCTCAGGTCCTTGATCTGGGTGATGTAACTCTTGCACACTGACTCATCCTGTTCCCCTAAATAATGAAAATACTTTATGTTAAAACAGCTCAAATGTCGATCCTAAAACATGTACATTTGGAAAAAAATGTACAATTCAAAATCAAAACCACACACAGACTTCTAGGAATGTCTCCCCAGTCATAATATTAGATCTTTGTTGTATGTATACTACATGCATACTACTGTTCAAATGTTTGGGGTCAGACAGAACTGTTAATATTTTAGAAAGAAGTGTCTTATGCTCACCAAGGCTTCATTTGATCAAAAATACAGTCAAAACAGAAATGCTGTAAAATATTGTTACTGTCAAAGTAACTGATTTTAAAAATTTTAAATTCTATTTTTTCATGCGTTTAGTCTTTAGTGTCACATGATCCTTTAGAAATCAGTCTAATATGCTACTTTGGTACCCAATAAATAATTTCTTCTTATTATCAGTGGTAAAAACAAACATGATGTTTAAAGAAGTTCACTTCCAAAACAAAAATTTACAGATAATTTACCCATCCCCTTTGTCATCCAAGATGTTCATGTCTTTCTTTCTTCAGTCGTAAGGAAATTATGTATAAAGGTTATAAATTGTCAAAAAAAAAAAACGATCGTTTTGCTTGAATAAGACCCTTCTTCCTTGGCTGGGATCATTTAGAGCCCTTTGAAGATGCACTGAAACTGCATTTTGGAAGTTCAAACTTGCGGGCACCGCTATATGGAGAAAAATCCTGAAATGTTTTCCTCAGAAAACATAATTTCTTTACATCTTGGACAAGTAAATTGAGTAAAAAAAATTATCTGTACATTTTTGTTCTGGAAGTGAACTTCTTTAAAATCAGATGTGCTATTTTTCAGCATTTATTTGAAACAGAATCCTTTTTATTACATTTTAAATGTCTAATGACAATTTTGATCAATTTAATGCATCCTTTATGAATAATTGCCCCCAAACATTTAACCAGTAATATATATATTTCACATGAAACCAAACTGACACAGTTAGAAGCATTTTCATTCAAGTGCTTGTGTAGAGAATTTAACAAGGTTTAAAGTAAATTAGTTCATTTTTACACTTAAGTATGCACACTGCATATCAAAATGTCACATAGTGAGGAAAATCTTAGTGATGTGGAAATGACATCACCTGGTGAAAAAATTAAAGACGTGCTTAGCAACACATTGGAGTCAGTGAGGATGAAAGCAAAATGCACAAACAATAACATCCACACTGTTATCTTTACCCGGTGCGCTTTCCTTTTGAATGGAAACAGGTTCTGAAAAATAAGTCTTGAAGTCATAATGGGAGGTGGATGAAAGGCTCCTTCCGTGCTATCATAAAAACACTTAATCCAGCAGAAGAGCAAAGCTCTTGAAATTTCATAATGCTTTTGTGTTACATCAAGCATGCAAAAAAATCTGCAGCCGTGTTCAGGGCTACGCCTTAAAACAGGGTTGTTCCCAGGGCCAAGACGGCTTTGTCTGTGTGCAATGTAATTCACTTGACGAACAGTCAAAATAATGGATGGTTTCTTTACATCTGAACAAACCCGCCAGCCTAACCTGACACCTACCTTGTTCGACAGAGCGTAGCAGGTTATCATAGTGTTGAGAGGCTTTGCTGTAACTGTTTTCGGCTTGCAAGCGATCGTCAGCACCAAAGAGCTCAGAATCCTGACTGTCACGCATGAAGGCCTGATAGTGCTCCTCCAGGTTCTTCAGGGTCAGTCGATACTCCTCGACTCTCAGAGTTTTAAACTACATCAAATGAGAGAACAGAATATGTCATCTAATTAATATTCACGAGTGCGTTTAGAATGTAACACTTCAGATCATTCATATGCATATGATCACTCATAGGGAAGGATTTGTGTAATTTTTTTTATTTTTAAAATCATTTCTAAAGACAAAATAGCATGGAATTTTGTATTGTCTACTTATTGTAATAATTTCCATTATCGTAATTTTTTTTTTTATATTGGTGTGTGTTAGTTCTAGTATTTTGTACTAAAACTTCAAAAGTTTGTGAATACCCAAGAAGCAGTGTGTGTGCTAGTTACCATGATTAAATTCCAGGAGTTGATAAGCAGGATATCTCGCATGAGGTACTGCCAGGACAGCAGGCTCTTCATATCTACATGCAGCTTTTGCCAAAGGACCATTAGCCTCTGCTGACTCACATCTAACCTGAGGTTCAAAACAGAATTAAAGATAAAGTGGCAAAGCCAAACACTGAAGGATCTGGTTTATCCTGCAACATCTGCTGATATGACTCACAACAAAACCACTCATCTTGACTCAAAAGTCAAAAACAGAGATAAAAGGAGTATGTGGAATTTGAATGTGCTGCCAACTAAAGGGAGGGAGGTCAAATGAGACTACACTTGTGCACTTGTATCAGGCTGTACTGTTACCCAGAGCTGATGTCCACGGCCTCTTTGTTGGTGGGAGGAACGATAAAACAGATGGATGGCACTGTGGCCTCGTTTCCACTGGAGTTTCGCACTTTCCACTTGTACGGTTGGGAGTTGTTCAAAAGAGCACACTCATCTCCTTTGTGTACCGTGATCTGAAACAAAAGAATGAAGAATGTTGATTCTGTAGTGATTAATATGAATTACAAGACATGTTATTGGGTGAGGCTGATTGCTTAGCCTTTGAATGTGGTTGAAAACATTGTTTGCATGACCTCAATTGCACCCCGCAGAATTAATTCAACTTCTTTTATTACCAATGTACAAAAGAAAACAAGCAACAGAGTGTTTACCTCCATTTGTTTGAAGTCACAGACAGCCTGAATGGGTAATTTGCCTTTGACAGGGTAAGCTGTATTTCTCGGCTTCAGCTGGATAATGGTCTTGGCTCTCCGGTTGAGACCCTCCAGGTGTGTCTTGAATTCATTTAGCTGTTCTTTTTCATCCTGTAGGCCAGATAGAGAACTTTGTATATGTATATATTGCATAATTTATTTTAAGAAAGCATCAAATTAGAGTTTCAAGGAGGGATCACCCATTTTACCCAACACCCAAAAAACATTTTAGTGTTTACTAGGTTGTAAAATCCCAATCATATTAACACTCACTATTGCATCCTGTAGCAGATCCTCTAGGCGTGTGACCGTGATAGAGCGGTCACACACATATTTCTTCTTCATCATATCCTCCATCTTCTTCATTCTCTCTTCAGCCTCTTTAACATCTGAGAAGAACTGTAGAACAGAAAAATTGGTTAGGAGATAAAAATACTTCAGTTGAAGACAATTTTGCTTGAGCTGAAGATCTGTTTGTCTGTCTCCATGGGTTCTGAACTGTCTCTACCAGAATCTTTACAAGCATAAAGCTGTATTAATGTATGTACCTGGAAGTAAGCTGTGTTTTCCTTTAGATGAGTTTCAATGCAGCAGCACAGCTGAAGGATCCAGCTCCACTGAGTCTGAAGAGCTGCAGTGAAAGCCTACAGAGGAACAGATTACAACCATTAAAACTGAATTATCTGATAAAATATACAGTGGAGTCAAAACGTCTGACACCACACTGAAAATCTGGGATTGAAAATAAAATTTTAAAAAAGTTTCAAGACTTAATGTAAGGAAAATGTAAATAACTGAGACTTTGAAAGCACAAAGAAGTATTCTATTAGACATATAAACATTCTTTTATTACTTGCATAATATAGCTTTTTTTGTCAGCTTTATAGTTACATGATTCACACAAATCAAAGACTCATTTACTGTAGTATTTCGCTTTGCAAAAACACAAATGTGACCTTGGACCACGAAACCTTAAGTAGCACTGGAATATTTGTAGCAAAAGCCAAAAATACATTGTATGAGTCCAAATTATCTTTTTTTGTCTTTATGCTAAAAAACATTAGGATATTAAGTAAATTAAGTTTCATGAAGATATTTTGTAAATTTCTTACCGTATATATATCAAAACTTAATTTTTGATTAGTAATATGCATTGCTAAGAACTTCATTGCTAAGAACTTCAAACTTTAAAGGCGATTTTCTCTATATTTTGATTTTTTTGCACCCTCAGATTCCAGATCTTCAAAGAGTTGTCTCTCAGCCAAATGTGACCCTGGACCACAAAACCAGTCATAAGGGTCCATTTTTTGAAACTGAGATTTATTCATCATCTGACAGCTGAATAAATAAGATTTCATTTTATATATGGTTTGTTAGGATAGGACAATATTTGGCTGAGATATAACTATTTGAAAATCTGGAATCTGAGGGTGCAAAAAAATCTAAATACTGACAAAATCGCATTTAAAGTTGTCCAAATGAAGTTCTTAGCAATGCACATTACTAATCAAAAATTAAGTTTTGATATATTTATGATAGGAAATTTACAAAATATCTTGATCATGATCTTTACTTAATATCCTAAAGATTTTTGGCATAAAAGAAAAATCAATAAATTTGTCCCATACAATGTATTTTTGGCTATTGCTACAAATATACCCATGCTACTTAAGACTGTTTTGTGGTCCAGGGTAACAAATATTGTCCTATCCTAACAAACCATGCATCAGTGGAAAGCTTATTTATCAGGTTTCAGATGACCCCTCAATTTAAAAAATTGACCCTTATGACTGGTTTTGTGGTCCAGGGTCACAAATAATAAATGATTAAATGTCACATTTTGTACCTCCACAGTTTTCCTGGCAGGATGGCCCTCTTTTAGCAGTTTGTCTCCAGTCAGCTGGACGTTGTTCACTCTCTTCTCTCTCTGTTCAAGATCTCGCATCAAACCCTACAAGACAGCACAGAAGCATATGTTATTGTCAAATGCAATTAAAATTATGTCACTGCATTAAAAAGGAGCAAATTTAGCGCTGGTTGAATCATGTTGAGATGTTGGTGGTCTTACAGAGTAGTTATCTTTCTTGGCAGTCATGTTGGAGTTTCGATCGCTCCAGTCGTAGTTCACTTCCTCCTCTTCTTTCTCATTCAGCCACATCAGCTCTTTGGTGGCGGCCACAACAAAAGCGTGCAGCTGATCTAAATTCCGCAGCCGTGACTTGGAAGCATTCTGAGGTGAAACAACAATGAAAATTAACCAAGTAATAAATTGGCTAATTCTATTTTATAAGGCTCTGTATGTTATAAGTTTACTATGAAGATATTTTAAGATCCATAATTAAGATTTTAGTTCTAAATTTAGCAGCGTACCAGGAGTTTGGCGTACTGAAGATCCAGTTTGCCCAAGTATTCTCGATAGGCTCCCTTACTGACTGGAGTCAACTGATTCTGAAAGAAGAGAAAACTGTTGGTTTTTCGTATATTCATCACAAAAACATCACACAATGTCTAATTTTAAGACTAATTGGATAAAGTGCTACATAATTATTTAGGCAAATGATGAATTAAATTACTTCATCAGCCCGTGCACGATCAATCTTGTATTTGAATTCCTCGATGGACTGATGAAGGCCACGGTGGCTGCCGAGCTGAGACTCCACCGAGGGCAGATCTTCGCCCCACTCTGCCCCATCAATGCGTCTCTGGTTCTCCTCCACCCACGACAGGAGGTCTTGAATGTACTTGAGAGTGACTTCGTCAAGCTCAGGTCTTACACGCTGGGGAGACTGCTGTAATGTTTGGACATGGGAGATCTGGGTCATGGGCACCTGGGTCATGGGGACCTGTGACACCGTCACACCTGACTTCAGACGCAGATTAAACTCACTGCGTAGGTTAACTAGACGCTCGTGGAGACGGTACACCCTGAGAGAACAAAGAGAGGACAGTTATTGATGCTATTACAAAGATGCTGGTGAGAAAGCATTTATTATGGATATTATTAGACTAATTGTTGTTTAATTGCTATTTAATAGATATTTAAAGCAGCTTTCTTAGATACTAATGAGATATTTTACACACCCACACCCACACATGTCTGGTCAGCTATCCTTGTTATGGACTTCCCAAAGGCGTAAAGGTTTTTAAACTGTACTAACCATATTTCCTATCGCCCATACACGCACACTGCCAGTCAAAAGTTTTGGAACAGTAAGATTTTTAATGTTTTAGTTTCTTCTGCTCACCAAGCCTGCATTTGTTTGATCCAAAGTACAGCAAAAACAGTAAAATCTTATATATTTATAAATTTATACTTATAAATATTTTTACTATTTAAAATAACTGTTTTCTATTTTAATATATTTTGAAATGTAATTTATTCCTGTGATTTTTTTGCATCATTACTCAAGTCACATGATCCTTCAGAAATCATTGTAATATTCTGCTTACAAATTTTATTATAATAATAATAATAATAGACAGAGTAAATTTTTTCAGGTTTCTTTGATGAATAGAAAGTTCAGAAGAACAGCATTTACCTAAAATAAAAATCGTTTGTAACATTATAAATGTCTTAATTTTCAAAAGCTTTTTATTTATCAGATAAATGCTGATCTTTGGATCTTTCTATTCATCAGATAATCCTAAAAATATGTACTCAACTGTTTTAAATATTGATAATAATAATAATAATGAATGTTTCTTGAATAGTAAATCAGCCTATTATAATGATTTTTTAAGGATCATGTGACACTAAAAACTGGAGTAATGATGCTGAAAATTTAGCTTTGATCAACTTTGTAAAATATATTTAAATAGAAAGCAGTTATTTTTTAAATAGTACAAATACTTTACAATTATTACTGCTATTACTGTATTTTGGATCAAATAAATGCAGGCTTGGTGACCAGGAGAGAATTCTTTAAAAAACTCTTAGTGTTCAAAAACTTTTGACTGGTAGTGTATGTACAGTAAATATGCCTATATACATAATCAGCAGCTTTACAGAAAATAGTGTGCCTTACAAATCAAGTAATTTTTTAATCTGGAAAGGTTTAACTTAAAAAAAGTAAACATTTCCTAGGTGAATTAAAGCTGAATTAATTTAAAAAGTTATATATGAATGATTAAATAGACAAATAAATAGCAAAAACATTCCTACTACAATATACAATATAGTTGTACAGTATGCCTGTAAAATATTATACTGACCGCCTGTACATCTGTTCTGCCTGTAGATGGCGCCCATCTTTAAGCAACTGCACGTCGTTGAAAAGGTATCGGATCATGTTTTCAGCCTTGTTCAGATCTGCCTCTATCTCAGACGCATGCTGGATAGGCTTTCCTGCATTCAGCAGACGTATGTCCTGCAAAAAAAGCAAAGATTATTATAGTGCTTTTTTCGACAAGTTTTCTTCTTGAGAGCTACATGGTTTTTGAATACAAATAAAGGAATAAAAGGCTTTATATCTCACCGTTTGTAACAGTGTTTCCACCTGGTTGAGCTGTTCCTCGCACACACCTGACTCCATTTGCACCTTACTGACTATTCTCTGCAATCGCTCCAGCCTGTACATGTAACAGACACACAAATACTCTTACACACTCTACATAATTCACTACAAGCAAAGCAGCCATGAAATATTAAAAATCAAATGACTGGACAAAGGCTAAACTAAACTAGACAATATTCAGACCTTAAAGGCATTCTACATGCAATACATTTGAAAAATGTCAGTCAAATCACTCACACCCTCCTCTCACGGAGCAAGTATTCCAGTCCATGGCTGTCATTCATAAAAGCCATGACTAATAATCCTAATAATACTGAATCCTAATAATGAAGAGAAGTTTTCCCAGAGTGGAGGAGCAAAGAATCAGCTATTGATGTTAAGAAGCGCTTCTGTAACTTTTCAGACTCATAAACATTCTGCAGAGCAGCAGCGAGTCTGTCTTGTGACAAATCTTTTTGAAAGCGACGCCCTGTTTGCTTGTGCAAAATGCTATTTAATAACAAAAAGTAATGTATTTTGGAAGAAAAGTCATTGTAACTAGAAGTTAACTAGAAGCTGTAAAGTAAGGTTAATGCATTTGAAACAGAAAACTGAAGGGGAAAATAAGTCAAATAAAAAACATTTTTTAAAGTTAAAGTTGAGTACTTTCACATTTGTTAATTCAGTAAAATATTATTCATGTTCAAGATCTGATAATTATAAATTAGTGTGGTTGAAGTGTGGTTTTAGGGAAAGTCACTTCACTGTGCACATCTTTATTTTTCCTGAAATGTAACTTAATAAAGTAACTAAATCTATTTAGATTATGCTCAAAATATCGATCTAAGCGCAATGGCATCATACATTTTACTACTTTATTTTAATACTTTTTGACCCATGGTATTACACTGTAAAAAAGTTTTACCAGTTTCAACTTAAAAACTTAAGTTCAGCAGCTGCCTTAAAATTTTAAGTGAAATCAACTTAAAACTACAAGTTTTTTTTCAACTTACTACAATGAAGTGAGTTAAAATGACTTGTACTTTTAAGTTGGTTTAACTTAAACTTTTAAGGCAGCTGCTAAACTTAAGTTTTTAAGTTGAAACTGGTGAAACCTTTTTACAGTGTACCATTATTATTGCAAAATGCTCCTGTAAATAGTTAAAATGAGTCATTTTATTAACAAAGAATTCCTAAGAAATGTAACATAAGAAGTTAATCCACAGATTTCTCACCGTTCAAACTCTGAGCGCAACAGTTTCTCTCGTTCCAGAATGGCCACATGCAGGCGGCCCCACTCCTTCTCCACATCGATGGGGTGGTAGCTGGGGGGGAACCTTGATCTGACCTGCCTGCACTGCACCCTGGTGCCAAACAAACCCCATGTATAAAGTCAAATCTTGGTAAAAACTTGGTTAGGAAAACTCAAAGTGTCAAGTAAAAGTCCAACAGGATTGTACTACATGCTTCTTTAAAAGTACAGCAAATTTTATTTACCTCCAAAGACTTGTAAATGAGCTTGGAACGATTTTTGTCAGTCTCCTTGGCTGGTAGTTCAGTCTCTTTGAACTTTAGAAACTGACGCCAAAGAACCTACAACAAAATAAGGAGGAGAAATGGTCATATCACAGCCTCTTTTTCTTAATTGTATGGAATGCAGTTCAATAGTACTACATACATTTGTGGTCACAAAATAATGACAGTAGCTTTTTTGTATATTTCTTGCTAGTAAATAATAAAAGTAATATGTCACTGTACCAAATCATAATTACACATGTAAATAGGCACAATCATCGTGTTCATTAAACCCATGGATCATGGGACTAACCTCAATCTCCTCATAGCTGGAGGGGAACTTGCGTTCCTCAAACACAATAATGTGATGTCTGATCCACTGAAGTAACATGGTGACCAGCTCATAATATTCCTGCCAGCGCAACTCCAACTCCTGTGCACCACATTAAAAATTCATCAATCTCAATAACCCATGATGCCTGTATAATAATTACTTATGTTTTATAAACACCCACATTGGCCTTGACTCCATCACGAACGTCAGGAACTCTTGGCATGACATCATACAAAGAGGACACATATGTGATGATGGACTTCTCATCCGGGTGTGGCACGTCCACATCTGCAGAAAGGGAAAACAGACAATTTTGAGCATGTACAAAGGTAGGTAAAACATTTTTAATGTTTTTGAAACAGTCTCCTATGCTCATCAAGGCTGCATTTATTTGATAAAAAATACAGCAGTGTAATAATATTGTGAAATATTACTACAACTTAGAATAACTGTTTTCTACTTTAATATATTTTAAAATGTAATTTATTCCTGTGATGCAAGGCTGAATTTTCAAAATCATTACTCCAGTCTTCAGTGTCACATGATCCTTCAGAAATCATTTTAATATGCTGTTTTCTTACTACCAATGTCAAAAGCAGTTGTACAGAAATTTTAAGAATAGAAAGGAAAAAACAGCATTTATTTAAAAAGGAAATATTTTGTAACCTTATAAATGTCTTAGCTGTCACTTTTGATCAATTGAATGCATAGTTACTAAATAAAAAGCATTCAATTATTTTTTACTAACCCCTATGTTTTGAACAGTAGTGTACATTACTCAACATCATAAAAAAGTAAAAACATTACTAGAAAACTGTTAGAAGCTACTCATACACAGGCATAAAAATAACGTACAAATCCATTAAATTCACCAGGAGAACAAAAATTTACAGATAATTCGCTCACCTCCTTGTCATCCAAGATGTTCATGTCTTTCTTTCTTCAGTTGTAAAGAAATTATGTTTTTTGAGGAAAACATTTCAGGATTTCAGTCCATATAATGACCTCTATGGTGCCCGCGAGTTTGAACTTCCAAAATGTAGTTTAAATGCAGTTTCAAAGGGCTCTAAAAATCCCAGCTGAGGAAGAAGGATATTATCTAGTGAACTCTTTGTTTTCCGGTTCAAGACAGTTAAGGTGTGTTGAAAAACTCCCACCAATTTGTCCTCCAACTCCAAAATCATCCTACATCGCTCCAGAAGTATCGACCCAGTGTTTACAAAGTGAACGTGCAAAGAAGATCAAACGCCCTTGACAAAAAAGGTAAAACAGCGATGTAGGACAATTTTGAAGTTGGAGAAGAAAATGAGATAGGAGTTTTTCAACATACACTAACTGTCTTGAACTGGAATACACAGAGCACATGCAGAGCTAGACGAGACAAGCATTTGAGGTTAAAAAGTATATAAATGGTCAATTATTTTAGAAAAGCGATCGTTTCGCTAGATCCTCGGCTAGGATCGTTTACAGCCCTTTGAAGCTGCATTTAAACTGCATTTTGGAAGTTTAAACTCGCGGGCACCATAGAAGTCCACTATATGGAGAAAAATCCTGAAATGTTTTCCTCAAAAAACACAATTTCTTTACGACTGAAGAAAGAAAGACAAGGACATCTTGGATGACAAGAGGGTGAGTACGTTATCTCTAAACGTTTGTTCTAGTGAACTTCTCTTTTAAATATACTATATTTATCAACAAAAGTCAAGAATTTAAAAAAAAAAAAAAAAAAAACTGTTCGAAGGAAAATCCAGAGGGATGTTCACCCTCAGTTTACCTTCAGGATCCAGCAGGCGTGTGACGCCCAAGTCCCTCTCTGCTACGCTGAAGGCCTGCTCCAGATTCTCCAGGTTGGTCTGTTTGTACACCTTAGTCATGTCAATCAAATTTGGCCTACAACAAAAGACAGGAGACACAGAATTAAAGGTCTATATGAAAACATAAAAAAACATTTTAACACAGATACTGCTTATTTGGTTAACTATTTTGCATTTTACAGTCTACTTTGTTTAAAGAAATAATTTCCATTCTAGCAAACAAAAGTCCCATGGATATGAACAGTGAACCTTTAATATGGATACTTCACAAATATCTTATTTGCATGCATACTTGCAGATCTTATTTTAACAGCACACTGCTTGGCCAAACCTGGAGGCTATGTAAACATCTGTGTCAGTATCCGGGCAGGTGAAGGCAAGATTGATACCTCCTCACAGGATTTGAAAAAACATGTCTTATGTGACAAAGTACTCACTCAACAGCAATCATTGCAAGGCGGCAAAAACAATTACGGTGAAATACAACGTGCACACACAGGCAGCCTGTTAACTACAAGAACCTAAAAGTTCTGCAAAACCAAATAATTTTATAGCTAACAACAACACAAAATGACCAAATCAACTAACTAAATTGTCAATGAAACTGCAAAAGCTATTAAGACAAAAGCAGAATTGCTTTGCTCGCTCTTTTCAATGAAATGGAAAAAACAAAGCATTCATACGACTGATTGGTTGTCTGGGTGAGCAAGTAGCACGGCTGGCTCCAGGGAAGCTCTGAATCTGACAGGAACACCTTTCGGTAAGAAAACCCATCTCTGCTTAGGGTGGAGAGCGTTTGCTCCATGCCATGTTCAAGATCTCCACTCTGGGATCCACCGCTAGAGCAGGCACCAGGGCTGATGGACCACTGTCCTGAATCGAAGGAAGCCTCTGAAGGCACATCCTCGCATAGCATGACCACCCGGTCCTCCAGGTCACTAACGGATCCATGGCTGGACGACGTGCTGCGATTCTTCCTAGAGCGTATCTTCTTCTTGAGACTGAACATTTTGTTGGACTGAATGTATCAAACTCCCATTGTTGCATTCACACAGGATGCAAATGGGTATTCTTGTCCAATGAGAAGCAAGTTCTAGTCAATGGTTAGCAATCTCGATCCTTAAAGAAACCAAACTCCATCTTATATCACGCATCAAGCTTTAAGAGCTTCACCTTTACCGCTACCGCTGCTTCTTCTTTGCTCAAATCTCAAGAGTCATCTGTGTCTGATTGCATAGGGTGAACCTAAGATATGCAGCTACACCCTGAATGATAAAAACACACCCTCTGGGGATCTTTTCAGATTCAACACGCCCTCATTACAGGATTCTGGTTTCAAACATTTTTCATAAGTGCCGATTCGAGCATACTAGAACTTAATCCTGCGAAATCTGACGTAAAGTGAATTTGTTGTGGTTGAGAGGTATTTGTATGAAGTCTGTAATGAGTCAGTGGTTCTTCTTAGTCTCTTGAGTCCCCCTGTGTAACAGCAAAGTGTGCTCTTCAAACAGGTTTCAAACAGGTCAGCCTACCTTTAAGTACTGCATGACAGATCTTGCTTCCTGTCAAACATCACTTGGTAAAAGCCAAGGTTTAGTACATAAATTATAGCCCCGACAAGGGGCAGAAAGGGTCTGTGATTGACACGGCAAATACAGCCGGCAAGTCTGGAGATGAACTTCATAAACAGCTCGGAGATACAGGTGTATGTCAACTATTTCTCATTTCTCAGGTGCCAAGATTACATAATACTACTTTTTTTATTTTCCTAATTACATTTATTTTCCTTTTACATGAACACCATTGATTAATTTGTCTAAAGAATGTGTTTTAACAGCTAAGCCACAGTTCCAACAACTTTTTTTACTATAAGTTTTTACCTGTGTTTATGGATGATGGCATTGAAGAGCTTGCCATCTCTCCAGCTGGTGGTGAAGTTATCACACCGCAGGCCAGGGTAGCCCTCCACCATCCGTTGAGACCACAAGAGCAGCTTCTCCTTGGCGGTCATATCGTCCGACTGACCATTCACCTGGATATCGGAGATCTAATGGAGCCAAGGAAGACAGAGAAATGATCAGAAAATGTAGAGTCAGAGCTAGCATTTATTAATGTCGAGCTAGCATTTATTACTCTAGTTATTGTATAGTAACCACAGTTTAACCATGGTGAATATAAAAATGACAAGGTATCATTATGGTTATATGGTTAAAGGCCACATATTATGACTTTTTTTGTGTTTAAGCACAATAATTACGTCCCCGGTGCATCTACCAACCCAGAAACCTGAAAAATGACAACCCAGTAACTTTGTTTTTGTAAACCTTTCTCTGCAAGCATGCGAAAAACGACCTGCTCAGATTTCACTCCCCCAGTGACACAGGAATTGGATCTTATTATAATATTACCACCTCTAATCTGCACTGTTATATGTGTGTGTTTATATATACATAATAAATATACACAGTACACACACATATAATGTGTAAAAATAATATTTTATTTTGAATCGATTAATCGCAACTAATCGTTTTGCAGCTCTAATCAAAACCAAACATTTGTTTTTTTGGCAGTATCTAACGTACGAGCTGTAAAGGCACACTTCTATTCTGGAAAAGGGGGCGGGGAGCAGCAGTTCATTTGCATTTAAAGAGACATGCATAAAAATCACCATGTTTCTACTTCCACTCAAAATAGGCATTTTCAAAATGATGTAAAAAATGATCTGTGGGGCTGAAACTTCACAGAGACATCTGAGACTTATATTACATCTGGTAAAAAAGTGCATAATAGGTAAAACAATGTAAATTTGTGCGATTTGTTGCTTTTTCAATAATGAATCACTACTCTATAATGCTCAGGGAAAAGCGTTTTATAATTTAAGTTTGATTTTAAAAAAAAGTATACCTAAAATACCCTTACTGTTGCCTAGATACTACGGACAAACATTGTGGTTAGCAGTAATCATAAGATTCGTTTATAATAAAAGGCTTGTTCAAATTTTAGTCTGTGATTTTGCATGCGTCTGTTCCTCTGGTGACTCATCGTCAGGATTCCCCTTTGGGTAATAACTGCTCAACGGCTAAAATCAAATTTCCTCCTATTATAAGTGTTTTGTAGGGAAGTCTGGTCGGTCTAAACCTCTCGGTCCTTACATTAAGGATATAAACAGTGACTCAGACACGGAAACACATCCTCCACCCTCGCAGCATAGCTTTACGAGAGCCAAGAGGGGCATTTAAGGTCGTTTCAATACGGAATTCCTTTCAGTGTCTTTAATTTGAAAACATTTTAGTAGTGACTACAAGTTTAGCAATTCAAACTTATTAACAAATTATTGTAAGAATAAAGATTTTTTTTAATTATTTAATAGGAAATACAATTGTGGCCATAACTACAAAATGACATCTGGTGCCAAACTCAACAAATCTGAATTGCTGTTACAAATTCCGGTACATTTTTATTGTATTATTAATTTTTACTTCATAACTATTTGTTTAATATGTCTGACCAGAAAAATAACCATACTTTGTTGAAAATAACAAAAATGTGACCTATTCAGGTTGATCTAAAGTTCTGTATGGCACGTTTTTGTAAAATGACTCATTCAAAACCTTTTGTGCCAAGATAAGCACTTTTTTAAAAATCAAAGGAAAAGAAAACAATTAAGATGCATTCCCACCACCAAAAACAACATGATTGGTCTCATGAGTCACCAAACCACCATGCCAGTGCTTCCACTTCCTTAAGGGAAGATGTGAGTCACCAACCGAAATGGACACCGTCCCAGCCCATAATCCCCCACAGGCCTACTGTGACATCAAAGGCGAACGCTTCGGTTTTTATTTCCCAGAAAAAAGTACGAAATGTGCTCCAGTCTCCACAATGAGACAAAACATTGTGCAGCAATCCAAAGACAATAGAGGTGCTTTGGCTCTCTAACAGGTACAAAACAGTTGTTTTGTCTGGCATTTTTCTTACAAATGGAAATCAAGTTCATGCACAAATTAACATGAGGTCAGGTATGAAAATACAACTTGCTCTGTTCTAAGAGTGTTGTGTTTTGTGGGTGGGCTGAGATTTATATTTGGCACAATGATGAAAAGCGATCTCTATATCACTGTTGTCAGATGATACATTAATCCCTGTCACAAGTCTGCACAGATGTCCGTGTTGTTACAACAGCAGTAACAGCAAGTTGATAGACTGAAAGATGTAGAAACAGTGAAAAGGGAAATTAAAATCTGTGAAGCAAACCAAAGAAAGCATATAAAGAACTAATTACGAAATTTACTAAACCTGTAAGACCTTGATTCATCTTTGAAACACAAATAAAACATAGACAGCAACACAACTGACATGTTCAAGGACCAGAAAGCTTCATAAAATGTTCTTGATAGCTTTCTGGGCCTGGAACGTGGCAGTTGTGTTGCTGTCTGTGCAGGGTTAGAAAGCTCTCAGATTTCATTAAAAATATCTTAATTTGTATTCCAAGATGAACGAAGGTCTTACGGGTTTGGAATGACATGAGGGTGTGTAATTAATTACAGAATTTTCATTTTTGTGTAAACTATCCCTTTAAATGGTTCCCTGACAGTGAATGCAGTGCATTCCAGAACATTCCATCAAAGAAACAAGAAATTAGAATGTGTCTGCTAAAAGCAAGTAGAGCAAAACCAGTGCTACACCAGACCTGGAAGTGAAGGATGATGGTCCATATTAGCCCGAGGGTCAGTTTTGGATTTCCATCCGCGATGTCGTCATTTCTTATGTTTACCAGTTTCACCTGTCAAACAATGAGATCTGTTAACCAGTGAAATCTTATAAGATCAGGATTTTCAATCTGGAGTCTATAGACCCCTATGGGTTTGTAAAGGTACTGCAGAAAGTCGATGGAAAAGAAATATAAAACAAACAAAAATTACATTTCGTCGCCTTAGAATTATAAGGTTTTATCTGCATTCTGAGCACTTTTAACATATTGAGCTTTAAGTTCTTGCGTTCCATAGACTCCTTTAAATAGAACCATTTTTGTTTTCTAAAAAAAAGGCCCAAAATGTACACAGCTTACAAAAGAAACATCACATAATGTAAATAAGTTGTCACCCGAATCAGAATATGTGATAAAACCTTATAATTCTAAGGCAATGATTTTTAAGCATAAAATCATAATCAGTAATGCAATGTTAGCTAATATTTTTAACAAAAAGTTATATAACTAAAAAAGTAGCTTTTTATATTATATATTTATATTCCTGATTAAAAATAGCGAAACCAAAGGTTAAAAATAATTATAATAATGACTTATGAGGTGTTCATTTTACTGTACCTGTCTATGTTTGAGGAAGTCCAGTGCGATCTGTACATTCTGTAGTTTGTGAAACCGCATGCGACCCTTCTCTCTGGGCTGGAAATAAATGCAAAGAAAGATTAACAAAGAGAAAGGTTAAAAAAGAAAGAAACAAATGCGATTATGAGAAGAAAGAGATTACAGATGTACTGAATGAGAAAAATTACATTAAGCAAAAAAACAACAACTAAAGTATGGATGCACCATTGTCTCCTCCATTGTGAAAAAATACACAGAGACCAGAAGGTGAAACTGAACTGCTTAGCACTTTTGAAATGCATAGAAAATGTAAATTTAAATTGGACATTTCTGTTAGCCTCCTACACTGAAAATGTCAAAAAATGGTAATTATGCCAAGTCACAGACCTAAAGCAAACCATAACTAAACTGAATTCATTATTCTTTGATATTTTGCACATTTCATGAAAGAAGCAATGTATTATATTTAAAAAAAAAAAAAAACAGACAGAAACTACACCCTAATATTACACCCTAATATAAAAAAACAGCATTATACCAGATTACGAATGTATTTTTCTGAAAGCGAAGGACCAGAGATACCTGAATGCAAATACACCACTATGTCAAAAATTGAACAAAATGCACCAGCATACAATACGAACATGCACAATAAATAGCCAATCAAAAGCTAAGCTGTCCCATAAGCCAGGCTCTTATTGGCTTGCAGTGCATGATGTCACTTTTTCAATGGATCCCATGTCTGCAAACATGAGAAGACATAAATCAATGAACTAAAATGAATGTTGAATACTAAACTAACATACATTACGTCAGATTCCTGAAAGCCTGTAGTTAAAGGAATCGTTCACTCAAAAATGAAAACCTTCGTTCATCTTCGGAACACAAATTAAGATATTTTTGATGAAATCCGAGTTTCTGACCCACATGCAAGAGCCAGAAAGCTTTATAAAATGACGGTTGAACCACTGATGTCACATGGACTATTTTAACGTCCTAACTACTTTTCTGGGCCTTGAATGTATCAGTTGCGATGCTGTCTTTGCAGGGTCAGAAAGTTCTCGGACTTCATCAAAAACATCTTAATTTGTGTTCTGAAGATGAACGAAGGTCTTACGGGTTTGGCACGGCATAAGGGTGAGTAATTAATAACAGAACTTTTATTTTTGGGTGAACCATACCTTTAATGGTTCCCTAACAGTGATTGCTGTGCATTCCATTCACATTCCATCACAGAAACAAGAAATGCAAACATTTGAAAAACCACCGTGAATTTGAAGCAAGTCTTACATGAATAATAGCATAATCTATTTAAATTTTGAATTGAATATTTTCGTAAACATGGGGGAGGACAGCACTGTGAACAAGCGACATGACAAAGGAAGTGACATCATGCACAACACATTTCCCCTGGCAGTGACACATGCCACACCCCTTTTCTGGGGAGGCGAGCCGGAAATTTTCAGACCCAACTCACCAACCGCGAATTCCTGACAACGTCTCGCTCCCTCGGCTACCACAGCAAGAGCATCGCAAGAGAAGAGGCAAAGGCAAAGGGGTCAAGGTCAGGGCAGAGGTGAGCAAACAGGAAGTTGAAAAAGGAATGGTCAAGGGGGTCAAACCGGTGCAGAGTTGAAACTGAGGCAGAAAATGTCAGATTGTTAATGTGTTAAAGGAGTGAGACGCAATGCAAAAGAGACACAGTCACAGTAGAAGTGCTCATAAGGACGGGGAGATGTGAGGAGACATTCGTTCCTACCAACACGTTTCTGTATGTGTGGTTATGTCCACTGCTCATACAGATCTGAATGCCACATGTCAACCACTGACGCATGCAAAACAAATCTGAGGGACGTGACTTTTAGGGTGTTAAATTATAGAACTATCCAATCAGATGCAGATTTCACAGGGAACTTTACTCAAACTTAAACTACAAGGTGTATAAAGCAAAAGAGGACACAGGAAGAGGAGGGGCTTATGTTAAGGCAGCAGATCCAGGTAGTGAGAGTTAGCCTTGCAAAAGCAGAATTTCAGATTGATGTTTGGAACTAGATTTTAAGTAGGGTTGTGGATGGAAAATCTGATCCCAAATCTGAAAGAACTTACCAGTGTCTCTCCAGACAGCACCTCCAGCAGAGAGATGAGGTTGTGTCCATCTCGGAGGTCCTCGTACAGGTCTGTGATGTGTCGCTGGGCCTGAATAAAACAGGAAATCATCATTACAAAAATAAGAAAATTGTGGAAAGTTGAAGACTACATGTTCAAGACTATACTGTGCTACTTAATACCACAGTTCTAATTGAATATAATGGATTGATTGTGGCAAATATTTTTGCATAACGATCGCAAAAGTGTGTAATTGACTGTTTTTGAAGGCAACGACTAGTTTTATGTCTTTTACATTACATGGACATGGCTTATCATTATTTTATTTTACATTAAGGTAAATAATACAAAATACACTACCATTTAAAAGTTCAGTAAGAGTTTCTGTCTTTTTGAAAAATATTTTTTCATTCACAAATCAAACTGATAAAAAATGACAGTCATAAGGGTCAATTTTTTTTTAATTGAGATTTAAACACTGAGATTTAAAAAAGCTAAATAAATAAGCTTTCCATTGATGTATGGTTTGTTAGGATAGGATAATTCTTGTCTGAGATACAACTATTGAAAATCTGGAATTTGAGGGTGCAAAAAAATCTAAATATTGAGAAGTTGTCCAAATAAAGTTCTTGCATATGCATATTACTAATCAAAATTAAGTTTTGATATATTTATGGTAGGAAATTTACAAAATATCTTTATGGAACATAGAAACAAACGAACACCTCTTCAGTTAATATCCTAATGATCTTTGGCATAAAATAAAAATCAATAATTCTGACCCATACAATGTATCGTTGGCTATTGCTACAAATATACCCATGCTACTTATGACTGGTTTTGTGGTCCAGGATCACATTTTTTATGTTAGAAAATATTTTTATTTCAAATAAAAGCTATTCATATGAAAAAATATTGGTTTCCACAAACTGTTCTTAACATTAATAATAATAATAATAATAATAATAATAATAATAAATGTTTCTTGACCAAATCAGCATATTATAATGATTTTTGAAGGATGATGTGACATTGCAGACCGGAGTAATGGTTGCTAAATTAGATTTGCCATCATAGGAATAAATACAATTTTAAAATATCTGAAAACTAAAAACATTTATTTTAAATGGTAATAATATATCACAATATTACAGTTTCTTGCTGTATTTTTGATCAATTAAATGCAGCCTTTAACTGCAAACTTGTTTCAAAAACATTAAACATTTGAATGGTAGTATATTTAAAATTATTTTCTGTCCAGATTTAATTTACTTTTTTTTTTTTTACTTTTTTTATCTGACTTAGATCTAATTTCTTCACTGGAGTTCAGATATTTACAGGTCTTAATGACTAAACCAGAGATTCTGTTCTGAAACCCTAAATATGTGTTTTGTAAGCATTAAAACTACAAACAGAACATACAAAACCACAAATATTATGATGCTGGGGAAAATATGGGCAATGGTCATTTGAACTGACTTTTCTCACAAAAAACTGTTCACACTGAGAGCTTTCAATATATGGCTCAGTTTACAATGCGGGAACTAACATCATAGATCTATTATAAATCACCTTGGGATATTAAGTATCACAAAAGTCTCACAAAAGTGAAGTTAGTTGGTTCTATGCAATGAAAACCATACATTGATTCGTAGGCCACTGTATTTAATGATATTCTTTTTACTGCTGACAAAGGAAAATATCTGGAGGCTGAAGCAGTAAACACAGAAACACTAAAGGAGACAGAAAACATGTGTTAACACATCTTAACTGCATTTCATGCAAGGAAGGCAGGAGAGGGTGTATGTTAGCTCTAGGTTCAGATGTAGGAAGCTACGGTGCATGTGAAACCCATGCAGGTAATAAGAGAAGTCACTCTGCAAAGGTGTGATCACAGACACCACCTACCTCTGCCTTCCAGTGCTGACAGAGAAAGATGGAAGAAAGGATGGAACATGGAGAGATAAAAAAGAGAAAGGTTGAAACAGATGGGAAATATAATGAGAGAGACACAGAGAGATATAACAGTGAAATGAACACAGATGACACACACAGTGTTTGAATGATGGTGTGAATATATCATTTAAATATTTCATTCATTGCATCAAATCTTTGAATAGACCTGTACATGGATAAACAAGTCTGCTCATGACAGAAACTGTCATAATTATTTGTATAGCTTTAACATTCAAACGTGAAGCAACAAATCAAATATGACAGAGCACACATATGTGGCATTGCATCAATATTAAATTGTCTTTTGTATTTATTCAAAGCTATTATTTAAGTCTAAAATAGCAATGAAAATTTACTAAGACATCTGCTGAAACCATCATTTTGGCAACTTGTTCTTAATAAATCTTTTTTAATCTCACTGCCCAGTTTGACATGAGAGACAGAAAGGCTTTGTAGGCGTCCAGGTTTCCATCCCAAATGCCTGCATCCAGATGAAAATGATTTCCTTACAGCACACGAACAACCCACAGCAAAGCCTCTAAGTCACTGGATCTGAACTGCAGACCACTGAATAAACCCAACGCCTCCTTGGAGGAAGGTAAATCAGTCCAAAAAAACACAATCCAAAAACTAACACAGCTTTAAAGGAAAAGCTGTTTAATTAAAAAAAAAATACTTAATGATAAATAACTACATGTGGTAATGTCATATTTATTTATTTTTAGATTTACTTTAATAATAAATTTAAAAAATAAATATTAGAAAGAATTAAAAAATTCATTTCTACACATTCAGTTTATGCAAGAGTTAGATATTTTCCACTACATTCGTGTTAAATTACATATACTTGAACCATTTTGAAATAAAAGTTTATATATATATAGCATTTAAAATATTTGACTTTTTTCACAGCTTTGCCTTCAATATTTATTTATTAATTTATTTAAAATATTTTCACATATTTTACACATTTGCCTTCAGTTCAGTGGTCCTGCAGTTCGGATGAATGAATTTATCATTTGAAAATGCTGTTTGAAATGGTTTAAGACAGAGTTTAGCATTTGTAAACAGTAAACTGCACCACTTTTGTTTTCTCTCGTTTTCTCTTTTTGTTTTAGGGTTAAAACTGTTTTCATTTTCAGATTCTTTTGCATCCTTATATTGTATATTTTGGGATTTTGAAACGCATTTTGAAACACTTTCTTTTCAAACTGGTGCAACTGTTGGTAAAAGGGGCGCCTGTGGGCCAGACTGTTGGACGAAATCCAAGCGGTACTGAGAAAACAATCAGTTTCTTTGGGGATATAAAACGAGACCAGATGTTGATGACTCATCCTCACATTCTCATAAATAAATAAACAGAACCTTTCAGCAGTGCTGTGTACTAGGTGTGTACAGGATGATTATTCAGCAGTAGCAGTTACACACACGTGCCATATGCTTTCACATACAGGTTAGACAAACACTGTACTGTATATCCCTCAATACTAATGTCTGTTCTTCCCATTCTTTTTTACAAACTCCTGTCATTTTCACATTTTGCTTAAAGTGTCATACACTGTCATTTTCCATGTAATGACAGACAAATAACTATGTTCCCTGTGTAGTTTTAGTATGTGCTAAGAGTTTCCAATCAAGCAGCTGTCAACACAGTCATTTGTAGTTACTGCACCAGTCAGCTTCAAAACAAGTCCTTGAGATAATGGATTGATAAAGTGGCCACTGGTGAAGGGCAAAACTGAGATACTTGATTCGCTGTGACCGTGTGATCACAGGCACCTAGAACAACTGTATTGAACTGACTGAATTGACTACAACTTCCTATCTGTGTGAATGGTAATACCTTCATCAGATGCTTGTTCACCCATTTTGTGAAAGTCTTTTTCTGTACTCGATCCCGTTCATCTGTAAAACACAGAAAGACATGATTTTTAATTTAATGGAGTCAAATCTGAGAGGCACAATGGAAACCAGTGAAGGTTATACAACATAGTAAAGGAAACTTCTGAACTGACATATGTTATCTTTATAGATAATAGTGCTCTGTGTGGTTTTTATTGCACGCTTTATGTGGTTCCACATAGTGAATATTTTAGAGAAGCAAAGGCTTAGAGGAATTAGCATCATATTTGCATGTGATCTTTTTTTAAGAAACGCTTTTATACTTTTAATTAGCAAGAATGCTTTAAATAGACTTTCATGCTGTTACAAAAAAATCTATTCCTGACAAATGCTGTTTTTATTTGACTTTTTATCAATATTTTTTGCTTTTATTTGGTTCATCCTATATACTATAAATAATGTAGATATACATTTAGCATATAACCATACATTCAGATAAAGAAAAAAGAAAACACCAGGCAATTATAGTTAGATGTTCAAATAAAGAAATAAAGAAAGAAAAAGAAAAAATATAGTAAATAAAAAAATTAAACAATGGTTTCAACAAATATCTGAATATTTTAAACTGCTTTTAACACTGATAATAAAACATGTTTCTTGAGCAGCAAATCAGCTTTTCAGAATGATTTCTGGCACTGAAGACTGAAGTAATGGCCTCTGAAAATTCAGTTTTGCATCACAGAAATAAATTACATTTTAAAATATATGAATATAAAAAGCAGCTATTTAAAATGTTAATAATATTTCTGATATTACTAAACAAATAAATGCAGCATTGGTGAGCATAAGAGACTTTGAAAAGCATAAAAAATGTTCCAACTCCAAGCTTTGGAGTTGAAATTCATTTTCTCAATGGTATTTATCATGACCCAAACTGTGCACAGTGATTGGGTGGGCCCATGTTATGAACATGCTGTGCATATCTTAGCGACACCACAGTGAAAATTAGCGGTCTATATCTGCTCATCTGCGCACTTAGAAAACATTCCACTGGTTAAAATAAACTGACTGGATGTTTTTTTGCTCTTTTAACTGTAGTTAACTGACTAAAGTTTTCAGTTCTTAGTTCATGCATCTATTTTCTTAACCTGAGTTCAGATATTTGCAGGTTTTACTGACTAAACCAAAGATTCCCTACTGACAAAAAAAGAAAGATGATCTTGAATCAACATGCTTCCGAATAAAAACCATGACTGGTGCTTTTACTGGAACAGTTCTACTGTTGCATCTGCTTCTCAATTTGTTTAGAACCTTTCAAATGTTTCACATTTACCTTCATCTAGAATTACCATCATCAATGTCATCAAACATTTATGTGGAAACTTGCTCCAAGGCATGCAAAAGGAGTGAAATGTTCCAGAAGTACCACCACTTGAATCTAGTGGGTTTCACAATGAGTTTGTGGCTAATATAAGAGACTGATTCAAGAACTTCAGCATAAATGCCACTTTGAGGTCCAACTCTGACTTTCTAATGGCACACTTGAGCAGGAGAACAAGAGTAGAGCTGGAGAAGAACACAAGAAGCACATCAGCTTCCAGTCACAAGACGAACTACTAAAGCTGATGACCAGCAACCATGACTTCAATTCATCCTCAACAACAACAAATCTCAAACTTGTGATACGGCTTCCAAAGTTCCGTTTTCATCGCTATTTCATCAAAGCACTGAGATATGGCAGTGCACGACAACCAGCCGTAACAAAACAACTGCAGGGAACTGGATGCGTGTTGTTGTTCTGTCATTCGGTTGTCATGGCCACCACACAGGTTGGCATCTCCACATCACTTCCTGTTTCTGAAACCTCGTGCTGTCACGAAAACCAATTCCTGTCAAAGCGCAGTGACTCATTGTATGAGGTTCTTTATGAAACGATTTATATTTATCTAGTCAGCTTAAAACTGAGTAATCATAGCTACTGTGGCTCTAAAATGAATAAAATGCATAAACATGCTTGTTATCATTTTGATAACACAAATTCAGAAGCATGTGGAGACATGAAACGACAAGAGGGGCGTCTGTTGGTCTCTTTAAGTCAAAGTAACGATTTCTATCAGAAAGCTGTTCTCAGAACAGCTCTAAGACTACCTAAATGGTTACAGAGGTCAAAGGGCGGATAAAAGGGGCACTTAAAATTCCAAGCAAAACAGCAACAGACCTGCAGAGCCTTCTAATGAGAAGGTAACGCCTATCAGTATATCTCGAGCCACCATAAAAGCCAAGTTAATGTTCCATGCCACAGAAGCGAAGCTTTGACAAGGAGAAACACAAGATCAGAGAAGATGCATTCCACTGCACAGCAGCTCAAATTTGACACTCGTAAAACTGAACGGATAGCTTGAGGGAACAGAGTTTTAGCGTATGAAGTAATGTGTCAGTGTAAATTATAGTAAAAAAAAAAATCTAGAACATTTACAATGTTTGAGCTGTGCTGTACCCAAACCATGACCTCTTTTCCAACATGCCATGCATGTGTACACAGGACCACAACTCAGATTTGGGACCCGCCTTTGCAATGGCCCCTCCCTTTAGAGCCCCAAAACTTCTGTTTGACTAGTTATTATTGGTTGGAAAGATTACAAATAGATTTCACCTGTCCAGAGAGGACCAATTATGATGTAGAATGATAGCACAAGTGCACTGCACAACTGAACAAAAAAAGCCTCAACTATGTGTTAAAATAAAAACGACATTAAGAATGCATTTTAAAGAAAGAACTTTTCAACCAAAAACTGTAGAAAATTTCAACAGGATGTCAAAAATAGACTTGTGTCTAATATCTTCTTTTAAGTATTTGAACTAATTTCTGCTGTACCTTTTCTTTCATCCATGGCTTTCAGCATCCCCTGGTAATGATGACTTTCATCTGTGAAGACAACGTCGCTGCCGACACTGTCAGTGGAGTAAGTTCTGTAACCTTGATATGCAGCCATTTCTGTACTTCTGTTCTTGCTGCAAAACCACAGTTTCTACCGATCGGTTTAAACCACCTCAACTGTTTCTTTTCACCCGGTCTGCTGTTTCAGAAAGCAAAAGAGAAGATCCATGCAGGCGAGTGGGTGTGTTCCAAGCCAGCTCTTTTCGCCCTCCCTTTTCTTCCCCTCCAGTTCCGTTCCCCTCTCTACCTCTTCCTTCTTTTTTCACACTTCTTGCTAAATACCTGTCTTCAGGCTATAAATTCAAAGGCAGCGCTCTTTTTAAAGGGGGGTTTCTAATTTTGTGGTTGAAAAAGCGGGAAAACGCACAAAAAGAAACACTGTGGCAGACCACATGTTTGGCGGCAAACAACACTAAAGAATGAAAACTAAAAGAGCAAATCTCATATCATTTATTGTTCTTTTTAAAATATTGATATCACTTCTGCACAAAAGCCACACATTTCTTGCATACTTTGAAAATGGTTAACAGTTACCACAACTCACATCTGCAAATACCCTACAACAAGGGAAGCAGAAGCCCTTGGAATGTGACCACTGAAAATAAGTCTGAACACGGCACAAACCACACGACACGTGTCCTAAGTAATTCGTCTGTCGACACTGAAACTGAAAAGCCACCACTAAGTGACAAAATCGCAGTTAGTCAGAGCATATTTGATGTTAAATATACAGAATTTTGAACCAATCACATTGCATTATAGGCACTTCAAGATGCAGCCAATCAGAACATATTTGACGTTAAATATACTGAATTTTAAACCAATCACATTGCATTATGGGCGGAGCTACTCTGAGTGACTCTTAGGAATAGAACCCTACCAATTACATGAACTTCACATGAAATGAGCAAGCTGGTTTACTGTACAGACTGATTTGGAAGCATGCAACGGAAATGAGTCTCCATAGCACCAGAGAAAAAAACTCAAGACGAGGGTCTATTTCCATCTGGGTATTCCATCTGTTTGGGGTGGGAGGAGGGCTTTGGTGTTCCACCAACCGGGAAATCCCACTCATGAGGGAAAATGTGACTAATTTCGGGAGTCACACAGAAAGACTTTTGTAGTTTCACGTAGGAGGTTCGGATTTTCAGCGTCAGGAGTTGCTGCTGTTCTTTGATTGATGTAGATAGACAAAACAAAGACATTATTTCATCAAGTTCTGCCAAAGTCACCCTAGACAGACAAAAAATGCAGCAGAGCACAAGAGAACCCCTGTGCATGTGTGGTTGCAGTAAACGCATCTCCTAGAGGCAGCATTTGAAACGAGCGTGCAAGAATACAAACAGATGATGCAGAGATTCAAAGAGTCTCTCTGTCTCTCTTGCTCCAAACAACAGACCCTTTTTATCAGTGGCATAAATGACAAGCGAGATGTGAATAACTAGTCTCTTTGAAGTGTGTGCGTGTGAATGCTGGAGACCACTGGAAGGAATGAGAGAGGTTATAGTATTCCTGAGTGCACAGGTGTGACTGGAGATCCCTAACCTCAGAGACAATCCATCTAGTCTATCTTGGAAAGGATGGCAGGCGGATCGCAGGTAGGAATGGAGGATTCTTTGCATTGCAGCTCGGGGCTGTGGCCTGTTGGGGCTTGAGCTGGAAGACATGCTGCTGTCACACATCTGCCTTGAAGCAATGCTGACTGGAGACAGCGCTAGCAAGAGCCACCAGCAGTGTTTTTTTCTGATTACAGCTACGCAATGAAAATCAGATGAGATAAAATACGAAATGCAAAATAACGCAAAGACTATAAATGACAGATCTGGATTCAAATCTGCCAGATCTTTTAATGAATCATTCACAAACTTCCAAGTTATCTGTCTGAATCAGTCTGACAAACACTTCTAAAAATAAAGGTTCTTTATTGGCATCAATGGTGAAGAACCTCCATGGAATGCAGAAAAGGTTCTTTAGAGTAAAAAAAAAAGTTGTTTAGAATTTTAAAATGTTCTTTAAAATGGTTCTTTTGGGAACTGTTCACTGAAAGGTTCTTTGGGGAACCAAAAATGTTTCTCTGGCATCACAGCAAAAACACCCTTTGGAACCTTAATTTTTCTGTCAGAGGCTTTTATTAAATTGACATCTGACTCACTGAACTGAAACTCAAGTTGTCATTATTTTTCAATGTGTTCTACTTGAAATAAACAGAAAAATTATGACTGTATATTTAATTACTGTATTTGCACTTTTTCAATTGGACAAAACTGAATAAATAACTAAATCTTCATGATGGCCTTGATACAACAGATAACTAGTAAACATTTAGGAAACCTTTATACATATACAGTAATACAACCTAATCATGTAACACGAATATCTATTAATTCAGCCCATAATTAGGTTACTTAAGATGTGAACTACTTTAAAGGGAACATCGGATGCCCATTTTCTACGAGTTGGTATGACTCTTTAGGATCTTCAAGCAAAATATGGTTAAAATTCCTTAATGGTGGTGTAAAACAACACCCTTTTTACCTAGTCAAAAACAGCTCTGTTCACAGCGAGCCATTTCGGTACATGTCTCTTTAAATGATAATGAGCTACTGCTTACCCCGCCCCTTTCTTTTGTTTTTTTGTGTATTCGTTGGCGCGTTATCATTAAAAACAAAACAAATTCACTGCGTCCTCAGTGGCTCTCATGTCAAGAGACTCTTATGTTCACTTTTACATCCAACTACAAAACACCTGCATTGTTTACGAGACACTGCTGTTGCTACAGCTGTTCGAGCGCAGAGAAAATGGCAGACAGCGTACAACTAACTGAGGGTGGAAAAATGTTAACATGGGACAGTCCGTCAATGGGCGTGGGCGGGGCCTGAGCAGTATGACGTCATTAATACGACTTGATAACTGAGACTGTTAAGTTTTTTGAGGATTAAAAAAAGAATTGAATGGATTTTTATTATTGTAGGGTGGTTGTGTTTATAGGGAAACACTATGTAAAAGTGAATTTTGCATCCGATGTCCCCTTTAAGGAAAAATCTAAGTTCTCTGAGATGTTTAACAAAGCTTTTTAGTCAGACTTTAGTCAAACAACTTGGTTGACCTTTTAGTCTAGTACTACTTTTTAATAAAAGTATTTTAGAGCCATTGAAAGGAATTTGTCATCGGGTTAATTCCTTAGTCCTTATGCAAGTTTGATAATACTCTGAGTAAGAAAGTAAGAACATGTATGTACAGGTATCAAATGTTTTTGACTTAAGGCATCACAAGTTAAGTACTATTTAAGAGCATCAAAACAAAACACACAGACCAGATTTAATCCCTCATACAAACACACTGATCACACATGACAAATCCTTCAGCTTACGTGTGTGATGTGAAAATGTAAAGAGAAAAAGAGCACAGAGTGTAAAATTTTGACAGTTTTACAAACGGTGCCAGATAATGCAGACATTGGAATTTGACTTTCTCTGAAGTGTCCTTAGGGCAGACGTGTGGTAAATGTTCTTGAATATTTGATCACAGCTTAGTTTTATTGTGTGCAATCAGATTTGTAAAATGTAAGTTTTATAAAATAAAAATAATATTAATTTGCCATGAACATATTATGCACCAAATGAAATCCTGATTTACAGCTAAATGTTTTTAAATATAATTACTAATTACATTGATAAGTCCATAAAAAGTTTTTGTGCATCATGTTGTCTTTCTATCCATCTTATTTTTTTTTTTTACTGTAAGAGCGGGCGTGGCCATTTGTGAATTTTATGAGTCTGACTTCTGGTCTTATTTGCATCCAGCTCTTTTTAGCTGTACAAAACAGCTTGTTTTGCTGCTTGGTCTGTCTTACCATATTCTTGAAATGTATTATCTAAATAATGAACACACTGGTTTGTAGTGCAAACAGTTTTACGTTTATTGCACGTTGTTATTCTTCTCATTATTTTCCTACAGCGGCTAATGAACTGGAAGTCTCGCCCATATGCCTACTTCCGCACTGAAGAATAAGGTGGACAAAGTTGTTAAACAAAAATCTTTCTCTAAAAAAACTCATAACATGTCAAAAGCCATTTGTTTAGCTGAAAAAGCATGCAGAGATGTGATGTGACTGATGGGGCAACGGGAGCTCTGAAATCTTCTGCAGCCCCACACATTCCTGCACTGCACGCACCTACTATGAACATACATTCAGGCTGTAATTCATCCTACACCAGTCACATAACGCCGCTGCTCCTTACAATGACTTACAATGGCTCTTAAGACAGGTTCACACCAACGACCACTCCTCCAACAGCCAGTCAGACTTGTAGGAACTTGCACTAGTTTATTCTTAAACAAGGCCAAAACACTAGCATACTCACTTTCATTCAAACTTACATGCAAGGCCCTGATTTATGATGTAGAAATAGTCTGGAAAACTATAAAAACTATATTTAGGTTTTAGATGGAAACAGTTTCTAAAATTTCAAACAATTTTATTGGACAGACTTTAAAGCATGCGGGGAAAAAATAAAACTGAGAGCAAAATAGCATTGCTTTGGTTGCTGGAACAGCATGAAAAGAATTACTTTAGGAAAGAGGTTTGTAAAGCCTAACTAAATGTCTCCCTCTTGTGGTCACCAATCCAGTTGGATAGAGCAGACAAACCACTTTATCACTTAATTAAGGATAAGGATCATCATTCATAAATCATTTTTTGGACATATATCTTGTAGACTGATGACTACACAGCTGGCAGCCATGTCTAAACATTTTCAGGCAGTCACTTAGTTTCTGTGGAAAATGAAAGCTGACTGGTTACTGAGGCAACAGACCCAAACATACAGAAGCTGTGAGTAAGGAACAACCCGCCAATGTTTTTAGAGTCATTGCGGTTTTGGTCCAGTGAGGCGCACTTTTCCAAAGGGAGGACATGCTGAGATGCAGTTTTTCCTCTAACAATACACACATATGTTTATAGTTAGAGAAACAGCTCTATATATGTGTGTGTGTTTCATATAAAGACATACACAAGTTGTATATACATACACAAGAGTCAACTTAAAATAATTTGTTACCTGGCTGCCTTAAAATTTTAGGTTCAGTCAACTCACAAAGTTTATTCAACTTGAAATGTTAAATTACAAAGTGACAACTTAGATATATGAGTTGATTCAACTTAAAAATTTAAGGCAGCTGGGTTACTTACCATCTGTTAAGTTTAACAAACACAAATATCTAAGTTGCTACTTAGTACAACTTAACATTCCAAGTTGACAAAACTTATTTGAGTTGACTGAACTTATCATTTTAAGGCAGCAGGGTAACAAATTATTTTAAGCTAACTTAACAAATTGTGTTCTTTTTTTTACATTTCATGCATAAAATATCAGATAAGTTCTGTTAAATAATTCAGAAACTATTTCATCAAATAACAATTATATATGAACTAAGGCTGTCAAGCGATTAATCGCAAATAACCGCATGTAATATATATTACCTAATATATGTGTGTGTACTGTGTATTTTTATTATGCATATATAAATACACACAGATGCATGTAAGAAAATATTTATTTGTTTTTAATTACATACGTTTGTGTGTATTTATATATACAAAATTAATATATACAGTACATTTACATATTTTATATAAATATGCGATTAATTATTTGACATCCCTAAATTAAAGTATACCTACAATATCCTTTTTCCAACTGACAAAAGGTGACAAATTCACTTGAAATTCAACCTTATATATGGATAGATAATAAATGAAAATTTACTTTTTAGTACTAAAGTTTTCATTTAAAATACTTTATTTTAAGTATTATGTTAAAGTACACATTTTATGTTTGTTTACTTGGTGTTTTCCTCCGCTCTGAATGGGTTTCTCTCACTAGTGTGCTAAAAGTGAAAAATTGAGAAAAAACTTACATTGTTTGCATATGTAACACTATTGTTCGTGTAATGCCGCTGTAATATTCCATGTTTATGCTGAGATGCAATAATAACTTGAATAATAATAATTACACAACGAATTGATAGAAGGAAAAGTTCAAATTATGTAAATGTTTTCAACTTCTGTCCACTCCTGTCATTATGTAAACATTGTATCAACTACCCTGAAACTTTAAGAACGCACAGGACCCGACGTGAGAATGTTTATACCATTGGCACAAAACTGGTTAACTCCACAACACCCCTCTCCCTCCCCCTTTAACTAAATAAAGCGCGCGCACCCGCATCCGCGTCCACACACACAGTTATCGCCCCCCTCAATCGAACTCCTCCTATTCGCCTGAATCACAAGGCAAAAATCGGTCCCTCCGTTCATCAGCACCTACCTGCGCAACACATCCGGCTGTATAAATGCGGTCCGACTTCACCGCAGCTCATCTCGTGAATGTAGTTCCCGCGTCCGTAAATCACATCCAGGCTGAATATAGCGAGACACGGCGCAGCTGCCGCGGACATGTCACCCGCGCCAGCCATGATGTTCACAGAGGAAAAACTGTTGCGCTCTCCCTCTGTGGTTTAGTTTAGTTCCCCAAACTCTGTATCAGCCTCACACGTTTGGATTCATTTGTTTTGGGACTGAAAAACGAAGGGGCGTCTCACTGGGAAAGCAGTGAAAGCTTTACCTCAATAACTAGCCCAACCCATCGCACTGTTTGAAGCTGCGCGCACTCTGCTGCTTGAGCTCCGGGACAAACTCTTCTCCCGGACTGCCATTGAAATGTGATTCCTCCCATATGAGCTATTCGCCGCTGTTACTGATTAAGACTATGTTTTTCCCCCCTTTTTTTTCTTGTATAACATTTTGAATTTATGCGTTTTCTCTCAGATATTGCTTAACGCATCCAAACTATGTCAAAGCAGAAAAAGATATACAAATAGTTCGGAGGTTAAACTCCTATAAAGATGATCACAAAATCGATTGTTTATAAATATAGGACGTCGAATACTACTAAGTTGCCTTTCATCTATCTTCAAAGAACGTTTCAGTAACCACAAATGTTAGCTGAGGTAAACTTTGCCAACTTTCGTTTTGCCAGAAGCGGTAACTATAGCAACAGTACGCCTCTGGCGCGATTTTTGTTCAGTGTCAGACTGGAAAGCCAGTTTGACACTTATATATTCACAAACTTTATAGTGTTTTAAATTAGTTGACGGTTAGATACAGTTAAGATATATCCACCCTTTTCTACCCGTTAAAGAGGGCGTGGCCATATGTACATTTCATGGGTGTGGCTTCTGGTCTCATCCGTGTCCAGCTATTTTTAGCTGTACAAAACAGCTTGTTTTGCTGCTTAATATTTCAGATTGGTGGGTCTCACCATATTATTTTAATGTATTAACTTAATTATAAGTACAAACAGTTTTACAGTCTACTACATGTTGTTTAACTTGTTATTAACTTATTATAGCGGATAATGAACCGGAAGTCTTACCTATAGGCTTACTTCCGCGTTGAGGAAAAAGGTGGATAGGTGTATTCACCTTATTCTTTAATGCAGAAGTAAACCACGTAATACTGTTTTTACTACAAACCCGTGTGCTCATAATTAAGATAATACGTTAAAAAGTGGTAAGACTCACCAATTTGCAATATCAAGTAGCAAAATTTGCTGTTTTGTACAGCTAAAAATAGCTGGACGCGGATGAGACCAGAAGCCAGACTCATAAAATTTACAAATGGCCGTGCCCGTTCTTACAGGAAGAAAAATGTGGATAGGTATAGATAAAGGTGACAGTTCTAGGGGCCCCCGCATACCATAGCTACGATCCTTGAGGCAGTAAAAGACAATTTTACTAGCGTGAAAAGAACCTCACAGCTCCCATAAATACTTATGGAAAGACCCCCCCTGAACGTCATTGTGAAATTCCAATACTAGTGATATATTGTTGTTATACAACATGTCATAAATTTACAACAGTGGTTGTACAACAATTTAAGACTGTCGAGAGATCAAAAATCAAATAGTTGAATTCGATCTTATTTAGTCAATTAATTTGATCATAAATCACGTTTAAAAGCCAAAGTGCTGTACAGCATAAACAAAACACCAATAAAAATATAAGAAACAATGCATAATGAAAAAATAAATATAGAAAAGACAATAAAATTTGTCAGAATTCAGAAGAACTTCAATCAATTCTGCTATATTCAGTTTTTTTTTTTTTTGTTTTGTTTAGTAAAGATTTTTAAACCAAAATGTGTTTCATCTACAGGAAGAATTGTGACTTTGATGTTCAGAGACTCTGTTGGAGTGCAGGTAATTCAATATTTGAATAGGGATGCAAACAAAGGCGCTGTCAGTACAGGTGGGACATGTTGAGCTGGCAGTGCGGTTGTGAGATGAACTCACATTCAATAGAAAAATGAATTCAGATTTTCATCCGTCTACACTTACAGTTCACAGCATTCACAATGCTTTTTTTTTCTTTATAAGGGCTCACAAAAGAACTCTCTCACCTTAGGGAATTCTTCTTTCCCAGCCTATGGCATCCTCACTGGAGATACAGTTTTTTTATACAGTAATTTACTTATTGTGAAGAGCTACTGGCATACAAATACTTGACTTTCAAAGCCAATGAGAATGAATTATGTAATTCATGCATAAAATTAATACACGTAAATGGGGTGGGTAGCAAATTTGAGTCAAAACTTTGACTCAAACCAAAAGCCTTCGGAATCACGAAGACGACAGTAAATATTGTGATGTTTGTGAGCCATTCAACATAAGAACTTAATTTGAGGGAATTCTTCATAGTTGACTCATTTAGAAAATCTGACTCACTGTACCACATTACATCTGCAACACAGGAAATATGAGCTTCTGTGGTCAAGTGTAAAAGCACCACTTTTCCCTTCACAATCTAACATCAAAAAATACAATATGCTTCACTTTCACATTCCACAGATTTGTAATTCCACCTTGAAAAATTTGGACTACATGCTAAATCTCTAATCCATGCAAAGCTTTAAATAATCAAAAGACTTCGAAAAGTGTTCAAAAAGAAAACTTGTTTCATACAGATCTATGCAAGCTGAGGTTAAATGTGTCTTATGAAATTCCTGCATGCTTTTCTGACTGATCATGCCTGTTTAACTGCAAGCAAAATATGGTACTTATCTTAAGAACTTATCTAATCATCAGAGTTTATGGGTAACTCAGAAATGTGTTGTAGTGAAAGATATTTGATTGTTTAGCTTTTTATAAGGACAAGGGAAATATTCAATATAATAGCTAACTATATAAGCTAGGTGTGGTCAATGAGAACACTACACTGGGCATCAGGAAGGTCAACTCCCTTCTAAAGGCTTACTTAGTACAAAAAAAAAACATAGAGACACTGTACGTATAATAAAATAAACCTCCACGATCACTACCTTATGACCAGGTCTATAAACATAAAAAAGGAATTCAACAATTCTTGCCTACTTTAAATCTTAAAATCACTTCTTTAAATGACGTTTCACCCACATTGAACTAATTATCTAATGTGCTGGAATAATAGGTAAAATTTTATGTATACCTTTTCCTATAGTGGTTTGAGATTGTTCAGAGTAAGATTACACCTTTCACTCTAATTTATGCAAAAAGAGTAAACCTTGCACTTTTTTTTTTTTTTTTAAAAAAAGTTATCATTAAAGAAATCATTAAAGAAAACAGAAAAGTTAGTCTAAATGAAGAACTAAAACAATATACTTTTTTTTTTTTAATTACATTGTATTATATTAACAGGACATAAAGGTTAATGTATTATTATACCATCTTGTGATATTTGCTCAGGGATCATATGAGCACACATCTAATGGCTGACGTTTTTGAAAGCTCAGAATCGAGATCTTCATGTAACCCACTGGCACGAGTGCGGGTGTTTTGGTTGTATCCAGGATACACACACCACTAGCAGAAAGTAAACTGTGGTGGCACAACGTGCGCTGCAGAGGAAGAGCGTTCTTAATTTAAACTAGCTATGGTAAATTCCCATCATAACCATCCTTAAACCTGCCACAGTCAGCTGACATTCAAATGCAACCTTACACAACTACCCTTTACTATGACCGGTGCGCCCTATACACACTGCAGCAAAACGCCCTTCAGCAATCAAAGAAACCACAGCCGACCTAGATTCAACAGGCATGCGACAGAGTCTCTTAAAACTGACACAACCTTTTGTGTAACCCTTATCACCTGCTTCTGAAGTGAAGAGCAACTGCTGGCACAGTCACCACAGTTCACCTCATAAAACCCTAATCGAGTCGAATTCACCCAGAAAAGGGAAAGTACATAGTGGGGTTTATACCTTGAACGTACACTGCCATTTGAAAAAATTGAAGTTGGTTTGATGTTTTTGAAAGTCTCTAAAGGCTGCACTTATTTAACAAATAAAAACAGTAATATTGCAAAATATTATTACAATTTAAAACAGCAGTTTTCTATTTTAATATATTTAGGGCCTGAGCACTGAAGGTGTGAGGACCCTATTGGAATTGCTCTGATTCTTCTTCTCCAAAATGAATGAATTTTTAAGGGCCTAAACATTCTCAAAAACTCATGAAAGTTTGCACACATGCCAAAAGTGGTGAAAATTAACATATGATATGGGTTTCAGAAGTGGGTGTGGCAAAATGGCTCAATAGTGTCACCTATAACATTTCAACGAAGTGCCCCTTGAGCTTTGTTTCACATACATGTACGAAATTCGGTAGACACATGTATCACACCAATACCTACAAAAAAGTCCCTCGGAACGAAGTCTGAAACCCAACAGGAAGTCTGTTATTTTGAATTTTCTCGGCAAGTTTTGTGCCGTTTTTGCCATTTCAGGCGTTTTATTTAAACAAACTCCTAGAGATTTAAACAGATCAACACCAGATTAGGTCAGTGTAATCTAAAGCCCTTTGTGACGTTAAATTGTGAAGATCTTTACTTTTTGTTGAAAGGTGTGTCCATGGTGACCTGACAAACTTGTTGTTTTGCCATGAAAAAGGAAGTTGTTATAATTCAGGCATACAATGTCCGATCTGCACCAAAATTTACATATACCATAAGAGTCCTGTCCTGAACACATGCCCATGCCCATATTCAGTTATAGCCATAGCGCCACCTGTTGGCAACAGGATACATCATGTTTTGCACTCAAACATGCCTTGTTTAACCTGCACCAAACTTCATGTTCTATAAAAGTGCATCTACATGCCAATATTCAGTTATAGTCATAGCGCCACCACCTGTTAGCAGGAAGTCTGGCACATATAATCTATATTTTCCACTCTATGTTCACCACTTTAAATGCACATTGCCTACCGTTCACTGTTTTCCGGGTGGTGGTGAGCCCAGATGTGAGGGCCCTTTCAACGCTGCTTTAATTTAAAATGTAATTTATTCATGTAAAGGCAAGCTAAATTTTCAGCAGACATTATTCCAGTCTTCAGTGTCACATGACCCTTCATAAATATTTGTAATATGCTGATTCGGTACTAAAGTTTGTTGCATGTTGTTAATGTTGAAAACAGTTGTGCTGCTAAATATTTTTTTGAAAAATCTGACTTTTTTTGATTCTTTGATGAACAGAAAGTTTAAAACAATGTCTTTAATAACTATCTTTAATGTCACTTTTCATTCATTACTACTTTCTTTCAAAATAAAATTATTAATTTCAATCAAGAAAAACAAAACTTGACCCCAAACTTTTGAACTTTAGTATAAAATACTACTACAAATTACTTAGAAATAGCTAGGGTAAAATATCTATTAAAAAAGAAACAACTTATAAGTTCATGTATTTTAACCAAGGAGCATCTAGAACTAAAAAAATTTACTGCACGACGTAAACTGGCGTTTCAGGTTTGCCAGACAACAAGCAAGCTAGTGAGCGCTGCCCAGGTGTCTCAATGCAACACAACCTGTCCTTCACCACAACAACCCTCATTTACCAGTCAAACGAGTGCCCAGAGCACATATCTTACGCCCAAGGACCACACCCAGTCCCGATGGACAGATTACTAACAGAACAATAGTGAATTATGCTGAAAATGTGCCACGCAATTCAACTATCCCATCGAAGAATGATTTATCTGCAAAAAATAGATGAATCTTTTTATTATTTGAAACAACTTTAGACTCAATGAAACATCACTTATGTGTTCATATATGCTGTTTGCCATCTCTTTTAAATAAACCGAATGAAGGATTAAATTCGCTTCCTTGGCAGAACAAACCAGGGAGGGATTTGAAAAACTGTGCCAATGAATATAACACACCATCAAACGCAAGGTCGTCTGTGAATGTTTTGTTCTTCATAACGTGAGACGGCGACATTATCTAAACTTTTCGTTATTATGCAAATAATAACAGAACAAATAAACACACAATATGTAAATGACGGCTTCTAAGTTGGCAAAAAAGGTCCCGGGACTTTGCTTGAAGTGACAGTATCCAAGGACACACCCCTTGACACTGGTCACCTTTCCACACCTCTATCTATTTAAATACACTGTCAGATAAAGGGCAGGTTTGAAGGTTAGGTTTAGGGTGTGGGCTTTTACCTTGAAAAAAATGTCCATGCAACCCTCACAGCATGACTAGATGATAACAGCTTTTTAGCCTGTCTTACAGGCTAAAAACCTAAGTGCCTTAGGCTAACCCTGTAAAGACAACTGAAACCAGGTGGCTTCTTCTAGACACTAAGAATAACAATTTGCATTCTCAACATACCAGTAAGACACTCCTGAACATATGAAAAAAAAAACTTTGCACTCTGTAATCTTTGTCAAGGTGTAGTATGACATTGACATTCATAAAAATAATATTGACAACGCATTACATCAAGTAAACCACAGAACAAAATACACGTTATACTATAAACTCCTGCCAGAATTGTAACTCAAACCCAAACAGACTGCTTCAAATGAGTGAGCTTTTTGCCACAGGCAACGGTGTGCATCTGCAACCCATCAAAAGTCACAACGTCATCACGCAACGTAGAGAACATAAAGGGTTAACTCTGCAGTTTCAATACACCAGGAAAAAAAAAAGAGAGAGAGAGAGAGAGAGAGGGAGGGAAATTGAGGGTGTGTTGCACATGTGTACAGAGAGAGCAAGAGCACGCTGGACAAAAGCTGTCCGATACTATCAGAACACTGATACAAGACTTTTTCTACCTTTAAGAGCGTTGATACTTTTCATCTTACCTTCGATGTCTTTTCTTCTCTGCATCCATCTCCACACGGCTATCAAAGTGGCGACATGCCCCAAAACCACCAGGGTTGGGAACACAGTTCCAGAAGGGTTTGCCGGCATCGGGCTTGGGATCGAGTTTGTGAGCACCGCTCACCGCTTGAGGTGAAAGGTGAGGGAGGCTAGATAGGAGGGGGGAGGAGGCTGGGGGGCTTTAAACGCACCCAGCAAAATAGTTTCTCCAAGTACGAGCGCTCTGAACGACAGCTGCCCCCCCTCCTTCTGTCCTTTTTTATTTTTTCTCCCTGTCTCTCTCTCAGCCTGCCGTGACTCTGCGCTGGTAAAAGCGTTTGAGTTTCCTCCACCTCCCGCCCTCCTTTCACAACCACTCTTGCCTTGACCAATAGCTCGATTCCTGCGTACTTTTAGTTTTTGCGCTCCGTTTAAACATTCTCACTCTCTCCAGTTCATTCTCTGCAGTCTTATGATTCAGAAGAGATCATGTTTCTACATAGCAACTACAGTTGTTCTCTTATAATCTATTGTAGGAGCTGTTTTTTCTGTCTCCTCAGGCTTGAGTCTCCAGCTCAAGTTAATAATACATGAGTGCGGTTTGTTTTTGGGAGCACGCACACGCGCACACGCGCACACGCGCACACACGCACACACACACACACATATTCATTTGCCCTCAGTGGCTGATAAGAGTCTGTATCTACCGTGCTATTACATAACATCTTGTCCGAAGTTTTTTTTTTTTTTTCCTGGATTAACTACTTTATCTTCTCATGACTAGTTTAGTGTAAATTTCTAACTGTATATGACCTATTAGAATGATTTTCTTGTACTTTCTCTCATTCATTATGTAACTGCACTGTACTCCCAGCAGAAAATGACTTCCATATGTTTCCCAGATCCAGCCACGTGCTGTAACTTTCCAGACGCCCCCGCAACTAAAGAGCCCCCGTGCAAGGACTTTCATTTCTAAACAGCGGGAATGCTGCAAAATGTCAAGCTGACCGGACAGATGCGTTAGACGTCCTGCCACAAAGAAAGTCAACAAGAGAGCTATTGCTCTGAACAAACATATCTATTATTAAGGACTGAAAACATGAGAACATGCAGAGCATGATTATCTGCAAATTAGTATTTCTGCAAGTGCTGCGCTAAAGGATATTATTCCAGCATGTTTGTTTCCAAACAAACTACTCATGGCACACCCAAAGTCATAAAACATGGACACACATCCACGCTGTGCATAACCATATTAAATGACTGGAGCAATGTACAAAGTAATGACATTAAAATGAAACTATCACAAGCACCGCTGTTTTAAAACAGTTACAATGACCATCTTCATAATCTATGGCCATGTGACCAAGCAGCAGGGAGGGTAGTTATACCCTACTACCGAATAAAGACGCCGCAAATAGAGTCGGCGACACATTAAACGGTACTCAGGCTATGCATAGACGAGACGACGGAAGAGTTTAAAAGTAGAAGAGAATCCAGGTCAGGTATGCAGCTATGCAACAACCCTTAGATACAATCACTCACTGGTTGTAAAACATACACGCTGACACACGGCCTATCAGGAATAATCTCCATGTTAATGAGAATAATATAAAGGCAGGTGAGATAGACAGACAGATAGACAGACAAACAGACACACCCATGTCTAAGTTTACAAGGCTGATCTGGAAACTGCTGATGGATAGAACCAAAATGGCGTCCTCTACAGGCCAAACTCTGACCTCACTTCCTTTAAGCGTGGTATAGTTTCACCTGCCATCCATTTCCATTGCACAAGATAGATGGCAGGTGAGATACTCAGTAGAGATGAAGCAGAATTGAAATTCAAAATGAAACACTATGCAATATCAGCAATCACATTAAATTGCTATGATCTATAGCAGATTCAATATACAATACAATTCAATATCAGACATTAAGGAGCTCCCTAAACAAGGGAGCAATGCTCATACAGCCTCAATTTATATGCAGTTCTAATAAAAATAATAACAAATGGTCTTCAGTTACAACTTACCGTTGGGTCGAGACCGGCAGCAACAGCAGCAGAGGTTCATGTCGAACAAAATTGGCCCTTCTATCGTTCTCAAGCAAAATACTGACACCAACTGCTAATGGAGCACATCTGACCTCAAGACATTGTATGCTGATCAAATCCAGAGGGGCGTACAGCAGTCAGAAGCGGGAAAAAAAGAGAAAAACATGGAAGGAAACAGGGAGGGCGAATGAGAGGAAAAAAAAAAAGAGGCAGAAAGGGCCGCGGGTTTTATTCAATCCAAATGTTTTCCATTGTGGAAACTGCATCCCTGGACCAGTGGTAAAGTTCATTATACACTAAACTGAATAAACATAGAAAACTAACTTTTTTAAGAAGTATGTGGAAAAAAGACTACCCGCATATAACAAAGATCTCATTGTGTAATGCCTCTGAAGTCATAAAGCAGTGGGCTGTCCCTAAAACTGCTAGAATTAGAAAATAAATGGGAACCTCAACTGCTGGGTTTGCAAATAGGGACTGTTGAACAACAGCAATTGGGGTTTGAGAAATAGATTTTTGCAGTAAATCCTCTGGTTTCAAATTTTTAAGGGAGTAGTGGATGTACCAATTATATTAGCCTTGAGAATAAAAGGAATGCAGATGGAAATTGTGGTAACCTATTGGATTTGGGTAGCTTTTAACTAGATTACTAACACTAGGTACCAACCAATTAGGAAACTCCAAATCTAGTCTTTAAGAAACGCCCTTCGGGACATCCAACAAGGAAAAAAACATTAGCATGCAAACGTGTGCCAATGTAAACTGCAATAAACCAAGTGACGTGTGTTTAGCTCAAAAGATAAATACTCACAATCAAATGATGCAGTTCTGTGTCAACATAGTTAAATGACAATTTAAATGTCCCTTTAAATATGCAAATTAAATGTTGCCTACCTTGGGTCTTTACGATCAAATCCTCCATGTAGGATCTACCATCATAAATCTCCATTATAGCTTGTTTAAAGCAGTTAGTCTGATTTACTAAACTGAAATCACTTAGAGGATGACAGCCTTTCCCTTTCGCCTCTCGTACCCCGTTTGTCTTTATTTCACTCAGCCAAAGCTGGAAATACAGTTTTTAGTAAGATTGAGTTGGCAACGTCGTCAAGACTACAGAAGCAAGCGTGTTTCTTGCCCATTTCGAAAGGAGAGAGAGAGGAAAAAATGAATGGATGTTAATTGGTCTCAGATCTCCTGCTTATTCTGTCTCATTTATCTGCCTCGGAAACTTCTGGAGCAAAAAAAATGAATGTTTTAAAATAGTGCACCGCCCCTGACTGTAAATACAACTCAACCCATGATAATTTATGAAATAAAGGTTTGCCTTAACTTTAAATAAAAGTTTTTTGTTGATATATATGAACAGGAGGTGGCAGTATAGAGTTAAGCAGCTTATACTGCAAGAGGGGCGTAGGCTGCATCCTGTGCCATGACCTACGACCTCCTTGTGCTGTTTAAAACTGAACTGAAATACCACGAAAGACCTTTACTGTTCTTTAGAAAAGCTTTAGCTTTAAACTTCTTAAAAACACTGCAAAGACAAGCACATATGAAAGAAACTGCAGTCTTTTGAAGTCTTAATTGCAGGGATTACAAGGCATACAGTTCAAATTTGGTAATTCAATAAAGGATTGATTTACTAATTGTCCTCCTAAAGGCAAAAGTTTCCCTAACACTCCTTTAGACTTCAGGGAGCCCATAACACTTTTCACTGTGTGGGCGGCTGTCCTTTCAGGCCTCATAAATAGTCTGTCTGAGAGCGGAATGAAGATTCCAGCAGCCATTTTGGCTCAATTATGCTGTTATTGATTTGCCACAGGCTCCTGTCGTTGATTCTTGTACAAAAATTTCCTAATAGCCCATAAACAGCACGAAAAGAGAAATTCCAGCTTGAACACATTATGAAGGGTGTTCTTTTTGCAATTTCTGAGTCATTATGACATACAGAATGCAGTACCCGTTACTACCATTAAAGTGCATGAAAAAAAGGAAGACTGAACAAGCATGATAAGCACCTCCACATGGGGTTCTTTGCTCTAAATAGGGCATCTCTGAACCCTTTTCTCCAGAGCTCCAGAGGTCAGACAGTGTTTCCGAGATACTCTTTCACTGCAGAAACAAAATCCTGACCCTTTCCATATTAAGATGATCTGATTTGTTCTAATGATTACAGTAAATAATGTCTGGGATGGGATTTTCAAGGTATTAGTGTCATCAACACAGACACAGACATGTTTTGTATGCCTTTTATATTTCACATAACTTTACAAACTGGTTACACATCATTCAGTTCTTCAGGATCGTAAAGCCTAAGGCACATATAGTAAAAACATGAATGAAAGGGTGGGATCTTCACCTGACCTGCGGAACTAGTGCAACTGAACCCGTTTATCATATCATTCCTTAAACATCAACAAGAAACCATGTGTAGTAGTACACTTTCTCCCTGAAAAAAGCAAGATCTGGCATGAGTAATGCAAAAAAAAAAAGAATGTGTCCTTTGGGCAAAATCCAATGAAGTTATCATTTCAACTTCCTAATAAAATGTTGATCTAAAAAACTAGATGTGCTTTAGGCACAATTGCATTATAGTCTCCGACTAAAATAAAATAATATAAAAACATTCACATTCTTACTATCTCTTGATTTTAGACATTAAAGGGATAGTTTGCCCAAAAATGAAAATTACCTCATGCTTTACTCACCCTCAAGCCATTCTAGGTGTATATGACTTTCTTCTTTATATATATATATATAAAAAATGTCCTGGCTTTTCCAAGCGGTATAATGGCAGCGATTGAGATTTTGAAGCAAAATAAAGTGCATTCATCATGAAAAGTACTCCACATGGCTCTGGGGCTTTAATAAAGGCCTTCTGAAGTGAACCGATACATTTGTGTAAGAAAAAGATTTATATTAAGAACTTTATAAACTATAATCTCTAGTTTCTGCTGACTGTCATACGTATGTTAGTAGCATAAGCTCTGGTGAGAACCAGGACATTTTATAATAAAACTCCAATTGTATTCGTTTGAAAGAAGAAAGTCAGACACACCTACGATGGCTTAACGTTGAGTAAATTATGGGGTAATTTTTATTTTTGGGTTAACTGTCCCTTGAAGCTGCCTGCAAAATCACACTTGCTAGGTTGAGTTTGGTAGATGGTGAATCACTATGACTGGAAACTTTCAACAGGGGTTTTTCCACTGGCATTCCAGAACAAATAATCAACACTACCGGACAGTGTGTTTAGGCCCAAGGGGTTTCATAGTCAATAAAGAAAGAGACAAGAGGGAGTTGGTTTGTACAGAGTCAAGCACAAATCCTCATAAGGCTTTAAAATCTATGAGGTGTTGGTGTTTTGGTAAAAGAATCGCTCAAAACAACACTAAAATAACTCCAACTAGCATAAGGCATAATCATGTTGGACTTGCAGCTAATTGCAACTTTGTGCTTCAAAATTTTCACTTTGTGCATTAAAAAACTGTTAGAAGATATAATGTATAATATAATAATTAAATAATAAATAAAACACTACATGTGACCCAGAACCACAAAACCAGCCATGAGGGTAATTTTTTGAAATTGAGATTTATACATCATATCTAAGCTGAATAAATGAGCTTTCCATTGATGTATGGTTTGTTAGGATATGAGAATATTTGGCCGAGACACAACTATTTGAGGCTAAAAAATTTAATATTGAGAAAATCGCCTTTGTTGTCCAAATTAAGGTTTTAGCAATGCATGGTACTAATCAAAAATGAAGTTTTAATATATTTATGGTATGAACTTGATGAACAAAATATCTTCATCGAACATGATCTTTACTTAATATTCTAATAATTTTTGGCATAAAAGAAAAATCGATTATTTTGACCCATACAATGTATATTTGGCTATTGATACAAATATTCTCGTGCTACTTATGACTGGTTTTGTGGTCCAGGGTCACATATATTATATAAAATTTAAAAAATGGTCAAATAATAATGTTATATTTATTTAAATAATCTTAAAAAAAAGTATAGCATTTATTTTAGCGAAATAGATGAATGCTTAGCTCATAAAAACAAAGGGAAATGTTGAACCGTTGTTTCAAAGGACACTCTGTGCACCTCTAATTTATGAACAATTGGTTTCGAATGTGGTGTTTCGAAGGTGAAATCCATAAATCAACATCAAATGGTCTATTTACAGTAATAGGTCACTTAAACACAAGCATGCACCAGAAATAAACGACATTAATTACAACTCCTTGTTTTTCATAACGGATGATTAAACCTAATGAAAGGTAAATGGTGTTAGTGCTGAAAGGACTTTTTTTTCCGCTTCATCTCCCTTTAGCCGTTGCTATGATACATACATACACATCATATGTGCTAATAGATGTTGATGGAAAATGCAGCTACAGTACTAGTCTCTCAAAGGAAGATACAGACAATGGTGCCTATGTTTGCAGTGTCTGGTGATATATATGAGGCCTGACTCCAAATGTGTGGAAAAAAACATGGCTTACAGATTGACCATGAGAAAAAAAAAGATCACGGAAAAAAGACATCTAACTCTCTTGGACTCAGGTTCGTAATGCATATGCGTACATCCAATATGTATATAAGAAACTTTATATTTGACATAAAGGGGTAATAAAAGCTGACTTTAAGCACTTTAACTACACACCGCCCTCTGGAGTTTAATGCCGGATATATCTGCAATCTTTTAAAGTGTAAAATGAAATAGAGGAATCACAGACATAACCGAACCATTAATCACCAGATTATAACAGTAATAAATTCAGGAGACACTCATGATTTCAAACACAATTTTGAAATTGTCTGAGACACATCTTGTACCTCATCTGCATCTCATATGGAGATGATCTGTACTCCAGTTGCTCCAATCATCCCTATTTATTCATTGCAGCTTCACTGACAGATAATGAATTATCACTCACCACTGAAATCTTCCACAAGGCTCATATATGCAGTCTGTCTCCTATTAAAATCAGTGTTTCAAGAATTCAAGTTTCATAATTGTTCAGATTTCAAATATTTGGCTAGAAAGTAGCACACACCCTGCTGAAAATACATGTTAAAATATGTTATTTTGGATGCTAGTTTGCTGGTATGTCTCCACCAGATAAACCTCTAAACCATCAAGACCACATTAGTTAACCACCTTAACCGACAAGAACTTGGTGCTACAATAACTTAACAAGCAAGACTTTCTTTGTCAGCTTCAAATCAGTACTATACAGCTTGATAGACCAAATAGACCAAAGGAATACCATGTTTTTGGACATATTCCATAGTAATAACAGCTTTCTTTAATGCAACCTTAAAATATCATGGTATATGAATATGGTAATCATTCAGCATCAGGAAATATATCAAAGTACTATGTTTTTAGCATCACTACACCATGGTACCATTACAGTACCAGGGAAACCATCATGAAAATTCACGCTGGATGGACAATGTGAGGTATTTGTTGACACATGTGTCTTCTTAAATCCTATTTTTGCTTAAAACTGGTTAAAATAAGAATGGCTGAGAATCGATTCCTCTTGAGAAAGAGGAAAATGAACATTTACCAAGTGAAAACAGTCAAAGTATCTGCAGAAGCCAAGCCGCAAGTAGTGCTCAAGTCCATCTGTAAGTCATTGCCTGTCGCTGAAACTGATTTAGGGTGAAGTTGGGTAAACAAAAACCTTGTGTAGTCTGAACACCCCGAAGAGAAGTAGCTTAAATCACACTGATCTGCAAAGCCTCAACCATGCATATCTCATCAATCAATGACAGTATAAAACAATTAGACACTCTTCATACAAATAAACCTAAAAAACACCACCAATGAATGGCAGTGTGCTGCCATGCACGCTTACACATATTCACTAAAAGATACTGTCATGTACTCATTTGAGCGTCTCTCAGACAGAACTTTGCCATGGAGTTGCTATCGCATAGATGAAGAATTGAAGAGGGCAGTTCATAAAACAAACTGTATGAAAGGAGCTCATTGAAAGCCTCTGGCAGATAAAGTGTTCCTAAAACTCCCGTTTCCCTGCACAACTGGCGCTTCTCACGCATTCCAGCGCTTGGTTTATGGGGTGGAATTTACTGCACATGGTTGTTCTCCAAACCATTCAACACACCCCTGCACTCTGACATTATAGGGCAGTGGGAAAGAGCTCAAAGGACAATGAGCATGTGAACACACATTCACACACATTCACATATACTAACGTTTGGTGAAACATACTATTCTGCAAACAAATGCTCAGACTGACTGTCTACTTATTGCACAATTGTGCAAAGATGCACATACAGTATATTAACACACGCTTTAAGCATGAAGTTAGGCAAGATTGTGCAAGAAGGCCCACAGGCGATTACCAGCTGAAAGGGAACTTGTTCTTTAAAATGAAGTCTATATTTTGTCCACACAAAATGCTTAACATATTGAGTAATGTGAAAACAAAATGATTTATGTTTTTGGGAATTTACAGATGCAGTCCACATATTTTTCAACTCACACTTACGCAACACAAACCAATTTCATTAATTATATGCTACTTTATACTCCCCAATTATCTAGCAATTATCCAGTGATAGATTAAAAACAGGTGTTCCTGTTCCAAATGTGTTTTAGGTTCGAGAGTGTTTAACATTACACTCATATTATATCCAACATACGGAAACAGTATGACACTAAAAACTGTTTATCATATCAATACCCATTGCAGATTGATATATTTTTGTTGCATAGCATTTGCGATGAAGGAAATTACATATTCTTTCACTCTGGTTCTCAAATGTTACTACTTTACTAATACTTTATCAAATATGATGAAACATGTACACTAAATACTGTCTGTCCAGTGTGATCTCATGGAAATTCACACATATTTTATGAGGTGGCTAATTTGTACAAATTCGTACAAACTCACTCGTACAAATTCATATGCTTTTAGCGAAAACGTACATAATTTATGAGTTGCACAATATGTATGAATTTGTATGAATGACCTACACCTAACCCCGCCCCTAAACCCACCCGTCACTGAAAACGTACAAACGCCACCTCGTAAAATATGTACGAGTTGGCCGTGAAATAGTTTTGGTCTGTCTGCCTGTCAAACAAAGCTTATTAAACATTTTCAGAATAGTTAAATGAAAATTTGCCTTGAAAAACTTTCCTGTTAAAAAAAGTTACATGAATTTCTTCTGTTAATTTGACTTCATTCAAATCGCAAATGTGCATAATGTTTGCTAATTCAAATTCAAGAATTAAATGGCTCACAACCTTGGTACCTAGAAACACCTTTTAACACTAATTTCACAGTATCCACATTTTCCTCAATGTGGAAGTAAGCTTATGGGTGAGACTTCCGGTTCATTGTCCGCTATAGGGAATTAACGAAAAGAATTACCGCGTGCACTAAGTGGAAATTTTTTTTTCTCTACAAACCAGTGTTCATAATTAAGGTAATACATTAAAATAATATGGTAAGACACGCCAATTTGCAATATCAAAAAGCAAAATAAGCTGTTTTGTACAGCTAAAAATACGTGAATGAGATCAGAAGCCACACCCATAAAATTAACAAATCACCACGCCCACTCTAACGGGAAGAAAAAGGTGGATAGAAAAACTTTTTGTACCTTACTGATTCATTAAACTGGCTAAAATTAGTTTCCGTCTGAACTATTATAACCTCCAGCTGAACCACACCCCATTAGTTCAAAATGAACTTATCCAGAAGAGTGTGATGTGTGAAGGGAACCTAATATAATCTAAGCAGGAACAGGAACAGATCCATGGCAACAGGAGAGGATGCAGGAAGGTCTAGTGAATGACTAATCAGCCCCAAAACATCATGAGATGGACGTGAGCGAGTGAGTCAGCACTCTGAGCGCCTGCTGGGTGTGGTCAATAACGACTGACTGTTGCCACAGCAACCTAAAATGATCCATACAGACAATGAGTAATGACTGAAGGTGTCCATAACAGGGTTCATAGCCAAAAGTGGCATGGTCACTAGCAACACTGTAAAACAAACCGGCAGATCAAGACTTTTTCCTGGAACGGGCACTTCACAGTCTCATGTAGTAATGTAATACTTCTTTTCAGAGTTAAAAATAAAACTGAACAGAAAACACTGGATCTAATAAATATCTGTCTAGTTTTCCAAGTAATCTAATTTAAATATAATGGAATTGAGTCATGTCGTTTAATACATCATTTAGCTATAACTGGATAAGTATTTTCAGCATTTAAAATAGGTAGTGCATAACTCGTGATCTGATTCTGGCACAAAAATACCAGTTTTATTTGAACAAACCCCTAAACACTTGGTATTCTGCACTATTTGTGCTGTGGATATGAATCATATAGCATATTGAGAAGAGATGTGCTTTCACTTTTCTAAGAAATCAGGCTTCTGATGTTTGCCTAGAAAACCATAAAACATGGCAAAAAATCCCATAGACTTACAATAGCGAACATGGGCCCTTCTGGCCAATAAGAAGCCAATAAGAAACCAATAAGCAACCTAACAACCACCCACAATGTCCTACCAACCTAGCAACATCTTTGAAACCACCTATCCATGTCCTAGCAACCACCAACAACATCCTGTGAATTTTGTAGGGCTGCCCCCTATTAGTCAACGAAAAGAGACTTGGTTGACTAAAATTTTATTAGCCACAGAAAAAAAATTCCACAGGAAGTGGCGAAGTCACGAAGTCCGTGACGGACAGATCGTTAACTGCTGGTCTATGTGGTAATACAGTACATCAGGCAGGATGTCTAGACACTCACCTATCTTTCATCAACCTCAAATATGGCTTATCATTTGAAAAATGTAAGCAGGAGCAACTTTACATGGCCGCTAAACCTAATGTGTGTTAAGATGAATAGTAGAGCGTTCACTGCATGACAGAAGGAGGTGTTAGTGCGTCACTTGCTCTTAAAATACTCTGTCATTTTTGGTATTTCTCTTATCTTGGTCATACAGATAAGAGTAATACATCTTTCGAATCTGTAAAGACTGTTTATTTGTGTGCACTCATGATAAGGCCAATAATCGCACTTTTGTAAAATAATGAAAGCAAACAGGATGCGCTTTCTGCCGTCTCGGTCTCTGTGAACTCTGTGGAAACTTGCTTTACTTCATCTCTTAAGCTGAAAACTAAGAAAGCACTAGTTTATCAATAAACTACTAAATGTTAATGCAGCCTCCTTACTGTTTTTCCCTGACATTCATAATCATTACTTCTGCCGATGTTCTGTGGCAAGCGTTATGCATGCAATTAAAGGCCCATTATTATGGTTTATCAATAAACGTGCGATTAGTCGACTAATGCTTAAAATGAACAACTACTTAGTTGACCGGAAAACTCTTTAGTCGAGGACAGCCCTAGAATTTTGCAAACTAAATCTGTGATCAAGTTCTGTCATGAAACAGATGATTGCAAGCTGATGGTGTTAAACTACTTGGCACAAGTTGATTGGTTCATGTTCATGTACATATGCATACGCAGCCAATGAGCTTGCTGCTTTACTTCTAAAAGGCTGGTTAGCATTGACTAGAGCATTTCGCAGCTTGTTTTCAGAGTTCCTCTAAAAACCTTCACCTCCCCAGCTCCACCTGTATAGATCAGCTACAGGTTTTTATATATGCTACTTTTGTACTTTAGCAGTATGTCTTCAATACTCACAGCATCGTATTGTATATATTGGCAGTAGCAAGTTTCTGTTTGCTTTGCAGCAGCAGCAATTCGGCAGCGTAGCAGACCTGTTCTGCCAAGACCAAATGCATTAACATTGATACAGTCACTACCATGCTAAATTGTTCTTTGAGTTGTCATGATAGAAATGAATATATTTAGCATCTTAAACCACAAAGTTTGCACCCCAGTTTTGGGACCAATATTCTAGTCAAGGATAGTGGTTTCTTTTTGCTGTTTAAACAGCTTGCAGTACATAGAGGGGAAAGTTCAGTCAACAGCACATTATAGGTGCCAATATGAACAACTGTATTACATTACCACATTACTAACGCTGGAGCCTTGGAGATATCTTTAAGAAAACTCGATACCCCTGGCACAGACCTAAGTACACCAGGAACTTCAAGTAGCTATGAATTCAATGACCACTGATACAAAATCCATAAAAGCACAATATGTGCCCTCTGGTGGTAACAGTACTCAAGAAAGATTAATAACACTCCACTCCAGTAACCATTTGGTAACTTGGGTGTGGTTTCTGGGAAAGTGCATCTCCAAAAGGCCAATTTATTTCTCTAAACTTTACCACCATGACACCCTGGCAAACAGGACGCTTGGAGGCATGTGATCAAATTTCGTTAGCAGCATGCAAAACCATGTGCAGAAGTGCAAAACTGCTGTTATGCTAATTAGAAATACAATATATATGACATTTGTGTCTCCACTTTACACTCCCAACACACTAAACCCCTTACAATTATCAAGACAGAAGCATCTAAAGACTGCACAAAAGTGTTAACATGTTAAAGATTGACTAAGCAAGTATATTTTTGCATGCATGCACAAGTGCTTAAATTAGGTACAGGGGTAATAGTTAAAATTATGCCTGTTGGTTCACAAAAAGTATCCTGGCTGAATCAGATCCTGGACTCCGCCAATGTGGCGAGATCCTGAGCCGCCCAGTCTCATGAGGACTTCTCTGAACTATTATGTGGTACCACACCACCTTCCAAACTAGACTTGGCACTGCCACAGAGCCCTCGGCTTAGTAATTTAACTGCCAATTGAGCTGAATGTCAGTTACATAACAAAACGACGAGGAATTAAAAGCATATGTCCGGGAGAAGTTTAACATTTCCAGACAAAGTGTGCTTGGTGTGCAAAGATGTGACAGGAGATGTTTACTTTTACATTTTCTTTTTATGAAAACCAGCCTTCAGACAGACCAACTAATTAGTCTGGTTGTCTCATAAACGTGATTTCTTTTATCGTCATATCCTGTCTTACGCACAAAGTTTTTCTTTTAAAGAAAGCAACTTTTATTCAGCAAGGATTCATTAAACTGATTGAAAGTGACAGTAAAGCAATTTATCTTGTTGCAGAAGATTTCAATTTTTAAATAAAACTGTTCATTTTAACTTTCTATACACTAATAAATGTTTCTTGAGAACCAAATCAGCACATTAGATTAATTTTTGAAGGATCATGTGACACTAAAGACTGGAGTCATTCAGTTTTGCCATCACAGTAATAAATTACATTTTAAAATACATTACAGTTATTTTAAATTGTAATAATATGTCTTTTTTTAATCAAATGTAGCCTTTGTGAAAAGGTGTCGACCAATATATTTTTCAGGGCTGATGTCGATGTCAATACCAATACCGATACCGATTATTACAGATCAAGTAGACCGATAATCAATATTTTGAACTGTTATACATGTCTGGTGTAAAAATGAAAATTAATGTCAAAATTAAGAGTAACAAGGGCTCTTTAATGCTTTTAAATAGTTTTACTGGCAAATTGGTTTTGAAAATAACCGATAACCATAAAAATTATTAATATCGGCTCAGATAATCAGTCGACCTCATTTGTAAACATTAACATTAAATAATATTCTGGTGTATAATTTAACATTTTTATTTAAGAATAAAATCTTTTGGCCTTCAAAAGCAGTACTATTATGGTAATACTTTAGTATATATGTGTAATACTGAGGTACTAAATGGTTATCAAGTTTAAGGTATTTCAAAGAATGCCATGATACTTTATAATTAGTGCTTAATAATGGTTTTAACTTAAAAAGGTTAAGGTTACCCATGTTTTTCTCAAAACAATCCCTCTGAGAGGGCTAAACCAACGTCATTCCAGATGAGCAGATGTTTGGCGTTTGATGCCAAACGTCTTGTTGTCAAATGTCTTGGCTTGTGTTAAACATTCTCTCCCTTACCAAAGACAGACAAGTTTTCCACACCTGCAGCTCTGAGAGAAACAGCAACTTACCTGAAAAACAAGAGAAAGGAGAAAACATTAGCATTAACTTTCATGGTTCACACACTTAGAGGCTAAATGCTCCCCACCCTTGAAACAGTTCTTAGGTGTTAGCTTGAGTGCTGACGTATAAACTGACGTCTTTTTTTATGGGGAAAAGTTGTTAAAGACATCAGACAGGACCTGGCTCCTCCAATGTGCTAGCTATTAAAAACAGGCAGGGAAGAGAACGTAGCTGAAACAAAAGAAAATAAAACTCAGGAAACAGCATCCATGGCACGGAAGGTTCCCTTGCAGGATGGTAGTTCACTTTACAACATTAACCCTCGATTAGACACAATAAACCCCCTACTGGGCCACAGCTGCACCCTAGTAGTGTACATAGAAGAAGGAGCTCAATGTTATTATCTTTGTGAGAGCACCACCTACTGGACACTGCATGTATGAGATCACAATGATTTTGTAATTACAGATACTTTAATTGGAAACCATTTGAAGCAAGCTGACAATATACTGTCAGACTATATAGGCCTGGATCAGCAAAATAATCTTTTACAGCTCTTTACAGCCTACAAAACACTTTTAATAGTGAGAAGAGTGCTGACTGAGGCCTCAATCATGAGGATGCCACTCCAAACGCTTCTTTTCATCAGTAATAGTGCTTGTAATGTAGATTGTAGCTGGCTTGAATGGGTTGAGATAGAGGAAGAGTTCAATTAAAGGCTTTAATATTTGATATGAGTAAAGCAAAGAAAAGATTTGATTCAACAACATCAAATGAAACAGTGTTGGATCAGCAGACTTATGAGTATTAAAAAAAATCACTTCACCCAAATTAAAAATGAAAATTAAGCTTAAGTGTAATTTCAAATTTGTATGACTTATTTTCTCCTGTGGAACATGAATAAACTATATATTTACAATGAGATGGAACTGGATTTTTAAAAAAGGTCTCATAAACATACGTGTACTACATTTTAAGCATTCTAAAGCTATAATTTTGATGACCAGACTAAAATTTAAGTTGGAATTCACTGAAGAGCTTCTTTGTTAACCGCTGTGACCAGATTCACTGAGTTGAACTCCAAAACTGGATAAATCATCACGATTCATGAATTATTCAGAAATAGTCAAACTAGATTAAAACGTCATTCAGATCTTTAAACAGATCTGACTTAAAGGGGTCATCGGATGCCCATTTTCCACCTCCGTTAGGGTCTTAATGAAAAGTCTATAATATACTTTGGTTAAAAATTCTCAGTGGTTGTGTAAAACAACACCCTTTTTACCTTGCCAAAATCAGCTCTGCAAAAATCATCTCATTCTGGTTGAGGCTGCTTTAAATGCAAATGAGCTTTGCTCACCCCGCCCCTCTCTTCTCTTTGTGGAAAGGCGAGCCTGTTTACTCTAGCCGCATTTACGCGCGTTTAGCTGATAAACTTGTTAACTAGCACATTATTAGGAAAGGCGATCACAAAGATTCATAAAAAAAAAAAAAACCTTATACTCACTTCTGCTGTAAGTGAAGCTGGATCATGAATGATTCGCGCGAACATAGACGCATTTATGTAGATCGGGAGGTGCATTCCCTTCACAAACAAACGTAATCCACTGCATCTTCAGCGGCTCAGATGTCAGGAGTAAATGACGACCACTATGTTCATTATTACATCCAGCAACACAACACCTAAATTGCTCAGTCGGAGATATTCTTGTCTAATTTACATCCCTGCTCCGGCATCGAAACAAAGAGGGCAGACTGTTACAGCTGATCTGAGGTAAAATGCTCATGTCAATCAACTATCGTGAGAGCAGCCTCTGTCCTACTTCTCTCCTAAACTGACTTTTTTACAGAAATAATGCGTTTTGGCCTGTTCCTCACAAAGGTATTGTATGAATACAGAAAAATTGCCATTGCTGCTCTCAAAGTTTATTAAAAATACAATGTTTCAACCGAAAAGGTGTTCGTCAGGTCAGGCAAATAGCAAATAATCAAAGAGGTACACTTCATCATCATTTAGTCAGCATAGTCACACACACCTGATACAATTGCTTTTTTGGATGTGCGCACACGACACTGTTTTCATACAGTGTCATTTTGTCAAGTCCTCATTCAACATTTGTGCTCCACAAAACAAGTCATTTGGGTTTGGAACAGAGGTCACAAAAAACAAACTCAAACCTCCATTGCGATATGATTTCTAGGAGTGAATTTTAGTGAAATTTAAGGTAAATCTCCATGCCTGTGACCAATATTTACAGAGCTTTAACTGATGACTGATGTTATGACTTTCAAAAATAGTTCAAAGTTAGCTATTAAAAAGAATAGCTGAACATAAGTTAACAAATAAAATTTGTTAACTAAAAATAAAAATTGTTTACATTGTTACTGCCTTGAGTCATTTGGGTTTGGAACAGAGGTCACAAAAAACGAACTCAAACGCAGTTTATATTTGAAAGCATCACTTTTCTGCATTGACCAGGCAAATCGCTGAATATATAAAATACACTACCAGTTGAACGTTTTTGAACAGAAACCTTTTTAATGTTTTTTTTAAAGAAGTCTCTTCTGTTCACCAAGCATTTATTTGATCCAGAGTAAAATTTAGAAATACTTCTATTATTTAAAATAACTGTTTTAAAGAAAATCAAAATGTAATTTATTCTTGTGATTTTAAAGCAGAATTTTTAGCATAATTATTCCAATCACATGATCCTTCATAAATTATTCTAATATGCTGATTTGCTGATTATTTTTTATGTTGAAAACAGCCAAGTATATTTTTTTCTGGTTTATTTGATGAATAGAAAGTTCAGAACAACTGCATTTATCTGAAAGAGAAATCTTTTGTAGCATTATGAATGTCTTTATCATCATTTTTGATCAATTTAAAGCATCCTTGCTAAATAAAAGTACTGACTCTAAGCTTTTGAATGGTATCGTTTATAATGTCACAAAAGCTTTTTATTTCAGATAAATATCTTCGGATCTTCCTATTCATTAAAGAATCTTGAAACAAAATTACTCAACTGTTTTAAATATTGATAATAACAATAATAATAATAAATGTTTCTTGAACAGCAAATCACCATATTAGAATGATTTCTGAAGGATCATGTGACACTGAAGACTGGAGTAATAATGCTGAAAATGTACCTTTCACAGGAATAAATTACATTTTAAAATATATTCAGATAGAAAACTGTTATTTTAAATACTAAAAATATTTCAAAATGTTACTGTTTTTGCTGTACTTTGTATCAAATAAATGCAGGTTTGGTGAGCAGAAGAACTTCTTTAAAGGGGTCATCGGATGCTAAGTTCACTTTTACATGTTGTTTGAACATTAATGTGTGTTGACAGTGTATGTACAAATCTACCCTATAATGATAAAAATCCATGCAGTGGTTTTTAAATAATCTGTAAAAATAATATCCCCTTTTTCAAATCGAGCCATTCTCAGATGCCTGTCACACCGACAGAAGCCGCTCCCACGATAGTTGATTGACATGAGCGTCTTACCTCAGACCCTCCTTAAATCAGCTGTAACATTGTTTCGATGCCGGAGCAGTGATGTAAGTTAGACAAGAATATCTCTGATTAAGCGATTGAGGCGTTGTGTTGCTGGATGTAATAATGGACATAGTGGTCATCATTTACTCCCGACATCTGAGCCGCTATTCATTAAATTCATTTTTAATGAATCTCTGTAATCACCTTTCCTAGTAACGTGCTAGTTAACAAGTTTCGTGGCTAAACGTGCTAAATGCGGCTAAAGTAAACAGGCTCATCACTCCACAGAGAGAAGAGAGGGGCGAGGCGAGCAGAGCTCATTTGCATTTAAAGGAACAATTTTTGCAGAGCTGATTTTGGTAAAAGGGTGTTGTTTTACACAACCATTGAGAATTTTTAACCAAAGTATATTATAGACTTTTCATTAAGACCCTAAAGAACCATATCAACTTGTGGAAAATGGGCATCCGATGATCCCTTTATAAAACATTAAAATTCTTACTGTTCAAAAACATTTGACTGGCGGTGTATGTTTGATGAAGTCATTGCACAGCAAATGTGAATTATGATTATTACATTTATCTGATGTCATAATCTACTATTTACATACTAAACATCAGATGTTTTAAGTTTCATAGTGCCTGAAATGTGGCACAACAGGGTGGGGTCTTAGAGAACAGAAAAGACCAGAATGACGACATCATTATTGATTTCATCAACACAATGATGTGACTCTTTTATTTCAGCTTCCACTAGTTTCTCTGATTTCCATGTATTTCATAAGCACAGTCTATGGTATTTTCCTACCTAAAGCACAAATAAACAACAGACTCCGGGCCAACTGCAGAATAAATCAATACTTACGTTGCCTGATCAGGATTAGAGCTTTCCGCAATAAATTACATGCCAATTAACCACAAAATTATCAGTATCAATAGCATTTAGCTCCTCATCTGAGGTTTGTGATCACTGATAGACACAACATCTTAGATTATATCCATTTACACTGTTTTAGTAGAGTAGTAGGTAACATTTTTGATGCAAAATTCAGGTTATGGGCAGTGAAATGGTTTATTATTTAGAATACCCATATGCAAATATGGCAAAATACACTATTTTAAGATGAATAAATTTAGTAAGAAATAACATGTAAAAGTGAAACGACAAAACAGGCAAGGAAGGAAAGCAAAAGAGCTGCATCTAAAACACCACGTTCTGCTTAAGCAGATACACAGCTTGCATTGTTCAGTAAAAATAGTGGGAAAAATGGATAGAATTCCTGAATGCCTGGCAGTTGTGATTGTCCTTGCCTGGCCTGCACACACACTAAGACAACATCCTGTAGCTATTAACTCCACACACATGTGGCTACAAAAATGCATCTATTTCCAAAAGGAAAGAATTATTGTGACTGACAGATGAAAGTAAAGGTGCTTTGGTGAAGATGCAGGCTTGCATGCATGTAAAAAGGTGAAAGTGAGCAGACAGCCAAAACACAATAAATAAATGCCATCTTTGCACAGCTTTTCTTTGAAGAGGCTGCGATGATGCCAGAATTGACCATCCAAACCTTCTCCCCAAAGCACATCAATTCAACCTGTTAACTCTTTGTATTACTGACAATACATCATTTGATCTCCAGGTTCAACAAGATTCCTACACCAGACATGCTGTCTCTATGGTGCAGCGGTAAAAGAAACCCATTTAGCAGACATAAAAAGGTTTTCTGAAACAAAAGAGAAAGCAGAAAGGCCAAAAGCTCATTAAGAGGGAATCTGGGTCTGGATCCAGTACAGCATTAATCTGAGGCAAATCAGGGGGAAACAGCAGCATTTGCCTGGTCACTGGACACTGTGAAAACAGCAAGAACTACTATAAATATGAATATCTAAAATACTGCTCCGCATGTATATTTTTCAAATGTGTGATTGTTACACACTGGGTCAGAAAGATGCTTTGGGTAAAAGCTATTTCAGATTTCTACTTACCCTACCTGCATTTTCACTGGTTCACAATGTAGATTTTTTTATATTATTATTATGAATTATTAACATATATCAGTTAATATTACTATATAGGCTACTGCACAAAAGTTTGCAGTCAGTGAGATTTTTTAAATATTTTTTGAAAAAGTCTCTTTTGCTCACCAGGGCTGCATTTATTTGGTCAAAAATACTGTAAAGACACCAAAAAATGTGATAAATTATTACAATTTTAAATACATTTTTATTTTAATATATTTTAAAAATGCACTTTATTCCTGTCATGGCAAAGCTGCATTTTCAGGAGCCATCATTTTAGTGTCACGTGATCCTTTAAAAATCATTGTAATATGCTGATTTGGTGCTTATGAAATAATATTTTTGTAGAAACTGTTTTTTTTTTTTTCTTAGATGAACAGTTCAAAAGCACTTACTTGAAATAGAATTCTTTTGTAACATTAAACATGTCTTTCCTGTCACTTCTGATTCATTTAATACATCTGTGCTTAATAAAACTATTAAATTCTTTTTTTAAATAAAATACTTTTCAAACAGCAGTGTAAATCTCAAAAGTACGAGCAGTCCTTGAAGCAGTTTTCACTGCCATTGATATTCCTGACAGGTAGATCACACCCAGCTCTCGCTTTAGGTCTGCCAAGAGTGTGTCCAGCAGAAAGTGACCCCTCAATAAAGTGGGCAAGTACAGGGGTAGAGGCTGTCAGGCATATTAACTAAGACTCTCTGGAGTGTTTGATGGGGTGAGAAGCCTTTGTGTGCTCTGACAATTGAGAAAACATTCACTCTGTTCACAACAGCTGAAGGCTTTCTGGATACTTTGCAGCTCCATTGAAACACACTCGAGCAACATCTGAATAGACACATTTAGATCACAAATTACTCTGTTTTGGACTGAATACCCTTTTCAGACAGTAGGAGAAGTAGAGAAACTAAATAATGAAAAGGAATGTGAACCATACAGCCACAAATAAAGACTAATAACTGCAATTTCTGCAGCTTAAATGGATTAAGAGAGTAGTTTGATGTTTTTTATAGTAAATGATGTAACATTCAGGTCTCAGAACTTTCTACACAGTCCAAGGTTCTGACATTGGCTAGACGAATGAGTTACCACATGACCATCCACATTTACCTGTTAACATTGCTTACAGTCACCAGAAATGTGTAAAAACGAATAATAACAGAGACTGATAAGCTGGTTAAATAAGCTTTCCATTGATGTAGGGTTTGTTAGAATAGGACAATATTTGGCAGAGATACAACTATTTAAAAATCTGGAATCTGAGGGTGCAAAAAAAATCAAAATATTGAGAAAAACACCTTTAAAGTTGTCCAAATTAAGTTCTTAGCAAAGCATATTACTAATCAAATATTAAGTTTTGATATATTTACGGTTGGAAATTTAGTAAATATCTTAATGGAACATGGATCTTTACTTAATATCCTAATGATTTTGTCATAAAAGAAAAATCGATAATTTTGACCCATACAGTGTATTTTTGGTTATTGCTACAAATATACCTGTGCAGGGTTTTGCGGTCCAGGGTCACATATGTGCTCACTATTCTTATTTAATATATGTAGAAGAGTAGGTCAATAACATGATTTTAAAAAAGTTCTATCATCTGCTGGAACGCCACTTTCTTGTGAACGCACATACGACAATTAGCAGAAGCTACTGATTACGGTTTGTAAAGTTTTAAATATGTATATTTTTCTTACACAAACACATCGATTCACTTCAGAAGGCCTTTATTAAACCCTTGGAGCCATTTGGAGCACTTTTTATAATGGATGGATGCACTTTTTTTGGGCTTTATAATCTCAACAGCCATTCGCTATTATAAAGCTTGGAAGAGCCAAGACATTTTTAATATAACTCCCATTGCCTTCATCTTAAAGAAGAAAGATGAGGGTGAGTAAATCATGGGATAATTTTCATTTTTGGGTGAACTATCCCTAATAACTCTTTGCTTTTAGGTGACTCTAATATCAATAATGCATAAATATTCTTTTAAAAAAGTTATTTTTTCTTAAACTATATTGTGCTAAAGTACAAGTCTCTTGTGCAAAATAAAATATAAATTAGTGCTGTCAAATGATTAATCACGATTAATCACATCCAAAATAAAAGTTTGTATTTATATCATACTGTATATGTGTATACTGTGCACATTTATTATGTATATATAAATACACATACACCCTATATTCTAAAAATATTTACATAATGAATACACACAGTACACACATATATATCATGTAAACCAAAAGTTTTATTTTCAGTAACTTACAAATAAAACCAACCAGTCAAAGTGCAAATAATTATGTAGACATCATAATCGGGCTGATAATCAAACCAAACATAGCAGATAATACTCTATTCAAGTTTTTAGCATCTAGTTGACAGGTCTAACATGGTTCTGGTTATGACTCAGCACATTTGCATTGTGAGCCAATATCATCCCTAATCCATCAACTTCACTTTTACTAAGCAAACGACAAACCACACAAGGTTACGCTAATGTTTTGACTTGAGTAGAGTCTAAATTTGGTTCTGACAGCCCATCAGAACCATATAACCTAGCAACAGATCAACAAAACATTCAGTTCCTTTTAGCACCAAGGCACAAAAACAGTCACTAAAATCTGATTCATGCTCAAAACAACCATTCCCAGTAACCAAATGCCACAAGAGGCCTAATCCCAAGGTATTTAGTGCCAGTCCACTTTGAATATCAGCACTCAGCAGTTTTCAGCCCAAACCTAAAATAAGGAAGACTAAGGATGCTTTTACTACTGTACAAAACTGTCATTGCAACCACATAAAATTTGCCTCTAACGTGTCCAGTGACGTACGGAAATGCGAATGTCTATATACATAGGTATTTGACACTTCAAATATACTCTTGCATCAATTAATATTGAATTACAGTCATCTATCCAATGAAAACACTGCATGTTATGACATCAAACTTCCTGGTTCGCTTGCCATTACACACGGCGTGCAGCACAGGCAGGTTTATAACGGGAACGGGGAGATCCCAGGCCACTGCGCTGCCTGTTACCGTGGTGATGCGGCAGTCAGCGCTCCGAACATGCCGCATGGTTGACGCAGAATCCTGCTGCCTCCCAGAGCAGTTAAAAGGAAGCAGCCGAGCTTCCAAACACAGCCGGAGTTCAAGCACCAGGGCCCCCGTACAAAAGACCCGGCCCTTCCCTTCTTAATAACATAGCAAAGTTGAGGCAGAGAGGACACAATGGAATTCACAACTTTGCATGCCATTCACACACTCCTTAAAATCCATTCCCATCCCATTAAACGGCTCAATTCGCAGCGCTTTCCTTTAAGAATCAATCCGTATTGATAAGTACCTTTGAGAGAGGTGATCTCGTGTTGGATGGACCGGGCTGTGTCCATGTCACTGGATTCTGTCAGGCTGGTTTCCCGGGAGCGTGTGTGTGTGTGTGTGTGTGCGCTGCGCAAGGTCAGTCCAGTAAGATTTCACCAGCCACCCCGCTGCAAGACTTCAGGATTCAGTTCTGCCCTCCTCTCGGCTAAGTCTGCAATGCTGCTTGCTGACCGTGTGGTTTCTCTGTTTTGATCCTCTCTCTCTCGTGCTTACTCGCTCACTCCCTCTCTCACACTTGCTCGTTCCCTGTTTGCAGGGAAACTGCGATATGAAAAGTACCCCTCCCTCACTTCTTCCTCTTTTTCCTACAGCCCATCCCATCCCCCGTGGGTCCCACGGGGTGCCTGAGCCAATCAGAATGCAGGGTAGGTACAAATTGTATCTATTGATGGGACGTTTGAAGTTGGGAGACAGATGCAGATTGTATTAACTAAAACAGAGAAAGATGTAAAGAAGTGAAATGCAAAAGAAAGAGGATGAGGACAGAATCTACACAAGAGAAACTGAGAGAAATTGGTTCTCTCTGACTTTCCCTGTAATTTATCTAACCACAGAATTTTTTTTTTAGCTTGGTGTCTTAACATGATGCTTGCAAATGCTTTCCATTAAAACTATTTACAACCTGTCAGTTTTTAGCTAAATGCAACCACAGATTCTCTTTTATGGCTCATTTAGTCTCCATATATTCTGTCTGATTTTCTATCTATAATTTAGTATGAAAGCAATAGTGTCCAATGAAAACATGCTAAAACGGCACAAAATGCACATACGAAAGAGTCATTCCCACAAACCGGCTTTTACTATCCGGACTTAGCTGCATATTTTTAGCATTTTCCAGTGCAACTATTCATAACTATTCATTTTATCTGTAAATACATCCCTTAGACAGATTTATATAAAAAACTAAGTGTAAAAAAACAGAAAACGCAACAAAACTAAGCAAAAAAAAAAAAAAGAAAGAAAAAACGCACTAAACAAAACTAAACACAAAACAAAAATACATCCCTTAGACAGATTTACATAAAAAGCTAAGTGTTAAAAAACAAAAAACACAACAAAACTAAGCAAAAAACCCCCAAAAAAACAAAATGCATGAAACAAAACTAAACACAAAACAAAAATACACCCCTTAGACAGATTTATATAAAAAACTAAGTGTTAAAAAACAAAAAAACAAAACTAAACAAAACACACAAAACAAAACTAAACACGAAACAAAAATACATCCCTTAGACAGATTTACATAAAAAGCTAAGTGTTAAAAAAACAAAAAAACACAACAAAACTAAACAAACACACAAAACCAAAATACATCCCTTAGACAGCTTAATATAAAAAGCTAAGTGTTAAACAAAAACACAACAAAACTAAATATAAAACACACAAAACAAAAACAAAAAAATAAACAAAACAGACAAAACTAAAACAAAACTAAAATACATCCTTTAGACAGATTTATATAAAAAGCTAAGCCTTAAACTAAAAACACAACAAAACTAAACATAAAACACACAAAACAAAAGAAAAACAAAAGCCACACAAAACAAACAAACAAACCAAAAATACATCCCTCAGACAGATTTACATAAAAAGCTAAGTGTTAAAAAACAGAGAACAAAACTAAACACAAAACAAAAATACATCCCTTAGACAGATTTACATAAGTGTTAAAGTGTTAAGTGTTAAAAAACAAAAAAACACAACATAACTAAACATAAAACACACAAAACAAAACGAAAACAAAAAATAAACATAAAACAGACAAAACTAAAACAAAACTAAAATACATTCTTTAGACAGATTTATATAAAAAGCTAAGCGTTAAACTAAAAACACAACAAAACTAAACATAAAACACACAAAACAAAACAAAACCAAAAAACATAAAACACACAAAACAAAAATACATCCCTCAGACAGATTTACATAAAAAGCTGGTGTTAAAAAACAACAACAAAAAAACAACTAAACATAAAACACACAAAACCAAAAAACAAAAACTAAACATAAAACAAAAAAAGAATCTCTAGACAGATTTAAGTGTTAAAAAACAAAAACACACAACAAAACTAAACATTAAACACACATTCAGAAAAAGCTTGTGTATTGTTATTGGCTCCTGAAAGCCTGTGAAGACAAGATTATGTGACTGATGAAATCATTGATTATCTGATCAATCACTGTCTTTATATAATGCATGAAGGTCTTGTAAAGCTATGTAAATGTGAAAACGACAGCTCATTAACATATGAGATGTGAATAGCTTCTTGCGTGTCTATGTATGTGCGTCAGCTCAAAATTAAGGTGTGATATTAAAATCAATGTTGACATGTAAACACATGCACACACAAACAGCTAAGATCTAAAGCTGAGCGAAAGCTTTCCAAACGAATACATGACAAGCCAATGATAACAACAGCAATCTCATTACGTGTTCTATTTTTAATAATGAACAAACAGAGCAATGGAAAAGCCTCACAAATATAATTCAGCACATCTATAGTGACTCAGCACAGAATGCTACACTGTACTTCCTGCAATGAATGCTTCTGCAAGGAAAAGTCTACTTGATAGTTATGCAGCAAAACACAGACTCACACTAGCCACGCCTATGACATCATCAGATCACCTAATCTTCTCTGCTAAAGCATTATTTGATTTTGTCATCAGACTGTGTTGTTGTAATAACTGATGTGTGTGCACAATCAAAGCCAGGACACAGGCTGTTCTCGCAGCTAAACACACACAAACAGAGAAAAGCCCCATACAGACTAGATGACACAGCATTTCGAGAGCAGTCAGGCTGGCCTACTGCTGGAGCTCCTGAGATTAGCGTCTCTCTTTCTCTCCCTCCCTCTCTGACACACTCCGTTATTCTATCTCGGCCTGTTTTTTTTTTCAGTGCCCCTTTTTGTTCTACCTCCTCCATTAGTCTGTCATAGCCGAAAGGCAAAGCACAAAATAAGGTTCAAGGGGTTCAAGCTTGAAATTTTAAATATTTTGTAGAGAATATGACATTAAAGGCCTCCTCAAAATGTTTAATTTTCATTGCATTATTTTTTTTCCTATTTTGACAAGATCCAGCCTGCCCTGTTAAATATAATAAAACACAATGCGGAATGGAAATGTAAAGTTGCAACATTACATAAAAATATTACAAAAAAACATCCACTTTTGAACAACCATTACAAGTCTTCTGAAGCAAAACAACTGTTTTCTATGAGTAAGAGACATATCAATAGTTTTTCACTAAGAATATTAAATATATAAAACTTGCATCTTTTAAAAATACATTTTTCATATTTTGCTTTAAAGTTCTGTTACGATTGGCGAATATTTGCATACTACATAACAACATCCTGTCAACTTGCTCAACACTGATACGTGTTTTTATGTGGATATGCTCATATTTCTGACATCAACAGCATGATAATGCCTGAACAACTATTACAGCTTAGTTTACATGAATAGCCTAGGCATATTTTAATCAAAGCATATCTAGGAATTATGAATGTGTTCAGAAAAATCTATAATGGCTTGCTGTTAGTATAAATGACACTTCAGCTCAGTTAAGCCAAAAAAATAATAGTTTCCCTCTGAATTTCAGTCACTATCTAGAGTCCTGGCCAGCTGCACTGCATTTGATCTGCTCCAATAGTTTGCTTTGTTTGCAAAAAAAAAAAAAAAAAAAAAAAAAAAAAAGGGAAAGAAGCCATATTGCTTTGCTCTGATCAATACTGCAATACAGCAGGTGGAGAATAAATATTGCATATTTTTGGCATACAAACAGCAATTTAAAGTATTGCATCATAAACGAGTGATAGAAACAGCAAAATTAGAAAAAATCCCTTAATTCGCCAAAAAAAAAAAAAAAATGCGCTCACCTGAGGTGGTTTTTGAATTGTGCGAACAAGGGTTAATGCGAATAATGGGATATAGAAATGCATTTATAGTTAAACAGCAATATTGCAAAATATTACTATCATTTAAAATACGTGTAATTTATTCCTGTAATGGCAAAGCTGAACTGTCAGCAGTAATTACTTTAGTGTCACATGATCCTTCAGAAATCATTCAGTGATACTGTATTACCAAAAACTGGACAGGTAGTTGATGGCATATTTTTTCCCCACTGACTGTGTTGATTTTGATCCCAAAACACCCTGACCTAAGTCTTATTTTTGGTCACCTCACAAAAGCTTGTAGAATTCAGCAACTTTCACAGACCTGTTTACTCTTTCACATGTAGATCACTCATCTGTTCTCTCTATTTGACCCATCAGCCCACTTCACACAGTGCAGTGGCGTCGCAGGGGACTGTTTGGACGGTCCCCATAGATACATGTCAGACACCAGACTGTCAACAAGCCCAAGTTTTACATCTTTTCAACTTGCTCCGCTCTCCTCATCCAGCAGCCAGTGTGTGTTACAGTGTGAAGTTTTATTAAACACAAGCTTTTATTTATAACATACACCTTGCAGAATCTGCAAAATGTTAATTATTTTACCAAAATAAGAGGGATCATACAAAATACATGTTATTTTTTTTAGTACTGACCTGAATAAGATATTTCACATAAAAGATGTTTACATATAGTCCATGAGAAAATAATAGTTGAATTTATAAAAAAGGACCCCATTCAAAAGTTTACATACACTTGATCCTTAATACTGTGTGTGTTTTTACCTGAATGATCCAAAGCTGTGTTTTTTTTGTGATAGTTGTTCATGGGTCCCTTGTTTGTCCTGAACAGTTAAACTGCCTGCTGTTCTTCAGAAAAATCTTTCAGGTCCCACTCTTTGGTATTCCAGCATTTTTGTGTATTTGAACCCTTTAAAACAATGACTGTATGATTCTGAGATCCATCTTTTTACACTGAAGACAACTGAGGGACTCATATGCAGCTACTACCAAAGGTGCTTCAGAAGGAAAACCGATGCATGAAGAGCCGGGGGGGGTGAAAACATTTTAAATTTGAAGATCAGGGTAAATGTAACTTATTTTGTTTTCTGGGAAACATGTAAGTATCTTCTGTAGCTTCTGAAGGGCAGTACTAAATGAAACAAATACGATATTTAGACAAAATAAGAAAAATGTACACATCTTCATTCTGTCCTGGCTCGTAATAATTTCCTTCTGAAGCATCAGTGAGAGTTTAAACCTTTTGTAATAGTTGCATATGAGCCCCTCAGTTGTCCTTAGTGCAAAAAAATATGGATCTCAAAATCATACAATAAAATTATTCATACATGTCATAAATTACTATCACTAAACAAAAAACCACAGCTGCGGATCATTGCGGTAACAACACAGTATTAAGAATCAACCGTATGCAAACTTTTGAAAGGGGTCATTTTTAAAAACTCAAATATTATTTTCCCTGTGTGGACTATGTAAACGACTTTGATGTAAAATGTCTTATTCAGGTCAGTACTAAGTAAAAAATAACATGCATTTTATGTGATCCCTCTTATTTTGGTAAAATCTATCTATCTGTCTAGCACAATACACATTGTTTTAAAGCAGCGTCACAAAATGTAATGTTTGTAATACTTAAATACCTAATTATTCAAACATTGCAGTTTAGAACTGAGTGATAGAATAACCTGATGTTTTATTGAGAGGATCAGTAAATACCATCTGACATACTCACGTATTGGCGTACAAACAGACTTTGCTATCTCTTGCATACATCATCTTAGTCATCTTCCTTGGGTTTGTCTGGATAACATGAACAGGAAGACTACTATGTACTATACAATGACTAATCATCCCATGGCTCAACACAATAGAGTGAAAGGGGTCATTTTTAATAACTCAAATATTATTTTCCCTTGTAGACTATATGTAAACGTCTTTTATTATCTATCTACCCATCTATCTACCCATCTATGTATCTATCTATCTACGTATCTATCTAATGACCAATCCATCTAATCCTATAGAGCACAAATCAAAATAAAAACACACTTGAGAGACCTTGATTTTGAGTTTCTTCTAACGCTCAGAATCAAATTTTACACTGTTTGCTAAGCAGGACCTTGGCCAATCTGATAACTAGCAGGCTGATTATTTGAACCCTGTCCCTAATGTTGCTCTGAGCAAATTCTTTCTGTTATATGTTTGAAGAAATTTCTCAATATGTTGATCCTATAGTGCAACAACGTCTTTCAACAGTTTGCTCGAAAACAAATAATACAGCTCTAAGTACCGAAAAGATGCACTCTGTGTAACGTGTAACATTTATTTCTCAATAAGTTATTGAGCCATCAGTCAAGACGAATAAACACAACAGCCAAACACTCAATTAAACCTCATCAGTCAACTTTCACTGGTTAATTATGTGCTGACAGTTGACAAATGGCAGCACAACGCCTTCCGAGAATCCTGTCAAACGTCTGTTCAACCTTTCATGAAACTCACCGCAAAATTCATCTTATTTGTGAGTCGGTTTTTGTCAAGACAACATTGTGAGGTCTTCTGCTGATTCATATATCTAGTGTGATTATCACAAGAAAACAAACTTGTTAACAGCATCATTGTGAATCAAGGATAATGTGGTAGTTTACAGTCATTTTTACATGTCAGATAAGAATGAGATCTATCATTCTTTTTTGCTAGAAATATCTGTATTTTTCATGAATGATTAAGTTTTATTGACAAACATTTCATTTGGTCTGAGGCAAAAATTAATAAATTAATAAATAAATAGATTTTCTAAGTTATGTGTCAATAGTGGATTTGCCCTGTACCTTGCCAACAGGCCTTATGAACACACATGGCATTCATGGCAGCCTAATACAGCACTCCTGGCATCAGACAGGCTTAGCATGCCACTGATCAAAGCTAAAACTACTGTGCCACATGTTCACACCTTAGACAATACAGTAGTCAAATCAAGCCTATTTTGTTTATATATAGCCGATTTCACAATACACATTGTTTCAAAGCAGCGTCACAAAATGTATGATCTTAATGTTTGTAATACTTAAATATCTAATTATCCACACATTGCAGTTTAGAACTGAGCAATAGGATAAACTGATGTTTTATTTAGAGGATCAGTAAATACCATCTGACATACTCACGTATTGGCATACAAACAGATTTTACTATCTCTTGCATACATCATCTTAGTCATCTTCCTTGGGTTTGTCTGGACAACATAAACAGGAAGACTACTATCTACTATACAATGACTAATCATCCCATGGCTCAACACAATAGAGTGACTCAGATATTTCTACAACTCCCAGGGTGCCTGGTTCAAGTTTACGTGCAGCATTAGCAGACAGATGGGGAGTTTGTTACAGACATCCCTGGTATCCCAGTGACAGAAATTCCACACCAACCAAGCAAATTTTTAACCTACTGACAACAAGTCACAGACCGACAGCACATTTATTCTTCCTTAAGTGTGAGTGATCAGTCATGATCATCAATCATTAGCTGAAATGATCAACAACAGGGTTTCCTCCCCAGGCTGCAAAAATGGGGAAAAGAGCGGGTATGCAGAACAAACAAGCTCAAGTTTCCAAAACATGCAGATTAGATCAAGACATGGCCATAAGCACCACAGAATTTTTTTGAATCATCGGAAAGCTGAATAAATAAGTTTCCATTGATGTATGGTTTGTTAGGATAGGATGAGATAAAATTATTTGAAAATCTGGAATCTGAGGGTGCAAAAAAAAAAATCAAAATACTGATAAAATCACCTTTAAAGTTGTCCTAATGAAGTTCTTAGCAATGCATATTACTAATCAAACATTAAGTTTCTATATATTTAAAAATATCTTCGTAGAACATGATCTTTACTTTATATCCTAATGATTTTTGGCATAAAAGAAAAATCAATAATTTTAACCCATTCGATGTATTTTTGGCTATTGCTACAAATATACCCGTGCTACTTAAGATTGTTTTTTTTTTTTGGTCCAGGGTCGCATATATAAAAGACTCATTAGGAATTTAGACATTCAAAAAAATCGTAAGGACACCAAAGTTCAAAGACAGTTCAAAAACATTCAAATCTAAAACATAAGGTCCTGCGCACAGATGTGTCGAAATCCTGAAGAGGTGACGAAAAGAGCAGCGAACATTCTCCGGTTACCAACACTGGCTACAAAGTTTGTCAATCCCATGTGTAAAAAAAGTGTTGAAAGACATTTGCACAGCCATTTTCTTACTAGAAAACCAAAGAAACATCCAAGAAACAAGTCATGTGTTGGTAAACAAAAACCTAAAGGTCTCCACAGCAACCCATTAAAATAAAAGTTCAGTTTAACTTGAACAAACTGTGATAGAAATATAATATTCTAGATAGATGTAATGATGGTACTACTACTACTACTACTACTAAAATTATTATTAGAACATTATTTTTTTAAGGAATATTTACCAGAATTTATTTACCAGAAAAACACAGCATTTCTAAAAATAAATAAGTAAAATAATAATTAATTAATTATTCATAAAATCAATTAATTAGACATGTTTTTGATTATTAAAATTTAATGAAATCATTAAAAAGGAATGCAGAAAATTAATTAAAATAATTTTTTAATAAATCACTGTTGAATTGTCTACATTTCTTGATTTGAATTAATTAGACATGCTATTTGATTAATAGTTTTTTCATTTAACCATTACAACAGAGTCTAGAACAATTAAAACAAGAAAAAATTAAAATTAAAAACAAAAAAAAAATTAAAACAGAATTTGGGAAAAAATAAAACAGATTTCATAGGGCCTTAATAGAGTGACAACTGATCTCTACACATTTTATGTAAGTAGTCTGCTAAGCTTTTATATATGTTTTATTGATTTACATTACAAGCTATCAGAATGGCTTCTTTATCTTACTTTTTTGGCCATATAAAAATCAGCAAATGCATCATATACGTGACCCTGGACCACAAAACCATTCTAAAGTTGCACGGGTATATTTGTAGCAATAGCCAAACATACATTGTATGGGCCAAAAACCATTAGGATATTAGGTAAAGATCATGTTCCATGAAGATATTTTGTACATTTCCTACTGTATACATATCAAAACTTAATTTTTGATTAATAATATGCATTGCTAAGAACTTCATTTGGACAACTTTAAGGTGATTTTCTCGATTTTCGATTTTATTGCAACCTCAGATTTCAGATTTTCAAAAAGTTCTATTCTAACAAACCATACATCAATGGAAAGCTTATTCATTCAGATTTCAGACGACGTATAAGTCTCAATTTTTTTTTTGTTTTTTTTTTAAATTGACCCTTATGACTGGTTTTGTGTTCCAGGGTCACATTTAATATTTTTTCTCAGTTCGGGCCTCTAAATAAAATTCATGTTTTTCTCCTCGAGTGTGAGCTCCATATTCTCCTATATAATATTAGCAAGAAAACTCTGATCTATCAAATTTAATAATCAATCAATCAATCAATGGATTTTTCTGACTATTATTTAATATATATTTGCCAAGTTTATCTGTGTATTGTTGTCTGCATTGTTTTAGGACCTCATTTAATAAATAAATTATGCTAACTGTGTAACATGACCAATAAGGCACTTCAACAGTACAATTCTCCATCATGCACCTAACACAGTTCACAACGTAACACATTTATTTCAACCTACTTTCCATCCTCTCTGTCTTTCTCACCAAAAAAAAAAAAAAAAAAAAAAAAAAACGTTTTCAGTGTAATAATAACAATATTCCTATTCTATTCCAGTTCGGAACACCATAACTTCCATTACACAAACTTTCCCTCTTTAAGACGTGCATGCAGGCCTCAGGAAAAACTTTCGCAGCACTCCCACATTTTCCACTTTTAGTTACTAGCTGCTCCGATACTCACTGTTATGCTAACGTGGGTTGATCAAGCAATTTAACTGCTTTTATGGGACTCAAATTGACCCAAATAAGAAGAATTCTGTAACCATGTACTGATTTGTTCCTGTTTTTGTCAATACAATGAAAGTCAACACTGGACCTTATCAACAGTCTTTTAAAAGACATTTTTCTAACACTTTTTACAGTGTTCCACAATTTTTTTAGGTTTGGAATGACATTTGAAGTGAGCTATCCCTGTTGCAAAACTACAGATTCAAGAAACCATAATAAAACTATTAATAATGCACAAGAAAATTTTAATAAAGGATGTATAACATGCTGTTATTCTATGTAAACACACTGCGATATTACCATTCACATTCAAAAAGGGTGACTGTACCCCAGTCAGGGTTTTCTAAATATAAAGAGCTGACTTTCCCAAGATGATCCACGTATTTCACACAGGAATGCTTAATGACATGAATCATTATCACATTACAAAAAGTAATCCCTCAATACTCATTGGCTGTGCCATCATTAGGAGTTTCATTTGAGTCATGAGTTTTACTCATGGGTGTATTTATGTGCCAGTGGGTGTGTCTCAGGACATACTTCCAGGAAACTGCATGTAACATATACTGTACGGATACACATCAAATTCTTTTAAACGTGTGACCAGCATCGGTTCAAATCCAAATCGGTGTTATGAATAAGTCAACATACATTTGTTTTGTGCATACTCACGGATGTCTGTATGTTCATGACTATGTGTAGGCTTTTCAGAGACACTATTTTAGAATGTAAGATCATGTTGCATAAACCTGATCCTGGCTGAGGGAGTAGAAGGGATAGAGCTGCTCCATATGTGGACGACCTAAAGGTAGCTCAATTGAAACAAGGAAGTTATTCTGATCAAAAACATGTGTTCGGCCAGTTATGAACACAGACAAACTTTGTCAAAGAATTGCCAGTTGCTGTTTACCTTATTTTACATGATTATCCAATATGATCCTCTGTAATACACTGAAATCTCACATTATAAACTGACATGATGAGGTTTGACTATGTTTGTCCTCATTAAAATAAACAGACTGGAGTTGAAACTACAGTGGCCCCAAAAAGTATTTGGACTCTTCTGACTTTACTGATTTCCACTTCATTAGCAATAAAACAAAATCAAGTGACATAAATGATGCTAGACATTTTTTTTTTTTTTTTTTTCAAATCTCTTACTTTTGCTGTTTTTTGGGGGGTTTTTTTCCCAGTTGATCCCAATGTGATTTTTGACAAATGTACGGTTTCGATCAATGAATAAAACATTTTAAAAAGGTAGCTGTAAGTTTTTCATTTCACAATTTTGACTTTTTTTACTTGAAACGGCAAGTTTAAATCTCACAATTCTGACTTTTTCCTCAGAAGTGAGACAAAAACTCGTAATTGTGAGAAATAAAGTCTGAATTGCAAGATAACTGACAATTCTGACTTTTTTCTCAGAATTGTGTAATACAAACTCGCAATTCAGATTTTTTTCTCAGAATTAAGATGTAAACTCACAATTCCAAATTATAAAATCAGAACAGTGGGATATAAACTCGCAATTGCGAGAAATAAAGTCAGAATCGCAAGATGACTCACAATTCTGACTTTTTTTTTCAGAATTAAGATATAAACTCACAATTGCAAGTTATAAAGTCAAAATAGTAGGATATAAACTCACAATTGCGAGAAACAAAGTCAGAATTGCAACATAACTCATTTTTCTTGCAACTGCGAGTTTACATCTTACAACTTTTTTTCTCAGAATTGCATAATACAAACTCGCAATTCTGACTTTTTTCTCAGAAGTGATATATAAACTTGCAATTGCGAGAAATAAAATCAGAATTGGAAGATGACTCACAATTCTTTGACTTTTTTTGCAATTGCGAGTTTACATCGCGCAATTCTGACTTTTTTCCTCAGAATTTTGTAATACAAACTTGAAATTCTGACTTTTTTTTCTCTGAATTAAGATATAAACTCACAATTGCGAGTTATGAAATCAGAATAGTGGGATATAAACTCACAATTGCAAGAAATAAAGTCAGAATCGCAAGATGACTCACAATTCGGACTTTTTTTTCTTGTAACTGCGAATTTACATCGTACAACTTTTTTTCTCAGAATTGCGTAATACAAACTCGCAATTCTGAGTTTTTTCTCAGAAGTGATATATAAACTTGCAATTGCAAGAAATAAAATCAGAATTGGAAGATAACTCACAATTCTTTTGACTTTTTTTTTGCAATAGCGAGTTTACGTCACGCAGTTCTGACTTTTTTCCTCCGAATTAAGATATAAACTCACAATTGCGAGTTATTAAGTCAGAATAGTAGGATATAAACTCGCACTTGCAAGAAATAAAGTCAGAATTGCAAGATAACTCACAATTCTGACTTTTTTTTCAGAATTAAGATATAAACTCACAATTGCAAGTTATAAAGTCAAAATAGGATATAAACTCACAATTGCGAGAAATAAAGTCAGAATCGCAATATAATCTCACATTTCTGATTTTTGTTCCTCGCAATTACGATTTTCTTGCAATTCTGACATTTTTTCTTGCAATTACGTTTTTTTCTTAAAAATATAAACTCGCAAGTGTGTTATAAAGTCAGAATTATGAGATATAAACTCGCAGTTCTGAGGAAAAAAACATTTTGAGTTTATATTTGCCAGTTCTAACTTGCACTCTCAGAACTGTCAAGTTTTTTTCTCGCAATTGTGAATTTTTGTCTCTCAATTCTGAATAAAAAAAGACATTTGCAAGATAATCATTTAATTACATTAATTTTTTTATTCAGTGGCGGAAACAGGCTTCTATACAAATGTCTATTTGATCTTTATTTTAAAAATATTTTTAAATATATATATAAACATATAAACAGTCAGTTTAAATTGAAATACAATTTTATAATTTATAGTTCTTACAACTATAGTTCTTACTGCATTTTGAACAAATAAATGCAGCCTTAGTGAGCATAAGAGACTACTTAAAAAAAAAAAATATATATATATATATATATATATATATACATAAAAACTCACCCCAAACAACCCCAAGCTTTTGAACAGTAGTGTATCTATTGTTTTCTAATTTTAAACCTTACTTTCACAAACTCCCTATATTGAAATTATTTGCTTAAGAACTTGGTTTGATATTGTCCAAATATTTTTTGCACCACTGCACCTAATTACTTTAAAACATACAAAGCAAGTATTTGGGTTTATAAGTCACTTCCTTTCTCCTCAATTCTCCAATGTACTTCAGGAATTCCAAGAAGGCTTTAGAGGGGGCCTTGCCATGGCGGCGATATCAGGTAAATCACCCAAGGGCCAAAGGTTAAATCATTCAGTGTGAGCGTGCATACCAACTCAAGATGTGGCCAACCTAAAGTTTAACAGCACTTTGCATCTTTCAAAGCTACTCCTCCCTGAACACAGGGTCACCCCGGGTCAACAGCAGCCGTAGGACAGTCATCTATGGCACCTTGTGTTTAGTTAAGGTTAGAGGATGCACTCCGCTGATCAAACACAGCCTCCCTTACCTGGTTACCATACAACCTCACAAGCATGCAGCTCAACAAGCATTCCCTAGGGTCAAAGGTCAGTTTCTAGTTCGGAGACAGATGTGGTTTGAATTGAACGGAAGGTGTGGATTGAATGTGATGTCATACCAGCAACGAAACCCGATCCTGCATCTGAAGAGAGCTGTGAATGTTTTATTTAAAAGAAATCTAAACATAGGACAGGTTTCATTCCGGTTATAATTAGTTCATCCGTCTTATTTAAGAGACATATGTGAAGTGAATCATGTTCAGATGTTAAAAACAGAAATGATACCAAAATATCCGCTGCGCTGCATTTCTATCCATCAGTACTGAACTGGTTCCACAGTGAGGACAAACCATTTTTAAAACGCACACACCCGAAGATCAACAATCTGGTTTATTTAAAATAATCCTTATCTGGAGAAAGTATTACTGTTACAGATTTGGCTTGGTATAATTTGATAAATGATCCACTCTAATTCACTCTGTGTAGTTTTTGGTCTTCTCTAAATCTGCCTTTTATCAGTAGGTGTCGCACAAAATCAAAGGCAACACAAAAGGGAAAACTGGTCAGTCTCAGTGGGTCATGGAATTTGCCACCATGTGACAGACTTCAAAAGGGAAGCGGTCCAGAAGAAGACACAAAACATTTTACACACTCAGATCACAAAGATTATTTAAATAGGTTTGGTATTATTAGATAGGCCTTGTGCAATCCATAAAACATTGCGGATTCAAAGAAAGGGTGCAACCTGATCTCATGGCTAAATACTTACTGCCATATAAGAAACAAAATCAGTTGTATCTGGATATAAATCAAACTCTAATTTGGTAGAATACATACAATTTTCAAGAAATAAGTTATTTTGTGTAGAATAAAATGATCTCCAACATTAGGTTTTGCATGAAACCCCTCTAGAGGATCTATTCAGACTTATGCTGGCTGTCTGGGTCCAGTTCTACTCCACAGTAATAAACTGGGGCGATATTTATAGATCTATCCTCAGGACCCAGGCCTGCAGACATGGGGCAGAAGTGGGATTATGGGAGAGGATGGTTACACACTTAAGAACATGAGTCATGCAAGAAATTCAATCTGTTTTTGTAACACTATGTATTGTAAAATTGGCTTCACAAATAAATTAAATCAAGGGGGAAAACACATGAAGTTAAGAGTAAAATTGTGAAATATTATTACAATTTAAAATAACTGTTTTACATTTTAATATCTTAAAATTTAATTTAAATTTGACTCACAAAACCAGTCATTAGGGTCATTTTTTAAAAATTGAGATTTACACATCATTAAATATAATCAATAAATCTGAATTTCCATTATGATGTTAGGCCAGGACAATATTTGACTGAAATACAACTATCAAGAATCTGAGGGTGCAAAAAAAAAAATCTGAATATTGAGAAAATCAGCTTTAAAGTTGTCGAAATGAAGTTCTTAGCAATGCATATTACTATTCAAAAATTAAGTTTTGAAATATGTATGGTAGGAAATTTATAAAATATTTTCATGGAACATGATCTTTACTTAATATCCTAATGATTTTTGGCATAAAAGAAAAATCAATAATTTTGGCTCATACAATGTATTTTTGGCTATTGCTACAAATATACCTGTGTTACATAAGAAGTGATGACAAAGCTGAATTTTTATTGTCTTTATGTTTCACATTACCCTAAATAATAATCTTAAATGTATTAATTTATTAAACAATTATAAATATCTTGCTGTCACTTTGGGGTCAGTTTAATGCATTTTTGCTTAATAAAAGTATTCATTTGCTTTCCAGATTTTTATATGTAAATAAAGGTGAATATTCAAGGATAAATACTATAAAAGTGCAATAAATTAGTCATCATAATTGCACAAATAGGGTGATGCATTCTCCAAGAGTAATGTTTAACACTTATTAAACTTGTCTCATAAGGCAGGTTGTTTATAGACAGTCCCTTACTAGATGAGTAAAGACCATGACACACCGGGTGGGTTTAAGATGTCTGAATTAAATCTGAAATCAATGGACCTGTCAGCATGTGTTTTCACAGAAACAGCTGTAGAACTCAGCCCAATCCAAAGTTTTAGAGCCACTACTGCCTCTAGGTTTAGTCTTTTGCAACTCCGCAGTCAGACACATCTGTGCCAATCAATATGGAACTACTTATAACCCGACGCCAATCCCAGAGCAACATCCCCCTCTTCTCCAGACGTGAACGCACGCACACAATCACAGTCACACATATGGTGCATTCACACACGGACGGTGACAGCCGCGGCTCGTGTACCTTTATACTTCTCCCTGACGTTCTCGTAGGCTTGCACAAACTCCTGCTCGTCTACTTGAGCAGTCACGCTGGCTGGATCGTACATGGACATGGCCCTGGAGTGAGGTCAGGTCAGTCTCTCGTCTGTTTTCCCTTCTTCTGTCCCTCTTCGGACGTGCCTTCCTGACGACTGGTCTGTCAGAACAGACTGGTGTGTTTGTACAGTCTCACTCTCTCCAGGCTGTATGTGTGTGTGAGTGTGTGTGTGTGTGTGTGTGTATGAGTAAGTGTGTGAGTGAGTATTCCCCCACAGTTCTGGCTCTCGTTCCAGACCACCAGTACCACTCCCCTCCTCAAGCTTGAGAAATACCAACACACACACAGCACGGTCCCACCTCTTAAAGGCACACATGCAACACACATACATGCACACACAAGCAACAGGCTGCTTTCTAAGGACATCAGATCTAGTACAATGAAGCATTATGAAGCCCGACAAAAATATAGATCAGCATAAATGGAAGGATAGTAATGAGGTATGTAGAGTGGGCTAAATCTCGGCAGGGCTTTGACACTCTCACATGCATTCAGACTCAATAACAACAATGTGTGAACAAACATACACAAAGTCCTGGCATCTATGTGAGAATGACATTATACTTAAAGGGACAGTCCACCCAAAATGACTCAACTCAATCTCAAGTTGTCTGAAAACAGTATGGCTTTCTTTCTTCTGTGGAACTTAAATTGGTACAACAGACATGAAAAATACGTCCAATAATGTGGCTTGTTGAGGACAAGTGTGCTATGACTTATAAATCTTGCAAGATGATAAAACAGTTGGGAAAAAAGCCCCTTTATACTTGGAACAGTACGAAACCACCAAAAAAAAAAAACACCAAACAACAATCCTACAAACCACTTGGCAACTAATCAGAGCACACTTGAAACCACTTAGCAACCTCTAGAACAACCTAGAGATCAACTACTGGTCACCCAGCATATCCTAACGACTAGCAAGTAGTGTTGTCACAATACCAAAATTTTAGTACCGCATGCGGCCTTCAAATAGTTATAAATAAACATTGTGCACAAGATTAAAAAAAGATAAAACAAAGACCAACAAAATGCATGAGATATCACATAGAACACATGGCAGGCCTATTAGCTTGAATTTACCCTCCAATTTACATTAGCCTGAATTTATACTCCAAGACTGAATGCACAGATCTATTTTGACATTTGCTATCATTATTACTACAGTATGTCTAAGCAGTGTCTGAACTAAGCAGCAAAAAAGTTAAACTTTAATTCAAAATATGAATGATATATGCCTAAAGTGAGCAAAAAAGTGTTCCCTGTCAAAGCTGTCTATCACTTCTGTTCAGCACAAGCTCACAGAGTTCTACACTCTTGCGAATAATTTAGTTATAAATACTGCACAATGGATCACTCACATCATGTCTACACCAGTGCTGGCCAATATACAGGTTCTAATGGTAAAATCCGTTTGAATAAGGCACGCAGTATTACCTTTCTCACAGTAATTTGCAGTAAAATTACTGGTAAATACAAAAATATGCTGTTCACACAGGCAACAGCCTTCTGGCTTTTTTAACGGTAATGCTGGGTACACACCACAAGGCAAGACTTCACAAGACTTCCGGCAATCCTAGGTAATGTCCCGATTATCTTGGTGGTTCTAAAGATTATCTTATCAAGTTTTCCTGTGGTGTGAAGTGTGTTAAGAGTGAGTGAATCTGCTTGGAAGAAAGTCAAAAGCACCCTGATAGCAAATCAATATTCAACACGTTGAATATTTACGATCAGAAATCCTGATGTGTGGGGGGGAACCCCGAGGACAAACGCGTGTTTGATCTGGAGATTATCACGAAAGAAATCGAGACGAAAAGATATCAAATCAGAAAGCGAGCTGACAGAAGACGGAAGCATAACGAACGCAGTCATGGCACAGCACAAAAGGATTTGGACACTATCATCACAATTTCTTCCTGCCATTACTTTAAAGCCTTTTATCTATTCTTTGAATCATTTGTAATTATTTATACTTGTTTAAGGACATGTAATTTTCTTATAGCATTTCCTTTTTTATTACATTTTTTTTATTTTTATTGTTTTTTGTTTATTATTGTATTTGATATCATTTACATGTTATTTCTCCTGTATGTTCTTTGTTGCAAAAAAAAAAAAAAAAGAAGCGTGCGCCATGTTTATTCTCAAGTCTTGAGAGATTTTGAGATTTGCCGAGTTCAAAGTAGGGACTCTGTTTGAAAATCTGTTGGTGTGTGATGTGCTGTCTTTGTCACATCGCAACACACAACACACTATAGGAGCAAAGCGGTAAAATCTAGGATTTTTTTGTCCACATGTTTGTCCACAATGTCTCTCACATTTTGAAGATCTTATAAGATTTTAAAATGATTTCTATTAAACCAGCACTTAAAAAGCAAAATGCAGCTGCTTCAGGAATCTTTAACTTACTGCAGCCTATAAATTCATTATTCATATTACCAGTCTCATCATCTGTCAAAATTAGAGCAACAAATTTAGATTTTTAATCACGGTATAATATGTGCAGACTTTCTAGGACACATTCACATGCATTTAGAATGATTATATGAACAGATTGGTTAGCATTTAGCATGGTCTGTGGCAGACTTTACTAAGTGCCAGGCCAACAAAATTCAATAAACAAGAAGTTAATATTAAGTGATTTAAAACACAGAGAAAATATTGTCTTTTTGCTCTATTTTGTCAAAAACAGTTCTAAACAAAGCCATGTTGTGCATCTTTGCACACAGCAGTGTGCATAAAAATATAAATAAAATAAAAATATTTCAAATTCACCCTATTCACAATAGGCTGTTGGTGTCTGAAAAAAAGGGATGCTCAAAAAGGGATGCTATGGTAGAAGACCCAGGAGGACACCACTGCTGACACAAAGGCATAAAAAAGCAAAACTGGAATTTGCCAAAACTTATGTGACAAAACCACAATCCTTCTGGGAGAACGTACTGTGGACAGATGAGACAAAAGTAGAGCTTTTTGGTAAAGGACATCATGGCACTGTTTACAGAAAAAGAGGCCTTCGAAGAAAACAACACAGTCCCTACAGACAAACATGGTGGTGGTTCAAAGATGTTTTGGGGTTGTTTTGCTGCTTCTAGTACTGGATGCACAGAGTGCACGGAATGGATTGACTGCATAAATGGTATCATGAAATCTGATGATTACCTAAGAATTTTGGGGCGCAACGTAGTGGCCAGTGTCAGAAGCTGCGCCTCCACCAGAGGTCATAGGTCTTCCAGCAGGACAATGACACAAATCACACTTCAAAAAGCACTCAGAAATGGTTACAAACAAAGCGCTGCAGAGTTTTGAAATGGCCAGCAATTAGTCCAGATGTGAATCCCATAGATCACCTGTGGAGAGATCTCAAAACAACCGTTGGGAGAAGGCATCCTTCAAATCTGAATGACCTGGAGCAGTTTGCAAAAGAATAGTGGTCCAAAATTCAAGTAGAGAGGTGTAAGAAACTCATTCGTGGTTACTGGAAGCGATTGATTTCAGTTATTTTTTCCAAAGGGGGTGCTATCAAATATTAAGATAAGCGTGCCAATAATTTTGTCCAGTGCATTTTTTTGGGTTCTGTGTGGAATTGTTTGGGTTTGTGTTGTTCCAATGCAAACAAAAAAAATAAATAAACATGAGTACCAAAACATTTGCAACTGCATCAGTTTTCTGAGAAAAGGGTTGCATTTTCTGACAGATTTGCAAGGGTGCTGATATTTTTGGCCATGACTGTATGTGTGTGTGTTTTGAGAGAGTGACAGTGATTAAATAAGTAGAGAGCGAGTGTGAGCAGGAAGGGGAGAGGGAAATAAAGCCCTTTTCTATGAATTATGTCCTGCAGCCTATCTCAGGAGGAAATGGAAAAGCTTCCTGAGATGAGGATGGGGTCAGAGCAAGTGAACTTTTATCACTTTAAAAAGCAATTAGCTTTTAAAGAATGAAGTGGGTCCGAGGCACAATTCTGCTGCTCCTTGGCCCCTTTCTAAAAACTCAGTCAAGCTGGTAGCAGCTATGTTTGATGTTTCACAGACATCTTAAAAGCCCCCAACGGTCCCAAGGGGGCAAACCCCACGCCTTACCACAAGAAATCCCCTTCACCAGATGGGCCCTCATTACGAGCATTCCCGATGTGGCCACAATCCATCAACCCGTCAACTCTTTTCCAATACCCTGGATAATGCATGTCAGTATTTGACATTTTAAATGTCACTGAGAAACTGTTTCTCAAACTACTGTAAATATTTGGGCTTCAGAAGCCATAAAATGTCAGAATAAATACTGCTGACTATGCACATGCTTACATAAGAGAAGGGAGTATATTTCTGGAAAAAAACATAAATCCTGATTCAAATCTGTCTTGCTCATTTGGAGATGCCATGTAATCTTGTGAAATAAGTTAACCATGCCTGATATATGTGCTCTGAACACCTTTGCCAAATGTGGAATGAAAACAGAAACTGCATGATTAATCTGTCTAAAATAAGGAAACTGGATATACACTTAAATATGTCGAATGGATTACGCTCAAATCATATTTAAACATATTGTTCATCAAAACTACATCTTTACATGTGCGGAAGAAAACACCTATACCGCAAAACTCACTGCTGCACTAACTTGGGTTTGGCAGGATGTTGCTATGTGGTTAAAAAAAGTAATAAATTGTTTTCAGCATGTTGCTATGGTATTTTGGGTTGCTGCTCGGTGGAGTGAGTTAAAAGAACCGACACGTGTCTATATGCATCATGAAAAAGTATAGTAGCATTTCAACGCATTTACACTGACAGTTAGCTTTTCATCTCTGCTTCATAATCAGATAATCAATAATAGCTTGACACTAATGTCTCAAGTTTTTACATTACAGCAGTGGGACAGATGTCTTTTTGGCCTGAGGAGCTTTTAATCGTGGTCTATGTGATCAGTAGCACTCAAACTCAGTCTAAAATAGTGCACTTGAAGGGAAGAACAATGTTTGCTGGAAAAGCTGTATTCAATCTAAAACATTTCTCAGGTATTTTTGTTTGAACTACTGACACCATGTGGTGGCAATAGGACTAACATTTGGGGAATATATAAAATCTTGAAAATATTTGGCATTAGAACAAATGAACTGCCAACTTATTCTTTACTGTCATTGTCAAACATGAGAAAAAAAGCAACATTTCACTTGTATCAATGCGCTTAGCCTACCCTGAATAGCTCATAAGACAAAATCGATATATTGATCAAAATTTAAACAGATTTTCCACTGATTTACCTCAGATCTGTTTCTAAGCTTTGGCACACTGCCAGTATGTGAAAAGTAAACATAATGATGAGAAATGGGAAGTCAGACAAATGCTTGACTATTTGAACTAGCAGTAAATAATTCACTGTATTTTTTTTTAGGTCTGGAGGTATGTGGGATCAACTTCTGTATACTATTTATAGTTAATCATGAATAATTGATTCATCCTGGTGTGCTCTCTCTAAAGGTTACAGACTTTCTCAAGAACTTTCTGTGGAGCCAACAATCTGAAAGCTTTCAGGACTAAACTAAACAAGCAGATATATGACAGCTGACTATGGAAGCCCGTTTCCACCACTGAATAAAAAATAAAAAAGGTAATTGCGACTTTTTATCTCTCAATTCTGACTTACTTTCTGACTTTTTTCGAGTTTACATCTTGCAAATCTGACTTTTTTTTTTATCAGAATTGTGTCATATAATCTCGCAATTCTGACTTTTTTTTTAAATAAAAACGCTTTATTTAGTTATAAAGTCAAAATTGCAGGATATAAACTCACAACTGATAGAAATAAAGTCAGAATTGCAAGTTTGTATTTCACAATTCTGACTTAACTTGCAATTGTCAGTTTATATCACACAATTCTGATTTTATTTCTCAGAATTGTGACTTTATATCTTGGAATTCTGATTTTATAACTCGCAATTGAGAGTTTATATCTCATAATTCTGAGAAAAAAATCAGAACGGATAGTCACATTGTAATATATCTGTATGTGTTGATTAAATTGTTAATTAGTGGCATAAACGCCAAAAGCAATCCTCCAGAGATCTTCTACATGCCAGTAGTTCTTGTGAGGAGTAACTGATAATCAGTTTGTGCTGTGCAGCAACGGCACGAAGGAAAGATTGGACGTGTTAAAGTTCAAATGCTGAATTCCTTCCCTCAACACTTCATAAGCATTACTAAAACAGGAGAGAAAACAGGTTTGAATGCATTTTTTTAACTCACCATAACACTATTGACACTAAAAACACTCTTTTATATAAAGCAGGGTCTTTGGATAGAAATATACCATGTCTGGAAACTATAACTCACTGTTACCCTGTCAGTTTAGTTCAGAGTATGTTATGATGGCCTCATAAAAATCAGCCCTCTCACCTTTCTCTGATGTCTACACAAGTAAAATTCCAGACATTTTAGAGCATTCTGCAGTGTTCATTCTAGCCGGAGGCACCAGCGCATGAAACCTGGCCCCTGCAACAGGACAGCAAGCCAGAAACTTCTATGCATTTGATTTTTGACATTACAGAGCCGAAATCAAAGGTTTACATACACCTTGCAGAATTTGCAGAATGTTAATTATTTGACCAAAATAAGAGGGATCATACAAAATGGATGTTGTTTTTTATTTATTACTGACCTGAATAAGATATTTCACATAAAAGATGATTACACATAGCTCACAAGATAAAATAATAGTTACATTTATAAAAATGACCCTGTTTAAAAGTTTACATACACTTGATTCTTAACTGTGTTGTTACCTGAATGATCCACAGCTGTGTTTTTTGTTTAGTGATGGATGTTCATGAGTCCCTTGTTTGACCTGAACAGTTAAACTGTTTGCTGTTTTTTAGAAAAATCCTTAAGGTCCCACAAATTCTTTGGTTTTTCAGCATTTTTGTGTATTTGAACCCTTTCCAACAATGACTGTATGATTTTGAGATCCATCTTTTCACACTGAGGACAACTGAGGGACTCATATGCAACTATTACAGAAGGTTCAAACTTTCACTAATGCTTCAGAAGGAAAAGCGATGCATTAAGAGCAGGGGGTGTAAACTTTTGAACAGAATAAAGATGTGTACATTTTTCTTATTTTGCCTAAATATCATATTTTTTTTTAATTTAGCACTACCCTTCAGAAGCTACAGAAGGTACTTACATGTTTCCCAGAAGACAAAATAAGTCAAATGTACTAATTTTTTACCCCCCGGCTCTTAATGCATCATATTTCCTTCTGGAGCATTTGAACCTTCTGTAATAGTTTGGATCTCAAAATCATACAGTCATTGTTGGAAAGGGTTCAAATACACAAAATTGCTGAAAAACCAAAGAATTTGTGGGACCTGAAGGATTTTTCTGAAGAACAGCAAACAGTTTAACTGTTCAGGACAAACAAGGGACTCACGAACAACTATCACAACAATCACTAAAGCTGTGGATCATTCAGGTAACAATCAAGCATATGTAAACTTTTGAATGAGGTCATTTTTTATAAATTCAACTATTATTTTCTCTTGTGGACTACATGTAAATGTCTTTTATGTGAAATATCTTATTCAGGTCAGTATTAAATAAAAATAACATGTATTTTGTATGATCCCTCTCAATTTGTTGACACAATTAACATTTTGCAGATTCTGCAAGGTGTATGCAAACTTTTGACCTCAACTGTAAATGTAATATTTTAATGTAAGATTAAGTTAAGCATACTGAGTCCCTGAAAAACAATTGTGAATCTTGACAAGAATTTTTCTAAAATTAATATCTGAAAAACAATTGAGGTTACGATTACAGATGCAACTGTAATATACAATTTCAAAAGACATTTTTATTCGATACATTTAAAATGTAGCATTCAGCAAAGTGAGCAAGCAGAAATGCTGACTAACTAATTTTCACAGTGCCAATTTACTGCCACAGGATGGCAGCCAAGTGCAGTCTAAACCTGAATTATCAAAACATCCCGTGGTAATCCAGTTTGTGGACAAATGTATTCATTACCAGTAACATGGTCAATTCTGCAGACGAAAGGAAAAAAAGAATGCTTTAAAGTTTCCTGAAACAGTCTCAAAAGACTGTACAAAACAATGGATGTGGTTCACCCAGACTATACACAAGCATCCTGCTTTCCACTGTGAGATAAAGATGTCAGTACACCAGAGGAAACTCTGCCCTAATATAAAAAATTTATGACACAGAGAAACATAATAATCTGCTTAATAGTGGCAGAATCATCCCTATGTGTGCATAATGCGGATCTGAGGAACTATATGAGATAAGAGCACTGCAGTCCTCCGACCACACCCTTGCCTAATATTGTATGAGTGTGTATGGTCTGTTAAGCACTCACACACACACAACTGCTGCGTCAGTCCTATTGCAGCATGGCAGGGTCACACAGGGAACAGGCTTACTGCAGGCTACTAGATTTAAATATCAACACAAGCATTTTTGAAATAAAATAACAAAAGCCTGTAATGCATTTCTGAATGTGCTTTTCTGCAATAAATGTTCTACCTAGATTTAAAACCTGTAAGTACAGGACATCCAGAGAGCCTGGGGTTGTTTTTTTTCCTCCTAAGCCAAAAGACAATAATATCATAAAACAGTCCAGTACTTTCTAACATCACACTGACAGAAAAGCTATATCAAGCAAACATAAAAAAGCATGTCTGTTTTAAACAAACTTCAACGGCACATCAGACACCTGCCAAACAAGTAATACTCCTTGTGCATAGTGGACACTAAGCCTGTGTGTATGATATAAAACTCATTATTTATCTATGCAAACGCATTTAAAGCAACAGGCAAATACAGTTAGTGAAGCCTCTATTTTTACCCAACTGTAAATATTTTTAGTGACTATAGATGTTTTAAAAGTAACTGTCAGACATGCAGACAAACTCAAGTAGTCTTGCTGGATGATGTCATTTTGGGTTCCCCAAAGAACCTTATAATGAACAGTTCATAAAAGAACCATTTTTTGTGTGTGTGAAGAACATTTATCCACTATAAAGAACCTTTTGAAGAATGAAAAGGTTCCATGGATGTTTAAGGTTCTTTGTGGAACCGCAGATGCCACTAAAGAACCTTCATTTTAATTGTGTAAGTACAGCAATATTTCTTTATGATTCCTCTAACCTGCAATGCGAATGACTGCTCTCTCTGCGGGGTCCAGGACATCACCAGAAGCAGATTTGGAGCGTTTGACGCGCTGGTGTTTGGCGAGGTTCCATGGTAAGGTGTCTCCGGGAAAAGTTGAAGAGCTCAGGTCACTAGCGCTCTCCTCCGACGCAGACCGCTCAAGTACTCGCCGGCGAACCCCTGACATGACCTAGGAATGGTGACACGGAAAATGTGAGGGATGATAAAACAGTACACCATGCTGAGCATTTCCGCTCAGGAGGATGTGGAAGTTTCAGTTCCACTAGATCACTTTGGACAACCACTTTAAACAACAGATATGGCTGTTTAGGGTCACTAGAAGACACTACAATCTACACTACAAGATACTTTTTGTATGAAAACTCTAGCCATTATCAACTCAAGCTTTAACATTACTTTTGAGAGGGAGTTGGGAATGGATTTAAAAAAAGTATAAGCCTACATATCAAAACTGAGAAATGCACTGTGGTTATTAGAGTAAGAAAATCACTGCAGCAAAACAGAGGAATCAAAATACAAAAGTAAATAAATATGCATATGCAAATATATGTATACATGTAAATGTGTATATTGCTGGATATTTAAACCTGCTGGAAGTATTTAAACCTGTTCTTTTTATTTATTTATTTTTTTCAGGTCCTACAAATTCTTTGGTTTTTTAGCATTTTTGTGTATTTGAACCCTTTTTAACAATGACTGTATGATTTTGAGATCCATCTTTTCACACTGCGGACAACTGAGGGAATCATATGCAACTTTTACAGAAGGTCCAAACACTCACTGATGCTTCCAAAGGAAACACAATGCATTCAGCAGTGAAAGCTTTTTGAATTTGAAGATCAGGGTAAATTTAACTTCTTTTGTCTTCTGGAAAACATGCAAGTTGCATAGTTGCAACTATTACAGAAGGTTCAAACGCTCACTGATGCTCCAGAAGGGAAAACGATGCATACTTGGCAATGAAAGCTGTTCTGATTCTGATTCTGATTCTGATTAAGAGCCAGGGGTGAAAACTTTTGAAACAAATGAAATTGTGTACATTTTTCTTATTTTGCCTAAATATCTTATTTGTTTCATTTAGTACTGCCCTTCAGAAGCTACATAACATACTTGCATGTTTTCCAGAAAACAAAAGAAGTTTAATTTACCCTGATCTTCAGATTCAAAAAGCTTTCACCGCTGAATGCACTGTGTTTCCTTTGGAAGCACCAGTGAGTGTTTGGACCTTCTGTAAAAGTTGCATATGATTCCCTTAGTTGTCCTCAATGTGAAAAGACGGATCTAAAAACCATACAGTCATTGTTGGAAAGGGTTCAAATACACAAAAATGCTGAAAACCCAAAGAATTTGTGTGACCTGAAGGATTTTTCTGAAGAACAGCGGACAGTTTAACTGTTCAGGACAAACAAGGGACTCATGAACAACTATCACTAAACAAAAAACACAGCTGTGGATCATTCTGGTAACAACACAATATAAAGAATCAAGTAAACTTTTGAACGGGGTAATTTTTATAAATTAAACTATTATTTTCTCTTATGGACTTTTATGTGAAATATCTTATTCAGGTCAGTACTAAATAAAAAAAATAACATGCATGTTATATGGTCCCTCTTATTTTGGTAAAATAATTAACATTTTGCAGATTCTGCAGGGTATATGTAAACTTTTGACCTCAACTGTACAATCAGTGTTAATTAGCAAATACTTAACATTACTTCTCAATAGTATACAGCCTTTCCAGAAGAGGGCGGAAAACCTTGTCAGAGATTGATTTGAAGGTAATTGATAACTCACAAGTTACTAAGGCAACATGAAGGTGTTTTAAAGAGCATGTTTCAGTGGCCCCAAAGGAACAAAATGAATGTCATTATTGTTAGTAGATCTAAAGAGACTTCAGACAGGAGTAAAATGCAAGGCGGTGATTTAGAGAGGTTACAAAGTCAGCCGGCACAACTTCTGTGACCTCTGCTGCTAATGAATGTGAAAAGACTGGACCTACATTTTTTTTTCTCTGTTGCAAAATATTTCGCAATAACAGTCTTCATTTGCATGCATTTGGTAACAATACTATATTTTACAAAAAGGCATGGTACTTTAATATATTCTACCTGTCAAACTTTGGACACACTAGATGAATGTATACTCTTCATGACATTAAAATCCTTTTCTTAAATGCCTAAAATCTCTATAAATGTGAATTATACAGTCAAACCAAAAATTATTCAGACACCAGGTATAATACAAATATCTATAATTTTAGATAATTTTTAGATATTTATTTACTAGTGGGTGCAGAACACTATAGTTAATTTATGTGAGGATAGCAAAATATTATACCCAAAAATTATTCATACAATTCATACAAAATTGCTAAAAAAAAAAAAACAAAAAAAAAAAAATGGAGACCAAAAATTTGATTTGACACTTTGACCAGACAATGTTTTGTTACATACCTTTCTATCAAAGTTATCTGACATTATCAAGATGAATTTGTTCTGACACAGCTTAACTCTGTTTGTCATATTTTATTATCATTTTCTAAACTATAGCGAATAAACTGTGATAATGTGAGAAATTTTGAAGATGTCTGAATAAATTTTGGTTTGACTCTATATACACTACTATTCTTTTTTTTATTTATATAAATACAATTTATAATGTTACAAAGGATTTATATTTCAAACAAATGCTGTTCTTTTGAACTTCCTATTCAAAGAATCCTGAAAAAAAAAAAGTATCACGGTTTCTACAAATATATATAAGCAGCACAGCTGCTTTCAACACTAATATTATTAATATATTATGTTTCTTGAGCACCAAATATTAGCATATTAGAATGATTTTTGAACGATCATGTGACACTGAAGAATAGTGGCAGCTGAAAATTCACAGGGATAGAGCGCATTTTAAAGCATATTAAAATAGAAAACAGTATTTCACAATATCACTGTTTTACTGCATTCTTCATCAAATAAATGCAGCCATGAGACTTCCATAAGACTTCTTTCAAAAACATTTTTAAACATTTTACTGACCAAACTTTTGAAAGGTAGTGTATAAATAAAATGACCCTGGACCACAAAACCATTCTTACATAGCATGGGTATATTTGTAGCAACAGCTAAAAATACACTGTATGTGTCAAAATTACATATTTTTCTTTCATGGCAAACATCATTAGGATATTAAGTAAAGATCATGTTCCATTAAGATATTTTGTAAATTTCTTACCATAAATTTATCAAAACTTAATTTTTGATTAGTAATATGCTTTGAACTTCATTTGTAAAATTTAAAGGCGATTTTCTCAGTATTTTGTTTTTTTTTTTTTTTTTTGCACCCTCAGATTCCAGATTTTCAAGTAGTTACATATCTCAGCCAAATATTGTCATATCCTATCAACAATGGAAAGCTTATTTATTCAGCTTTCGGATGATGTATAAATCTCAGTTTCAAAAAAATTACCCTTATGACTGTTTTTGTGGTCCAGGGTCACATATAGGTTACATATACTTAAAAAAACTGACCCTTTTTTGTTCTGTCATAGTTATGACAAAATTATTGTTATTCGAAAATTAGTGGGTGTGTCCACACATTTGTGTTTACCGTAGTACTGCATGAATATCCTATTTGCATGATATTACGTAATACTTCAAAGAACACTGTAATTTACCATGGTAACACTGTAGTGTTGTGTTAGCCAAGAAATGTCTATAGCGGAACAAACGCAATACTAACGGACAAACTGACAGAAAACTCCTGCTCGTTTATGTTTCTCTTGCGCTGTAAATTCAACCATTTTTAAGAGAAATCTCAGCTTGTCGCAGCGGCGCACATAATCGCGCTCAGAAATATTCCCGTCATCATTGCTCAGCAGATTCACCGATGCGGCAAACACACCAAGCATCCTTCAAACAACTGCTTTATATCGGTACCGCGACTCTATTTACAGCCTATGTACAGCATCCAGCTGTTCACCCTCCCTTCTGATCTGTCAACACGCCAATGTCAGTGTCGCCACCCCGCATGTAACGCTCCGGTGAAACGATGCCAAAACTTACAGCGTCCCGCCTGCGAATAACGTATATACAAGAGAGGCAGACTGCAAGATGCAGCGATAAGGAGAAATGTACCTGCAGTGGAACTTACCGGGGACGAATCCAGCAACGAACGCGCCCTAGTTATGAATGTCAAGTGATTATACCGCTGGATGCTCTGGTGCTGTCTGCCCGTGGAGATGACGGTGCAAAATGCTGTGGATGATCACTGCTGGACAGGGGGAAAGGTGACCTGATCTGATCCAACTCTGTGTTGCCCCTGTAGTGTTTCAGTTCCACACAATGGTGGAATGTCATTGGGTGTTTTGCACAATGCAACGATAGATTTGATCTATTATGTGGGGGAGAGTTTATTGCCTCCTCATGAACAAATGCTTCTCTGTTTGATAAACTATACAGTTGCGACCCAAAGTAATGCACCCCTCAACTACACCCTCAGGATGTCACTGAATCATTTGAATCAAAAACAGTAGCTAACTAACAGATATTGCTTAATAAAGTAATATAAACAAAAAAAGTTCATATTGACTTATTTGCACACAAAATGAGCTTTAAAATAAAAATGAGGCATGAAGTTCCTGTAACTGGTAAAGCATCCAGATCAAGGTCAAGGTCAAACGCCTGTATATTGAATGTAAGTTGCTTTTAAAAGCTGTCAAGTGCATAAATGTAAAGCATGGTGTACATAATATGTATAAATAAAAACAAACTGAACGTAAATGCTTTTTCTTACAATGAGCAAGACATTTGTTACAGTATTTATTTATTTTTGTTAACATTAGTTAAAAGTGCGACTCTTTATAATTCATGTTTCTCAGGTTTATAAATATTATGGTAACACTTCACACTAAGGTTTCATTTGTTAATATTAGTTAATGTATTAACTAACATGAATGAACAGTAAACAGTACATTCATTACACTATTTATTCATATGTGACCCAGGCCCGGTTCTACTGGGGTGCTTGAGGGTGCTAAGCACCCCCAAACAAAAGCAAAAGCACCCTCAGATAAAATTATTAATAGCGTATTAATTTTTAAATTAATGAACACGCAGACAGATGCACACACATACATAAATTCGCCAAATTAATACGTACACACAAGCTTATAAATACACAAGCTGAATTGTTAAAAGCGCACCTCGGGTCATGTGACACGAACCAACCAATCAGCTTCATCCTTTATAGAAACAACATTGAAAACTCAGCCAAGACGGTGAAACAGCTGATCATAGCTGTAAAGGGATAGACATTTTTAAAATACATTTTGTAGCAGGGCAGTGCTAGAAAGCCATTTATCATTTGCTGAAACTAACTTGTCTTCATGGAGAGCGTAGGCCATGGTTGCCTAGTAACGACAGACGCCATGGGAGCGTAACTTAGCGCTTTGGAAAGAACGCGTTTTTAGGCGCGACATGTGAACTGCTCCTAGATGAGCATGCAGTAATAACCTTCACAGTGTATTCTTGATGTTAGATGGCATTTGTTGAAACTACAATTACGATACTAGTGTAGACGATTTATACTCAGTCCTATTTGGTGGTACCGTTTTCATACAGTTCCATGCATATTTTTTGTGAGCACCCTCACAATTTTCAGAAGCACCCTCAGTGATTTGGTTCTGGAACCGGGCCTGATGTGACCCTGGACCACAAAACCAGTCATAAGGGTTCAATTTTCAAAATTGAGATTTATACATCATCTGAAAGCTGAATATACAAGCTTTCCATTGATGTGTGGTTGTTAGGATAGGACAACATTTGGCCGAGATACGACTACTTGAATATATGGAATCTGAGGGTGCAAAAAAAAAAATCTAAATATTGAGAAAATCACCTTTAAAGTTGTCCAAATGAAGCTCTTACTAATGCATATTACTAATAAATAATTAAATTTTGATATATTTACAGTAGGTATTTTACAAAATATCTTCTTGAAACATGATCTTTACTTAATTTCCTAATGATTTTAGGCATAAAAGAAAAATCTGTCATTTTGACCCATACAATGTATTTTTGGCTATTGCTACAAATAAACCCCAGCGACAAGACTGGTTTTGTGGTCCAGGTTCACATATTTGTTAATGTTAGTTAGTCGTTCATTGCTAGTTCATGTTAGTTCACAGTGTATTAACTAATGCTAACAAACACAACTTGTGATTTTAATAATGAATTAGTAAATGCTGAAATTAACAGTAACTAAGATTACCAAATGCTGTATTGCTCATTCTTAGTTAATGTTAACTAATGTAGTTAACTAATATTAACTAATGAACCTTATTGTAAAGTGTTACCAATATTATTAACAGATACAACTTTTAATATTAAAAAAAGTATTAGTAAATTATGAAATTAACACTAACTTAATTAATAAATACTTTGGAAGTATTTTTCAGTGTCAGTTCAGTTTGTAGTTTGTGTGTTACCTAATAAAACGTAAATCAATAATGACAGCTGTTCTTGTTCCATTATCAATATTAACGATTTTTAGAATGTATTTTATTTATACATTTGTGGCTTTTAAATATACACTTGTAAGTACTTATTGACATGGACATGTGAGTCTGAAATAAAGTTTATTATTAATAAAGTTTTTTTTTAGTTGTTTAGGCCTGAAAAACTACATTTTCAGTCCAAAAGTATCTCTTTGGAATCTATGGGTCATTAAATGTTTATGCCTACATTAAAATACCAATTATATGTTTATCAAGCATTATAATCAAATCCTGAATCACTCCTTCAAATGATTAATTAAAAGTACTGAATTTACAGTTGTGAGCACAGTCGTCACATTCTGCAAGCAAATGTAGTTAACATGGCTCAGGCTTGACAGCATCTTACATAACAGAAGCTTTCATACTGCTCAATGGCTGGTAAGAAAAAGGGATAGTTGTTGCCATTGGCATGGGCCGGTTGAGGGAGGGGCTGCTATTTAACACAGCACCAGTCTCAGTGCCAGCTTCAGCCTATTGTGCACAATGCCCACAAAACATTAACCCTCTAGTGCACTTCATTAGGGGTACAGCTGGGTATTTTACGATGTTTGAAGCTGTTGGGTGGTCCAGATGAACTAGTAACATTTACATGCATGTTTCTTAATTTAGGAAAACCTGCTATCCAGATCAACAAAACTTACACTTTGCACTTTCTTGTGTCTTTTAGTCCAAGTCTATTAGCACTGAAGCCCACCTATATGTGTATTCTAAAATAATATGTCAGTTGTCAGCAGATGTATAATCTAAAAGGGTTCTTCACACCAAGGATAATTATAATGACAAATACAAAGTTTTAAAACTCATTCTTATAATTTTTTTTTTTTTCTTCAGATGAATGAACAAAAACTTTTACAGCCAATCAAAATCTATTCTGGTTTTAAAAATGTAAGCATTTAAAGCTGCAGACTTTAACTGCAGCATGTACAGAATTGTTTTGTGCGTTGGTGTGGACTCCAATATTACTGTTAAAGTCATATTTTTATATATCATTTTTGGTGTGAACAGGCCTTTACAAATAATGATTATCCATATTGGACATTCCCCCTAATGCCAACTTCCACCAATTAATAAAACAAATCATTGTTCATAGGAAAATATTAAATTAAAGACTACTGGCTATTAATAAAATAAAATAAAAAGAAAAGAATAAAATAAAATAAAATAAAATAGTAAATGTGAAGAAAGCTACACTCTTCAAGCAATTTCACAGGGTTTCAAGGACATAAAACAGAGCTTTATGTTGCTTTAGTATTAAATTTACATTTAGTATTTTTATATATGCTAATCTCCACTAATATAAAACAAAAACGACCTACATTAAAATATTTGAAGAGTGTTTTGAACAGACACCTATATAAAACTTAAGGTTAAAACTTTGTTGTTACACTATTTAGAATAAAAGTCAAAACCAATAATAAATGGTGTTAAAACTGATTTGTGTGAAAAGTTATAAATTTTGAACCCTATTAGAACATATTTTTATATAACAAGAGGAGACATTCAGGGATACACTACCAGTCAAAAGTTCTTAAATGTTTTTTAAAGAAGTCTCTTCTGCTCAGGAATGAAATTTAATTCATTGTCATTCTCACCTGCTCAGCAGACGCTGAAGTCACAGTACCAGGTGCGATGGTGACTTTCAGGTGCCGTTTGTTTCTCTTCCTCACTGTTGTAGGCTTCTCTTCTCTCTCTTCCTCCTTCTTCTCATCTTTTCCCTCTTTCTTTTCTTCCTCTCCCTCTGTCTTTTTCCCAGGTTTTTCCTTTTCTTTCTTCTTCTGTTTCTCTTGAGACAGAGGGGTTGCCAGTTTGATCACCCCGATGATCCCCTCATTTAGCAGAGCCGCTGAGACACTCCTGTCCTTCGGCTTCTTCTTCCGCTGAAAAAACAGTGAAATCAGTGTATTCATTTGAACACCAGCAACAAGAACTACCTTTCAAATGTATGCAGGTTTAAATAATTTCAGCTGGGTCCAAGACAATCGTAAAAAGGCCACAAAGGGTTATCAGTGAGTTTAGAGACTGTTCGGCTATTTCTGACACCCACTGCTTGGATCGCACAAAGGGGTCCTTATTCGACAGCCTGTGAGTGTGATTGAATTTGTCAGGTGCACAATTACGAGGCCATTTCTATCAAACAAATACATTTTTAAATAGAAAGCAGGTACAAGAACATCATTCGTGCTTTTATTTCAAGGCTTGAATTAGAGATTTTTAATTACCTAATGGCCATTACCAAATGAGATTTTAGTGTTTTTACATTGCACTTAAATCCAGAAGTGATCGGACATCCATCCTCACTAAGAACATCTACAAAGACCAATTTGAGTAGAGCATTAAATGAATATTTCATCCAAAAATTAAATTTTAGATTTTGAGGAATCACTTGTTCACCAGTGAATGGGTGCCATCAGAATGAGAGTCCAAACAGCTGATAAAATCATCACAATAATCCACACAACTCCAGTCCATCAATTAACATCTTGTGAAGAGAAAAAGAAACAAACTCCTCTGCATCTTGGATAGCCTGAGAGTGAGTAAATTTCCAACAAATTATCATTTTTGAGTAAACTATTCCTTTAAATACACCCTTTACTGTATAAAGACTAAAAGAGGAGAACGGAAATGTGTTTGCCTTGACATCATGGAGACAAATGCAAAAAAACTAAAGCTGCTGTTATATTATGAGGCTTTTTTACTTCCTCCAGAACACACCATGTACAGCCTCAAAACGTATCTGGAAACTTAATTCATAATTGAAAATCATACAAAAAAAAACAAAAAAAAAAACAACAACACCAAGTAACCAAGTAACATCAATACATGCGCCAAAAAATTATGCACGCTTTCTGAGAACGAATTTTACTTTTCAGAGCCATTTTTGCCACTTGCAAGCCACTTATTGCAAATTGTATATATATATAGTTCATTCAACTTAAAATTTGAAGGCAGCTGGGTAACAAGCCCAGCTTTTAAGTTTAACAAAACAAATAGTTTGTTTAGTCAACTCTTAACTTAACATTTCAAGTTGACTAAACTTTTTTGAGTTGACTAAACTTAAAATTTTAAGTCTGCAGGGTAACAAATTATTTTAAGTTGACTCAACAAATTGTGTTTTTTGTTTGTTTTTTTCTTTACGGTGTATATTGGAAACTGACGTTTCCATTTTTTTAAAAATTTAATCTGGGTCATTGCAGAACCCATAATAAATGATTATGGCCATCATCATTTTGACCATCTGCTCTGTAAATTACACAAACAAATCTAATTCTTAAACTTTATCTGCCTTTTTCTCAGGCTGTGAGATAATGTCATTTGGATCTGTTTTTCTCTCTGTCCATTTGGAGGACAGGGGAGGAAACAGCCTTTTTGTTGTCCTATAACAGTGTGCAGAGACAAAGTGTCTCCATTCATGCAGACAAAGCTATCACAGGCCGTCTCTATCCGGCAGTCTATCAAACCAGCATGAACACAACAAGACTGCACTGACAACTGACCCATAGACTCAATAATCTATGCATTATAAAGCAATTATTTGTGTTATTTAATCATTTAATAATTATAGGGAATACATGTACATTGTTGTTTTACTGTGTGCCTTCATAAACTGAGTAAACTGTGAGATTCTAATATGTTTTTACCTGCATATATAATGTTTTACCTGCATATTTAATTGTAGTAAAGTACCATATTTAATTATAGCAAGGTATTTTTTCCACACACACAAAAACAAAGTTTTTGGATCACTTAAAAGTTGCTAAAAAAGGCTGTGTAAGGTGTCATCAAATAGCTTGTTTTACAATACTGGCCTCTAGAGGCTGCCAAGTAAAACGTACATATTCAGCATGACATACTAGCATGCTAATGTTACTATTTTATGCTCTTGAAAGAAGTCTCTTATGTTCACCAAGTTTACATTAACTAATTAATTATACTGCAAAACCACCATTTTATGAAATATTATTACAATTTAAAATAACTGTTTATTTTAATACATTTTAAAATGTAGTTTATTCCTATTATGGCAAACCTGAATTTTTTTAATCAATCATTACTACAGTCTAGAGTGTCACATGATCCTTCAGAAATAATCTAATATGCTGCTTTGGTGCTCAAGAAATATTTCTTATCACTGTTGAAAACAATTGTGTTGCTTACTATTTTTGAAGAAACCTTCGTAACATGATACGTTTTAAACCTTTACCATTACATACTGCTTCAGATACCAATTGTAAACAAGGTAAAATGGTAGTATGCAGTGTATACTATACAATATCGAGCATGCTAGTATTCCATATTTATGTTCAATCCACAATACATACACTGCTGCTCAAAAGTTTGGGATCAGTAAGATTTTTAATTTAATTAATTCAGTTATTTGAATAAAAAAATTAGAAAAAAAACCCACTAATATTGTGAAATATTATTTAAATCCAAAATAACAGTTTCTATGTGAACATATTTTAAAATGTAATTTATTCCTGAATTTTCAGCATTATTACTAGGGTATTTAATCTCACATGATCCTTCAGAAATCATTATAATACGCTGACTTATTATCAGTGTTAAAAAACAGTTGTGCTGCTTAATATTTTGTTGGAACCTGTGATACTTTTCAAGATCTTTTAATAAACGAAAAGTTAAAAAGAACAGCATTTATTTAAAAAAAAAAATAATCTTTTGTAACAATAAAATTACCATTTAAAAGTTTGTGGTCAGTAAATTGATTCTTTATTATTTTTTTTTTTTTTAAAAGAAATTAATAGTTTTATTCACCAAGGACATGTTAAATTGCTAAAACTTTTCTTTTGAACTTTTTATTCATCAAGGAATCCTAAAAAAGCTTCAAAAAAATAAAACATAAAAAATTAAGCAGCACAACTGTTTCCAGCACTGATAATAAAGTAACATAATGTAATAAACACTGATAATTGTCACGTATCCTTTTTGTCATCGTGTGTTTTTGTTGTGATTTCACCATGTGCTCCCTGGACTCAGCCCTCTCGTCACCCTAGTCACGCCCTCCTTGTTTCTTCCTGAGTGTTTCATTGTCTTCACCTGTGTATGTTCTGATTAGTTTGTGTATTTAAGTTCCACCTTGTGTTTAGTTCCCTGTCGGTCTTTATTGTTGCATATTGTTGATTAGTGTGTTTCTACGTGTGTGGATATCGCTCTGTGTTCCTGTCTGTTCCTCGTGAAAGTAATTAAAATTAGATTTGTTCCGTACGTTGTATCCTGTCTTCCATCCTGCAGCAACAACGTGACAGAAAGACCGACCCTATAAAGAGAAGATGAGTTGGGCTGAGGACGCTTTGTGGAGACTGCGGCAGGACGGTCGTGAGTTGGAACGGTATGTGGAGGAATTCATCGAACTCTCCCACCAGGTAGGCTGGCACGAAACTTCTCTTGGCGCTGTGTTTGTTTTGGGGCTGGATGATGAGACAATACGCTGCGAGCTTCCCACTTGTAGTTTCCCCTTGATCGAGCTAATCAATCTGATTCTCTATTTAAACGGATCTGATTTTGAAGTAGAAGAAGTTCAGAGTCCGATTAGGTCTCATCCTCCAGTCTCCTCCCAGACACAGCGCAACGCGCCCGCCTGCCCTAAGCCGAGAACCTCCACATACCGTATCAACGGCTCGAACCGTCAGCCCAGTCCCAAATCCCCAGTCATCCTCCAGAGCTCCACCGCTGTCCTCAGCCCGATGCGGCCGGCCTCATCCCCGCGCTCTAATCCGCCGGCCACCGCCCAGAGCCCTGTCCCTCGGGCCGCCACGCCAGCGTCTGCTCGCAAGATAGCCGCCACGCCAGCGTCTGCTCGCAAGATGGCCGCCACGCCAGAGTCTGCTCGCAATATGGCCACCACGCCAGAGTTTGCACGTAAGATGGCAGCCGCCACGCCAGAGCCTGCTCGCAAGATGGCCGCCACGCCAGAGCCTGCTAGCAAGATGGCCGCCACGCCAGAATCTGCACGTAAGATGGCCTCCGTTCCTGAGCCCCCGGCCAAGATGGCCTCCGTTCCTGAGCCCCAAGCCAAGATGGCCGCCAAGCCTGAGTCCCCAATCATGATTGCTGGAATGAACATTATGGACAGGGCAATCCCACTGGAGTTCACTGCTCCTATTATCTCCCCTGATTCTCCTATGCCTCCGCTGGTTCCGCCCAGCCTTCCTGAGCCTCCGCTGGTTCCGCCCAGCCTTCCTGAGCCTCCACTGGTTCCGTCCAGCCTTCCTGAGCCTCCGCTGGTTCCGTCCAGCCTTCCTGAGCCTCCGCTGGTTCCGCCCAGCCTTCTTAACCCTCCGCTGGTTCCGTCCAGCCTTCCTGAGCCTCCGCTGGTTCCGTCCAGCCTTCCTGAGCCTCCGCTGGTTCCGTCCAGCCTTCCTGAGCCTCCGCTGGTTCCGCCCAGCCTTCTTAACCCTCCGCTGGTTCCGCCCAGCCTTCCTGAGTCAAGTCAAGTTGTAGCTGTTTTCCCCGAGTCAAGTCAAGTTGCAGCTACTGAATCAAGTCAAATTGCAGCTGCGTTTCCCGAGGCAAGTCAAGTTCCTGAGTCACGTCAAGTTGCAGCTGCAGCTACTGAGCCAAGTCAAGCCACGGCTGTGGTTCCTGAGTCAAGTCACGTCACGGCTGAGTCAAGTCACGTCACGGCTACATCTCCTGAGTCAAATCAAGTTCCTGGTGCTTCTCATAAGCCAAGACAATGCCCAGCTCGCCCTCCAGAGCCGGAGCTCTGCCCAGCTCGCCCTCCAGAGCCGGAGCTCTGCCCAGCTCGCCCTCCAGAGCCGGAGCTCTGCCCAGCTCGCCCTCCAGAGCCGGAGCTCTGCCCAGCTCGCCCTCCAGAGCCGGAGCTCTGCCCAGCTCGCCCTCCAGAGCCGGAGCTCTGCCCAGCTCGCCCTCCAGAGCCGGAGCTCTGCCCAGCTCGCCCTCCAGAGCCGGAGCTCTGCCCAGCTCGCCCTCCAGAGCCGGAGCTCTGCCCAGCTCGCCTGCCCAGAGCCGGAGCTCTGCCCAGCTCTGCCCAGCTCGCCCTCCAGAGCCGGAGCTCTGCCCAGCTCGCCCTCCAGAGCCGGAGCTCTGCCCAGCTCGCCCTCCTGAGCCGGCTCCTCCTTCAGCGCGCCCTCCTGAGCCGGCTCCTCCCTCAGCGCGCCCTCCTGAGCCGGCTCCTCCTTCAGCGCGCCCTCCTGAGCCGGCTCCTCCTTCAGCGCGCCCTCCTGAGCCAGCACCTCATCCAGTGCTCCCTAGGGCTGGCAGTATTGTAAATTCCCCCAAGAAAATTTCCTGATTCCCCCAAGAAAATTTTGGGGGGGGGCTACCCGCCATGGCCTCCTGAACTGTCTGTCCGGCCATGGCCTCCTGAACTGTCTGTCCGGCCATGGCCTCCTGAACTGTCTGTCCGGCCATGGCCTCCTGAACTGTCTGTCCGGCCATGGCCTCCTGAACTGTCTGTCCGGCCATGGCCTCCTGAACTGTCTGTCCGGCCATGGCCTCCTGAACTGTCTGTCCGGCCATGGCCTCCTGAACTCCCTGATCCGCCATGGCCACCTGAAATGTTTACCCGGCCATGGCCTCCTGAGCCCCCAGACCCGCCATGGCCACCTGAACTGTCTGTCCGGCCATGGCCTCCTGAACTCCCTGATCCACCATGGCCTCCTGAACTCCCTGATCCGCCCTGGAGGTACGCCCCTAAGTACCCGGTGTCTGTCCAGCACGGACCTCCAGGGCGCCCACCCCCCCACCCCAGTGTATGTGTTACGGCGCGAGTCGCGCCTTGTGAGAGGGGGGGGTAATGTCACGTATCCTTTTTGTCATCGTGTGTTTTTGTTGTGATTTCACCATGTGCTCCCTGGACTCAGCCCTCTCGTCACCCTAGTCACGCCCTCCTTGTTTCTTCCTGAGTGTTTCATTGTCTTCACCTGTGTATGTTCTGATTAGTTTGTGTATTTAAGTTCCACCTTGTGTTTAGTTCCCTGTCGGTCTTTATTGTTGCATATTGTTGATTAGTGTGTTTCTTTCGCTCTGTGTTCCTGTCTGTTCCTCGTGAAAGTAATTAAAATTAGATTTGTTCCGTACGTTGTATCCTGTCTTCCATCCTGCAGCAACAACGTGACAATAATAAAGTAAAAGTAAAATTATTATTATTCTAGTCAAATTAGAATGATTTCTAAAGGATCATGTGACAATGAAGACTGGAATAATGATGATGAAAATTCATCTTTGCATCACAGGAATAAATTATATTTTAGAACAGATTAAAATAGAAAGTAAATGCAGCCTTGACGAGCATAAGAGAACTCTTCAAAAAAAAAAAAAAAGAAGTAAATATCGTACTGATCCCAAACTTTTGAACGGCAGAGTATATGCAATTTTGACTGGGAAACTGACAAAATTTGGGTTATATGAGTGTGTTTAATACTAATGCACTTAGACAAACATATCAGCGTCATTAACTTGATAATAGAGAGATGACGTACCTGGCCCTGGTGTTTTGTCTTTGACTGTTTCTCCATGGCTGAAACAGAAACAGAGTATTAAATTAGGTAAAAGAAGTTCATGTGGAGGATATTAAACTATGAGGTCTGCCCAACTAAAATACTGAATACAAATGAATAATGATGAAAGCTTCTCCGCTGTGCGTCACAATATTATTTGAAACAGGAGGATTGTGCATGTGAATTTTTTTTTTTAAGGCAAACCCATGCATATATAAACACGGAGGCAAATATGTAGATTCAGATTGTGTGCAACTTTCAAAACCCCTGATTTTTACTGTCACAGAAATCACTGGAACAGCAAGTTAGAGCCTGCTTTGAACCTTGACCCCAGAAGGAACTAGTCTTGTTATGTGAAGTGCTTCTTCACTCTTTCAGACCCTCATATGTTTTTGTTTTTTTAAACACATGGCTGCAGGAATGTGTTTCACTTATTCAAACAATACACAGATTTCACTAAAAGCTACAATTAGTATGTCAAATTTAACAACCATCGCTTTATGGTCTCGAAAAAACTCTCAAGTGGGTCTTTTTAAAGCAATTCAGAACTTGGTTTGGAAAAGCCAAAATCTGCAATGGCTGCCATTGCATAACATCCCAGGACACATTTAATTTAAGGATACTGCTTGACAAATAGTAAACTGTGATTTGAGGATTCAGAACACCCCTTCCGATGACGTCAAATGGGAGTACATGACAGTGAACACTAACATTTCCATCCTGTGCCCTCTAAAATTTCCCAGTCATGGAAAACCAGCTTATTGTTTCCTCTGTAAAACCTTTTTATTTCTTCCTCAGACTCTAAATCTACTACTGATTTGGAAAGAGCTTAAGAACTGATTCCAGGTCAGTTAAGTGAGAAAAAAAAGCAGATGTGTTACCTGAGAGGTATCTCTCCAGAGGGGAGGTGGAGCTTTGGTTTCCCCAGCAGCAGAAGAACAAGCTCCAAACCAGGACGGTAGCCAACACCAGCACAATCACCCAGAGCAGCCGGGCCAGAGCCGGGTACGCCAGGGCCCAATCTTGCAGCGTGTCCATACTTAGCCACTTTTCCTTCTCTGTATACTCCCTCTTTTCTCTCGTCTAGCTCCTGTGGCTGCTTCGCAGTGGCAGATGGGCAGCAGCTGTGCAAGGCCACAGCCCACGTCAGCTCTGGAGGAGTGCGTATGCGAGCGTGCGCGTTTTCTTCACTGAGCCGAGCACCACTCGCAACCCTGCCCGGAATATCCAGCAGCCACTCCCAGGGCAAAACATCTCTCACTCACACACACCCTCATTTAACTCCGGCTCCGAGACCTGTTGGTTAATAGTAGGTAGGAGCAGAGAAATGCACCCGAGGCACTTTAAAGCGACAACGTAGATCACTTAGTTGTGCATATAAACAGAGAACATAGAGATGATGAATGCAAACAGTGGCCTCAAAATGTGTTCGAGTCACACTTATAAAAATCTTGATGGGAACTGATTACATACATCTGCTATAAAAAGTGTATGAGCTTAGTCATTGCTAAAATGCCTGAGAAAAGTGAAGTTAGTTCTGAGAAGGTCTCTAAAATCATCTTCACATTTTTAGGTGTGACTTCTGTGGCTAAACACTTTTTAGGCTTACAAAAAATTACAGTAAAGACATTTGTCACAAAAGATTTCTATTTCAAATTCAATTTCTTTGAAAAAAAAAGTTTTAGAAAAAAAAAAAAAACACTATTAAGCAGCAAAAATAGGACTGATATATAAACCATTGTAAATAATTGATAAAATTTATAAAAAAAAAAAAAAGGTCTCTATTTTGATGAATAGACCAAACTGATCACCTTCCAGGAAACATGCATACAGTAATAAGTTCTAAAGAGCACATTTTCCACAAGCGTTTTGTCTGGACTTTGGATGAAATATAAAAATAACTAAAGGAAAATCTGTCATTCAGAGGAAGCTGGGTATTTATGAGTCACAACAGGATCTTTCCATCTCGGTTTGCTTCTCTGACAACACATACCCTGTGTTTTCAACCTCTGGCCCAAAATTACCTGGTTGATTTCCCCCCCCAAATCAAACACAGATGCCCAGCATTCCAAGGTTTTGGCTTGTAAACACACTGGAAAATCAAGAAGGCTTTAAAAGAGATGATGGCCAGTCAGGAAGCTGGTAATGACTGGTTTGCTGCTGTCGCTGGGTAACTAGCCAGACAACAGTGAAAAAAGTTAGTCACTGCTGCCACCTAGTGGATGAAACATTAGCTGAGACATTGCTTGTGCATATTCTTGCCATTGATGAACAATCATCACAGCCTTGATACAGAGCTTTCACATTCTGATCAATGAATTTATGTGATTTTCAAAGACTGTTTTAATTTGTGTTGACTGTTTACATTTCAGTTTTCACGTCACATTGCAACACTTTCAGGCTGTTTACACTGAATGTGACAAAGCGATCATTGCAAATCGTTCGAACTGTGTGTCAGTAAGTCATAAATAAAACAAGGCATCAATTTACTGACTATGGAAGGCCATTAAGGCCAAAATTTGTGGTACTATGGCAGGCCATTAGGGCCAAAATGTGTTTGGCCCCAACGGCCTTCCATAACTGTCGGGACTTGTCGTGTAGACAGCATCACTGATTATAATGCGTTCTACTGTATTTTGTCGTGTCGTGCCACACCAGTCGAATGCGATGTAGGCACTGAAATGCTTCCGAATGGTTTTCTATTAACAGTTCTAAAGTTTGCGGTCAGAAAGGAATGTTGTTGTTTTTGGAAATAAAATTTTTTTATTCTCAAAAGTGAGTGAAGTTTTTTTTTTTTTTTTTTTTTACATTGTTCCCGAAAATGTATTTAAGATAAATGGGGTTCTATTTAAAGAATTCCGAGAAAAACTATTAAGGTTTTCAAAAATATTAAAGGATTAGTTCATTCCAAAACAAAAAGTGACAGATAATGTACTCAGCCCGTTGAGATGTTCACACCTTTCTTTCTTCAGTCGTAAAGAATTTTGAGGAAAACATTTGAGGAAATCAGGAATTTTCTCCATATAGTGGACTTCAATGGTGCCCACGAGTTCGAACATCCAAAATGCAGTTTAAATGCAGTTTCAAAGGGCTCTAAATGACCCCAGCCGAGGAATAAGGGTCTTATCTAGCAATGACAATTGGTCATTTAAAAAAAAAAAAAAAAAAGGATATACACTTTTTAACCTCAAATGCTCATCTTGTTTAGCTCTGTCTTGCGCATGCGTAGTCTATGTAATCTGGGTCAATACAGTTAGGGTATGTCTAAAAACTTTCATCTCATTTTCTCCTCCAACTTTAAAATCATCCTACATCGCTGCAGAAGTACTGACCCAGTGTTTACAAAGTAAACATGCAAAGGTCAAACACCCTTTACAAAAAAAAGGTAAAACAGCAATGTAGGACGATTTTGAAGTTGGAGGAGAAAATGTGATGGGAGTTTTCCGACCTACCTTAACTGTATTGACCTGCATTTAAACTGCATTTTTGATGTTCAAACTCAGAGGCAACATTGAAGTCCACTATATGGAGATTCCTGAAATTCCTGAAATGTTTTCTTCAAAAAACATCATTTCTTTACGACGGAAGAAATAAAGGCATGAACATCTTCGATGACAACGGGGTACATCATCTGTACATTTTTGTTCTGGAAGTGAACTAATCTTTTAAGCAGCACAACTGTTTTCAACACTAGTAATCATAAGAAATGTTTCTTGAGAACAAAATCAGCATATTAGAATGATTATTAAAGGACTATGCAACACTGAAGACCAGAGTAATGGTGCTGAAAATTTTGCTTTGTCACCACAGGAAGAAATTACATTTTAAAATATATTAGAACAGTTGTTTTAAACTGTAATATTTCACAATATTACTGATTTCACTTGGTGAGCGTAAGAGATTTCTTTCAAAAATATTTCAAAAAAATCTTACCGACCCCAAACTCTTGAACTTTTAGTAACTTGCAGGACCTTTTAAGATTTTTAACCTTTTTCAAGCCTCAAACTAACTTATAAAATTCTCTAATATTTCCAGGACTGTGACAAATAAAAAGCATGACTGTTAAAAGTGAAGTGTGAAGAATGAATGAATAAAACAGAAAGACTGTTAAAATACTTACTCCCATTCCAATTTGAAATTCTGAGTTATCTATTAAAAATGTTTCTGCAAGTTTAACAACAAACACTGAATTAAATGAACAATGTCTTAAAGATGAAACAACAGTAGAACCTTTTCTGAAATGATCCTTATTATTTGCCAATGACACCAAAATTACACACTTCACCTTTAACCATAAAAGATTCCAGAAGTATGCTGCAGGACCTTTGAAAATGTGTTCAGAAACACACTTTCACTGTTTATTGTTGTGTTATGATGTTCAAAACAATGACTTGCATAAGGGAAAAGAAAAATGTCCTTTGAGTTTACACAGAAGTGGAATAATAAAATCTTGCCTGGTAAATCCTTCCTTCATACAGAATACATAAAATTCACGGCAACATCCCAGAACTCCGTAGCTCTTGTCATGCTGGAAATGTCTGCATCAGTCTCTTGTAAAATAATCCTAATATAAAACACGACTAAATAAAAAATAGTTAGTTAAATACTAAGATGAGGTTGAGGAGTAGGTTGATCCACTGTATTCCTTATGTTTCCAGTCTAATAGAAGCCAGTGTCTTGAGCCGCCCAGTTCGGTGTCTAGAAAGAAAACGGAGGATCATTAGTGACATCAAAGTTGTAGCACAATTTCTTCTATTAACTGTTTGACATAAATATTTTAAAAGGCAAAATGTTCTGACTCAACCGAAGACTCTAAAGTGAAATACAGGACAAGATATATGACATAAATTACTTCACTGACATAAAATCCGATTATTCAGACATTATGCTGAGCCAAGGCTTTGATTTGCGAGTGTGCAAGATATTTTGGGGAATTGTGTGCCAACTAATGCTGGCTAATGTTCAGTTAAGGGAAACTGCTTCAGTGCCTAAAAGCAAAAGTTTCCCAGCACACTCATTTCATGACTGTAATGATTCCAATGAGGCTCGGCTGAAGTAAAAACTCATTAGTTCGGTCTGCATCCCTGAACGCTTTGCGTGTGTTGTTTGCTTTGAGTCTGGTACCTCGTTTCTGCTGCTGTGGCTGAGCTTCTTCTCAATGTTCATGGCCAGCATTTGACTGCGGAACGACAGGCTCTTGGTCTTCTCGATCACCTGCTGATATGGCGACACGGCGTTGTTGCCCATCACCACGTGACCCTGAGTAGAAAACACTCGTCAGGAAGGAGCAGCAAAGCAGTTATGACTTTTAAAGAACACCAGTATAAATTATAAAGAATGTTTCCAAGTATTACAATGAAAAAGTAAAGGCTTTAGAGAATTAAGGGGTTCAACATCACTTTGGTTTTAGAACGACTTGCAAAAATTCAGACAACCACTGAGTTACAGCTCCTATACTAGCTTATGATAAAAAAGTGATATATATATCCCGATAACATATATCCGTCTATGTTTGCACAAATCACTCATGATCCAGCTTCACTTACAGCAGAAGTGAGTATAAGGTTTTTTTTATGAATATTTGCAATCACTTTTCCTAATAATGTGCTAGTTAGCAAGTTTAGCAGCTAAACGCGGCTAAATGCGGCTAAAGTAAACAGGCTGGTCTCTCCACAGAGAGAAGAGAGGGGCGGGGCGAGCAGAGCTCATTTGCATTTAAAGCAGCCTCGACCAGAATGAGATGATTTTTGCAGAGCTGATTTTGGCAAGGTAAAAAGGGTGTTGTTTTACACAACCATTGAGATTTTTTAACCAAAGTATATTATAGACTTTTCATTAAGACCCTAAAGAATCATATCAACTTGTGGAAAATAGGCACCCGACGACCCCTTTAAGAGAATATTTAATATTGTCACAGTATTTATTATTCCTTATTTCCTCAAATAGATTTTTTAACATTTCAGTATAAATTAACATTATTGTATTATGAACAAGCTCACAGTGTATTAACTAGTGCTGATGGATTAGTTCACTCCTAAAAGCTCCTGATAATTTTCTCACCCCAGTGTCATCCAAGATGTTCATGTCTCCTTTTTTTTTCCAATATATAAG